>NC_069396.1:53992500-54661428 GCF_027475565.1 Acinonyx jubatus | reverse complement strand
GATTCCTGTAATAACAGTGCTCTCTAATGAAGTGATGTCCTTTTGATGGTATGGAAGAAATGTTAAAATTTTTCTGCCTATTTCCACTCTATAGGTTTTATCTAGACATGTAGTGGTGCTTTTATTTTGGTACAATGTAGACGAAGCAAATACCTAATTAAATATTCTGTAATTGTGCACTCAGTCATCCATCCATTCTTCCAATGACAAGTTTCTATAACATGTAGAAGTTCTTGTTAACCTAGAAACACCATCCATATGGAGATGACAAACAAAAGATATATGTATGTATACTTTTCAGATTAATGGAACTGATTTTTTTATAGGTCTCTACAACACCATTAGGGAACAAAGGAAAGAATAAAATAAACCAAAAGTCACCTGCGCCTGGATCATTTTTTCTGCTCTCTGAAAATAGCTGGCAATGGGGAAGCTCTGTTTTGTGTCTTCTGGATCTACTCTTAACTTCTCTTCAGAAATCTCAGTCCTGGATGAGCACTGGGTGTTATATGTAAATGATGAATCACTAAATTTTATTCCTGAAAAAAATAAATAAATATATTTTGATTAAAAAAAAAAAGCAGAATGAAAACATGAACATGTTGTTAAAATGGGGCTTGTCCTACTACTAGGTATTTACCCAAAGGACACAAAAACACTGACTTGAGGGGGCACATGCACCCCAGTGTTCATAGTAGTGCTATCAACAGTAGCCAAAGTATGGAAAGAGCCCAAATGTCCCACTAACGAATGGATAAAGAAGATGTGGTATATATATATACAATGGAACATTACTTGGCAATCAAAAAGAATTAAATCTTGCCATTTGCAACAACGTGGATGGAACTAGAGGGTATTATGCTAAGTGAAATACGTCATCAGAGAAAAACAGGTATCACATGATTTCACTCATATGTGGAATCTGAGAAACTCAACAGATGAACATGGGGGAAGGGAAGGAAAATCATAATAAAAACAGAAGAGAAGAGGCAAACCATAAGAGACTCTTAAACAGAACATGACAGGGATGTCCACTCTCACCATGTTCAACATAGTATTGGAAGTCCTAACCTCAGCAACCAGACAACAAAGAAATAAAAGGCATCCAAATAGGCAAGGAGGAAGTCAAACTCTCACTCTTCGCAGACAGTATGATACTCTATATGGAAAACCCAAAAGATTCCACCAAAAAACTGCTAGAACTGATCCATGAATTCAGGAAAGTCGCAGGATATAGAATCAATGCACAGAAATCGGTTGCATTTCTATACACCAATAATGAAGCAACAGAAAGAGAAATCAAGGAATCGATCCCACTTACAATTGCACCAAAACCCATAAAATATCTAGGAATGAACCTAACCAAAGAGTTGAAAAATCTATACACTGAAAACCATAGAAAGTTTATGAAAGAAATTGAAAAAGACACACACACACACACACACACACACACACACAACCATTCCATGCTCATGAATTGTAAGAACAAATATTGTTAAAATGTCAATACTACTCAAAGCAATCTACATATTCAATGCAATCCCTACCAAAATAACACCAGTATTCTTCACAGAGGTAGAACCAACAATCCTAAAATTTGTATGGAACCAGAAATGACCCCAAATAGCCAAAGCAATACTAAAAAAGAAAACCAAGGCTGGAGGCATCACAATTAGGGATTTCAACCTGTATTACACAGCTGTAATCACCAAGACAGTATGGTACTGGCACAAAACAGACACTTAGATCAATGGAATAGAATAGAGAACTCAGAAATAGACCCACAAATGTATGGCTAACAAATCTTTGACTAAGCAGGAAAGAATATCCAATGGAATAGTCTCTTCAGCAAATGGTGTTGGGAAAACTGGACAGCAACATGCAGAAGAATGAACCTGGACCACTTTCTTACCATACACAAAAATAAACTCAAAATGGATAGAGGACTTAAATATAAGATGGGAAACCATCAAAATTCTAAAGGAGAAAGCAGGCAAAAACTCTTTGACTTCGGCAACAGCACCTTCTTACTCAACATGTCTCTGGAGGCAAGGGAAACAAAAGCAAAAATAAACCATTGGGAGCTCACCAAGATGAAAAAGCTTCTACATGGAAAAGGAAACAATCAGCAAAATTAAAAGGCAGCCAATGGAATGAGAGAAGATATTTGCAAATGACATATCAGATAAAGGGTATCCAAAATCTATAAAGAGCTTATGAAATTCAACACCCAAAAAATAAATAATCCAGTGAAGAAATGGGCAAAAGACATGAATAGACACTTCTCCAAAAAAGACACATAAAAAAATGCTCATCACTCATCATCAGGGAAACACAAATCAAAACTACAATGAGATACCACCTCACACCAGTATGACTTGCTAAAATTAACAACTCAGGCAACCACAGATCTTGGTGAGGCTGTGGAAAAAGAGGAACCTTCTTGCAATGCTAGGTGGTAATGCAAACTTGTGCAGCCACTCTGGAAAACAGTATAGAAATTCCTCCAAAAATTGAAAATAGAACTACCCTACAACCCAGCAATTGCACTATTAGGTAATTATAAAAAGGATACAGGATTACTGATTCATAGGGTCACATGCACCCCAATGTTTATAGCCGTGCTATCAACAATAGCCCAATATGGAAAGACCCCAAATGTCCCATCAACTGATGAATGGATTAAGATGTGAGATATGTATAGATATATATACACACACACACACACACACACACACACACACACACACACACACAATGGAGTATTAATCGACAATCAAAAAGAATGAAATCTTGCCATTTGCAACAATGTGGATGGAACTAGAGTGTATTATGCTAAGCAATGTAAGTCAGTCAGAGAAAGACATATCATATGACTTCACTCATATGTGGACTTTAAGGTATAAAACAGATGAACATAAGGGAAGGGAAGCAAAAATAATATAAAAACAGGGAGGGGGTGAAAAAAATTAAAGCTAAAAAAAACAGGGAAAGGGACAAAACATATGAGACTCCTAAATACAGAGAACAAACTGAGGATTGCCGGAGGGGTTGTGGTGGGGGATGGGCTAAATGGGCAAAGGGGCATTAAGGAAGACACTTGTTGGGATGAGCACTGGGTGTTATATGTAGGGGATGAATCACAGGATTCTACTCCCGAAATCATTAATGCACTATATGCTAATTAGCTTGGGTGGAAAGAAGGGAAGGGGAGGGAAGGAGATGGGAAGGGATGGGAGGGAAGGGGAGGGGAGGGGATGGGACGGAAGGGAAGGGAAAAGAAAGAAAGAAAAGAAGCCAAAATTCTACTTTGAACCATTATTAAAGAGAAGTGTGATTTAGAAAAAAAAAAAGAGAGAGAGAGAGAGAGAGAGACTCTAAATACAGAGAACAAAATGAGGATTGCTGGAGAGGAGGTAGGTGAGGGGATGGGGTAAATGGGTGATGGGCATTAAGAGGGCACTTTTCAGGATGAGCACTGGGTGTTATATGTAAGAGATGACTCACTAAATTCTACTCCTGAATCCAAGACTACACTGTATGTTAACTATCTTGAAAATAAATTAAAAAAAAAAAAAATCTCAATCTTCAGTCAGGTGTATCCCATAAAAACTGACACCATATCCGTAACTTCTTTCTCCTTCACATGATCCTTTTACTCCTGGGGCATCAGGACCTGTGGGTTGAGGAGATGACGTAGTCTGAGTGGTGCACTTCCTCTGGGCCCAGATGCTGTCACTACTCCTGGGCACTCACCTTAACAAGTACCAGTAGTATTGCTAAGTGTCCTTTTTTTTTTTTTAGTTTATTTACTTTGAGAGAGAAGGAAAGCACAAGCAGGGGAGAGGCAGAGAGAGGGAGAGAGAGAATCCCAAGCATGCTCCACACAGCACAGAAGCCCAATGCAGGGCTAGAACCCACAAACCATGAGATCATGACCTGAACCGAGATCAAGAGTTGGACGCTTAATCAACTGAGCCACCCAGGCACCTCTACTCAGTGTCCCTTTATTTAATACCCCAGAAGATTTATTCTTCAGTAAAGCCTGAGGTTCTGAATGTGGCGAAGGTTTTCCTTCATCGTGTGATGTGTAAGCGGGGGAGTCTGACATGAGACGAGGAAAATGAGATCCACCCAACACATGCCTCAGGAGAAGGGGAATCAGGCAGATCACTTGCACACGACAGACCACACAGAAGAGGATCAGGGCACTGTTTTCCTTTAAACCACATGTGCTCAAGTATATCTTCAGAGCTTTTTGTACAGCCTGTGAGTACAGGCACTTCAGTTTGAAAACCAAAGTACTGGGAAAATCAGAAGCATGGTTTTATAAGCAATAATGGTAATATCTTAGGAGGTTTTAAATACATAAGAAACAAAAGTACAGAACATTGTAAATAAATTGGAAAGTGGTGGGGCACTTGAGTGGCTCAGACTTGGGGTCTGGGCTGGGTGTGGAGCCTGCTTGGGATTCTCTCGTTCCCTCTTCCTCTGGCCCTTCCCAGTTCATTCTCTCTAAAAAAATTAAAAATTAAAAATAAAAATAAATTGAAAAGTGGCAAATGAAGTCGAAGTGTTCTAAGATTCCTGCATCGCTGGAGCATAAAAGAACTAATTAACACAAGAATTTGACAAAGGAAGGTTCCATGCGGTACAGATAATGTCCAGTGTCCTGACAAAAACCACTA
Source organism: Acinonyx jubatus (assembly GCF_027475565.1). Taxonomy (NCBI): domain Eukaryota; kingdom Metazoa; phylum Chordata; class Mammalia; order Carnivora; family Felidae; genus Acinonyx; species Acinonyx jubatus. The sequence goes on along the minus strand of NC_069396.1, from coordinate 54,656,740 downwards.
ATTGTCTTGATGTTCATAATTTTCATGCTGACAGAATGGGAAAATATAATGGCATGAAACTCATCCAAAACAAGGCAAAAAAGAGTAAGAAACTGAGAATAAGTGGGGTAACTACAATGCACTTGGATGACTGTTTTTAAACCAAACATACTAAGAATTATATTAAGGATAACCAGGATTCCAGTTAATTACATTAAACACAAATGCCTCAAAATTGTCCCACTGGATTAAAATTTAAAACCTAATAACATGCTAGTATAGGTTACATGTCTGAAACAATGACATGGAAAGCTCCAGAATAAAAGATTAGGAAAAAAGTATACCACGAAAAGAGTAAGCATAATCTAGTTTAACTATATTCTCAGACAAAATGGACCAGAAAGCCCAAAAATTACTAAAGAAAAAGAGAAACAACACTCACTGGTTAAGAGGTCCAATCCACCACATTATAAAAATTTGAATTTCTATGCACGTAACAACATAGCCTTGAAAGGTATACAACAAAAATGGACCTGGGGTGCCTGCGTGGCTCAGTCAATTAAGCGACCCACGTCGGATCACCTCATGATCTCAGGGCTGGTGAGTTCAAACTGTGGAGTCCTGCGGAGGGCTCTGTGCTGACAGCTCAGAACCTAGAGACTGCTTTGGATTCTGTGTCTCCCTCTCTCTCTGTCCCTTTCCTGCTCTCTGTCTCTGTCTCTCTCAAAAATAAACATTTTTAAATAAATAAATTGCATTTTCATTTATATTTCCTTTATTTTTGAGGCCTTGCTCAAAATAATATAAATTATAATAAATTATAAACATTGGAAACCGGAAAGAAAATTAAGATTATACTCAGACAACATCATCATGGACTAGAAAAAGAGATTCAAAGAATTACTAACATAAAAGAGAAAATGCTCCCCCAGAAACCAGTAAGCAGATTTTCACAGATAGCTGGCTGGAACCGCACCACATACTAAGCTCATTTCACAGAAATTCAGTCATTAGCAATCGGAACTGGGACCACCACGGCTGACTAACACCAACCGGTACTTAGTAATAAACCGACACGTGGATCACCCTGCAAGAGGGGTGGATACTAAGCAAAACGGGCATTCTGTTGGCAAAGAACAAAGTGTGGACGCAGGGCAGGCAAGTAAGCAACAGTGTTCCCCGCTGCTATGTATTAAGAGGTGAGTGCGGGCGCTGGCAAACATTTTTCTGCAAACGGATAGATATTACCCATTTTCAACTTAAGATCTCTGTCGCAAGGACTCAATTCTTCCTCTGCCCCGGGAAAACAGCCATAGACGACGACTAACAGACGGCGGTGGCGATTTAGCCCCTCCGTCTGCAATAAGTCAACCCCTGCACAAAAGGCTTTACAACAAAACAAAACAAACAAAACCACAGAGGGTTTGGAACTACCCTCCTGCGCTCTGCAGTCTTCGGTCCCAGCAGCCCAGCTAAGACCTTCAACCCAAACTCCAGCCCCCGGTCCTTGGCGTCCAAAGCTGCAGCCCTGACAAATATCTCTGTACCAGACACCGATCACACACGCCCTTATTAATCCGAAAACCGGGCGAGACACCCCGATGTCATGAGCACCCACCGGAGCCCCAACATCACTGAGCCCCAAATTAAATACCCCCCGGAACCAGACACTTCGATCATCGTAAATGATCTGCCCCGCCTGCTGCAGGACTGCATACGCTCTACAGCGCGGACACGGTCGTGATCTCTACAGACCCTTAACGGTCTTAATGGCCCCAAAAGTACCCCAACCACAGACACAGGCGTCACAGACTCCCACGTGGTTCCCCTCAAATACCTCCACTTTTGAGCCAGTAATTCCACAGGTCCACCCTACTCCACTTCCACGATGTGGACACCACGTCATCCCATGAGAAACAAACCTCCTATGGGACAAACCGAAAACCTTCAAGGGACAAAAGCACACACCGACCTGGTTTTCTCCAGGAAACAAGGAGACCTAAAGGTAACACTTCCGCGAACTGCTGCTATTCCTGGAACCGTCGCTCCAAGTTTTCGACAGCCTATGGCGGCCGAGGAGGACCCTAAGACTTCGAAGAAAGGCGAACAGTTGGCCGGTATTTCCGGGAGCAGTATGTCCGCGCCCGCTGGCTGTGGCTTTGGGGGCGGCCATGCTGGAACGAGTGTGGGACAAGTGACGTACACAAGGCAAGGCGGCCGGTTTGCGGCTGCGAGCCGGTGATAGCCTGGAAGTCAGAAGCCGCCGAAATTATCTCATTTACTTAAAGTCGGGTCTTGCGGGAGACGGGTAGATTTTCAGACTCAATTTCTTGGAGGCAAACTTGGTGTGAGTTAAATTGCATTCTCGAGCTATGCAGGAAGTGACAAGGCCCGAGTGTATAGTATACATTCTGTATTTTATTTTATTTATTTTTGAAATACAGAGCACAAGCGAGGGAGGGGCAGAGAGAGAGGGAGACACAGAATCCGTAGCAGGCTCCAGACTCTGAGCTGTCAGTGCAGAGCCTGACCTGGAGCTGGAACTCAGGAAGGATACATCATGACCTGAGCCAAAGTCCAATGCTTAACTGACTGAGCCAACCAGGCGCCCCTCCACGCCTTATTTTTTAAAAAAGGTTTCCGGGTACCTGGGTGGCTCAGTCCTTGAGCATCGGACTTGGGCTCAGGTCATGATCTCACCGTTCGTTTGCTCCAGCCCCCATTAGATGAGCTGGAGCCCCGCTTCTCTCTCACTTTCTCTCTCCCTGTCTCTGTGCCTCCGGGATTCTCTCTCTGGAAGAAAAAAAAAAAGTTTCCAAACAGTAAAAGTTCAAGTGTGGATGGTGCAGCAGAGAACAAACTTCTGGAAAGAGGAAAATACATCTGGTAACAGGCACCCACGGAAAGCTTCTGGTGAAAAATTGCTTGCAGGAGGAGGTTTTTAAGAACAGAAAAAGATTTTGAGCAACTGGTACAATATTGTGAGATTGTTGAGCTAAATGGTGAAGAAAGAATTCTTGAGACTTTTGTGGTGCAACTTACTAAGTTAATTTAAGCAGCACCCGGACAGGACCTGTGGGCAGAAAAAGCTGCACTTTTGCTGTATGAATCTGGTGGTTATATGCTTACTACTCAACGGCAAGGGGACACGCAGGGAGTATTGGATCATAAATGTTCTCTTAGAATTTCGACTCATGAAACTACTTATAGTAGTTATAAGTAGATATCTTACTAGTATAGTAGATATCTTACCCAAGATATCTCTGGTGCTTATCATTCAGTTTGATAGTAACTATCCATGAGATTTACAGGCAGTCATGAGGCCCTTTAAGAATGTAGCAACCTAGGGGTGCCTGGGTGGCTCAGTTTGGGTAAGTGTCAGACTCCTGGTTTCAGCTCAGGTCATGATCTCAAGGTTTCAAGAGATCGAGCCCGGTGTCAGGCTCTGTGCTGACAATGAGGAACCTGCTTGGGATTCTCTCTCTCTGCCCCTCTCCTACTGGCACTGTTTCTGTCTCTCGCAAGATAAATAAACTTTAAAAAAGAAGAAGTAGGGGCGCCTGAGTGGCTCAGTCATGATCTCACGGCTTGTGAGTTCGGGCCTTGCGTCAGGCTCTATGCTGACAGGTCCGGGCCTGGAGCCTGCTTCGGCTTCTGTGTCTCCCTCTCTCTCTGCTCCTCCCCTGCTCACACTCTGTCTCTCTCTCTCAAAAATAAATAAAGATTTAAAAAAAATAAAATAAAAAAGAAGAAGGTAGCAACCAGTACATATTTAATCCTTATTAGAACTATGCTGGCTATTGGTCAGCCTTGCAGACTAAAAGTGAACATTCTTCTGCTTCTGTCCCTCATCAGCATGAGGCTGGCCAACACCAACTAGAGGAAAGAGCAGCTGGGAGGAACCTAAACTGGGACTGAGATTGGGGCCTCAGGAAAAGGCCACTAAAGTGAGGCCAACAAGGGTCTGGAGTCAATGAGAAAGTTACAACCAGAATTGAGAGTCCAAAAATATTAAGGTCAATAGCTTTTTTCCCAAGGTACCAAGATGATTGAATGGGATTGGTCTTTTCAACAAAGGATGCTGGGATAATTGTATTTCTATTTGCAGAAAAATAAATTAAGACCTTTAACTCTAAACATATACAAAAATTCACTCAAGATAGATCCCAGACCTAAATATAAGGGAGAGAGGCAAATGGGAGGTAATGTTCATAAACCAAATAAGTTAGCCAGAGAGTTCATGAGACAAGACAGTAATGGATGAGCCATAAAAGGTGATAAATTGGACTTGGTTAAAATTAAAAACATTTGTACTTTTTTTTTCTTTTAAACATTTGTACTTTCTAAGCACAACATTTAAGAAGAGTGGAGCCAGGAACTGGGAGAAAATATCTCCACATTGTACATCTGATAAAGGACTTATATTCAGAATATATTAAGAATTGCCAAAACTCAACAATACCAAAACAACCATCCAGTTACTTTTGGGGGTCATGAAAATTCAAAAAAATTGGATAGTGGTGATAGTGACATAAGAGCCTGGAGCCTGCTTCAAATTCTGTGTCTCCCTCTCTCTCTGCCCATCCCCCACTCATGCTCTGTCTCTGTCTGTGTCAAAAATAAACATTAAAAAAAAATTTTTTTAATTTAATGAAATAGCTCTCATGGAGAAGGAGAATTTAGGAAAATGGTTGCTTGTGTCAAACCTGGAAGGAAATACCTGAGGAGACTTTTGCCATAAAATAAAAATCCTGGGGCACCTGGGTAGCTCAGTGGGTTAAGCATCTCAGGTCAGGTCTTGAGCTGAGGGTCATGAGTTCAAGTCTGCTTTTAATAGTGAAGTCTACTTAAAAAGAAAAAAAAGATAAAAATACTATCTTTATTCAGGGACACAGCACTTGATCATGGCGAACTACTCTGATTTTTGCAGGGACAGTGAGGAGAGGGGATGCAGGAGACAAATTTTGACTCGAATTTTTGTTTGGAATCTTGAGAAGGGACTCAAAAGACTGAAAGGAAATACTTCCCCCATCCAGAAGGTTGAGCCTCATGGGGCACCTGGGTGGCTCAGTCCGCTGAGCATCGCTCAGGTCATGACCTCATGGTTCCTGTGTTGGAGCCTAGCATCAGCTCGCTGCTATCAGCACAGAGCCCGCTTGGGATCCCCTGTCTCCCCCTTTTTCTGCCTCTCTCCCACTTGCACTCTCTCTCTCTCTCTCTCAAAAATGAACATTAAGACACACACACACACACACACACACACACACACACACACACACACAGGCCTGGGGTTATGAGTCTCAAAACTTCTAGACTCCTAGGCTCTCAAATCCTGCACTCCCCAAAACAACATTGACCTCAGATTCGATGTCAAGGTTACCGCAGGAGCTCTCCTCGCGCGTGGACGCACCTGCCCCTTCGGAGCCCCAGGTGAAATCGCTAGGTCGCCGAGGCGCGGTGTTCGTGGGTCCGCAGCTCGCCCCGCGAAGTTAACACACAAGCCCCGGGTCCCGACCGGCCGCCCTCGGCCGTCGGGCCCCAAAGACTTCGCCTGAGCGCGCGCCCGCCTTCCTCGGGGACTGAGGACGTCCCCAGGCGCATTCCCGCCTCCCGGGCCCGGCCCCTCCCTCGGGACCCACACCGGGGTCTGGGCGGCAAGGGGCGTGTGCGGCGGGCTCAGGGCTTCCGGAAGTGCGTCTCGGCTCGTTCGCTCCGGGCCTGAGGACACTCGGGTGGGAGGTGACCTCGTTTCCTCACTGAGCGCTCCTAGCCCTTCTGACCGGAGCAGTCGTTTTGCTGCCGGCCCTCTGTCCGGCGGGAAGAATCGGAACCGTCATGGGGGCACCCGGGGCCTTCCCCTCCTCGAAAGAGACGGTCACAGGCCTCTTCAGAGGCGGGAACCTACCCGAAGCCCATGTGACGTGGGGGCGCATTCTGATCATCAGTTTGGGGAAAAGGGCAAGCTGAGCACTTAGGCAGGAGCACCTGGGGTGCAGCCAGTTTGCGTGAAGTCCGGCGTCCGAGTGCAGAGAAGACCCCACAGAGCTTCTGGCTGGATCTTGGGTTGACTTTTCCTGAGGTCTGTATTGGACAAACCTACAGTTTCGGCCTCCTCCCGTGCTTCTCCTTTACTCACACTGGCTGCCCCGCGACCCTTGGGACACTTCCGGTCACGAAATGCGTGTGGGGATTTCCGCACACCCCTGCAATTCTCCAGGACACCAGCTGGGCCATGCAGTGTAACTTCATCCCGACACGAGCTACCTGGAGTGTCAGGTCCCACAGGTGAAGGGCTCGGCCCCACGAATGAACCCCCCTCCTCATTTCATACCCCAGGGACCAGTAGTAGGTCCCCAGGTTACCTACAACTTCGGACTTGCTTACAAGTGGGAGTTCCCCACAACTCCTTCCTCCAGTTCCATTGATTTGCTAGAGCAGCTCACAGAACTCAGAGAAACACGGACACCAATTAAAAGCTAGGTTAAAGCATATAGGTGAACGGCCAGATGAAGAGACACATGGAATGAGACCTGGAAGGGTCCCAAGCACAAGCTTCTGTCCTGGTGGAGTTGTGTTATGTTGCCCTCCCCCAACCTGGCTGTGTTCACCTACCTGGAAGCTCACCCATCCTTGGGGATTTTATGGAGGCTTCTTCAGGACTGACCAATTATTGACTCAATTTCCCTCTCCCCTCCCCGGAGGATGGGTGTTGGGCAGAATGTTGCAAACTTTTTTTTTTTTAATTTTTTTTTTCAACGTTTATTTATTTTTGGGACAGAGAGAGACAGAGCATGAACGTGGGAGGGGCAGAGAGAGAGGGAGACACAGAATCGGAAACAGGCTCCAGGCTCTGAGCCATCAGCCCAGAGCCTGACGCGGGGCTCGAACTCACGCACCGCGAGATCGTGACCTGGCTGAAGTCGGACGCTTAACCGACTGCGCCACCCAGGCGCCCCTGTTGCAAACTTTTTAATTATGGCTTGGTCCTCATCCAGAAGCCTTACAGGAGCCCACCCAGAGTCACCTCATTAGAATAAAAATTGCTCCTAACGCACTTATCACTTAGGAATTTACAAGGGTTTCAGGAGCGTGTGCCGGCAACCAGGGGCAGCTGGCCACAAGGGGCAGAGACCTATATATTTCCTATTATCTCATAAGGTCAAATAGCCAACTTCAAAAATTAAGTGCTAAATGACTCTACTTTTCTAATTAATGTTCTGTAAATGACAAATTTATAGAATTTCTGATGCCAGGGTTTAGGGTCAGGGAAAAGTGTCACTATGAAGGGGTGGCATGGGGAGTTTGTGTCGACAACACATTCTGAATTTTTACTGTGGTGTTGGTTACAGAAACCTACATATGTGATAAAGTTTCTTAAAACTATATATAAAAAACAAAAATGAGTGCATGTGAAAACTGGTGAGATCCAAGTAAATCCTGTGGTTGAAAGTTACAAACTACGGTTATGTAAGGTTTTACCTTTGGAAACAGCTGGCTGAAGGGCATTTAGGAAATCTCAGAAATACTCGTTTTTGTGATTCTAAACTTACTTCAAAATTAAAACTCACATACGACGCCGAGGTAGCTCAGTCGGTTAAGCATCTGACGGTCATGACCTCACGGTTCGTGAGCTCAAACCCCGCATTGGGCTCTGCACTGATGGTACAGAGCCTGCTTGGGATTCTCTCTCTCTCTCCCTCTCTCTCTGCCCTCTCCCATCTCGGTCTCTATTTCAAAATAAATAAACTTAAACAAAATTAGAAGTTATATAAACGTTGCATTTACATTAATTTTATAAACCACTTGATGCTGCTTATAAACTTGGTTAAACACATCCAAATATATTGAGTTACACATATGAATATATCGTTTCATTCTGAAGTACTTCAAGTATTTGGTAATAACAAACTTGGAACAAAGAAATTCAAGGGTTAATTATATAATGAAACAGGCAGAGAACACTCATAGAACACTCCTGCATTGTACATATTAAAATTTAATACATGATAAGAGTAACTGCCACGATTTAAAATTGATAACATCAATGACAAGGCAGTCAGATATATGGCTGAAGGTATCCTGTTCTCAATGTCTGAGAGGTGTATTATCTGTTATGTTTAGACATATGACAGAACTCTCCTTCATCATTTCCCCAAGTCCTCTTTCCTTAAGTTGTCCGGTATTTTGCTAAAGTCCACCACATTGAACGTGTTCCTAAGTTATTTCTGTGTGGATTTCCTGGCAAATACGTTACTTCAAGACCGGACTATATTTATTACCATAGGAAAGTACTTCTCTAGTGTGAATTAACATCTATTGAGGTCTTAACTTCTGGGCAAAGGCTTTCCTAGTCATTCATGATCTGTGATGATCACGTGATAGGTCTTCTTCCCACCGAAGGCTTTCCTAGTCTGTCACATTCATAGAATCTATCTTAAGTCAACACTTTTTAGATGTATAATGTCCTAAGATATTTTCATCAAGGCTGGCTGCGTGAGCAGTTTTGTAAATTTTTTGTCAACGTAAAATGTGACACAACTGATCACTAAAGATAATACCATTCTTCGCATTCATTCTTCATTGCAAAATATTATCTTGAGGGCCTACAACTGGCAACAGGTTTTCCCAAAGTGACTATCTGTGAATTCTCTTGTGTTTAACAAGGATTGACAAGTGGGCAAAAGTTTTCCCACAATCACTGCATCCATAGGGCCTCTCTCCGGTATGTTTTCTTTGATGAACATTGAGCCCTGACTTGGTCGTGAAGGCTTTCCCACATTCCCTGCATTCATATGGTTTCTCTCCTGTGTGAATTCTCTGATGGGTAATGAGATCATTTTTGCGCAAAGAAAATTTTCCACATTCGGTACATGCAAAGGAGGTTTTTCCCGCGTGAAATCTCTGATGTTGTACGAGGCAGGTCTTCTTCCGGAAGGCTTTATCACATTCGTTGCATTTGTATGGCTTCTCTCCGGTATGAGTCTGCTGATGTATACCTAGAGTACTCTTCATGGTGAAGCCCTTTCCACACTCACTGCATATATACGGTTTTTCCCCGGTATGAGTTCGCAAATGTGCAACGAGCATGCTTTTCCCAGTTAAGCCTTTGCCACACTCATTGCATATATAGGGTTTCTCTCCTGTATGAGTGCGCCTGTGCACATTGAGATGACTCTTCTCTGTGAAGCCTTTTCCACATTCACTGCATATATAGGGCTTCTCTCCCGTGTGAGTTCGTTGATGTCCGACCAGCCGTATCTTTGCTGGAAAGCCTTTCCCACATTCACTGCATATGTAGGGTTTCTCTCCTGTATGAGTTCGCTGGTGTACAATCAAGCGGCTCTTCACGGTGAAGCCTTTCCCGCAATCACTGCATATATATGGTTTCTCTGCAGTATGAGTTCGCTGATGTACAATGAGATCACTCTTCATGGTGAAGCCTTTTCCACATACACTACACACATAGGGTTTCTCTCCTGTATGAGTTCGCTGATGTCTGATGAGCGGACTCTTCAAGGTGAAGCCTTTTCCACACTCACTGCATGTGTAGGGTTTCTCTCCTGTATGAGTTCGCTGATGTACGATGAGACAGTGCTTCATTGAAAAGCCTTTTCCACATTCACTGCATGTATACAATTTCTCTTCTGTATGAGTTTGCTGATGTGTGAGAAGACTGTTCTTCAGGGTGAAACCTTTCCCACATTCATCGCATATAAAAGGTTTCTCGCCAGTATGAGTTCGATGATGTGCAACAAGACGCCTCTTCTCAATGAAGCCTTTTCCACATTCATTGCATATATATGGTTTCTCTCCTGTATGAGTTTTCTGGTGCGTAGTGAGACTAAACTTTGTAGAGAAGGCTTTCTCACATAGACTGCATTCATGGGGCTTCTCTCCTGTATGAGTTCGCTGATGATAAACGAGCCGACATTTCTTGATGAACGCCTTCCCGCATTCATTACATGTATAAGGCTTCTGTCCCATATGAGTTTTCTGGTGTATGTTGAATTGTGATTTCTTAGGAAATGTTTTGTCACATTCAGTGCATTCATAATGTTTCAGTCCTGTATGAATTCTCTGATGTTCAATTAGCCTGGATTTTCTGGAGAATGCTTTCCTACACATACCGCATCCATGAGGTTTCTCTCTAGTATGAACTCTCTGATGATCAGTGAGCTGAGACACCTTGACAAAGGCTTTCCCACATTCTCTGCATACATGGGCTTTCTGCGTATTTTGAGTTCTCTGTTGTTTCATGACCTGGGAATCATTATTAATGGGTTTTACACCTACAGGAAATTTATTTACACTATAAAATTGTTCGTGGTTACCATAAAGAAGGGATTTCCCATTTTCATGAAACTCAGCAGAGTTCTCCAAATTACAGCTTATACTCTGGCTTTCCAAACTTGAATTTGATTTTAAAGGTTTTTCATGTAAATCAAACATATCATAATTTTGTTTCAACAGAAAATCACTTTCACTCTGGTTAAAAATGCTTGCAAATGTATTATGTTCACAGCATTGTTCCACACTCTTCTGAATGCTTCGATTTTGTAACTGACACTGCAGGGGATCATCAACTTTCCTGATTTCTAGGAGAGAAGAGAACAATGAATCACTCTGTCATCTCTCATAATCTTAGTTTGGAATAAAACTGTTTTAAAAAGGCCTTCATGTGAAGTAGTTATTTTAAGTGACAATCCTACAGGTGGTATAATAAGAAATACATTTGGTCTCTATCCACAGTTCTTGGTACAGAGCTTCTAAATGTCCTAACGGGAGTTTCTTTTGTTATTCATAACAAGCCCTTTCAATCACAACTGAGTTTATGCTAATGAGGCGATTTAGCATAGGGTTCCTACACAACCACGAAATGGGGCTGGTACCCAGAAAGACCAAGCGATTATAAGGTTGGAACTTTCAGCCCCACCCACCAAGAAAGGGAAAGGCAGGAGGAACTAGAGATTACAGCTGTACAGAAACTCTCGGGGCACCTGGGTGGCTCAGTCAGTTAAGCTCTTGACACGACTTTGGCTCAAATCATGATCTCACGGTTTGTGATATTGAGCCCCATGTCAGGCTCTGTGCCGACAGCACGGAGCCTGCTTGGGATTCTCTCTTTCTCTCTCCCCCTCCCCTGCTCATTCTTTTTCTTTCAAAATAAATAAACTTTTTTTTTTTTTTAAAAAAAGCTCTATAGAAACTCTTAAATAAGATCTGATCAGCTTCTGGGTTGGTAAACACATCCGTGTGCCAGGAGGGTGGTGCACCCCAGTTCCATGGAGACAGAAGCTCCTGCATTCAGAAATCCTTCATACTTTGCCCTATGTACCTCTTCATCTGGCTGTTCATCTGTATCCTTTATAAATCCTTTATTAAGCTGGCAAACACAAGTGTTTCTCTGAGTTCTGTGAGCTACTCTAGCAAATTAATTGAACCCAAAGAGGGGGACATGGGAATCTACAATTTATAGCCAGATGGACCAAAGCATAGGTAACAATCTGGACTTGCAACTGACATCTGAAGTAGGGACAGACTTGTGGGACTGAACCTTCAGCTTATAGGATCTGACATTCTTTCCAGGTAGATAGTATCAGAATTGAGTTAAATCTGTAAAACATCCTGATTTTATTCTAGGTATAGACAACTGAAGCAAAGGATTAAAGAAGGCAATTGCAGTTTGTGAAACACAGTTAAAGAAGCAGTGGAGAAGTAAGAGGTAGAGGAAATCAAGATATATTTAAAGAAAAGATAAGGTTCACTAATGGGCTCAGTGGGAGAAGTGGGAAGAGGTTAATGAAAGCGAGGACTCAAGGATCACTTCAGGAATTGTGTGGCTTGGCCTGCTGGACAAAATGTCTCTCACTAAAATAAGGAATATTACTGAAGTCCAGAATGAGGGGAAAATCTAGCATGCATTGTGAAACATGCATGCTAAATGTGAAGATGTGATCTTAAAATGTGAAATCACATCTTAAAATGTGAGATTTGTTTAAAAGTTGATTTATTTTGAGAGAGAGATGAGCACATGAGAGCAGGGAAGGGATAGAGAGAGGGAGAGACAGAATCCCAAGGAGGCTTTGTGTTACTGGAGGGCTCAAACTCATGAACCGTGAGATCATGACCTGAGCCAAGATCAAGGGCTGGATGCTTAACCGAGTGAGCCACACAGGCACCCCTAGATTGTTGAATTGTACACCTGAAACTAATATAACACTATATGTTAATTATACTTGAATTTAAAAAAAAATCAGACTCAAGTTCTTGAAAAATTAGTAGAAATTCCATTTGCTATCACTTTAAATTTATTTTTTATATTTATTTATTTATTTTAACATTTATTCATTTTTGAGAGAGAGACAGAGAGACAGAGAGACAGAGACAGTGAGTGGCGGAGGGGCAGAGAGAGAGGGAGGCACAGAATCCAAAGCAGGCTCCAGGCTCCGAAGTGTCAGCACAGAGCCCGACGTGGGGCTCCAATTCACGAACTGTGAGATCATGACCTGAGCCGAAGTTGGACGCTCAATCTACAGAACCACCCAGGTGCCCCATTTTGCCATCACTTTACAAATTGAAAAGTAATAATACATGGGTACATCCAGTATCAGGGTGTGACTGAATTACAATAATAACAACAACAACAACAACAACAACAACAACAACAACAACGTCAGGGAGTGCTTCAGAGCCTGGAGCCTGCTTCGGATTCTGCATCTTTCTCTCTAACCCTCCCCTGCTCGTGCTCTGTCTCTCTCTCTCTCTCAAAAATAAATAATAAAAATTTTTAAAAAATCATGTGAAAACAAAAGCTTTAGGAAAATAAATGCAGTGATAACATCTAATAATTAAAGGAAAATCTGAATTAACAAAACCATGAAGGAAATCATTTGAAGCAGACATAACTTATGACCCAGTTTGGGCTGGCAATCATGTGGCATGTTAAAAAAGATATTTTCTTGTTGATTAAATAATCTTTGAGAGCTCAGCAAGCAGAGAACATTCAAGGTAATGCCAGGATGGGGACAATTTAAAATGTGTAGTTGTGTTGAACTCAAAGAGAACCTAAATTTTATTTTTTTTAAGTTTATTTATTTTATTTTGAGAAAGACAGAGACAGCACAAGCAAGGGAGAGGCAGAGACAGAGGGAGACAGAGAATCCCAAGCAGGCTCCGTGCTGCTAGCACAGAACCCGATGCTCTGTGGGTTTGAGCCCATGAAGCCGTGAGATCGTGACCTGAGCCGAAACCAAGAGTTGGATGCTCAACCGACTGAGCCACCCAGGCACCTCAAGAACCTGCATTTTAAAAAAAGGATGAAGAGAAGAGGATTCCTGTGCTCACACACAGAATGGGAAGTTATGGCTGGCTGCCATGAAGAAGGGTAAAATATATAGGATGAAAGCATGCATTAGACAATATTGAGAGAGAAGTCAATTGACATCTTAAGAAAAGAGAAAGAGGTTGACTCCCGGGAATGGAGGAAACTTAAGAGTGAGGAGAACTGAGAAGAAAACGAGAACAAAAGTATGGAGAACTTCAGGGGTTCCCGGGGTGGGGGTGGGGGCAAAGAACGACATAAATGCACAGCAAAAGCCAGGTTACCATGGAGACCAAGTGTCAAAGGTATAGTCAGAAGTTATGGAAGGAAATCATTATTTCCTGGTAAGCAGGCATAGTAGTGAGAAAAAAGTGGGGAAGTCAAAGTTGTTTTTTTCCAGAAAGGCCTGGAAAGTGGAATTTCACAGCAGGAGAGACACTGTCACAGTGGATGAAGGTTAGAAAGTCCGAGGAAGAAGATGACCATGCAAAACAAACAAAAACAAGAAGTATATAAAGCAAACAGGGAACAGGGATCAGATCTCAAAAGAAAAAAAGGGATATATTTTCCTCGAAATTTCAACAAAGAAGAAGAGTTCCCATAGGGGAAAACAGATGTGGGGAGGGGCTGTCACAGCTGTGACGCCTTCTCTGTCTGACCAGGGTACTGCTTCTGCAGCCACCCCCCACCCTGCCAACTTCCCACTCACCTGGGCAGATTCGACTGTCGATCTCATCTTCTGTTGTCCAAAGTTCTCCTCCTTCCAACTTGGAGAGTGCATCTGGTTTGCTGGTGAGATACCCTGTTCGTGAGAAATGATAGAGGACTCAGTGGTTGGGGCACCGGGGTGGCTCAGTTGGTTCAGTGTCCGACTGTGGCTCAGGTCATGATCTCGTGGTTCGCGGGGTCAAGCTCCATGTTGGGCTCTGCGCCGGCAGTGCGGAGCCTGCTTGGGACTCTCTCTCTCTCCCTTCTCTCTGCCCCTCCCTGACTCACACTTTCTCTCTCAAAATAAATAAATAACCTTAAAAAAAAAAGAAGAAGACGACGACTCCGTGGCCTGGGGTATATCAGGAGGGCATAACGTTACATTTTAGGGAATAAACAATGTTTCACATCTGTAAACATCAAGGCTTTTCTCTCAAGAGAGGGGACATTATATCCTCTTGTCTGAGAGAAGAAAAGGATGCGAGAATCTATCATGTCAGAGTACTAAAGAGTTAAGTAGCTGAGAAAGAAAAAAACCACTGGCAGAGCACCCTGTGAGAGACACAGAGGAGTCGTCCTCACCCACGGACACCAGGTTCCTGTAGTTCTCCAGCATCACGTCCCGGTACAGGTCCTTCTGGGCGGGGGCCAGGAGCTGCCACTCCTCCCGGGAGAAGCCCACGGCCACGTCCTCAAATGTCAGGGATTCCTGTTATAACACAGTTACATTTAATAAAATGATATTCTTTCAGTGATATGTAAAAAATGGATAAGGGAAACTATTCTGTTCATTTCACCATAAAGGAAATTGGTGGTTTTTGTTCTTTAATACATGGTGATAGAATAAGAAATCTTGTAAAATATTATGTTACTGTGCAGTCTTCTCTTCATCAAACAAAGTTGAAAATCAGAGAAAGTTTCTGTAACATGTACCATTAAATCCTTTTGCTGGTGTAAGAACATCTGTATAAATTTGAGCATCTATTTGCCAATACAGAACTACGTAGATGAATAACACAGATTTCTAAGTTCACCACGAGCATCTGAACCAATACCAAAATCAGTGATGAAGACTGCAGATATGCTAGAATCACCAGAAAACCCATACTAATTTCAGTGGTTAATATACTAAACAAAATAAAGGAGCCGTATAATACATGTATAAAGCAAAGAGATTAATGATCAAGCAAATTTATAAAAAAAACTACAAATATACTTATAGACACACAGATGTACATAGCAAATATATATGTGTGTGTGCATATCATTAGGCAGAGTTAACACTACAATAGAAACAATGAATAAACAGCTGCAGGAACCACGTTTTTACATTTATGAGAAGTAAGGGCAGTTAAGACCTTTACTCACCACAACAGATCTATGAGGAACGATCAAAGACCTATGTGAACTTCAAACCTATGTGTCATGAAACATTGACATTCCCTCAAGGAACTAGTCTGTTTTCTCCTCACAGTCGATGCCTGTGATACTGTGATATAATAAGAGGTATATATTTGGTATTCATCTCCAGTTCCTAGCACAAAGCTCCTAAAGCCTTTAGAAGGGCTTGCGGTGGGAGGGGCACCTTGTGTTATTTGTAACAAGCCCCTTTCAACCATACCCGAATTTATATTAACGAGGTAACTCTGGTGGGCCCCTAGATACCCTAAGGATGTGGCTGGTTGCTATGAGAACCAAGCTATTGATTAGAGGGCTGGAAGTATCAGCCCTACCCCAGGGTAGGGAGGGGAGAGGAACTGGAGATTGAGATAATCACTAAATGGCCAGTGATTTCATCAATCGCCTCTACATAATAACTTCCATAAAAAACACTAAACTACAGGGCTGGGGTGCTTCCATGTTGGTTAACACATCAAGGTGCTGGGAGGGTGGCTTGCTTGGAGATGGCATGGAAGGTCCTCGCCCCTTCTCCCATACCTTGCCCTATGCTTCTCTTCCATTTGGTTGTTCCCATCTTGTAGCCTTTATAATAAACTGGTAAATGTGAAGTAAAGTGTTTTCCTGAGTTACGTGAGCCACTGGAGTGAATTCTCGAACCCAAGGAAGGGATTGTGGGAACTGCCCATTTGTAGCCAAGTCAGAAGTATGGGTACCCTGGGCACCTAATGCTTGGCATCTGTAATGAGGTCAGTCTTGTGGGACTGAGCCCTATAAACTTGTGGAGTACGATAGTAACTCCAGGTAGTTAGTGTCAAGATTGAATCAAATTGTACACAGTGGTGTCTAGAGAGTTGAGGAACTGGTCGTTGGTATGAAAAAATTCACATGTTTGGTATCAGAAGTGTTGGCAGTAGAAACAGATCACAGTAAATAATGCCTACCATGTAACTTACCAAGATTCTCTTATGATGGTTGTCAGAGATATGTGCAACATTGACAGGTATCGTGACCTACAGGGTCTTGCACCATCACATATATTCCAACAAGAGCCACAAAGTATGAATCCTATGAAAAATATGTTCCTGATCCTACTTGGCCCAGATTTCTCCAGATCCTGCTATTCTCAATTCAAACTTTTTTGTTTAATTGCACTGATTTGTTTTTTCTACAGGCCTCTACAAATCCATTGGGGGAGGGGGAGGAAAGAATAAAAGAAACCAAAAGTCACCTGGGCCTGGATCATCTTCTTCTGATTTTGGGAAATGGCTGCTAACCGGGATGCTCTGTCTTTAGCTCTTCTGGATCAGCTCTAAATTTCTGTTCAAAAATCTCAGTCTCCAGTCAAAGGTTTCCCCAGAAATGCTGATGCCTAAGTCTTGGAATCTTCTCCTTTTTCCCTGGATTCCTCTTGTCCTTGGGGAGCCAGCACCTACAGGCTGAAAAGCAAATTACTCTGAGCGGCACAATCTCTGTAGGCCCAAATATTGTCACTGTCGCTATGCATTCACCTTAAACCAAGGCCCCCAAAGATCTGTCTTTTTGAAAAGAGAGGGAAAAAAACCACAAGATGAAGGGGCGGACCTACGCTGGCCGACCACACCTCCTCCCCTTGAGTAACAGGACTCCGACCCTTCCCTAGCCAATCAGCCAAGGCCACAACCCTTCCCCAGCCAATCGGCTGAGGCCACAGCCATTACCTCACCAACTGCCCCTAGACCCCAATAAAACCTTTGTGCTTTTGAAACTGGCTCTCTCTCCCGGGTATCTCACCACTGTGTTGGTGCAGGTAGGGCATTGAGCTCGAGCTAGCTCGAATAAAGGCTCTTTTGCTTTTGCATCGGACTCGGCTCCCTGGTGGTCTTTGGGGATCACGAACTCTGGGCATAACAAAGAGACTCTTCATGATAGAGAAGAAACTGAGGAGTGATGGAGGGAGGTGGGTGGGGGATGGGCTAGATGGGTGCTGGGTGCTAAGGAGGGCACTTGGGATGAGCACTGGGTGTTGTATGTTTAACCAACTGAGCCACACAGGCGCCCCCCACTGGCTGTGGTATGCAAGTGATGAATCACTGAATTCTACTCCTTGAAACCAATATTGCACAGTGTGTTAACTAAAATTTAAAAATTAAAAAAAAAATCGGTCTTTTTATTAAGTGCTCTGGGCCAAGTGGCAGGGGCCTCCTCAGGCACATCATTTTTAGGAAAGAGGACACACAGACAGTAAGAGATACACATTTTTCTCTTAAATCATGCATGTCCATCTACCTCTGCAAAAGTCTTTTTACATCCTAGGGGACATACACTTTGATTTTGAGAACATCATGCTAATAAGCAAATAATAACACATTGTCTTCATAATTTCTCATTGCATTCCAGTTCTTCATACTCTGTAGAGTATTAGAAGTATAAACCTGTATAGGATAGTTGGCAAAAACATTCTTTAGAAATAGAACTGAATTTTCAGGCGAAAGCACACAGTATTCTTCATCAGAAGACCTGTGTTACAGCAAATAAGAAGGTTCTTCAAGCAAAAGGAAAGGATCTTCCAATGTAAGCAGAGGAGCAAGGAGTCAAGAGAAATAAAACTGGTAAATAAGAGTTGAAGTCTAAATCAGTACCAACTGGAAATATAACAATGATCATCTCTCAGAAGGTTTTAAAAACATGAAGAGTTAAGATATTCCGTGACAGGGGCACCTGGGTGGCTCAGTCAGTTAAGTGTCAGACTTTGGCTAAGGTCATGATCTCGAGTTTCATGGGTTCGGGCCCCACGTCGGGTTCTGTGCTGACAGCTCAGAGCCTGGAGTGCTTAGGAGTCTGTGTCTCCCTCTCTCTCTGTATGCCCCTCCCCCATTCACACTTTGTATCTCTCTCTCTCTCTCTTTCAAAAATAAACATTAAAAAATATTAACAATAAAATAAAATAAATAAAGTAAAAAATAAAGTATTCCATGGCAGCATATAACATAGAAGTGGTGAGTGAAAAACTGTTCTAAAATCTCTGTATAGACAGAGAAGAATATAAAAGTACTAATTACCATAATACTTCGACAGACAAACTGTATGTTATTTTGCAATCTCTACTGTGAATAAAACTAATATATATATTTTTAAGCATACATAACTACATGTTAAAAGAGAAAAAAATATAATGCACATGGCTTCTGTAGCAACTACTCAACTATACCACTATAGCTCAAAAGCAGTCATATTAAAAAAAAAAAAAAATAGGTGTGGCTGAGTTCCCATAAGACTTTATTAACAAAAACAGGCACTGGCCCAGATTCAGTTCATGGGCTCTACCTGCCCAACTCCAAATGAGAACACAAAAGCTACATAATCATCTAAATCAAGGGTCAGTAACACAGGGCCTAGACCACCTGTTTTTGTAAATAGTTTTATGGGAATACAGTCAGCTCCACTTGTTGACCATTCTCTCAGGCTTTCACACTCTATCTACAAAGGTAGAGTTGAGAATTTACATCTGAAAACATTACCCAGTACAACACACTTTGAAACAATAATCAAAGATGACTTTTGAATATAGAAAGAGGCAAATCATCAGTATTCACCTAACACGTCTGTGTACATCTTTAGTCAGGTGGCTGGCTACAACATTTAAATAGAAAAATTCTAGGGGCGCCTAGGTGGCTCAGTTGGATAAGCGACTGACCCTCGATCTCAGCTCAGGTCACGATCTCGAGGTTGGTGAGTTCAAGCCTGGAGTAGGGCTCTGTGCTGACAGTGCAGAGCCTGCTTGGAATTCTCTTGCCTACTCTTTCTGCCCCTACCCCACTTGCTTGCTCTCCTCTCTCAAAATAAATAAGTAAACTTAAAAAAAATTTTTTTTTTTAATTCTAGGGGCGCCTCAGTGGCTCAGTCGGTTGGGCGTCTTGACTCTTGATTTCGTCCCACGTCATGATCCCAGCGTCTTAGGATCACGCCCTGTGTCAGGCTCTGTGCTGAGCATGGAGCCTGTTTAGGATTCTCTCTCAATGTCTCTCTCTCTCTCTCTCTCTCTCTCTCTCTCTCTCTCTCTCTCTCTTTCCCCCTCTGCCCTGTTCCCCCACTCACACTCTCTCTAAAAATTAAAAAAAAAAAAATCTAGACCATTTTAAAGCATACACAGGTCAAGGTCAGTATTAAAGAGCAGGACATTTCATGGGGATAATTTAACATTTTTAAAATTTATTTAGTTACCTATTTCTTTATTTATTCTTAGAGAGAAAGCCCGAGCAGAGAAGAGGGGAAAAGGGAGAGAGAGAATCTTAAGCAGGCTCCACACGCAGCACAAGCCTGACTCGGGCTTAACACAGAGTCAGATTCGGCTGCTCAACCGACTTAGCCACCCAACCACACCTAACATTCACTTAAAACAGACAATAGAAGTATCACCAGTAACCGAAAAATCCACTTCTAAGAATTTCTGAAAAGAAATACTGACAACAGTGTAATATTTGAGAGGTCATTTTTAGTTCCTCATTATATTTTTTCATAAGAGCACTCATGTTTTAAGTCAGAAAATTATTGGCATTCTACATTTAAATTGCTGTTGCTAGATCATTAATGTATGTTCACAAGTTTACTTTAAAAGAGACAGAGAAGTAAGGAAGGAGGTAGGGAGAGAGAAAATGAGTTACAAATACAAATTTTGCACAGCACAAAACCATAAATATGGGGAAATTATCAGCCTTTTTACTCAAATACACTAGGCTCCTGCCATCACAGACCACAATTTTAGGTATTTTACTATACTTATCTTCAAAACAACCCTGAGGGAGAGAGTTTAATGTCTCTTTTTGCCAAGTGGGAAAGAGACACAGGTCACACCCGTCACACAATGGAATTGAAAAATCAGATTAATTTCGTTCCAAAATTCACTTTCATTCCACTACACAACAGGCCAAGACTATTTGTAAATAAAATCTCTGTTCATTAAGTAAACAAAGGAAACAAGTGAAAAGCTATTGGAACGCTATTAATCATGTAATTGCAGAGGCATTTAGAGTACTGGCAGTGATCTGCAACTGTCTTTAAAATGCACCAAAACCGGGGCACCTGGGTGGCTCAGTCGGCTAAGCGTCCGACTTGGGCTCAGGTCATGATCTCACGGTCTGTGAGTTCGAGCCCCAACTCGGGCTCTGTGCTGGCAGCTCGGAGCCTGGAGCCTGCTTCCGATTCTGTGTCTCCCTCTCTCTCTGCTCCTCCCCCACTAGTGCTCTGTCTCTCTCTCTCAAAAATAGATAAACATTAAAAATAAATAAATAAAATGCACCAAAACCAACTAGAAGACTGATTCACGAAAAGAAGATGGATAGAGGGCTCAGGTAACTAACTAGAAGAGCTAGTCTAGTCCGAAGTTAATGGTAAAATCTAGGTGGTAGGTATATGAATGGTTACTTTAAAATTCTTTCAGTATGTCTGTATGTGTGAAAATTTTCTACACGAAAATGTTGGGTGGAGAGAAAGATACTGTAATAAGAATTTAGTAGGGTGGCCAAGTAGCAAATAAATATTTACAGTTAATTGATCTTTTGCATTACAGAAAATAAGGAAAAGGGAGTCAGAAAGTAATAACACGCTTACAACTGCAATAAAAATAAACAGTTTATATTGGAAACGAAAGGCTGGGGAACAAATCCAAGGGTATAAATGCATAATCATAAACTGTCCCCCAAATGATACCTAAACATCTCAAACATTTCATCTCTATATAGATTATACATAAGCAAATGCTTAACACGAATCCACTCACAATATCACCGGTTCACACATTAAAAATAATTTGTAAGTATTTATTATATGAAATAAGGCCAAGGAGAAAATCATAGTACCATTTACACAACTTATCTGAATTATAAATATTAAGCACATAATCTAAAAGCCTCAAATTGAAATCTACTAAAATTTTGACAAGGATTATCCCTTGTGAACGGAACGTACAGTGTGATAAGAGATTTTACTTGTGTCAGAATCTGAAAAGAAATATCCAAGAGGAATGTGCAAGGAATCTCGGAGGACAAAAGAGAAAAGGCGGCAACTTCAACATAAAACTGCTATTAGATAGGCTGGCTCATTCATCTCCGCAAAAACTTTCATTCCTGAGAGTCCGAGGGTACGAAGTGGCGCCGGCTGCCAAAAAACCAGAGCTGAAAAAAGGACCCGGGGCTAAAGGGCAGAAGCGGGGACGCACACCCGCTGTCGTTGGCGGCAGCCCAGGCCCGAGCTCCGCACGCCGCGGCCAAGCTCCCCCCATCCAGGCGCAGCCCACGCTCCCACCCGTACCCCCGACGCACCCGGCGGCCCCCGCGTGAGCTCCACGGACCCCGACCCGTGAGCCCCGAACAAAACCCGCTCCACTTGCAGCTGACCGCCACCACCCTCCCGCTCGCAATCTCTGAGCCCCGGCGAGTAAACGGCCCCCAAATGTGCCCTCTGCACCCGGTCGCTGTTCCCGAGAAATCTTTACCCAAGAACTACGAGAGCACCTCCTGACCGAGACCACGGGCACCGCAAGCGCACACCCTAACACGGAAGAACACCCACCCACGGTCTCCTCCCGCAAGAATTCCACCCACACCACCCCAGGCAGACGCCGACGAACCGTCCCCGGCCACAGTCCGCGAACGCACCTGATTTTCGCCACACACCACTGCGACCGACCGGCACCTGAACTTACTTCGCTGAACTTCGTCCGCGTCCGTCAGCACCGCGGGGTTGCGGCCAACAAGGGTCTGAAGCATTTCTAGAGAAAAGACAACTGGACCCCGGCTTTGCCGCTGCGGCAACATGGCCGCACCCTGGCCATGCCCCGTGGGGGCAGCCATCTTGGATCTCGGCCCTACGGGGCGCCAAGAGCCCGATTCCGCGCCCGCCGGCAGGGGCGGCTGGGAAAGTGAAAGGGCCAGTCAGTCTGGGCAGAAACGCACAGGTAGGAGGAGCATAGCTGGAGCTTACGCCAGGCAAAAAACGGTGCGGGGAAAATCCCTTTCAGCGAGCGGACTGGAAAATTAAAATTAGGACACGGCTCGGCTGGCGTGATCCTGTTAACAGGAAGTGGAGGTATTTGTACAGCACAGAACTCACAGAAGCCTCCTCGGGGGAGTTTCCAGCAGAAATGGGTTTGAAGCGACTTTTGGACGGAGAACAACGTTCGCAGAAGCTCTGAGGGCACAGGGATGACGGTCACTGATTAGGAAAGAAAACCGCTGGAACGCGCCAGTTAGGCGTGGGCAAGAGTAATGGGGTGGGAAGGCCACTAAGGCCAGCGAAAGTGAGAGAAGATCAGTGCCCAGGGAAGGGCGGAGCCTAGGCTCTGCACACAGAGCTTTTCCTGGGTCCAGAGAGGAAGGCAGGGCTCTGAGGACCAGTGGCCAGGAATAGGCAACTGTGACAGCTTCCACAAGAATAAAAGTTGTGTAAAAAAAAAAATGTTATACCACATGTGTCAATTGCGAAAAGCACCAACAGTCACAGCAATATAAATCCTAAATTTGGATCCAACTGAACCTGTCATATATATTGGAAGAATGGAGGGAAAGGACAGGAAAGGCCTGAGTGTGTGTGTAGTGTGTGTGTGTAAGAGAAACCGCCAAACTTTTCCAGAGTCAGTGTGCCAGTTTCCATTCCTATGATCAATACATGAGATCCACTCTTCCACACCCTATTACAAAAGGAGTAAGAAAAAGGCCAACCTAATTTTTTAAATAACTAAATAATAAACAGGCCATTTACTTTTAAAAGTCGCAAGTACTCATAACAAGTTTTAAAATGCATCTAATATTCAAATAAATGCAAAATAAACATGAAACAAAAACATTTTAAACCTTAACATTCACGATGAGCAACATTCACAGTGGCGAGGCCATGTGGATAAAGGCAAGCTTATGCTAAGCCTAAGTTTTATTTTTTCTCATCTGCTTAGTAGGTAACTGTTGTCCACTATGTACAGCTTTGAATGAATTGAGGTTATTATCATGCTTATCACAGTTCTTAGTTTAAAAGATGCACACCACATTTAATAAGTTTTAGGTATTTGGTATGTTTAGGACGACAGGCTTCAGACCAGAGTATGTAAATTAGTAAAATGTTTTTAGAGTACAATCTGCAATTATCCAATTTAAGCTTTTCATTCTCCTTGAGCCAGGGATTAATATTAAGAATTGATCCAGTAGAGGGGCGCCTGGGTGGCGCAGTCGGTTAAGCGTCCGACTTCAGCCAGGTCACGATCTTGCGGTCCGTGAGTTCGAGCCCCGCGTCAGGCTCTGGGCTGGTGGCTCGGAGCCTGGAGCCTGTTATCGATTCTGTGTCTCCCTCTCTCTCTGCCCCTCCCCCGTTCATGCTCTGTCTCTCTCTGTCCCAAAAATAAATTAAGAAAAACGTTGAAAAAAAATTAAAAAAAAAAAGAATTGATTCAGTAGAAATTAATCTTTTTGAGAACAAACATGTACAAGGATATTTATGGTATAAATTTTGACAAATGTAAGGAAATAAACACTCTTGTGATTCTTAAATTTACTCTTGCAGGGCGCCTGAGTGGCTCAGTCGGTTAAACGTCCAACTCTCGATTTTGGCTCAGGTCACAATCTCACAGTTCAGGAGTTCGAGTCCCACATCCGGCTCTGCACTGACAGTTCAGAGCTTGCTTGGGATTTTCTTTCTCCCTCTCTCTCTGCCCCTCGCTTGCTTGTTCTCCCAAAAATAAACATTTTTTAATTTAAAAAAATAAATTTATCCTTCCATCTCTATATTCACACTTTTAGATAGCATCCCCTCCTAGGGACTGTGACTAATGTGTCCAATAAGACAGTAACAAACAGGACAGAACCAGACTTGCTCAGTGAGGTATGGTATATGGTTCTCTTGGAGCTCCTCTAACACATTATACTAGAGCCCAAGCTAGCCTCTTGCAGCATGAGACTGTGAATGACCCCATCCATTCCAGTGACACTTAGACATGTAAAAAAAAAAAAAAAAGTCACCTAGCTTGTGCAGCCCCAGTCCAGACAGCCCACACTAGACAATCCAACCCTAGACCCACACAACAGAATTGGCAAATGTTTGTCTTTAGACATTAACTTTTAGGAAAGTAATTTTGTAATGCAGTCAAAAGAAACGAATACCAGTATGAATGTATACCAGTGGGTGATTTGTTAAATCAGAGATGTCTCTTCATGAACAACCTACAGACATACTGTAAAGTGGTGCAGCCACTATGAAACAGTACGGAGGTTCCTCAAAACATTAAAAACAAAACTACAATATGATCCACCAATTCTCCTGTATCCACTCAAATGGAATGAAGTCACTGTTTCAGAAACACAGCCGTACCCCCACGTTCACCGCAGTATTGTTTACAATAGCCATGCATCAAAACCTAAGTGTCCTATACAAACGAATGGATTTAAAAAATGTGGTACAGGCACAGACACACACAATTGAATATTCAGCCATAAAAAAGAAAACCTTGGGGCACCTGGGTGGCTCAGTTGGTTAAGCATCCAGCTTTTGGCTTCAGCTCAGGTCACAATCTCAGGGTTTGTGAGGCTGAGCCCCATGTTGGGCTCTGCACTGACAGCGTGGAGCCTGCTTGGGATTCTCTCTTTCTCCCTCTCTCTGACCTGCCCCCAATTGTGCCCTCTCAAAATAAATAAACTTAAAAAAAAAAAAAAGAAAAGAAGAAAATCCTGTCATATATGACTCATGAATAGATCCTAAGGGTATTATGCTGAGTGAAATAAATCAGAGAAAGACAAATATTGTATGATCTTATTTATATATGGAATCTAAAAAAAAAAAACAAACAAACTCCTAGATACAGAAAAAAATTTGGTTGTGACAGGCAGGGGTAGGGGTGGGATGTGGATGAAATGGGTGAAGGTGATCAAAAGGTACAAACTTCCAGTTATAAGATAAATAAGTCTGTAATAATAGTAGTAATGATGTGTGGAATATCGTTAGCCATTAGGGAGACCCAAGTTAAGCTCCAGATCGGTTACTACTATATACCTAATAAAATGGTTAATGTAAAATATAACGACAATACCAAGTGCTGGTGAGGATGGAGAGCGACTGAGTCTCTCCTATGCTGCTGGTGGAATGGCTAAAATAAAATCTACAGCTGACCCTTGAGCAACGTGGGGTTGAACTGCATGGGTTCACTTATATGCAGGGTTTTTTTTTATTTTTACAGTAAAGCACTGTAAATGTACTTTCTCTTCCTTGTTTTTGTTTTTCTTAGGCTTTGTAAATCTTTTAACATTCCAGTATAATTAACATACAGTGTTATAATAATTTTAGGTGTACAATACAGTGATTCAACAATTCTATAAATTACTCAGTGTTCACCATGATAAGTGTACTCTTAATCCCCATGTTTTTATCCATTCCCCTACCCACCTCCCCTCCTAGTAACCCTCAGATTGTTCTCTATATTTAACAGTCTGGTTTTTTGGTCTTTTTTTTTTTTGCTTTATTCATTTGTTTCTTTAATTCCATGTATGAGTGAAATCATATGGTATTTTTCTTTCTTCCCCAAAAGTCAGATTTTAACATTCTTTTCTATAGCTTACTTTAAGAATACAGTATATAATACATATAATATACAAAATATGTGTTAAGCAACTATTTATGTTATTGGTAAGGCTCCCGATCAACAGTTGGCTATTAGCAGTTAAGTTATATGTGGATTTTCAACTGCGTGGGGGTCAGTGCCCCTAACCCCTACATTATTCAAGGCCAAGTATACTGAATGCCCAGTGCTGGAGAGGATGTGGAACAGTATTTCATACACTGCTGGTGAGAATGTAAAAGAGCACAGGGCATTGGAAGAGACTAGTTTCTTAAAAGGCTAAACACAACTTATCATACATCCCAACAATCATACACTTGAATATTTATTGTAGAGGAATTAAAATTTATGTTCACACAAAGCCCCGTATGCAGATTTCATACCATCTTTACAACAGTTGAAACCAGGAAATCTCGAGTGAAGGGAAAGGGGCACCTGGGTGGCTTAGTCAGTTAAGCTTCAGATTTCAGCTCAGATCATCTCACAATTCATGACTTCAAGCCCCATAATCGGTGAGCCCGAGACCCACTTTGGGTGAACTCGTGCTGCGCTGCAGGTGAGCCCCGCTTCTCTCTCCATCTCTCTACCTTTCTGCCCCTGCTCACGTGCGTTCTTTCTCTCAAAAATTTTTTTTTAATTTAAAAAATTAAAAAAAATAAAGGGATAAATAAACTGGTCATGTGTATTACTAATAAAACGTGTCAGTAATGACACATTTGTATGTGTACTACTCACAATAATAAAACCATCCAGCAACTCAAGTAAGTCTTCAGAGCAATTTGCGAATGACAAAAACATGAAAAGTTTACATGCTCCCTATTAATAAAAAATTATAAATTTGTACATAGTCAATAATATTGTAATAACCTTTATCAAAATTATAAAATTATATAAATACAATATATCTACAAAATATATAAAATCCAGTTATAAAAATGATTTTTATAGCATTCATAGAATTACACGGTTATACTGATGGAAAATGTAAGTGGTTGCAGGAGGTAGGTCTGGATAAAGGGTATGAACATAAAAAGGGAGAGACTCTGTGTTGATTACAGTTTTACATCCTGGTTGTAATAGTGGTTTACATGACTATAATGTAATAAAGCTGCTTAGAATTACAACCTAAAAAAACAAAACAAAACAAAAACTATGAAAATCTAATGAAATCCAAATAAGGTTAAGGGTTTAGCTAACAGTACACTACCAATGTCATTTTCCTAGATTCAACAACAAAATGTGGTTTACATACTGGGAGACATTAGGTAAAGGATACTAGGGAAGTCTCTGGACTATCTTGCAATTTCTTCTAAGTTAAAATGATTTCAAATTAAACATTTTCAAAAATAACTTGGGGGGTGCCTGGGTGGCTCAGTTGGTTGAGCATCCAACTTTGGCTCAGGTCACGATCTCCTGATTGGTGAGTTTGAGCCCCACATTGGGCTCTGTGCTGACAGCTCAGAGCCTGGAGCCTACTACAGATTCAGTGTCTCCTCTCTCTCTGCCCCTCCCCCGCTTGTGCTCTGTCTCTCTCTCTCTCAAAAGTAAATAAACATTAAAAAACAAAATTAAAAAAAAAAAACTTGGAAGGTGGTTTTATAAAATATCTGGTCATAATTAAAAACTGAGTTAAGCAAGTACAAATGTCTGGTATCATAAATTTAAAAGTTTCCTTTTAAAATACTTCAAAATACTCGGGGTGCCTGGGTGGCTTGGTTGGTTAAGCGTCCAACTTCGGCTCAGGTCATGATCTCATGGTCCGTGAGTTCGAGCCCCGCGTCGGGCTCTGTGCTGACCGCTCAGAGCCTGGGGCCTGTTTCAGATTCTGTGTCCCTCTCTCTCTGACCCTCCCCCGTTCATGCTCTGTCTCTCTCTGTCTCAAAAATAAATAAACGTTAAAAAAAATTTTTTTAAATAAAAAAAATACTTCAAAATACTAAATTTACAAATCATGTAATACAGGGTAGTCCTAGAACACTCCATAGAACAATAAATATTAGTCAATGATGAAGAAAGCAGACTAACTTTTAAAACTATGGAATTAGTGACAAGGCAACTAGAAAAGGGTTCCCAAGTATCATCTGAAAATGCACATCAGGTGAATTACCTGATGTATACAATGAGGTCAGACTTGCAATATTTAAAAGCACTCAAACAGGGGCACCTGGATGGCTCACTTGGTTAAGCGTCCAACTTTGGCCTAGTTGGTCATGATCTCACAGTTTGCAAGTTCGAGCCCCGCATTAGGCTCTCTGCTGTCCACATAAAGCTGGCTTTGGATCCACTGTCTCCGCTTCCCCCACTTGTACCCTCTCTCTCAAAATAAACATTAAAAAAACTTTTTTTAAAAAGGCATTCAAATATTTTCCACTTTCACAGGACTTCATTCCTTCACGAGTTCTCTGATATCTGACTAAAGGTGCTCTACATTTAGCATGTTCATAGAGTTTTAATTTCTGTATGATACCTGACCAAACAAGGCAGAATGTATCACTGACATCCTGTCATACTGTCCTCCTAAAGTTTTTCTCCAGTGTGGACTCTTGACACTCACTGAGGTCTTCTTTCTGGGTAAAGGCTTTCTCATGGTCATGGTCAACATGAATTTCTTTAAAATGGTATTTCTATGAACAATAAGCTCACTGATGATCTACGACGATCCCTGATAATAATCTACCTTCCCACTGAAGGCCTTCCTAGTCTCTGTAGTCAACAGAATTGGGCTCAGTATCCACTTCTCAGAATATAATGAAGCTAGCAAGTTTTGCTCAAGGCATCTCCATGCTCAATGCATGAGTTTTTCCAACATGTTTTCATTGACAGAAAATACGGGTAAGGATCACAGAAGGCACCACATTCACTGTATTCACCAGGTTTACCTCCTGGACAAGTTCTTTAATCTCCTCAGGGCACACATATGACAACAGGCAGGGACACAATGACATTCCAATCTGCCGGAACCAGTGATGTTTAACGAAGTCTTGGTTGCCACAGAAGGCATCGCATTCAAAGGGCGTTTGTTTTGCACGAGTTCACTCGTTAAGTAATGAGCCGCGACTCTGTGTTAAAGGAATTTCCAACCTGACTGAATCTACCCGTTTCTCTCGTGTGCATTTTCTTATGTTTAACAAGGTTTGACAAGTGGGAGAAGGCTTTCTCACAATCGCTGCATCCATAGGGTCGCTCTCCTGTGTGAGTTCTTTGATGGACGTTGAGTACTGACTTTGTGGTGAACGCTTTCCCACATTCACTGCACTCATAGGGTTTCTCCCCCGTGTGAATTCTCTGATGCGTAATGAGACCGTATTTGTGAGAATAGGATTTGCCACACTCGGTACACACAAAGGGAGTCTTTCCTGTATGACATCTCTCATGTTGTATGAGGCAGATCTTCTGGCTAAAGGCTTTACCACACTCCCTGCATTCATAGGGTTTCTCACCTGTATGAGTTCGCTGATGTATAATAAGGGTGCGCTTTGTGGTGAAGCCTTTTCCACATTCATTACATAGGTAAGATTTCTCTCCTGTGTGAGTTCGCTGATGTATAACGAGGGTGCGCTTTGTGGTGAAGCCTTTTCCACATTCAGAGCACATGTAAGATTTTTCCCCAGTATGAGATCGCTGATGCACAATGAGATTACTCTTCACAGTGAAGCCTTTTCCACATTCGCCGCATATATAGGGTTTCTCTCCGGTATGAGTTCGCTGATGTACAACAAGATAACGCTTCATGGTGAAGCCTTTTCCACATTCGGTGCATATGTAGGGTTTCTCCCCTGTGTGAGTTCGCTGATGCACAATGAGGTTGCTCTTCACGGTGAAGCCTTTTCCACATTCGTCACAGACATGAGGTTTCTCTCCACTGTGAGTTCGCTGATGTGCGATCAGATAGCGCTTCATGGTGAAGCCTTTTCCACACTCACCACACGTGTAGGACTTCTCTGCCGTATGGGTTTGCTGAGGCACAGCGAGGCTGCTCTTCGCACTAGCACCTCTTCTGCAGTCGTTGGCTATACAGACTCTGTCTGGTGCAGTTTTCTGATGCTTAGTGAACATGACATTTCTGGAGAAGGATCTCCCACACGGATCATACCCGTGGGGCTTCTCTCCTCTGTAACCGCCCTCACGGTAAAGGAGCCGGGACTTCCTGATGCACGTTTTCTCACCTTCGATGCATACTCGGGAGTTCTCCGTGTTAGGAGTCCTCTGATGCTTAAAGACTTGGAATTTAGTGCTGATGTGTTTCGCACATTCAGGGAATTCAATTCCAGTATACAAACATTCATGATTACCACATAGAAAAGATTTCTCATCTCCATTAAAGTCATCGGCTTTCTCTATTTCATATCTTCTCTTCTGGTTAACTAAACTTAAACTTGATTTCAAAGCTTTTCTACATAAGTCAAACACATGATTCTGCGTTAAGGCAAAATGTATTTTGCTCAGGTGAACAGCATTTCTAAATGCGCTCTGTTCTCCATATTGTTGAAGGCTCTTCAGAAATCTGTGGTTTTGAGAGTGCTCTTGCAGATGACTGTCAACCTTCCCAATTCCTAGGCAAAAAGACAGTAACAAATTCTCTCATAAGAACGGTATGAAATAAAAGTGTTTTAAAGATGACATAGCGGGGCTGACTCTTTATTGTTGATCATATGATCCCAATTTATTGAAAAAAAATTTTTTTCAACGTTTATTTAGAGAGACAGAAAGAGACAGAGTGTGAGCAGGGGAGGAACAGAGAGGGAGACACAGAATCCAAAGAAGGCTCCAGGCTCTGAGCTGTCAGCACAGAGCCTGATGTGGGGCTCGAACCCATGAACCATGAGATCATGACCCAAGGAGAAGTCGGACGCTTAACCAACTAAGCCCCCCAGGTGCCCCCTACATGATCCCAATTTAAAAGAAAATTATAAAGATGTAAGATGAAATAAATGGAAGATCCAAGGAGAGAAAAGGAGCATATTTAAAGCTAAACAGCCACAAAGAAAAACAGTTCTCATCTGGGGAAAGGAGTATGAGGAGGGGCTGTTTAGGTATCTTCAGATACCCTCTCTGCTGTGACACCTTGTCTTCATGACTAGAATGTAACTTCCTCCACCATTCCCCTTGCTGGTTCTCACTCACTCACCTGCACGGGTTCTACCCTGGATTTCATCCTCTGCTTTCATCCATGCTTCGTCTCTGTGTTCCAACACAGAGAGTGCATCTCGTTTGGTAGCTTGACACCCTGTTCGTGAGAAATGACAGAAGACTTAGATGCTTAGTGACTTGGGTACAGTAGGTCAAGATGGGAAAATACTACATTTTAGAGACGACCAATCTCTCACATGCAAAGATTCTCTTTCAGGATAGAAAAGATTACACCGCTCTGTCTGGGGTCAGGAAAGGGGACCAAACATTGGACTCTTCTCAAGACCACAGCGATGGCAAAGCTTTCATTGAGTGATAGAGGAAAGGCCAGTGCCCAGGCACCTCTAAGTGACACAGGGGAGTTCTCCTCACCCACTGACACCAGGTTCCTGTAGTTCTCCAACATCACATCCCGGTACAGGTCCTTCTGGGCGGGGGCCAGGAGCTGCCACTCCTCCCGGGAGAAGTCCACAGCCACGTCCTCCAGTGTCAGTAATTCCTGTAACGACAACAGTCTTGTTTAATGTGAATTACTTTTAACGTTTATTTATTTTTGAGACAGAGAGAGACAGCATGAACGGGGGTGGGTCAGAAAGAGAGGGAGACACAGAATCTGAAACAGACTCCAGGCTCTGAGCTGTCAGCATAGAGCCCAACACGGGGCTCAAACCCACGGACCGCGAGATCATGACCTGAGCCAAAGTCGGATGCTCAACCAACTGAGCCACCCAGGCGCCCCTGATGTGAATTACTTTTATCAACATGGAAGAAACATGAGGGAAGTTGTAATCACCAAAGCCTCATCCAAATATGTTTTTTTTTGTTTGTTTTTTTTTGAGAGAGAGATGGTGCAAGTGAGCAAGGGGCAGGGAGAGAGAGAGAGAGAGAGAGAGAGAGAGAGAGAGAGAGAGAGAGAGGAGCAGGGCTCACCTAAAGCAGGGCTCATGTTTACCCAAAGCCCAATGCAGGACTCAAGTTCACCCAGAGCCCGATACATGGCTCAAGCTCACCTGATGTGGGACTTGAACTCACAAACTGCGACCTCATGACCTGGGCCTAAGGCAGAGGCTTAACTGAGCCGCCCAGGCGCCCCTATATACTTTTCTTAAATGCATTTTAGTGGAAGCAAAATCTTATCTTTCTATATATTTTAGCACCATTTTCTTTTTCACTTATTTATTTTTCCTTCAACTTTTTATTTAAATAGTTAACATACAGTGTGATATTGGTCTCAAAAATAGAATTCAGTGGTTCATCACAGGGCACCTGGGTGGCTCAGTCGGTTGAGTGTCCAACTCTTAATTTCGGCTCAGGTCATGATCTCATAGTTCAAGAGTTTGAGCCCCGTGTTGGGCTCTGTGCCGATAGTCCAGAGCCTGCTTGGAATCTCTCTCTCCTCTCTCTCTGCCTTTCTCCTGCTTGCTCTCTGTATATCAAAATAAAAAAATGTAAAAAAAAAAAAAAAAAGAATTCAGTGGTTCATCACTTACCTACAATACCCAGTGTTCATCATAAAAAGTGCCCTCCTTACTTTCCATCACCCAACTAGCCCACCACCTTCCCACTCCCTCCATTAACCCTCAGTTTGTTCTCTATCCTTAAAAGTCTCTTATGGTTTGGGCCACCTGGATGGCTCAGTCAGTTGAGTGTCTGACCTTGGATCAGGTCATGATCTTGCAGTCCTTGAATTCGAGACACATGTTGGGCTGTATGCTGATAGCTCAGAGCCTGGAACCTGCTTCGGATTCTGTGTCTTCCTCTGTCTCTGCCCCTGCCCTGCTCGCACTCTCTCTCTCTCTCAAAAATAAATAAACATTAAAAAAAAAAATTAAGAGTCTCTTTTGGTTTGTTTCCTTCTCGCTCTCTTTTCCCCCCGTTACCATATGTTCATCTGTTTTGTTTCTTAAATTCCACGAGTGAAATCATATGGTATTTGTCTTTCTCTGATTATTTCGCTTAGTATAATACACTCTAGCTCTATCCACATAGTTGGAAATGGCAAGATTTCATTCTTTTTGATCGCTGAGTAATATTCCATTGCATATATATACCACTTCTCTATCCATTCATCAGTTGATGGACATTTGGGCTCTTTCCATACTTTGGCTATTGTTCATAATGCTCCCATAAACATCGGGGTGCATGTGCCCCTTCGAATCTGTATTTCTGTATCCTTTGGGTAAATACCTAGTAGTGCAATTACTGGGTCATAGAGTAGTTCTATTTCTAACTTTTTAAGGAATCTCCATACTGTTTTCGAGTCGCTGCTCCAGTTTGCATTTGCATCAACAGTGTAAGAGGGTTCCCCTTCCTCCGCATCTTTGCCAACACCTGTTGTTTCTTGTGTTAATTTTAGCCATTCATTCTGACAGGTGTGAGGTGGTATCTCATCATGGTTTTGATTTGTATTTCCCTGATGATGAGTGATGTTGAGTATCTTTTCATGTGTCCGTTAGTCATTTGGATACCCTCTTTGAAGAAGTGTCTATTCATGTCTTCTTCCCATTTCTTAACTGGATTATTTGTTTTTTGGGTATTGAGTTGCTAAGTTCTTTATAGACTTTGGATACTAACCTTTATCAGATATGTCACTTGCAAATATCTTCTCCCATTCCATAGACTGCCTTTTAGTTCCACTGGTTGTTTCCTTTGCTGTGCAGCAGATTTTTATCTTGATGAGGTCCCAATAGTTCATGTTTACTTTTACTTCCCTTGCCTCTGGAGATGTATCTAGTAAGAAGTTGCTACGGCCAAGGTCAAAGAAGTTGCTGCCAGTGTTCTCTTCCAAGATTTTGATGGTTTCCTGTCTCACATCTAGATCTTTCATCCATTTTGAATTTATTTTTGTGTATGGTATAAGAAAGTGGTCCAGTTTCATTCTTCTGCACGTAGCTGTCCAGTTTTCCCAACACCAGTTGTTGAATAGGCTTTTTTCCCCACGCTGGATATTTTTTCTTGCTTTGTCAAAGACTAGTTGACTACATAAGCACCATTTTCAAATACTAAAAATAGGCAAATAACACCAGGACAAATAAAATATTTTTACTTTACAAGAAAACTTCACAGCCAATATGAGCATCAACCAGACCACATTCACAGTTTATAAGATCGTATATTTAATAAATGTAAAAGAATAAGAGAAACCATACAAGGTATATCTAATGCAAAAAGACCACTAAAGTTGATTAGGAATATTTGGGGGGGAAAAAAAGAAACTTCTAATAGACAAACATACATACACATACATCTATCAGTGGACAGAAAACAGATTAGACACACTGTAGTAAGCTGGAATATAACTGAAGAAATTACCAAAAATGGACCACAGAAAAGAAGGTTAATGTAAGAAAGAGATTAATAAGCATACAGTGTCAAAAGATCTGATGTATACCAGCTTATAGTTTCTCAAAAATAAAAGGGAATACTGGAGAAGCAGTATCCAAAGACCTAAAAGCTGAAAAACTCACAACTAATTAAATGCTCCAAACCTCAGATTCACAACTCCCAAAAAACTCCAAGCAGGAAGTCTATACCTCAATGCATTAGACTATGATACACCAAATGCAAAGGGAAACTATAAAAGCATCCAGAGACAAAAGCCAGATCACCTACAGCAGAAACAACCAAATTCAGAAAAGAATGCAATATTCTTTTCAAAGTCCTGATTTTTTGTGCCAAAATGGCCAGGCATGAAGGCCATTTGATACTGAAACACAGGGCTCTCCTTGTGAAGTGTGGACAGCATTGTGTACTCCTAGTCACGGTGACTGTACTCAAGACTGTTGCCAACCTAGGAAGCTCACCTAAACCTCACTGTCCAGAGTTTTCACTGAGGCCTCATGATTTATGCATGATTTACTGAAACACAGACTACATCACTGAACTCAATCTCCAGGTTCCTTCCCCTTCCTGGAGGTCACCTGGTTCAAAGCCACAAATCACATGGTTGGTCCTTCTGGCATGGACAGTCCCGTCTTGAGTCACCTCATTAGCACAAATTATTTAGGGCCTACATGAGTCACTTCATTGACATAAACTATAAAGTGTGGTCCCCGTGGCCCATGATGAATAACAAAGATACTCCAATCACACAGGTAATTCCATGGGTTTAGAGGTGACCTCATACAATTGTGCGTGTGAATTCCATCTTGCTAACACAACCTGTCCTTTGATGACTTTGATGTAACAAGTGGCATGTTGGGGAGGCCCATGTGGCAAGGAACTAAAAAGAATCTTATTCGAGCAGACAGGTAGGAATTGAGGATCTCATTTGATCAGCCCTTCTGGAAATGAATCCTGCCAAAAACCCAGTAAGTGAGCTTAGAAGTGCATCCTTCCCCACCTGAGCCTCCAGATTAGACGCCACCCTGGCTTACACCTTGATTACAGGCTCAGGAAAGAGTGTGAAACAAAGTACCCAGCAGCAACATGACAAAAAATATTTGGCTTTTGGCCTTGGTTCCAAGTACAAAGAACTCCGAAAATGCCTAGAATCTCCAGTGTTAAGTGTTTTTTGTGTGCTAATGAGATGACTGGTAGCCCAGGCTATCACACCACTGCAGGATGGGGGCTGGATGCCAGAAGAACAAACCCATGATTGCAGGGTTGAGCTTTTGGCCACATCTCCCAACCTCCACAGAGGGGAGGATTGGAGATGGAGTTTATGTGGCCAATGATTTAATCCATCATGTCCACATAACGAAATCTTCACAAAACCCCCAAAACTACAGGCTCAGCAAGCTTCCTCCAAGTTCATTAGCACATCGAGAGCCTGGAAGGGTTGCAGGCCCCCACACTCTGTCCTGAGAAAGGGACCATGGAAACTGTGATAAATTTAGAGCCCATCAGGGGCACCTGGATGGCTCAGTCAGTTAAGCGTCCAACTTCCGCTCAGGTCATGATCTCGCAGTTCATGAGTTCCAACCCCACATCAGACTCTGGGCTGACAGCTCAAAGCCTGAAGCCTCCTTCGGATTCTGTTTCTCCTTCTCTCTCCGCCCCTCCTCCACTCACACTCTGTCTCTCTCTCTCTCAAAAAATAAATACACATTTAAAAAAAAATTTAGAGCCCATCAGTCAGCGCAGGAGACCAAGACTTGTGATTGGCATCTGAAGTGGGGGCATTCTTGCTGGTCTGCAGCCTTAAATCCATGTAACCAGTTGCTAACTGCAGGTACTCAGGGTCAGAGAATTGGGGAAGTGGCGTTGGAAGAGATCCAATATCTGGTGTCAGGAGGAAAAAACCTCATACGGTGTCAAAGGTGTTATGAGTAAAAACAACACAGTGTAGCTAAATCATGTTAAAATTATTGACCACAGAAAGTATGAGATTAAAAAAAGGTATTTGAAGTTGCTAAGTTTTGGAGTAATTTGTCAGGCAGCTGAGAAAAACTCACTTCTGTTTTTCTTTACACACTCACACAGAACACCTCAGTGACCAGATGTGTGAGTTTTCCACACCAAGAAATTCTGGCACCAACCACCTGGAGTCGGCATAGACCCCACACGTTTACTATATTGTAAAGGACATTTTACAGGATACAAATGAGGGGAGCCTGGCTGGCTCAGTCGGTAGAACACGCAACTCTTGACCTTGGGGTCATGAGTTTGAGCCCTAAGTGTGGCACAGAGTTTACTTAAAAATTAAAAAAAAAAGGATATGAATGAACAGCTGAGATGAAGAGGCACCTAGTGAAAGGTATGGAAAGTCCCAAACCCACAAGCTTCTGGGTGATAGGACCATCTTTTGTTCTAATAAGGTGACTCTAATAAGAGTCTAATAATAACCTCTAATAAGGTTCTAATAAGGGGCAGAGATTTACATATATATATGTTCTTATTTCATAGCATCAATACTTAATGAATATGGGAGATAAACTTTCAAAGAAAGAACTTATGAAAGAATAGAAGAAAATACAGAATGTTTATAGCACAAGAAGCCATGAAGAAAAAGACTAACACATTTTAATTTGAATAAAAAAATAAAACTTTTGCATGGAGAAAAATATTAAGAACAAAAGCTAAAAGACAAGGAAAATTCTAGAAAAATATTTGCAACATATAAAAGGATCAATATACCACAAGACAAATAATATAAATCAGTAAGATAAAAAAGTTAACTTTTATTTTTTTTAATTTTTTTAATGTTTACTTATTTTTGAGAGAGAGAGAGACACAGAGTGTGACTGGGGCAGGGGCAGAGAGAGAGGGAGACACAGAATCTGAAGCAGGCTCTAGGCTCTGAGCTGTCCACACAGAGCCCAACGTGGGGCTCGAACCTACAAATGGTGAGATCATGACCTGAGCTGAAGTCTGACGCTTAACCAACTGAGAGACCCAGGCGCCCCTAATTTTTAAAATGAGCAAAGAAGAAATAATCCAAAAAAGCAACAAAGAGACATGTATCTGACCCTCACAACTGATGAGGAAAATGCAAAATGAAATAAGGCAAGAGAATATTAGATCATACAAACTGAAAAATATACAATTTGATAACATAACAACAAGTGTTGGCAAGCTGTGGGGCACCGAATGCTATTACATACCGCTTTTCTATCAACCAGGCACTGTTCTAAATGCTTTGTCTGGATTAACTCACCCTTCCTCCCTCCCTTCCTTCCTTCCTATCTACCTACCTTTCTTTCTTTCTTTCTTTCTTTCTTTCTTTCTTTCTTTCTTTCTTTCTTTCTTTCCTTTCTTTCTTTCTTTTTTTATCTATCTATCTATCTATCTATCTATCTATCTTTGAGAGAGACCAAGCACATGCTTGTGCTCATGCTCACGGGAGAGGGGCAAAGGGAGAGGGAGAAAGAGAATACTGAGCAAGCTCCACACCCAGCATGAGCCTGACGAGGGGCTCCGTATCACAACTGTGAGATCATGACCTGAGCCTAAACCAAGAGTCAGATGCTTGGGGGGCCTGGGTGGCTCAGTCAGTTAAGCAACTGACTCTTGATTTCGGCTCAGGTCATGATTTCACAGTTCAGTTCGTCACTGACAGTGCAGAGCCTGCTTGGGATTCTCTCTCTCTCTGCCCCCTCCCCGGCTCATGCATGAGAGCTATCTCTCAAAATAAAAAGACTTAAAAAAAAAGAATCAGATGCTTAACCAACTGAGCCCCTAGATTAACTCATTTTGTTTATTTATTTATCTACTTACTTACTTATTTTTATAATTTATTTATTTTTGAGAGAGAGACAGAGCACAAGTGGGGAAGGGGCAGAGAGAGAGGGAGACACAGAATCCAAAGCAGGCTCCAGGCTCTGAGCTGTTAGCAGAGCTTGACACGGGCTCAAACCCACAAACTGCGAGATCATGACCTAAGTCAAAGTCAGACACTTAACCAATGGAGCCACCCTGGTGTCCCTTATTTATTTATTTTTAGTGTTTATTTATTTTTGAGAGAGAGACAGAGTGTGGGCAGGGGAGGGGCAGAGAGAGAGGAAGACATAGAATCCAAAGCAGGCTCCAGGCTCTGAGCTGTCAGCACAGAGCCCAAGGCGGGGCTCAAACCCACGAACCATGAGATCATGACCTGAGCCGAAGTTGGATGCTTAACTGACTGAGCCATCCAAGTGCCCCAATCCAAACCCTTAATAGGGAAAAACACTTTCCACTTACTACTGCCAAATCTCTACTCAAACTCCACTTCAATTACCTATTTATGGAGGACCATTTGAAAGTCATGCAACCTTTCCACTTTCGTAGGCCATTTCAGTGGTTTTATTCCGGAATAAAATCAGACTGCTATGAAGTTGGGTCCCTGGGTCACCAGACTATGGTGCTTTGAAGAACTGTATCCTCTGAGCTCTGCTTGGCATATGGCATATTCCCAGAGGAGGCCCTCAGTAAGAGACAGCTATAGAAAATCTGCTTTTCCACTTACCAGAAAGCTGTGGGTGAGGATATACCCCAATGATCCCCTCCCAAGACATCCACTGATGAAATTTCCTAAGACCTAAGTGACATAAACTATTGAATCCCCCAAGAGACTGGTCTGCCTGCCCCACAGAGTCAGTGGACATCACATAGCTTTTCATGTCCGTCTGGTTGTGATGTCTGTTAGAGATACAAGAGGCAAAGTGACAGCTAATGTAACCCACAGTGTTCCGATGTCATCCTTCAGGATGACGCCTGTGAGTGATATATTCCTGATCTTACTTTGCCCTGCTTTTGAATTTAGGGTCTAAGTTAATTTCTCCCTAGAACCCAAGTATCCCAATTTATACTTCTTTTAGTTGAATTGATTTTTTCCAGGTCACACAAATATGTCAGAAAACACAGGAAAGATGTAGTAAAAGAAAATTACCTGGGCCTTGATCATTTTCTTCTGTGCTCAGGAAGCAGTAACATGGATTCTATGACTTTGGTGTCTCCTGCATCTGCCATGAAGTTCTTAGAGTCAGAAATCTTGGTGTCCCCTTGAAGTTCTCCCCAGAAGCAATGATAGCCAAGTCCAAGAACTTCCTCTTTCTTGCCTCATTCCTTCACTTGACCTCTCTTGCTCCTGGTGACCCAGGACCTGTGGGGTAAGGAGCAAACGGACTTTGCCTACACATTCGCCCTGGGCCCAGGTGTTGTTACTGCTGCTATGCACTTACCTTAAAGGACCCCAATATTTCCAACTGTTCCTTCATTTGGTGCCCCCGAGGCTTTCACACCGTAAGGCAATAAAGCAGGGGAGTTCTAACTGTGTGAAAGGTATGCCTTTCCTCTGTGGAGCGCAGGTGGCATGGCTATTAAAGGGGAGTTGGGAAAGCAAAAGCAGAAGAGCACAATGCCTCAGAAGCAGGTGGATTATCAGGCACATCCATTCAGGACATATGGAAGGTTCCAAAGATCTGGACAATGTGCATTTAAAAAGCAAATGTGGCCACGGGCGCCTGGGTGGCTCAGTCAGTTAAGCATCCAACTTTGGCTCAGGTTATGACCTCACAGTTTGTGGGTTCAAGCCCCTCATGGGACTCTGCACTGACAGCTCAGAGCCTAGAGCCTGCTTCAGAATGTGTGTCCTTCTCTCTCTGACTCTCCCCTGCTCCCACTCTCTCTCAAAAATTAAAAAAAAAAAAAAAAAGTTTTTTTTTAATAAGCATTAAAAATAATTAAAAAAAACCCCAGCACATCCTGTATAAGTCCATTTATATAAAACTTAAAAATATATAAACTAGCCTATAGTAATGAAAACTAGATGAGTGGTGGCTTGGGGAGAGATGGGGAAGTATGAGAGGGGTAGATTAAAAAGGAGCATAAAGAAAATTTGGTGCTGAGGGGTGTGTTTATGATCTTCATGGTGGTGATACTTTCATGAGTATATATGTCAAAATACCAATCAATATGATTTTTTAAGTTTATTTATTTATCTTGAGAGACAGACAGACAGAAAGGGGCAGAGAGAGAGGGAAAGAGAGAGAATCCCAGACGCCACTCTCAGTACGGAGCCCCACGTGGGGATTGAATGCACAAACCATGAGATCATGACCTGAGCCAAAATCAAGAATAAGTCGCTTAACTGACTGACCACTCAGGTGTCCCCCAATCAATATGACGTAAATATCTGTGGCTTACTGTAAGTCAATTTTGCCTCAATAAATCACTTGGGAAAAAGGGGAAAAACCTGGTGAGAATTATAATATAGACCAAAATTTAATGCCAATCAAAAAAGGTGGCAACAGAAGACTATACATACTTTATGATTCTGTTTACAAGAAATGTCTAGAAATTGCAAACTAATAGACCCAAGAAGATGATCAGTGGTTGTGCATGGGTGGGGGTAGGAGTGAAGGAGCGGATAGAAGACCAAGAAAACTTTTCAGAGTGATGAAAATGCTTTAAAACGGGATTGTGATCGGGGCGCCTGGGTGGCTCAGTCGGTTAAGCGTCCGACTGCAGCTCAGGTCACGATTTCGCGGTCCGTGAGTTCGAGCCCCGCGCCGAGCTCTGGGCTGGCCGCTCGGAGCCTGGAGCCTGTTTCAGATTCTGTGTCTCCCTCTCTCTGCCCCTCCCCCACTCATGCGCGCTCCCTCCCTCAAAGATAAATAAAGCTTTAAAAAATCTAAAATCTCCAAAAGTATAGTAAACTTAAATTTCTTAAATGTTTATTTTTGAGAGAGAAAGCGCAAGCAGGGGAGAGGCAGAGAGAGAGGGAGACCCAGAATCCTAAGCAGGCTCCAGGCTCTAAGCTGTCAACACAGAGCCCGACGCAAGGCTCGAACCCACGAACGATGAGATCACGACCTGAACCGAAGTCCTACGCTTGACGGAATGAGCCACCCAGGCACCCCCTTAAAGGCAAGAACAAGAACTACATCTTTAACAGTAAATGTATCACTAGCTTACCCCGAACACACTGAATTTTGCGGAGACAGTGAGAAGAGTGGTGATGTGGGGAGGCAAAGTTTTTTCTTAGGTCCGTGAAGACCTTGAAGGAGTGAACTGGGTTTCGATTAACTGGGGAAATGCAGGTTTCAGGTCTGTTTACGGCATTCAGGGTTTGAGCCTGAACCTTCCGATTCTCCGAGGACCCTGGTCCTCCTCAAACACTGACAGCGCCCACCGGGAGTCTCTGAGAGTGAGTCGTCTATTAAACGCCATACTGAACCAACCCAGGCTTCTCTAACACGGAGCCCCACGTTAACTCGCGAACCTGGACGAGACACGCGTTCACGGAAAAAAACCTTCCACCCCACTTCTCACGCACCGGGTCCCGTAAGCAGCGTGATCCACGTGGACCTCGAACCCTAACACAGTCGGCCTCTCGGTGGACGATTTCCTTAGACTCTTAATCACCGATTCCCAAAGGCCCCATCACTACCCCGGATTCCTCAATGACTGAACCCAAATAAAATCCCAACGGCGGTCCTTCACACGCGCTCCCGTTTCACGGACGCCACAGGCGGCGAGCCAAGCCCAGAACCCGACTCACCTGAACCAGTACCTCTCCAAACGCCGCGGGTAGAGACGAAAGGCCGCCCACGTCCGAAGCTACTTCCTGGTCGGAAGCCCTTCTTCGCAGTACCCAGGGACTCGGATACACAGGAACCAGCGAATCCCGCGAGGACCTGAGGGCGCTGAGGGATTTCGGGGCTCCGACGGCGGGCTCCGCTCTATGATGTCAGCGGCCACGCCCACCCCGGCGTTTCTAACGGGAGGGGCCAGAGCGGCTCTGCGAGGAGGCCAAAATCATTACTGGCCACCTCAGTGTTTTCACCTCCTCCGTGCGAGGGATGACCAACAAAGCGGTACTAACCAGGGGAGACTTCAGAGACCGGTGTTTACCTAAGGCCACCAGGAACATTTATCCGTCAGGGGAAGAAAGATGGCAGCGCCCTTGTGCACGGCCGAGCGCCGACGACAGACTGGAGCACCACGGGCGCGGCCATCTTAGAGAAAGTCAGGTGTCCGTACGGCTGAGATGGGCTCATGCCTCGACAGACGGCGGGGGGAAAAGGTTTGTAGAACCTGAGACGTCTTGGAGAAGCGGCGGTCACAGAGTTGACAAAAGCAGTGGTCACTTGACATCTTGGGTGTGGGGAGAGGGCGGTTGTGTTTAAGGAAGACTGCCATTGAAGGGACGAAGCCAATAGGGCGGAGCTTCCTAATAGATGCTAATGTCCCCCCCCCCCCCCCCCCGGGAGTAGATACATAGCTACCTCTAGCGGGAAGGGATGAAGTGAAGGTGCAAATGAGTATGTTTTCTTCCAAAGATAGATGAAGGTGACCGTGGGGCATTGCAGAATATGAAATTATGAGATGATACTTTGCACATTTCCCAAATAAAAAAAAAAGAGCACACTTTAAAATTTTATTACTATTTAGGCGTGGGAGGTTTAATCTTAGAAGATGTTAAGTAGCTACTCCCTTTATTTTCTTTTAAAGTTTTTTTAAATTTATTTTTGAGACAGGGAGAGACAGAGCATGAACAGGGGAGGGTCAGAGAGAGGGAGACACAGAATCTGAAACAGGCTCCAGGCTGTCAGCACAGAGCCCCACGCGGGGCTCGAACTCACGGACCAGGAGATCATGACCTGAGTTGAAGTCGTCCGTTTAACGGACTGAGCCACCCAGGCGCCCCTAGCTACTCCCTTTTTAGAAGGCAACTTGAATCAATTTAAAAATTTCTCTTTGACCTAGAAATTCTAATTGCAACAGTTTACTCGGTAAAAATGTTTCTTAATATTAACCACATTGGCTTTTGTAATTTAGAAGAAAAAAACTAAATGTACAATAATACACGAATACTTTGGTAAATTGTGGAATATCCACTCAGAGAAACAGTATATAGAAATTGAAAAGAATATATTGTAGGGGCCTCTGGGTGGCTCAGTCGGCTAAGCCTCCGGCTCTTGATTTTAGCTCGGGTCCTGATCTGAGGGTTCATGAGATGGGTTCATAAGACTGAGCCCTGCATCAGACTCTGCATTAACCATGCGGAGCCTGCTTGGGATTCTCTCTCTCTCTCTCTGCCCCTCCTCTGCTTGTTCTCTCTCTCAAAATAAATAAGCTTAAAAAAGAGAGAAAAGAATATACTGCAACTGTCAGTTTAAATAAAGAAATATAACTTTTCTCAAGAAGAAAAAAACACGTCTGCTGGATAGTATAAATATTATGACCCCCGTTATGGGAACAAATCATAAATATTTGTCATTGGCTAAATATTAAAAATTTTTTTTACATTTATTTATTTTTGAGACAGAGAGAGACAGAGCATGAACAGGGGAGGGGCAGATAGGGGGCTGGGGGGGGGGACACAGAATGGGAAGCAGGCTCCAGGCTCTGAGCCATCAGCCCAGAGCCTGACGCGGGGCTCGAACTCACGGACCGCGAGATCATGACCTGAGCTGAAGTCGGACACTTAACCGACTGAGCCACCCAGGCGCCCCAGTCATTGGCTAAATACTTAGTTTGGATTACTTCAGGGTTTATACCTATGGGTAGTGAATGTCAGAAGCTTTCATATTCTTGCAGGCCTGGCTGGCTCAGCCCGTGGAGCGTGCCATTCACTCTTGATCTCTGGGTTGTGAGTGTGAGCCCCACGTTGGGTGTAGAAATGACTTAAAAAAAAAAAAAT
This sequence comes from Acinonyx jubatus, assembly GCF_027475565.1. Lineage (NCBI taxonomy): Eukaryota > Metazoa > Chordata > Mammalia > Carnivora > Felidae > Acinonyx > Acinonyx jubatus. The sequence continues at coordinate 54,612,565 of NC_069396.1, read as the reverse complement.
CTTGGAAAAAAATAAAAGGTTAATTCTTGAGTCACTGAAGAGGTATCATTTTTTTAAAAAGTTTTCACATTCCCAATTTTTGCAGTTTTCCATTAACATCTTTGTATCATGATTCTGTTACTTTAATATTATAAAAAGATGTCAATCTTAGAAAAGTTTTAGAATATTTAATGATGTAGATGTTCATAACATAGTAAATATAATAAAAAGCCTCATTTTTCTTTCATGAAAGACATACTTACATATGTTTGAAAATTCGGGAGAAGATACTGTTAACAATGCTAGACTCTCAGGTATAGTTATGGGTGATTTAAGATTTCTTCATTTGCTTAAATATGTTTTCTAGTTTCTATATGTTTAGAACTTATTGTTGGCATAATTTCTTAATAGTATTATATTCCCCTCAAGGATTAAATGGGCAGCCCCATTCACCTGGGATGTCAAGCTCTGAGAAGTGAGTTCAGCATCTGGTCCAGAGAGCTCAGGGCAGCCTGGGTAGCCTATTCTTGGACCCTGCCTGATCAGTTTCCTTGCCATGGCAGGATGTGTAGATTCACAGAAGGATAAGAAGTAAAAGGGTTCTAAGCGCTTGCTTGCTAGAGCATTCATGTCTGTCTGTTTGTTTGTTTGTTTGTTTGTTTTTACTGTAGAGTGCCCAGAATCCATCCTGTTACAGAGTGGAGATGGTGACAGGAACACTAATCCAGGATTTAGGAAAGAGATATTAAAATTTAAGAAGAGTTCACAAAGACCATTTTATAAATGCAGGGTCCCGGACCCCAATACTAGAGGTCCTGGTTTAGGAGGTCTGGAGTGTGACTCAAGGATTTGTATCTTTTTCAAGCTTTTCAGAGAATCCTGAGGCAGGAAGCCCAGAGAAAACACTTAGAAACTGATCTGGAGTGTTCCTGGCTTACAAATATGCTGGCTGGTTGCCCTCAGTACACTTAGGTCTTGGTTCAAATTACATCTGCTCAGAACAGCCTTCCTTGAAAACCCTTATTAAAATAGTTCCTCCATTACAACTTATGTACTAAGCTTAATATTTCTTCATAGCACTTAGCAGAACTGACATTCTATTATGTATTTATTTTACTCAGTCGCATTTACGATATGATATGTACCACAAAGGCCATGACTTTGCCTGTTTTGTTCATTTTGTTCATTGACGTGTCCCCAGCAACTACAATGGTGCCTGGCACAGTGTAAATGCTCAAAAAATATATTTTTAGGGGCGCCTAGGTGACTCAGTCAGTTAAGCGTCTGACTCTTGATTTAGGCTCAGGTCATGATCTCACAGTTCATGAGTTCAAGCCCCACGTTGGGGTCTGCACTGAGAGCGTGGAGCTTCCTTGGGATTCTCTCTATCCCTCCCTCTCGGTCCTCTCCCCAACTCATGCATATGTACCCACACTCTCTCTCTCTCTCAAAATGAATAAACATTAAAAAAAATTTTTATGTTTATTTTTTTATTTTTGAGAGAGAGAGAGAGAGAGACAGAGCATGAGTGGGGGAAGAGCAGAGAGAGAGAGACACACATAGAATCCGAAGCAGGCTCCAGGCTCTGAGCTGTCAGCACAGAGACCGACACGGGGCTCGAACCCATGAACTGTGCGATCATGACCTGAGCTGAAGTCGGACGCTTAACTGACAGAGCCACCCAGGCGCCCCCCAAAATTTTTTTTAATAAATGAATTACTCAACACTAAGTTGGTAATGAATTTTACCATAACACTGCATGGAAAACATCTTTTTTTCCCCACAAGTAGGATTTGTAAATTGGATTGCATATCCTTATTATATCAAGAGAAATAACTGACCAAAAAAGAGAGAACCAGAAAAAAGAGAACAAGAGCCCTTTTGCTACGAAAACTAACAATTTGTTGCCAGCAGATCTGCTCAAGAATTACTAAAGGAAGTTTTAACAAAAAGGAAATGACAGAAGGAAACATGAAACATCAGGAATGAAGAAAAGGGAACATATGGCCAACTAATTTTTGACAAAAGCAGGAAAGAATATCCAATGGAATAAAGCAGTCTCTTCAGCAAGTGGTGCTGGGAAAATTGGACAGCGACATGCAGAAGAATGAACCTGGACCACTTTCTTACACCATACAAAAAAACAAAACAAAACAAAACAAAAAACTCAAAATGGATGAAAGACCTGAATGTAAGATAGGAAGCCATCAAGATCCTAGAGGAGAAAGCAGGCAAAAACCTCTTTGCCCTTGGCCACAGCAACTTCATACTCAACACATCTCCAGAGGCAAGAGAAACAAAAGCAAAAATGAACTATTGGGACCTCATCAAAATAAAAAGCTTCTGCACAGCAAAGGAAACAATCAGCAAAACTAAAAGGCAACCAACAGAAGGGAGAAGATATTTGCAAACAATATATCAGATAAAGGGTTAGTATCTAAAATCTATAAAGAACTTACCAACTCAACACCTAAAAATAAATAATCCAGTGAAGAAATGGGCAAAAGACACTTCTCCAAAGAGGACGTCCAGATAGCCAACCGACACATGAAAACATGCTCAACATCACTCATCATCAGGGAAATACAGATCAAAACCACAATGAGATACCACCTCTCACACCAGTCAGAATGTCTCACATTAAAAACTCAGGCAATGACATATGTTGGAAGGACGTGGAGGAAGAGGATCTCTTTTGCATTGTTGGTGGGAATGCAAACTGGTGAAGCCACTCTGGAAAATAGGAAGGAGGTTCCTCAAAAAGTTAAAAATAGAACCACCCTACGACCCAGCAATTGCACTACTAGGTATTTATCCAAGGGATACAGATGTGCTGTTTTGAAGGAGCACATGCACCCCCATGTTTATAGCAGCACTATCACCAATAGCCAAAGTATGGAAAGAGCCCAAATGTTCATCGATGGATGAATGGATAAAGAAGATGTGGTATATATATACAATGGAGTATTACTCAGCAATCAAAAATAATGAAATCTTGCCATTTGCAACTACGTGGATGGAACTGGAGAGTACTATGCTAAGCAAAATTAGTCAGAGAAAGACAAATATATGAGTTAATTCTTATGAGGAATTTAAGAGACAAAACAGATGAACATAAGGGAAGGGAAGTAAAAATAATATAAAAACAGGGAGAGGGACAAAACGTAAGACTCTTAAATACAGAGAACAAACAGGGTTGCTGGAGGGGTTGTGGGAGGGGGGATGGGCTAAATGGGTAAAGGGGCATTAAAGAATCTACTCCTGAAATCACTGTCGCACCATATGCTAAACAACTTGGATGTATGTTAAACAATAAATAAATTAAAAAATAAAATAAAAATAAACATATCAAAGTAAAAAAAGGAAAAGGTGAATATATCATCAGACATGATAGGCTTTGAGTTTTTAAAATTATGTTCGATGGTTGAAAACAAAAGTAACAACTTTCCCTGATAATGGTTCTCAGCATATGTAGAAGTGCTAAGTAAGCATCACGTGCCGTTGGGAAAGCTAAGACCACCACTATGTGCTACATACACACACTGGATGGGATGTCTAGGATCCGATATGACCATGCCAAATGCTAGAAAAGACACAACTGGAGCATCCGTACACTGCTGGTAGGAATGTAAATTAGTATGGCTACTCAGGAAGAGTCTGGCTGTTTCTTATAAGGTTAAACACAAATTTAACATGGGTACTTATCCCAGAGAAATGAAAACTTACATTCACACGAAACCGGATTCATAGCATCTTTATTCATAACAGTGAAACACTAGAAACAACCCAAAGTCCATCAACGCTGAACAGATAACCATGGTACATTCATCACAAAAGAACACCACTCATAACAAAAAGCAAAACTATTTATATGCCCAACAAAGTGGATGGAACTTAAGGGCAATTTGCTGCGTAAAATAAAGCCTGTCTTCAAAGGCTACACTGTATCATCCCATTTCAACAGCATCCTTGAAATGACAAAATCAGAGTGATGGAGTACTGGTCAGCGGTCGCCATGGGTCAGGGTTGTGGGGAGAGTGTGACTATAAGGGGCAGCACAAGGATGTTTCTTTGTGTTGGCACAATTCTGCTTCCTGCTTGTGGTGTGGTGGGATTTACAGAACTCTATATATGTGATAAAGTTTCTTAGAACTCTCCACTAAAAAACAAAACAAAACCTCACACAAATTAGTGCATGCAAAAACTAGTGAAAACCAAAAAAGGTCTATAGTTAACAGCATTGTACCAATGTTATTTTATTGGTTTTGATTATGTATTACAGTTATGTGAGATCACGTCACTGAAGAAGCTGAGTCCAGGTACTCAGGAACTTTGCATACTTTACACTTTCTTGTGAGTCTAAAATTATTTCAAAAAAACTTAGAAAAATCATATATAAGGTTATTTTTGTAAACTACTTAATGCTAACTTACAAACTTAGATAAATACGTCCAAATGTTAAATTACATTGATAAATATATTCCTTTTTCTTTTGCCCAAAAGAGATGAATTTAGAGCCTCAGAAATGCAAGAGTCAGATGACACACGTTGGGCACAGAACAGCCCTGCCTTGTGTACCACATTAGCATTTAATCAGCGGTGAGAACACCCTGCTTTAAAATTATGGAATCACTGAGAATGTGATTCAAGGTACCCTGCCCCGAAACGGACATCAGGTGTATTAAGTTTAGATTTGTGACAGAAAACTCAGGTATGCGTCATTTTCACGAGGCTTCTTTTCTTCAGAATTTCTGGTGTTTTGCTAGTTCCAACACATTTAGTGTGTTCATGAGTTTTATTTCTGCATGACTTCACGAGAAAGGATGAGGCAGAATGTATCACTAAGATCCTGCCATATTCACTGCCATTTTCCTTCAGCATGACCTTCAGACAACTATTGAGGCTTTACTTCTAGGCAACGACTTTCCCACGATCACCATGTCGCTACTGTGTGTAAGTGCCCTGGTGATCTGTTATGATCACTGATTAGACAGGATCTTTATTCCCATGAGGCTTTCCTGCTCTCTCCAGTCACACGATTCATCTTACTGTATGCTTTTCAGATACATAATTACCTAAAAGTGTTTCCTCAAGACGTTCCTACATTGAATGTGTCAGAGGTTTTGTCTACCTGTTTTGACTTACGGTGTGAGGTAACTGATCACTGAAGGCACTAGCACATTCTCTGCATCCATTAGATGTCACTCCTATCCAAATCCCCTACCTTCCCAAGGGTGAAAATTTAGCAACAGGCTAATTAATCTACACTGACTTTTTCAGGTATGCTGGGAGCACACTGGTGTTTAATGAGCTCACTGAACTATCACTGTTTGTCTCCTGCCTGAGTTCACTTGTATGTAATTTCAGATTCCCTGCAAAGGATTAGGTACTTTGACTTACACATTTTTTGTGTGTATTCTTTTAGTGTCTATTTTTGAGAGAGAATGCAAGTGAGCCAGGGGCAGAGAGGGAGGGAGGGAGACAGAGGATCCGAAGCAGGCTCTGTGTTGAGAGCACAGAGCCTGATGCACTGAGAGCACACAGCCTGATGTGGGGCTCACACTCACAAACCGTGAGATCATGACCTGAGCCAAAGTTGGACACTTAACCAACTGAGCCACCCAGGTGCCCCCATTTCTTGTGTGTATTAACGAGGCTTGACAAATGAGAGAGATGTAATCCTTAGTTATTGAACCCATCAAGGCTTTCTCTTCTATGAATTCTTTGATGTCCAATGGTGCTGACTTGGTGTCGGAAGACTTTCTCACACTCACCACATACATAGTTTGTCTCCTGCATAAATTCCCTGGGAGGTAATGAATAGGATTTTCCACAGTCGGTACAAATCAAGGAAGTCAATCCTGTGTGAAATCTCCAATGTGGCACAAGGCGTATTTTCCTCCTCAAGGTGTGACCACATTCATTGTGTCATTAGGGTTTGTTTCCATTATGAGTTCTCTGGTGTACAATCAGATTTCTCTTTGAGGAGAAGCCTTTTCCACATTCACCGCATATAAAAGGTTTCTCTCCTGTATGAGTTCGCTGATGAACGATTAGACGGCTTTTCACAGTGAAGCCTTTCCCACATTCATTGCATGCATAAGGTTTCTCTCCAGTATGAATTTGCTGATGTAAAATCAGCTCGGTTTCCACAGCGAAGGCTTTATCACATTCGCTGCAGACGTAGGATCTCTCTCCTGTATGGATTTGTTGATGTACGAGGAGATAGCGTTTCATGGTGAAGCCTTTCCCACATTCACTGCACGTAAAGGGTTTCTCTCCAGTATGAGTTCGCTGGTGTACCACGAGATTGCTCTTAAAGGCAAAGCCTTTTCCACATTTATTGCATATATAGGGTTTCTCTCCAGTGTGAGTTCGCTGATGTAACATCAGTCCACTATTCACAATGAAACCTTTCCCACATTCACTGCATCTGTAAGGTTTCTCTCCGGTATGTGTTCGCTGATGTACGACCAGCCGACTCTTCAGGGGGAAGCCTTTCCCACATTCGCTGCAGACGTAGGGTTTCTCTCCAGTATGAGTTCGCTGGTGTATGATGAGCATGCTCTTCACAGTGAAGCCTTTTCCGCATTCACTGCATACGTAGGACTTCTCTACCGTATGATTTCTCTGATGTACAATGAGATTACTCTTCCTGGGAAAGCCTTTTCCACATTCGTTGCATACATAGGGTTTCTCTCCGGTGTGAGTTCGCTGATGTTCAATCAGTCGACTCTTCATGGTGAAACCTTTCCCACATTCATTGCATAGATAGGGTTTCTCTCCTGTGTGATTTCGCTGATGTATGAGGACATAGTGCTTTGTGGTGAAGCCTTTCCCACATTCACTGCAGATGTAGGGTTTCTCTCCTGTGTGAGTTCGCTGGTGTATGATGAGCATGCTCTTCCCAGTGAAGCCTTTCCCACATTCACTGCATACATAGCATTTCTCTCCAGTATGATTTCGCTGATGCACAATGAGATTACGCTTCCCTGGGAAACCTTTGCCACATTCGCTGCAAACATAGGGTTTCTCTCCGGTGTGAGTTCGCTGGTGTTCAATTAGACGGCTCTTCATGGTGAAGATTTTTCCACAATCATTGCATATAAAGGATTTCTCTCTTTTATGAATTCTCTGATGTTCGTTGAGCCTGGACTTTCTGGAGAAAACTTTTGCACAAATATTGCATCCATAAGGTTTCTCTCCTGTATGAACTCTGTGATGATCTGTCAGCTGAGACTTCTTAACGAAGGCTTTTCCACACTCACCACACACATGGGCTTTCTCTATTTCATGAGTTCTCTGATGCTTAGTGACTTGGGACTTATTGCTGATGGGTCTTGTACTTACAGGGAATTTAACCGCAGAATGAAAATCTTCACGCTTATCATGCAGAAATGATTTCTCACTTCCATTGACTTTTGTAGAGTTCCTAATTTCATAGATCTTGCTCTGGTTGGCTAAACTTAAATTTGATTTCAAAGTTTTTATATAGAACTCAAACATATGATTTTGCCTGAAAGGAAAATGACTTTTGCTTTGAGGGACGATATTTCCGAATGCATTGTGTTCGGGGTACAGTTCCATACCTTTCAGCATTCTTTCATCTTCCCAGTGACCCTGCAGGTGATTATCAACTTTGCCAGTTTCTAGAAAAGAAGAGAACAATGAATCCTTTCATAATCTTGTTTTGAATAAAACTTTATTTTTTATTTTTTTAGAGAGAGTGACGGAGAGAGAGATCATCTCAAGCAGATTCCAGACTTGGAGCCCGATGTGGGGCTCAATCCCAAGATTCTGGGGATCACGACCCGAGCCAAAATCAAGAGTCGGACACTCAACTGACTGAGCCACCCAGGTGCCCCCAAATAAAACTTTAAGAAATTCTTTGGTGTTTCTTAAAAACGGCATTTTAGTGACAACAGTATAATACAGAATGCCATATATAAATGTTCCTTATCTCTTATACATTGATAAAAACATAATTATACAGACAAATGAAAAGAAAAAAGCAGTAAGTGTACCAATAAGGTGACACCGTTGACAACGTATGTACATTTGGCTGCTTTCTAACTAGGAACTTGCAGAGATACTAAAACACAAGTCATTTTGGGCAGCAAATGACAAGGTCGGAGGGATACCATTCCACAGAACTTGGAAAGACATCAGGTCACAGGGGTAGAAGAGACTACTATCCAGAACGATGAGGGTTGTGTTTATTCACTCCAAGCTGTTTACTGAATGGCTCCTGTGTACAGGCACTTATGCTGGTGTTTGGAACATTTAAAATATGCCTCACTTTCACTGATCTTAAGCCTAGTTGGGGAAAACCAAATGAAGAAAAAAAAAGAGAGGAGTTGGATACTGTTAAATGTGATTAAAGGAGAAATGGACACTGGAAAGTAGAGAAAAACAGGACATACTTGCATAAGGAAAAGACAGTTAAATGATGAATTCAGCAGACAGTGGTTAGGAATCAGGGTGACCCTGCTAACTTTATGGCTTGAGCCACTGGGTAGGTAGAAACATGTCAAATGGAGATGAGGAATATTACTGAGATCCAGAAAGTGTTGGAAAAAGTCTGTGTTGCAAACATCGAGAGGATTATTAGGAATGTAGTATAGGGGCATCTGGGTGGCTCAGCTGTTTGAGCATCCAACTCTTGGTTTTGGCTCAGGTCATGATCCCATGGTTCGTGGGATGGGGAGTCCTGCATCAGGTTCTGTGCTGCTTGAGGTTGTTTCTCTCCCTCTCTGCCCCTCCCCCCACACATGGTCTTTCTGTCTCTCTCTCTCAAAATAAATAAACTTAAAAAATGTAGTATAGACATCAAGATCTGGTTGGGGGTATAAATAGAGATAGCAGTGTGGAAATAATACATACCTGTTATTCAAAAGAGGACCGGGTGAAACATTGGGAGGACACAGAGAATGAAAGATAATGAAGGTTTTAGATAGTCCAACATTTAGTTTGTGGATTAAGTTCACTGAGAGAAACCAAATTCTGACTAGAGAGATCAGGGAAATATGCATACTAAGGTGTATATAGAAAAAATGCATTTGTTACCTAGCAAATAAGAAAGTAAGGCCTTCAGAATTTAACATGAGCTGAAAGATACTCTTGCATTATAATCCTGTTCCTAAATTTGCCTTTCTATAGACCACCATCCAACTAACTTCCCAAACATCAATCAGATTTAGTGGACCACAGTCCAACCTTGGTCCACCTGGCTCATATAGGCCACACGTGATTGGCAGGAAATCTTTGTACAAAAAATACAAAACCAAGCACAGCCCTCCACCATGCTACCTCGATTACTCACCTATCAAACCCAGTCATCCTGGCAATAAACGTGTACATCATCATGAATACTCCCATTCATCCATGTCCCCGCTGCTTCTCCTACAGACACCTTTTAATGCTGGCTTTCAACCAGCCAATTCCAGACCACTCTGAATAGTCAACCCCATGGCCTTGCCCATTCCCTATTTCATGCCTTCATTCCTAATTCATGGCAGCATCTTCTTAATTCAAAATGTACGTGTACCTTATACATATCATGCTGTCATTCCATTCTGATCGGACGGCCATGAGCTCTATTTCTTCTTTATTTCTAAATTAATCCCTTTATTGTTCGTGTTTAGAGTTACCTTCAGTGAAGATTTAACCTCACCCAAAGAGAAGTATGGCCCTTGCCCTTGGCTCCAGGGAAGTGATCTCTAGGCCCTTGGAATGTCCTACCTGACAGGAGTGTCTTTGTTTGCCTGGGGTCTTTGACCACTGGACATTCTAACAATGTGATTTACGATGGAGGCTTTGGGTCATGCCATATCAGTTCCAACCTTCAGACCCTCAGAGGAACCGGAGACTATAGGAATTAGCCTGACTTTTGGAGGGGCTAGAAACTAAAGTTCAGCCACGTGGGTAATGTGGGATTGAGCCCCAGTAAAAACACCCAAAGGATCAAGTGAGGTCCCCTGGTTGGCGATACTCTGTTATTGTCACACACCATGTCTGGGAGGAGGAAATGCTGACCATGAGTCTGGAAGCACCATGTTCGGACACTTCCTGGACTCCATGTGACCCGAGAATTCCACTCCTTGATGTATACCCAAGAAAAATTAATGTTCATAGAATAATTCATAAAAGCCCCAAAAGTGGAAGAACCCAATGTCCATCAATGGATGAATAAGTAAATAAAATGTGGTATATCCATACAGTGGGAGTATTATTTGGCAATAAAAAGGAATGAAGTGCTGATACATGTTAAAGCACAGGAGAACTTCAGAAACATTAGGCTAAATGCAAGAAGCCAGACACAAAAGACCAAATATTTTATGAATATATGAAATATCCAGAACAGGCAAATCTGTAGATATAGAAAGGAGAGCAGGGGTTGCCTGGGGCTGGGGGCCTGGGAGGAAATGTTTCCTTTTATTCTTTATCTTATTTTTTAAAAGATTTTACTTAAAAAAATTTTTTTTAATGTTTATTTACGAGAGAGACAGAGTGTGAGCATGGGAGGGACAGAGACAGAGGGAGACACAGAATATGAAGCAGACTCCAGGCTCCCAGCTGTCAGCACAGAGCCCAACGCGGGGCTTGAACTCATGAACCGTGAGATCATGATCTAAGCTGAAGTCAGAAGCTTAGCAGCCTGAGCCATCTAGGCACCCTTTTAATGTTTGTTTATTTTTGAGAGAGAGAGAGAGAGAGAGAGAGAGAGAGAGAGAGTGTGTGTGTGTGTGTGTGTGTGTGTGAATGGGGGAGGGGCAGAGAGAGAGGGAGACACAGGATCTGAAGCAGGCTCCAGGCTCTGAGCTGTCAGCACAGAGCCCGATGCAGGACTTGAACTCATGAACCATGAGATCATGACCTGAGCTAAAGTCGGCCACTTAATTGACTGAGCCACCCAGGCACTCCAAATTTTACTTTTTAAAAAAAAAAATTTTTTTTTTTGAGAGGGAGAGAGAGAGAGAGAGACAGAGAAACAGAGAGAGAATACGAGTCAGGGAAGGGCAGAGAGGGAGAGAGAGAATCCCAAGCAGGCTCCGTGCTGTCAGCACAGAGCTCAATGCAGGGCTCGATCTCACAAACCATGAGACCATGATCTGAGCTGAAATCAAGAGCCAGACGCTTAACCAACTGAGCCCCCCCAGGCGCCCCAAAGATTTTACTTTAAGTAATCTCTATAACCCTGAGATCAAGAGTTGCATACTCTCCTAACTGAGCCAGTAGCCAGGTGCCCTAGAAATGTTTCTTTTTAAAGTCATAAAAATATTTCAAAATATTTCAAAAAAGGAGCCCTAGAAATGTTTCCTTTTTTTTTAACTTTCCTTTTTTAAATTTATTATGAGAGAGAGATAGACAGCAAGTGGGAGAGGGGCAGACAGAGGGAGACAGAATCCCAAGCAGGCTCCATGCGGGGCTTGAACTTAATGAACCGTGAGATCATGACCTGAGCCAAAATCAAGAGTCAGACACTTAACCGAATGAGCCACCCAGGTGCCCCAGAAATGTTTCTTTTTAAAGTGATTAAAATCTTTCAGAATCGGGGATGGTTACATAACTGTGTTAATGTGATGCAAAGCACTCAATTGTATGCGTTAAGTTGGCAAATTGTAGGCTATGTGAATTATCTTAAAACTGCTTATAAAAAAAGAATATGAAAAACAAATGATTTAGAGAAATTAGTACAACGGGAAGACCTATGATGAACCAAAGGAAAATCAGAAATATCAACCACAGGAAGGAAGCCACAGAAGCAAACACAGCTGATTTAGGCTAGACCTGATGATGTAAAACCATCTTTTCCAGTGAAACAGTCAACAGAAACTTTTCTAGTGACACAGTCAACAGAAACAGCAGAGATCTTTAAGACAAGAATGCCACAGTTAACAGCGTGGGCAGGGTAAGGTGTGCAGTACTGAGACAGAATAATGTTAAAATGGGATCAAGAGGGATTTTTTTGTGTGGAGGGCAGAGCATTCCTAGTCCTCATGCAGGGACTCAGAAATCATAGGCAGGTAAAATACCTAGAACTGAATTCACACTAGACAACAAGTAGGGAGGTATCGATTTGGAGTCTCATCCAGACATCAGAAAGAGCTTAATCCATAACCCAGAAGAGAAATCTCAAGTATTAGGAATACAGCAGAGAAAATGGAAAGGATCTAAAGACCTTCGAGGTGGGGGAAGAGCTAGGAAGCGGACCGGGGAAGAGACCAGGTTACTGTGGAGACACAACATACAGGGTGGAGTTGGCTGTTGGGAGGGAAATCAGCATTTCCAGAGGGGCCGGAACGTGCAACCGTCGGAAACAGTGTGAAGTCACACATTTCTCTTTGGACTCAGCCCCCGGGAGGGTAATTTCACAGCCAGGGTGGGAGGAACAGGGACACCCACTCTGATGGGGCACAAAGAAGGGGGTCAGCTACAGAATCCATGGAAGAACCCTAGGCAAAAGCAACACAAATTAAGGTGTAAAATGAAAAAAAGCAAGGATCCGGTATCAGAAGAGGAAAAAAAGAGTTCTAGTTCCTTCTAAAGACCTGGAGGAAAAGCTCTCCCATGGCGGGGAGATGCATGGAGTCCTCAAGCACCCGGCCCGCCTCCTCTCCCCGGCTGGAGGGGGACTTCCTCAGTGACCCAGCTAGCTGGCTCCCACTCACCTGGACTGGTTCCACTGCGGACTTCCTCTTCTATCGCCCACGGTTCTTCCCCTCGTTCCAGCTTGGCGAGCACGTCTGGTTTGCTGGCTTGATGCCCTGCCCGTGGGAGAGACAGGACACTTGGAGATGGGCTGGGGTGTGTCGGGATGGGAGGACGCTACACGTGAGGGGCTGACAGTTTTCGCATCTGCACGGCAGGGGTTCTTCTCTCGGGAGAGGGCACTCGTGATGCTGTGATATTATAATATATATTTAGTCTTTGTACAGGCTCCCAGCACAGAGCTCGTAAGGCCCTTGTAATTTCCTGAGTGGCAGCTGTGATAGGAACATCTGTTCCAGGATTTCTTCTAAGTCCCAGTTCCTGACACAGGAACTTCTAAGGCCCTTGGAGTCTCCAGAGTAAAGGGTGTCTTTTGTGAACTAATGACTGGTCACAGGGGCACCGATCTAGCTTTAGCCTGGGGGCTGGCTGCCAGAAACACCCACGAGTGATTAGGAGGTTGGGACCTTCAGCTCCAACCCCCTCTCCCGGCCACTGGAGACTGAGTTAATCACCCGTGGCTAATGATCTCAGTGGTTATGTCTACATAATGAAATCTCCATAAAAAGTCCCAAAAAACCAGGCTGGGAGAGCTTCCAGGCTGATGAACACACTGGGGTGCTAGGAGGGTGGCTTACCTGGACAGGTCATAGAAGGTCCACACCCCTCCCCCCATACTTTCCCTTCTACCTTTCTTCCTTTGGGCTGCTCCTGAGTTTTATCCTTTATAATAAAATGGTAATCTTCTTTTTTAATGTTCATTTATTTATTTTGAGAGAGAGAGCACAAGCAGGGGAGGGGCAGAGAGAGAAAATCCCAAGCAGGCTCTGCGCTGTCAGCACAGAGCCCAATGTAGGGCTCAACCTCACGAACCGCGAGACCATGACCCGAGCCGAAACCAAGAGTCAGACACCTGACCGACTGAGCCACCCAGGTGCCCCCATAAAATGGTAATCCTAAGTAAAGTGCTTTCCTCAGCTCTGCGGCCTGTTCTGGCAAATTAGCAGACCAGAAGCGGGGTTGCAGGAATGCCTAATTTATAGCTGGACTGAAGCGTGGGTACAGTGGGTACCCAATACTCGCAACTGGCCTCCAAAGTGAGGGCGGTCCTGCGGTACTAAACCCTTAAACCTGTGGAGTCTGACGCCAACTCTGGGTAGTGTCAGAACTGAAATGGATTGCAGGACACCTAGCTGCTACCTGAAGAGCTGGAGGCCTGGTTGTCGGTGCGGAAAAGCCCCACGCGCTTGGCATCATTTGTGTTGCTAATGAAAACAGCTCATAATACGTTAGACCCTTTTAGCACGTGCCAGAGGTGGTCCTGGGTATCAGCCATTCAGAACAGTGCAGGGACCCTGAAGTGTAAGCAGCTGAGAAAGGAAAGGCCACCGACCGGGCACCTTCTGAGGGACACAGGGAAACTGTCCTCACCCACGGACACCAGGTTCCTGTAGTTCTCCAGCATCACATCTCGATACAGGTCCTTCTGGGCGGGGGCCAGGAGCCGCCACTCCTCCCGGGAGAAGTCCACGGCCACGTCCTCCAGTGTCAGTGATTCCTGTAATAACAAAGCCCTGTTTAATATGAAAGGTTCGCTTTTATTGGTTCATGAGGAATATAAAGGAAGCTGCCCTGCTAATAGTAACTATGACGCTGAGACCAGTTCTGAAGTATAGGTGGTGTTTTTGTGTGTTTTTTAAGTCCTTCTCTGACACCAGCTGGATGGCCTACAACTGAACTCCATTCTGACACTACCTACCTGGAGACAGCGTCACATTTCACAGGTTAAGGGGTCAGTCCCACAAGACTGCCCCTGCCCCCGCTTCAGACACCAATCCAAGTCCGTGTTGTCACCCGTGCTCTAACAAACTACAGAGTGGAGGTTCCAGTGACTCCCCCTCCTTGGGTTTGATTAATTTGCTTAAGCGGCTCAGAGAACTCAGTGTACTTAACCGCGTACTAGTTTATTATATATGATAAAGGATTACAGATTTCATCCAGATGAAAGAGACAAACAGGGCAAGGTCCGAGGGGAGGGGCACGTCACCCCCTCAGCACCCACGTCCACTAAGCTTGGAGCTCTCCAAACCACACACCTTTGGGATTTTATGGAGGCTCCATCACAGGCATGGGGGGTCATGAACTCCATTTCCAGCCCCTCTCTCCTCTCTGGATAATGGGGATACTGCTGAAAATTCCACACTTCTGATAATGGCTTGGCCTTTCTGCAGACCAGCCCCCATGCAGGAGCCCACCCAGAGTCACACCATTAGAACAAGAGCTGCTCTGGGGCGCCCGGGTGGCTCAGTCGGTTAAGCATCCGACTTCGGCTCAGGTCACGATCTCACACTTCGTGAGTTCGAGCCCCGCGTCGGGCTCTGTGCTGACACCTTGGAGCCTGGAGCCTGCTTCCGATTCTGTGTCTCCCTCTCTCTCTGCCCCTTCCCTGTTCATGCTCTGTCTCTCTCGGCCTCAAAAATAAATAAACATTAAAAAAAATTTAAATAAAAAGTTTATTAAGAACAAGAGCTGCTCCTATCACCCAGGACATTCCAAGGGATTTAGGAACTCTGTCACAGATGAGATCGAAGACCAAATATTGGACCGAAAGATGCCTCTAGTGCTCTTTTCACTTAAGGAATTACGAGGATATTAGGGGGCGCCTGGGTGGCTCACTAGTCAGTTAAGCTGCTGACTTCGGCCTGATCTCACGGTTCGTGGGTTCGAGCCCCAGATTGCAATTATGCAATTTGATAATGTGCTATTATTAAGCACTGGCGAAGATTTTAGGCATAGATGATCCACATATCACTTAGAAGGTACCCACTAAATGCTTTACACAGTTTTACTCATTGAGTATGACTACAGACCAATGGAATTTTGTATAGTTAATATTCATCAATCCATTGCAGTCATTATTTCTTTAGATGCCTGGATTAAGAACAGATTATGCTCTTTGGAGTATGGTTCCACCGACACACAAGATGTCATGACAGGTGTGTTTACATACGCAGAGGTACATAAATCCAGTTACATTTGTAAGTGGGCCACGTGCACAGATGCACACACAGGTCCAGGGACAGCAGGAGCACACCACACATCTGTTAAAGCGGTATGAAGGAATGAGGAAAGAGGACATGAAGAGAGAATGTACTTTTTTGCTTTTAAGTTTTATTTATTTACTTTGAGAGACAGCATGAACAGGGGAGGGGCAGAGAGAGGGAGAGAGAGAATCCCAAGCAGGCTCCATGCCATCAGTGCGGAGCCTGACATGGGGCTTGAACTCACAAACTGTGAGATCACGACCTGAGCTGAGATCAAGAATCAGATGCTTAACCGAATGAGCCACCCAAGTGCCCCGATTTTTTTTTTCTTTAAAAGGTACTCGTGAGCAATTTGTATAGTTACAGGAAACAAAAGCACTAAAAAGAAGAGTAGGTAAAAACTGGATCTAAAAACGGGAAAGGGGGGCGCCTGGGTGGCTCAGTTGGTTAAGCGTCTGACTTCAGCTCAGGTCATGATCTCGCGGTCCGTGAGTTTGAGCCCTGTGTCAGGCTCTGTGCTGACAGCTCAGAGCCTGGAGCCTGTTTCAGATTCTGTGTCTCCCTCTCTCTGACCCTCCCCCGTTCATGCTCTGTCTCTCTCTGTCTCAAAAATAAAGGTTAAAAAAAATTTTTTTTTAAACAGGAAAGGATTCTTCATTTTCTGAGATAACATAAAGTTGTAAAGCAAACATCCTAGAACCCAGTAATTCAAGCCCTTACTAGACAAAGTTTTGTGCAACTATCTAATGCCAAATCTGTACTTGAATGCCAGTACAGGCACCTGTTCCTGGAGCCTTACTTTGGTCCCCTGAAAAAGCTGTGTTCACTGAATTTGCTTGGTTTATGCCCCAGGAGTCTCTGTGGAACTCTATAATAAACAGCAGGAGGGAGTCAGCTGCTGCCTTCATTAGAAGGTTAGTGTTCTAGGGCGCCTCAGTGGCTCAGTTTGGTTAAGTGTCCGACTCGTGATCTCTGCTCAGGTCGTAAATTCACAGTTTGTGAGTTCGAGCCCCATACACTGCACTGATGGCACACAGCCTGTTTGAGATTCTCTCTCTGCCCCTCCCACGCTCGTAGTCTCTCTCTCTCTCTCAAAATAAATAAACTTAAAAAAAAAAAAAGGTGACTGCTGAAAACACTGTCTACCCCATCACCTCTAAGAAGAATATAAAATTTTTCCTGAGTCCTCAGTGCCATGAAATATTGACATCCCCTGAGGAACCTTTCTGCTTTCTCCTCTCAGTCACTGCATATCATGTAACTTAGCATGATTCTCTTGTCATTGTCACACATATTAGATGCAGCGTGTCAGCTGATGTAACCCAGAGGATCCTTTAGTTACATATTATGTTCCAATGCTGGTCATTTACCAGGAATCACATTAACACTGTATTCTTGATTCTACTTTGCCATGATGTTGGAGGTAGAGTTAAAGTTTATTTCTCTCTAGATACTGAACGGATTTAAAAAAAAAATAAAGTTATTTATTTTGAGACACAAAGAGAGAACGTGAGCAGGGGAGAAGCAGAGAGAGAGGGAGAAAAGGAGAATCCCACACAGGCTCTGCACTGTCAATGCGGAGCCGATGCAGGGCTTGAACTCACCAACTGTGAGATCGTGACCTGAGCTGAAATCAAGAGTCAGACGCTTAACCAACTGAGCCACTCAGGCTCTATATTTTCACAAGCCTCTATAAATTCACCAGGGAATAAAGAAGAGAATTTAAAAAAAGACAAAAATCACCTGGGCATTGATCATTTTCTTCTGTTTTGAGAAATGGCCAACAACTGGGATATTCTGTCTTTGTCTCTTCCAGATATGCCCCAAATTTCTAGTTAGAAATCTAGTAGCCAGTCAAAAGTGCTCCAGAAATGACACTGTGTAGGTCATGGAACCTCCTCTTTCTTCATTCATTTCTTGTCTCTTGTCAGGACCTGTAGGCCGAAGAGCAAAATTACTTTCAGTGTTACATCCTCTCTTGCTGTGTGCTCACCTTGACACATGGTCCCCAGTATTTGTGTCTATTTGGTTCCCCAGGAATCATGACTTAGGCATAAGACCCTGAAGTAGCAGGTAATGGGAAGTGGCAAAGGAGAATCGGAACAGAACTCTGCCTCAGTGGCAAGTAATTTTCAGATCAATTTTAGAAATGAGGCCATATGGACAGCGAGGAACAGTGAATTTTTCCTTTAAACTATGTTGTTGTCCTATCTCTTTATTTACCCTATGTACATACACTTCAATATGCAGAACAATGAGCGCACCAAAAGAGAGAGAGAGAGAGAGAGAGAGAGAGAATATGAACTATAGAATCAAAGTTTTAAAAACACCTCAACACATTAAAAATTAAAAGACAACTCAAAGGTATAAATACTGAGCAGCGCCTGGGTGGCTCAGTCTGTTAAGTGTCCGATGTGGGCTCAGGTCATGATCTCTCAGTTCATGGGCTCGAGCCCCACATTGGGCTCTGTGCCAACAGCTTGGAGCCTGGAGCCTGCTTCGGAATCTGTGTCTCCCTCTTTCTCTGCTCCCTCCCCTCTCACACTCTCACACTCTGTCTCTCTCTCTAAAAAACCAAACATTTAAAATTTTTTTTTTAAATAAATACTGGGAAAATAGCAGACTTTATATAATGTATAACCTGAAAGGAAATATCCAAGACAACACACAGTAAAATTACAGAAGGATAAACACAGAATCTTAAATAAAAGGCTAATTAATTTTAAATCTGCCGAATCGTTTCTCTCTCCCAAAACTTTCATTTCTGCGGATTCAAACGGACGGGATGATGTGGAGAGCCAAAAGAGATTAGAAAATTATATGGAGGAGGGACTTGGACCTGAAGCTTTTAAGGAATGTTAACATTCAACACGTCTGTTCCAGGAGCCGATCTGAGCCCAACGCACGAACCAGCCGGGGCCCCTGAGCCTCCAAGCCTGCTGTCACACGATCCTGTACAAAAGACAGGCCACGACCCCACCGAATCAATACCAAAACTGGATCAGCTACACTGACCTCCCTTAATGGTTCCTCAATCACTGAGCTCCAAATTATTGCAGAATCAGAGCCAAACGCCGCCTTCTGTGACAAACACCACCCCACCAGCTGTCAATCACCTACAGGCTGAGTGACCTGCGAAGACCCTAAACCCTGACCTCAGGACTCTCGGTAGTTGATCTGTTGAGATCTTTAATCACTGACCAGCACAGCCCCCCGAGGACTGACCCCAAAGACATCTCGATTACAGACATTCAATACAGACTCCTCCGTGCTCACCTCCAAAAACACACCCGCCCTACGCTACCTTCACCGACTTAGGGGAGCAACAACTTACCTAGAGGCCGACAGGCCGCCCCTCTCCCCGCCTTTTCTACAAATAGACCCACACAAGGACTTGAGTCTCTCCTGAACCTGCAGCGACCTCTTCAGGGCCTAACTTACTTCCCTAAACTTCCTTCGCTCTAGTTCCCTCGCCCGGCCTCCTCTCCCGGGAACACCTGACGAGGGTCAACGGCGTTTCTGGCGCGTTTCTATGGAGAACGGAATATGGGTTTCCGGCTCCTCCTTATGAGGTCATAAGTCCGCGCGGCCGTCGCCTCGGCGCCCCGGGGGCCGCCATCTTTGAATACCCGCCGTACGGAAACCTGGGCAGCGGTGTGTTTGCGCCGTGAGGCGGCGGTGAAAGAACGCCGCGGAAACTCTCGCCCTTTCTCGCCCCTCCAGGCCTCACAGGAAAATGGGGAGATGTTCAGAGGCTCCCGCTCACGCGAAGCAGACGTGATATGACGGTAACCTTTGAAGGGACAGAGGACCCTTAGTTGTAGGGGACGCGGAACGGCGCCGAGTTGACCAAAGCCGGAGCCCTTCCCCATTTAAGGGGCACGGCTCCTCCGGCCGTGAGGTCTCCGCTCGGTGGGAAATTAAAATAACCTCTGAGCACCTCGGTCTCGATTCTCATTGCGGAAAGGCTCAGCGGCCGTGTAAAACCTCCAGCAGGCTTACCAAGAAAGCGGGCGGCGCGCTGCGGCCGGAGAGGGCCGGGGCAGGTGCCCGCCGGCTGGGAGGGAGCCGCGCGGCCGGGAGCTCGGCGAGGGTGCCGGGGAGACCACGGTTTGGAAAAGTGAGATGGAGTGGGGCATGCGGCGGTCGCCAAGAGAGCTGAAGCCACGGTCGTTGTGAGCCTCTTGCCAGCCTCATCCCATCCACGTCCTTTACACATCCCAGGCAGCCACTTCTGTCACTCAAGATTAGGGGCGCCTGGGTGGCTCTGTCGGTTAAGCGTGGGACTTTGGCTCAGGTCACGATCTCACGGTTTGTGGGTTCCAGCCGGCGATCGGGCTCTGTTTCCCACTCTTTCCCTGCCCGTCCCCCACTCGTGCTCTCTCAAAAGTAAATACATGTTAATTTAAAAAAAAAAAATTATAAAGGGGCGCCTGGATGGCTCAGTCGGTTGAGCGTCGGACTCTTGGTTTCGGCTCAGGTCATGATCTCACTGGTTCGGGGGTTGGAGCTCCGCATCGGGCTCTGTGCTGACAGTGCGGAGCCTGCTTGGGATTCTGTCGGTCCCTCTCTCTCTGCACCCCGCCCCCGCCAAAGTAAATAAATAAACTTAAAAAAAATTATAAAGATTAGTCTGCAACATATTCATGAAATTAGTTGCGTATGTACTCCTTTTTCTAGCTTCTTGCACACAGCATAATTGCCTTGGGGTTGTTTTCAGTGATCTGGATATTGCAGCTGGAAATGCTGTGAATATTCACGTGCAGGAAATAAATGAGCACAAAAAACAGATTGACCACAGCCCTGTGCATCTTCACCAAGACCTGTTTGCCAGTCTTTTGCAGCCTGCTACCCGTTTCCAGCCTGCTCTCGCTCATATTCTCCTCTCCACCCGGTACCGCCTCCCCACCCACTCTCCCGCCAATGCCAGTTGCTGAGCTTAGAAGTCTCCCTCACCGCGAGGAACCAGACACCTCAAGAACACAGGCTGTGTTCACCTGTTTGCCCCCGCTATGTTAAAACCCGTAGGCTATTATAATTTTCAGAATGCACTCGATAAAGTCATGTAACCACAGGTCAAAGCAAAAGACAGTTCCATCTTCATACTCCTCCATCATTCCTATGCTGGCCCAGTCTCGCCCCTGATACTAAAATTGTCCCTGCTTGCACCTTTGGTCTGTGCTAAGCTCGTTTTCATACAGCAGGCAAGGTGATGTTTGTAAAATACAAATCAATCATGAAAAATTTCCTGTTCTCCATTATCTAATGACTGCAGTACAGAATAAAATCTCAGATATTGAGATAACCAAGTTTAGGTGCTTAAAAATATGTTGGGTTGGGGCGCCTGGGTGGCTCAGTTGGTTGAGCATCTGACTTCAGCTCGGGATATGATCTCGCATTCCTGTTCGTGCCCCACTTTGGGCTCTGTGCTGACAGCTCGGAACCTGTAGCCTGCTTTGGATTCTGTGTCTTCCTCTCTTTCTGCCCCTCCCTGCTCATGCTCTCTCAAAAACTAAAATAAAAATTTTAAAAAATAGGGGTGCCTGGGTGGCTCAGTCGGTCGAGCGGCTGACTTCAGCTCAGGTCATGATCTCACAGTTTGTGAGTTCAAGCCCCACATCAGGCTCTGTGCTGACAGCTCAGAGCCTGGAGCCTGCTTCAGATTCTGTCTCCCTCTCTCTGTGCCCCTCACTCGCATTCTGTCTCTGTCTCTTTCAAAAATAAATAAACATTTAAAAAATAATAATAAAATAAATAATGTTTAAAAATAACGTTTTTAGGGGCGCCTGGGTGGCTCAGTGAGTTGAGTGTCCGACTTCGGCTCAGGTCATGATCTCACAGTTCATGAGTTTGAGCCCCACATCGGGCTCTGTGCTGACAGCTCAGAGCCTGGAGCCTGCTTCAGATTCTGTGTCTTCCTCTCTCTCTACCCCTAACCCACTCACATTCTGTCTCTGTCTCTCTCAAAAATAAATAAACATTAAAAAAAATTTAAAAAAACATTTTAAAAAATAACATTTAAATGTTAAAAAATATATATATGTTGGATTCAATTTACCCCTTAATCCAGGGTTTGTGATGGAAATGTAAAACAGCTACTGCATAGCAAATATCCATTTCTTCTCTAACCAGGACTCAAGCAGGATATCTTTATTGGATCAAGAGAAAGACTGGAAAGAGGAGAGAGGACAAGAGCCCCAGTCATAAGAGGAAAAAGGAATAGAAAAGGCAAACCACATATGCTGTTAAGCAGGTCACAGAGGACATGGGAACTCAAATTATAGCAACTTTCAAAGGTGATAGGACTGTGAACAATTTAAGGGTTCTTCTCCAATACACTCAAGAGGAATCTTACCTCCTTTCATATCCCAGCTTTCCTCCATCTTGCCTGAGGTTCTCATGTTTTTTATTCTGCTTCTCTGGGGATCCTAGTCCTCTTCTCTCCCCCTTTTATAGGCAAACATTTAGCCTAATAACACACACGTACACACAGTGTTTTTTTTTTAACAATTCCATTCGTTAGAACTGCCTTACAATTGCTCATTCTTTGCACTGATAGAACTTTTTTCTTTATAGTCCATTCACCTTCATCTTCCAAATCAACATATAATTCTTTTATTTCTTCTATGTCACAAAGAATGTATGACCCTATAAAGCAGCACCAATCAATAGACGGTTGTGATGATGTAATTGTCATGTAATACATCTGTATTGTCGGACATGGTAGTCACTAGTCACCTAGAACTACTGAATTCTTGGAATGTGAACTCTTGATATTAAGGAAATACATGTCTAATTTAACTTTAATTAATCTACATTTAAATAGCCGCATGTGGCTAGTGGTACTGAAGCAGTGCAAAACTATCAAGGAATGTACAGTCGACGTGGGGAGAAAAGACATGGGCATTTCTAAAGACGTATTTGTATCCTGGATTATTTATACATTATTTTTCTCTTTCCAAGTTTTAATTTAAATTCCAGTTAATTAACATACAGTGTAATACTAGTTTCAAGTGTAGAATTTAGTGCTTCGTCACTTAATACAAGACCCAGTGCTCATCACAAGCGCACTCCTTAATCCCCATCACCAGTTTAACCCACCCCTCCCCACCCTCCCTCTCGGTTTGCCTTTTTTTTTCCTCCCCTATGTTAATTTGTTTCCTAAATTCCACTAGTGACATCATAAGGTATTTGTCTTTCTCTGACTTATTTTACTTAGTATAATACTCTCTAGCTCCATCCATATCATTGCAAATGCAAGATTCCACTCTTTTTGGTGGCTAACATTCCATTTGTGTGTGTATCACATCTTTATCCATTCATTAACAGATTATTTATACATTATTAATAGGACTCTGCTTGTCTCCCATTCAAATACTCTCCTTGGGGAAAAATGTACTTAGGATCATTCTAACTCCACGTCATTCTAAGCACAAAACCCGTGATCCAATTATTTCACGTCCCATTTCACCTAATGTGGAGTTTACATACCCTGAGTATGTTAGATGGAGCGTGAAGATACACCACTTACATATAATTCAGCTAACTTAACACTCATTCCAGGAGGGCAAAGACATTTTGTTCACCTGTGTCCTTAGCTGGTAGAATACTACTGGGTATAAAGCAGGTACTTCACAAATATTCACTGAATGAACAGCAATTCATTGAAAGGCTGTTTCTCAGGTGACTTTACATAATATAAGGTCCTGAAAATCTATGAAAGGAGTACCAACCACTTTTCAATTAATCCTCCACACTATCCTAGGGAAACTGAACAGATCTTATATGTTCCCCAAACTCCACTAGTCAAAGACTGCTTTTTCCTATCAACCAACTCTATATTATAAAGATTTTCATTCCTAGCAATATCCAGATACCACCTTATCTCTTTATACTCACAGCAGTGTTTTGTTTCACTTATGATCCCAGGCATTCCAGATTAGGTGATGAAACTGAGCAATTGATGTGGAAGCTAGAGAGTATTATGTTACGCAAAATACCTCAGAAAAAGACAAATACCTTATGATGTCACTCGTGGAATTTAAGAAACAAATGAACATAGGGGAGGAAACAAAAGAGGCAAAGAAACGACAGGGTTACTAACATCAGACTGTGTCTGTATCAACAATATAGAGAATGAAATTTATCAGGCTTTCCCAGTCTCTGCATTCGTATTTCTCTCAAAATACACTTAACTACATAATGGCCTGGAATTTTTTGTTCACTGTTTTTCTCCTCTGCATTTCCTTCCCATAGGTTTTTTTGAGACATAATGTGTGAAATCATTGACCACTGAAGGCACAATCACATTGACTACATTTGTAAGATTTTTGTTCCCCTGGGCAAATTTTCTGCCAACACTGGAGGGCGCAACCTAGCAAGAGGCTGTTCCAAAAGGGCTAAGTTCCTATTTGCTAGAAGCCCACTGATATTTAATAATGTCTGAGAGGCGACAGAAGGCATTTGCACAATCACCAAATTAATCGGACTTCACTTCTAAGAAGCTGTGACTCTGTGGAAGGGTTTTCCAATTTTATAAATCTACGTGTTTCTCCTTTGTGTGGGGTTTTTTTGTTTGTTTGTTTGTTTAATAAGGCAAGACTTGTAGGCAAAAGCTTTCCCACACCCAGTGCATTCACAGCTCTCTCTCCTGTAGGAGTTCTTTAATGGATAATGACCTGTTGCTTCCTGATGGTTTTCCCACGTTCACTACATTTATGAGGTTTCTTTCCTGTGTGCGTTTTCTGATGTTTAATGAGACCTGACTTCTGAGGACAGGATTTTCTTTTTTTTTTTAATTTTTGAGAGAGAGAGAGTGAGAGATAGATCGTGAGTGGGGAGGGGCCGGGAGAGAGGGAGACACAGAATCTGAAACAGGCTCCAGGCTCGGAGCCGTCAGCACAGAGCCCAACACGGGGCTCCAACTCACGAACCACGAGATCATGCCTGAGCCGAAGTTGGACACTTAACTGACTGAGCCACCCAGGTGCCCCTGAGGACAGGATTTTCTACAGTCCCTACATACAAAGGAAGCCTTGTTTGCATGAACTCCCTGATGTTGTAAGAGGCTCACCTTGTGGATGAAGCCTGGTCCACATTCACTGCATATACAGGGTTTCTCACCAGTATGAGTTCACTCATGTACAATGAAACTAATCTTCTGGGTGAAGCCCTTTCCACAATCATACATAGGGTTTCTCTCAGGTATGAGTTTTCTGAAGTAAAATGAGATGTCATTTAATGAGCAAGGCTCTGCCACATTTACTGCCTCAATGGGGTTTTCTCCTCTTCCATTTCTCTCGTGTATAATGACTTCTGACTTCCTATAACAGGCTTTGCCATATTCACCTATAGGTTTCTCTCCTGTGTGAATTTTCTCGTGTCCAGTGAACCTGGACTTTGTGGTATGTGCCTTCCCATATGTACTGCATCCATGGGGTTTCTCTCCCCGGTGAATCCTCTCATGTTTAGTGAGCTGAGACTTCCTGATGAAGGATTCCCCACATTCACTGCATACGTGCATTCCCCAATTTTGTGAGCCCTCTGATGCTGAACAAACGGGAGCCTTAGTGCTGATGGGTTTTCCAATTTCAGGCAATTTTTGTATGAATTTGCTCATACTTTGTAAGGAGAAAGGATTTCTCATCTCCACTACACTCCATGGAGTTCTTTATTTCATAGCCTCTGCTTTAACTGACTGAATTTAAATTTGATTTCAGAGTTTTTCCCTAATTTTGCCTTAAAGGAAAATGATGGTCCAGATGGACAATATTTTTCAGAGGCATCATGTTCACAGCATCGTTCCGCATTTAGTTGTCTTTAGGCATCTCCAGCCATGCAAGTGTCACCGTAGGTGATCATCAACTTCAGCTTCTAGGAAAGAAGAGAACAATGAGTGCCTAGGTGTGGACTAGCCAATCTTTAGTGTTGACTGCGTGACCTCAGTATAAAAGAGTCTCTATTAATGTCCCTTATTTCTTGAATACTGGTAAAAACACAACACACAAAAATCAAGTGGCAAAAGCAAAAAGCATACAAATAAGTTTAGATAGTTCACAATGAATAACTATACAGTCGGCTGCTTTCTAAATAGCATCTTGCAAAACATGCAGAGAGAGCAGAAAATAAGAAAACCACTGTTAGAAGAGAAAACACAGGTGGAAAAAACTTCATCCAAGGTTACAAGGGCTGCATTCAGTCATTCCACAAATCCTAATAAAATGCCTGGTAGGTACTGGCCACAGTGCTGGTGTTGGGGACACGTGAATGTATTATTCTGAGTTTACATTCTAGGTACGGAAAATACACTGAGCAAAGGAAAATGGGAGGCAGGGGCGCCTGGGTGACTCAGTCAGTTAAGCGTCTGACTTCAGCTCACGTCATGATCTCACGGTCCATGAGTTCGAGCCCCACATCAGGCTCTGTGCTGACAGCCTGCTTTGGATTCCGTGTCTCCCTCTCTCTCTGCCCCTCCCCCGCTCATGCTCTGTCTCTCTCTCAAAAATCAATATTGAAAAAAAAAAGAAAAAAGGGAGACAGCTGCAAATTATGAGAAGTGGTTAGAAGAAGCAAAGGAGATGAAGAGAGGTGGAGGAAATGAGGATACACTGTGGAGTAAGACAAGTCTTACCACTGAGTTCAAAATGGAAGGAGAAAGGACATGAAGAATTAAGGTTCACTCCTAAATATTTTGCTGGAGCCAAGAGGTAGGTGGAAACTTTCTTCAAGAGGGTGGATGTTACTGAGGTTCAGAATGTGGGGGAAATAAGTGGACTTTCCGAAGCATATAAACATTTTGATTTTTATTAGACGGCAAGGTGCCAGTACCCAGTTGGATAGACAAATGTTGAGAACTGGCCTGAGTGGACACAGCGATGTGGAAAATATCCATATGTAAATTTTTAAGGATAAAGGATAGGCTGAGGTCGTGTTCAGAGCGCAAAGACTGAAACAAAGTTGAGGCAAAGGACCAAGATGTTAGTTGCTCAAACATTCAGACTTCCGGTTTGGAAGAGTCCCACCAAAGGAAGCAAACGGACTATGGTGGTCAAGGGCAGAAGCAGATGCTTGTTATGAACAAACATCTCAGGCAATTCAGAATGTTGGACCCTCAGTGTTTGAGTTTGACATTTCTGTGATACTCTTGGGTGGTCGTCCGCTTTCTAAAATTTACCCCTTTCTTCATTCTGCAGAGCACCATCACCCTGGCCACACATTTAGGGACAGACTCTTATCTCCACACTCCCAACTTTTAGTCTAGCTGGGGCACGTTCCTGAAGAAAGGGGCAAAGGTGAGAGAGAATGACCATCCAGGAAATTCCACCAGACTGGTGGACACGCAGACTTCTCCAGGGACAGATGTGCTTCCATACGGAAGAAGAAGACCATCACCTTCCGTCGCATTCTGCAAGCTGTACCTGTACAGATGTCACATCTGATTTCCTCCCATTTTGACACCCCTAAGGCACTGATCCCTCATCTTGCAATGGACTGCGTCTTCTTCCATAATTCTGCATTCTGTCTCCATGTTGGCCTCAGTTAAGCAGCCTCTGGCACCACTTGCCTCCTTCTGAACCAAGACTCGGGCCACTGGTACGCTGTTTTTCCCACAGCCTCAGGCCCTTCCTTATTATTGCTACACAGCTGCCACCAGGTAGAAATTAAGACAACCCAGAGCTGAAAAAACAAAACAACAAAAAACCCCTACCATTCATCATGCTACCTCAACTAGTTCAATTAACAATACATAAAGTCTAAACAGTCAGCCTGGCAATAAAAGTTAATATTGCCTTGGGGTGCCTGGGGGGCTCGGTCGGTTAAGCGTCCGACTTGGGCTCAGGTCGTGATCTCACAGTTTGTGAGTTCGGGTCCCGCATCGGGCTCTCCACTGATGATGTGGAGCCTGCTTGGGATTCTCTCTCTCCCGCCCGCCCCCCCCCCCCCCGGTCCCTCCCCAACTCGTGCTTTCTCTCTCTCAAATAAATAAACTTAAAAATAAAAAAGTTAACATTGCCTTGATCACCCCATTTACCTGTTTCCATTCCAGTGCTGCCCCCCCAAATACCCTCTGACACTGGCCTCTTCGAGGCTTCAGGCTGCTCTGTGGCAGTCTTGGTCATGGCCTTGCAGATTTCTTACTATTTATGCCTCTCTTCTTTGCCCTTCATTACCTTCTTTATTTAAAATCAAGGTATGCGCCCACATATCGTGGCGTTATTCCCCAGGCTCTCTATATAACTGTAGGTTCTATTTCCCCTAGATTTCCACAGTATCACACCTTTGCTAATCATTTTGACATGTAACCTCAACCTTGAATTCTAGCAACAATACTATGTGTTCAAAACCTGTATTGCATACAGATTTCCATGGATCCATGTCATATATTTACCACAAACATCTCTGCTACTAGGTGGTATTTCTTTGCTTCTTTTGAAATTCAGCATTTTAGTTGTGAGTCACCAAATAAAGTGCCACAACAGCAGCCTCTAAAGAACTTTAGATATCAACATCCCCAGACTTGTACCCGAAATCTCATCAATCAGGCTGAGAGAGAAAGGCCTGGATGCATGCATTATACACACGGTCTCCAACAAAAGCCTTGGATTTAAGAAATGTTTGAAAAATAGATACGATGTCTTCAAGGCTGAGTTTCAGTGCTGTGGGCACAAAGCACTAAGAGAATTCATAGAAGGAAAACAAGCAGAGACCATTTCATGAACACAGAATTCAAAGTGCAGCAATACACACACACACACACACACACACACACACACACACACACACAATTATATGAATGGGAAGACAACACTAAGATCATATCCCTGTCCCTTAGTTTATGTCTTTCTTGCTGAATCAGCAACTCCCGACAACGTTTATGGCTCTTACTTTCCTGAAAGACATTTTTGTTCTGCTTTTGGAGAACCAGCCTCTCTTAGATCTTCCAACCTCACCACCTCTTTCTTAATTTCCATTGCTCTTTCTTTCTTCTTTTATATTTATTTTTAAGAGAGAGAGAGAGAAACAGAGTGTAAGCAGGGGAGGGGCAGAGGAGAGGGAGATACAGAATCCAAAGCAGGCTCCAGGCTCCCACCTGTCAGCACAGAGCCGGAAGTGGGGCTCAAACCTACAAACCATGAGATCATGACCTGAGCTGAAGTCAGATGCTTAACTAAGCCACCCAGGTGCCCCCCATTCTTAACCTTCTATGGTACTCATTTTTCTAAACTGTTAGAAGACACTAAAGGGAAAAAAAAGAGGAAGGTGGAAGAAATTTTCTTCTAGAGAAAGTGATTTTAGTTCCTCACTAAAAAATCTGAATTCATTCAGGAGTTTCTGTGAACTTAGGAGTCTCTGTTGAAAATAAAAGCTTAACTCACAAATTAAAGGGAAAGTTTAAGGACAGGAGAACAGAACAGGAAATGGAAAACAAAATCTTTGGACAACTTCCGAGTGGGGGAAGAGAAGTGTCTGATTAGTTCATTCAGGTTGCTAGAACAAAAACCAACAGGGGCTCCTGGGTGGCTCAGTCGGTTAAGCGGCCGACTTCGGCTCAGGTCATGATCTCACGGTCTGTGAGTTTGAGCCCCGCGTCGGGCTCTGTGCTGACAGCTCAGAGCCTGGAGCCTGTTTCAGATTCTGTGTCTCCCTCTCTCTCTGACCCTCCCCCGTTCATGCACTGTCTCTCTCTGTCTCAAAAATAAATAAACATTAAAAAAAAAAAAAAAAACCTGACAGAGATGTATTTCATATTTTTGGAGGCTGGGAAGTCCCAGATCAGGGTACCAGCAGATTGGGTGTCTGGTGAGGCCTGCTTCCTCGTGGACAGTACCTTCTAGTTACAACCTAATATGGCAGAAAGGGCAGGACCGTCATGACCTAATTACCTCTCAAAGGCCACATCTCATAACACCATCACCTTGGGGATTAGGATTTCAACACCTGAATCTCGACAGGACACAAACATTTAGTCTAGAACAAGAAGCTAAGAAGCCATGGAAACACAGAGATCAGATTACAGTGTGGACACAGCATCCAAAGCGAGGCTGAATGCTGGGAAGGGAAATCACTAGTTTGCAATGGGGCCGTTACATGAACCAATTGGAAGACTATTTTGAATTCAAAGAGCTACGTTTGGAGTAACACTTAGAAAGTGGAATTTCATAGCAATGGAAGTGTGGAAGAAGTAGTTAGAGACACTGCAACAATGGACAAAAAAGACTTGAGAACTGTAGGAAGAAGAGAACTAAGCAAACAATGACAAAAATCAAGATGGGAATGCCCGGCTGGCTCAGTCGGTACATCATGTGACTCTTGATCTCAGGGTCACAATTTTGAGCCCCACATTGGATGCAGAGATTACTTAAAAATAAAATCTTAGGGGCACCTGGGTGGCTCAGCCGGTTAAGTGTCCCATTTCGGCTCAGGTCATGATCTCACAGTTCACAAGTTCAAGCCCCACGTCAGGCTCTGTGCTGACAGCACAGAGCCCGGAGCCTGCTTCTCCCTCTCTCTCTGCCCCTCCCCTGCTTGTACTCTGTCTCTGTCTCTCTCTCTCAAAAATAAATAAAACATTAAAAATAATAATAAAATCTTTTAAAAAAATTAAGATGTACATAAAATAAACAGGGGTCGGCTCTCGGAAGAAGAAAAGGGGCATATTTTCCTATTGGCTCCTACAAAGAAGCTCTCATCAGGGAAGGATATGAGGGGCAGCTGTTTAGACATCCTCAGACACTCTCACAGCCCTGGAACCTTCCCTGGCTCGTGAGAACGTGACCTCCTCGGCCATTCACCTTGCTGTTGTCACTTGCTCACCTGGACTGGTTCCACTGCGGACTTCCTCTTCTATCGCCCACGGTTCTTCCCCTCGTTCCAGCTTGGAGAGCGCGTCTGGTTTGTTGGCTTGATGCCCTGCCCGTGGGAGAGACAGGACACTTGGAGATGGGCTGGGGTGTGTCGGGATGGGAGGACGCTACACGTGAGGGGCTGAGGCACTTTTCGCATCTGCACGGCAGGGGTTCTTCTCTCACAGGAGCGGACACGTTATACACTCTTGTCTGAAGCCAGAGAAGGACCTGAGAATCTACCACTGGAAAGCGCTGCAGATACTCTGAAGTGTTAAGCAGCTGACAGAGGAAAGGCCACTGATGGGGACTCTCTGAATGACAGGGGAGCTGTCCTCACCTACTGACACCAGGTTCCTGTAGTTCTCCAACATCACGTCCCGGCAGGTTCTTCTGGGTGGGGGCCAGGAGCTGCGACTCCTCCCACGTGAAGTCCATGGTCACATCCTCCAGTGTCAGTAACTCCTGTAATAACATGGTCCTGTTTAATAGAAGTGTTTCCCTTTTATTTGTTATTTTTTTAAGATTTTATTTTTTCTTGGGGTGCCTGGGTGGCTCAGTTGGGTAAGCGTATGACTTCAGCTCAGGTCATGATCTCATAGTTCGTGGGTTCGAGCCCCATGTCAGGCTCTAGGCTGACAGCTCGGAACCCGGAGCCTGCTTCCGATTCTGTGTCTCTCTCTCTCTCTCTCTGCCCCTCCAGACGCAGGGCTCGAACCCACGAACTGTGAGATTATGACCTGAGCCAAAGTCAGACACTTAACCAACTGATCCACTCAGCAGCCCCACAAGCAGTTTTTTAAAAACCACTTTGTAGGGGCACCTGGGTGGCTCAGTCGGTTAAGCATCCGA
Source organism: Acinonyx jubatus (assembly GCF_027475565.1). Lineage (NCBI taxonomy): Eukaryota > Metazoa > Chordata > Mammalia > Carnivora > Felidae > Acinonyx > Acinonyx jubatus. The sequence continues at coordinate 54,581,136 of NC_069396.1, read as the reverse complement.
CTTTGGCTCAGGTCATGATCTCACGGTTTGTGAGTCCGAGGCCCCACATCAGGCTCTGTGCTAACAGCTCAGAGCCTGGAGGCCACTTTGGATTCTATGTCTCCCTTTCTCTGCCCCTTCCCCGTTCACACTCTGTCTCTCTCTCAAAAATAAATAATCATTAAAAACTATTTTAAATCAGTCTGTAGAAGGAAAATACTATTGGGATATTCTGCATTTATACATTCAATAGTCCATTTATCTGACAAATCAGAAATTTCTGTAATAAGTAGATATGACATTCTCTTGCCAACCAAGAATCATATACATGGGAGTACTTACTTGCCAAACATTATACACTTGCCAAACATTAATCTTGATATTAAGATTAATAAAACAAGATTAATCAATATTAATAAAACAAGATTAATAAAACATATTTTTACACTCATCAAGGGCCTTCCCAGACTTGGTGGATCTGAATTAACCATGTGGAGACAAGAGATGCCAGAATTACAAGATATGTCATGTTTAATAAGTGTGTTTAAAATGTTCTAAGGAATTTTTAAAAAGTGTTGCAAGGTAGGGCACCTGGGTGGCACAGTTAGTTAAGCATCTGACTCTTGGTTTCAGCTCAGGTCGTGATCTCCCGGTTCGTGGGTTCGAGCCTCCACATCGGGCTCTGCACCAACAGTGTGGGGCCTGCTTGAGATTCTCTCTCTGCATCCCCTCTCAGAATAAATAAATAAATAAACATCTTTTTAAAATGTCGCCAGGAGTATTTTAAAATGTCTAAGGAACAGGAACTATAAAGAGACAGGTAGGCAGAATTGAGGAACAGTATATCTGAAAAAAAGAAACACCCCCACAGGTTGAAAGCATATTAGAGGCACTGAAGGGATAATTAGTGAACTAGAAATTACCCAAAATGCAGCAGAGCTACTGCAGCTGGGCAGAATATTCCGAAAGACCATGATAATTTGCTAGCGGGACTCAGAACTCACTGAAAGCTGTTAGAGCTTATGATAGTTAAAGGATACAGGTTAACATAAGCCAAGAAAAGTGGCGCAAAGGGCAGAGCACAGCAAAGTCCCAGACATGGAGCTTCCAGATGACCTCCCACAATGGAGCCACGGGCAGTGTTACTTCCTCAGCATGCACCTGCGACAGAAGGCAGGGGAAACTGCCAACAGAAAACTCCCGAGCCTTAATGTCTGCTCCATGTGGGGGCTCAATCAGCTGGGCAGGACACACGCATGTCCGCCTTCAGTCTCCAGCCTCTCCAGGGGTGCACGGACACACAGCCACCCCCCAAGTCACACTGTGGCTTTTCCTTGGCTGTTTTATTTTATTTTATTTTTACCTTTAGTTTTTTTTTTAACGTTTATTTATTTTTGAGACAGAGAGAGACAGAGCATGAACGGGGGAGGGGCAGAGAGAGAGGGAGACACAGAATCGGAAGCAGGCTCCAGGCTCTGAGCCATCAGCCCAGAGCCCGACGCGGGGCTCAAACTCACGGACCGCGAGATCGTGACCTGAGCTGAAGTCGGACGCTTAACCGACTGAGCCACCCAGGCGCCCCTTCCTTGGCTGTTTTAATCTCTATTCTTTCTATCATAAATGTAACCTTGAGTATAAAAGGCTTTCTGAGTTCTGAGTCTTCTTAGCAAATTAGCATACCTGAGGGTGGTCCTGGGGACCCGCAAGGTAAAAGGGAACTCACTTGTTTGCTGAATATACATACAATATATGCATAAATATTAACTATTAAATATACATACATATTGGGCGCCTTGGTGGCTCAGTCGGTTAAGCGTCTGACTTCAGCTCAGGTCATGACCTCGGGAGTCCATTCTCGTCGGGTTCTGTGCTGACAGCTCAGAGCCTGGAGCCTGCTTCGGATCTGTGTCTCCTGCTCTCTCTGCCCCTGCCCCTCTCACGCTCTGTCCTCCTCCCCAAATAAATGAACATTAAAAAAATTTTTTAATAAAAATGAATTAAAAAAAGAAAAAGAAACCTGGACCAGACACCACATGAGGACACAGGGAGAAGGTGGCATGTACAAGTCGAGGAAAGACCTTAGAAGGAACCAACCGTGGGGACCTTGATCTCAGACTTTAGCCTCCAGAATTGTGAGAAATGTCTGTTGCGTAAGCCAGCCAGTCTGTGCTCTGTTATGACAGCCCGAGAAGACTAATACACCCACCCCACTGAGCCAGACAAGGCAGTGACCCATGTAGACCCAAGCCCTTAGACCTTAGGATCCTCACTCGTCACCCTGTGCCACAGCTGAGAACGTGGCACCTGGACAAAAGGGAAAATGATGAGGCTTCAAAGGTAGAAAAGCAGTTTCCTAAAATACATGAAGATGGAAATGGAGCGTTCCAGAGTCTAAGTAACCAACAATGCCATTATCACCTGGCAGTCAGCACGCTTAGTAATTGTTACGATTTTTATGAAGGTGAGGGGTGGAGCCTAGAGGATGTAAACAGACATGGCCTTCTCAAAGAGGACCATCTGGAATTACCTATCCTACTAAAATGTTTTATTTACCTGGGACGCCAGCCTCGGAAAGGTGAGTCAGCACCTGGGCCTCAGGGTTCAAGGCAGGCCTGGGCAGCCCCTTCAGGGACCCCGACTGAAGATTCAAGGACAAAGACACGGGCCATGAGAGGCGGTGTAGATTCGCGACACGAGGAGTGGAGATGACCTGAAGCCTGAGTCGAACAAGAGTCCATTTCTGATTCTTTGAAGAGCATCCGTCCCAAATCCATCCTTCCAGAGGCCATTTTGCATGTTTTGTTCACCAGTGTGTACCCCATGTCTACAACAGTGCCTGGCACAGTGCAGGCACTCAAAAAAACATCTGTTGCAGTAAATTCCTCAAAAACCCAGTGTTTGGAATTCAATGATGAGACAGCCACTTGATGGCAAATTTCCACTTTTTCCCTTGTAATCAGCGCTCCGCTTTTAAGCTGGACAGATCTTTCCTGAAGCAAGGGAAAGAACCCTGAGTACAGGAGAGAGGACAAGGCCCCGTTCCCAGGACAGTGAGCGTGATGAAGCTACGTGTCCCAGTTCATCACATCACAAAGGAGCTGGGATCCCTGAGATAAAAGCTCTAACAGGGGGCAGACTGTGGAGCGAGGGTCAGGGCGCTTCACAGCATCGAAAGAATCTCACCTCCACCCATCTAACGCACTGTCCTCCTTTTTGGAGGTGACGTCATTTTCTATCAATTGGGCTTGCTCTGAGGATCCTATTCCTTCTCTGATCTGCCCTTTCTCTATTGCCAGGGGCCTCTACTCAGGATTCTTTTTTTTTCTTATAATTTTCTGATCTTTGAAATTTCTTTTCCGTAGCTCCTTTCCTTAAGTGAACAAAAATCCGCTTGATTGATTAGTCCAGTGGGTCATTCATTTAGGCCACACATTTACTTTCAGTCGCCTTTCAAAGCCATGGGATTTGTTTCCAGTCTGCTATGGGCTGGGGAATATGCGAAAATCTATAAACTATCTGGGTAGGGATTTATAATCCAGGTAGAAGGATAGTATCTTTTAACAAAGTATCCACATCCTATTTTACACATGTAAAACCAACTGAATCTTTTCCCCATCCCTGTCCAAATAATAACATGCCCCTCAAGCAAGAAATTACCATGATACTTTGTACCTTTTACCTTATGTCCCTTTCAACTAATGTGGGTGTTATCTATCCTCTGATTACATGTGCTGGAAGGTCAAAGTGCTATATGCATGTAATTCAGTTTAAAAAGAAAAAAAAACCACTTCAAAGGCAGCAAGGATTCTTATTTAGTTCACTACTGTCAGCATCTGTAGATCACGTAAGGAAATAGCTAATGAAAGGTTTTCTGAGCGGTGTGTGTACCGGCTGGGAACTGTCTTCTAGGCAAAGAACTTGACGGATAGGTTATTCAGGAGTTCCGAGTAACCTCCTTTGGGGGATATTTACAAAGTCAAATGCATCCAAATATGCCACGGTACAACACTGAATTAAATGTATTCAGCTTCCTTTTGAAGGATTTCAGTGGTCTAAAATTAACTGAATAAATTCAGAACCAAAATAATACAGGAGCTAACCAAATACTGATCCTGGGTGGGAATGAAAGGTTCATGCGCCCCCCCCAGAAAAGGGGGGGTGCACGGTTACAGTTCTAACCACTGATGTGCACCATCTACCACCTCCTTTGAATTAAGGAGTCACCATCACATCAGTTAGGAGTCTGATTCAAGGTATGTTGTCCTGAAATGCGCACTGTGTGGAATGAGGCTAGACTTCTGGCAGAAATCTCTGAAATATTCACTTTCACAGGGCGTGTCCGCTGCTATTTTGCTGAAGACGTTCCGCAGGTGGTGTGCTCAGAGTCCTTTTTTTCCGTAGGGTTTCCCCAGCCTGAGGATGCCCCAGTGACAGTCCTGCCACAGTCACTGCCTTCAAAGCTCTTCCAACAGTTTCTCTCCTGTGGGAACCGTCTGGCACCTAGTGAGGTCTTCTCTCTGGGGAAGGACTTTCCCACAGTCATCATATTTCTACCAGCTAGGAGCTCACTGCTGATATGGGACCCGTGAGACACCCAGCAGGCTCTATCTTTCCACAAAGGCTTTCTGGATCTTTATTCTATTTGTCTTTTTATACTATTCCCAGGCTTTACACTATGCATCTCGGTATACGCCTGTCAGCCACACACTGACCTGGCAGGTTTTATTCAAGGGCTTTCCACCTAGATTGTATCACACTTTATGCCTGTGTGCTTTTTGGGACATAAACTATGACGCAACTGGTCGGTGAAGGCAGCACCACATTCACTGCATTCAACAGGTTTCCCTGTGCAAACTCGGTTATCTGCTGGTGGTGCACACCTAGCACCTGGCTGTCCCACCGTGGCTGTGTTCCTATTTGCTAGGAGCCCACAGAGGCGTAACGAAGTCTGAGCCGCTACAGAAGGCATTGGCCTGGACACCTTATTAACAGGGTCTTTCTCCTGCGTGCTATCACTTGAATGTGACGGGCTGTGGCTCTCTGAGAAAGGATTCCCCACCGTGACTGGACGTACACCTTTCTCTCTTGCGTGCAACATTCCCTTATGGTAAACGAGGCAAGACAGGTGGGAGAAAGCCTTCCCACAGTCAGGGCACCTGTAGGGCCTCTCTCCTGTATGAGTCCTCCGGTGTCTGTTAAGGCACGACTTATCTCTAAAGGCCTTCCCGCAGTCACCGCAGGTATAGGGTTTCTCTCCTGTGTGAATCCTCCTGTGGTTAATGAGACCGGACTTGTGGGAACAGGATTTTCCACACTCACTACACACAAAGGGCGTCTTTCCAGTGTGAAATCGCTGATGGGATATGAGGCAGGTCTTCTGGCTAAAGCCTTTCCCACATTCGGTGCATACATAGGGTTTCTCTCCAGTGTGAATGCGTTGATGTTTAAGGAGATTGCCCTTCTGAATGAAGCCTTTTCCACAGTCACTGCATACGTAAGGTTTCTCCCCAGTGTGCGTCCGCTGGTGTACGATGAGATTGCCCTTCTGAATGAAGCCTTTCCCACAATCACTGCATATATACGGTTTCTCTCCTGTATGAGTCTTCTGATGGGCGTTGAGCTGCGACTTCCAGCGGAATGTTTTGTCACATTGGGTGCATTCGTAAGGTTTTTCTCCTGTGTGAGTTCTCTGGTGTTCAATGAGCCTGGACTTTCTGGAAAATGCCTTGTCACACAGACTGCATCCATGGGGCTTCTCTCCTGTGTGAACTCTCTGATGGTTAATGAGCCGAGACTTCTTGAAGAAGCCTTTTCCGCACTCACTGCATACATAGGGTTTCTCTCCTGTGTGAGTTTTCTGATGCACAAGGAGCCGTGATTTCTTGGGGAATGATCTGTCGCATTCAGTGCATGCGTACCGCCTCTCTCCTATGTGAGTTTTCTGGTGTTCGGTGAGCCTGGACTTTCTGGAAAAGGCTTTGCCGCATATGCTGCATCCATGAGGCTTCTCTCCTGTGTGCACTCTCTGATGATCCGTGAGCCGAGACTTCTTGAAGAAGCCTTTTCCACACTCACCGCATACGTGGGGTTTCTCTGTCTTTTGAGTTCTCTGATGCTTGATGAATTGGGAATTTGTATTTGCAGAACTTCCACATTCAGGAAATTTAATTTCAATACAATACTGGTCATGCTTTGTATGGGAAAAGGATTTCATATCCCCATTAACCTCAGTCAGGTTCTTTACTTCATAGCTTTTGTTCCGGTTAACTGAACTTAAGTTTGACTTCAGTGTTTTCCCATGTAAGTCATAGATGTCATGACTTTGCCTTACAGGAAAATTACTTTTACTCCGATGAACAATGTTTCCAAATGCATTATGTTCATGGCATTGTTTCATTCTCTTTGGACATCTTTGATTTTGCAAGTGCCCCTGTAGATGGCCACCATCTTTCTTGATCTCTAGGAAAGAAGAGAAGAATGAATCTTTCCATGAGCTTGATACATCAGCTTGATATATACTAAAACTATTTCTCAAGTGGATCTGTGTAGGTTGGTTCCTTACTGACAACACTATGACCTCATTTTAAAGAAACTCCAGGAAATATGTTTGTTATCATTTGAACAAAGGTTAAGCACAATAATATAAGCAAAGAAGAAAGGTAAGAATAGTCAGTGCATAAATAAGGTTAGATCACTCAAAATGAATAAACATAGATTTGGCTCCTTTCTAACTGTGACCTTACAAAGCATGTTAAGAAAGTACAATAAAACCAAGTTCCCAGAGGAGATAGAAGGATATCTGTTTTAAAATGTTGTGGGACACATTCATACATCCATAAATCCTTAGGAAACTATGACCATGTACCAGGCATTGTGCTGGTGATGAGGACATAGAAACACATTTCCTGTTTCCACTGAGCATACGTTCTAGTTAGGAAAAACCAAATTAAGCAAGCAGTGACAGAGAAAGCAGGTACAAACTGTGAAAAGTGGGTTCAGGGAGCAATGGAGAGTGAGGTGGACAGAGTCAGAACATAATGTGGAGAGAGAAAAGACAAGGCTCGCTCACAACTTCAACTTGGGGGGAATTAATACACGTGAGGAATCAGGTCTTATTCTGAAGTATTTGACCTGGGCCAACTGACAGGTGGGTAGTGACTTTTAGTGAGATGGGAAATATTATTGGGGTTTGGAATGGGGAGAAATTAAGCGAGCATATCAGCCTTCAGAGGCGTTTTGGATAGCTGATACGAAGAGCTTGATTGGATATGTAAATCCTAAGAAAGGTCTCAACTAGAAATAACAATGTAGAAATCACCAGTGTATAAATGTCACATAAAGACAGGAAACTGGTTGGGTTCGCACTTGGATAAATGAGTACGTTGAAAGATGAAAGTATGGGACTATGTTTACAATTACTGGAACATTAGGAGTTTGGATTTTTACATGTTTATTTATTTATTTTTGAGAGAGAGAGTGCTGGGGGCGGCGGGGAGGCAGAGAGAGAGGGAGACAGAGAAACCCAAGCAGGCTCTGTGCCGTCATCACAGAGCCCCATGCGGGACTCGAACTCACAAACCGTGAGAGCATGACCTGAGATGAAATCAAGAATTGGATGCTCAACTGACTGAGCCACCCAGGCGCGCCAGGAGTTTGGGTTTTAAACAGCCCATGGACTGGGGCGCCTGGATGGTTCAGTCAGTTAAGGGTCCACCTCTTGATTTCAGCTCTGGTCATGATCTCATGGTTTGTGAGATCGAGCTCCACATCGGGCTCTGTGCTGACAGTGCAGAGCCTGCTTGGGATTCTCTCTCTCCCTCTCTTTCTGCCCCTCCCCAGCTCCCTCTCTCAAAACAAATAAATGAACATTAGAAAAAAAAAAAAGCCCATGGAGGAAGACAAATACCATATGATTTCACTCATATGTGAACTTTAAGAAACAAAAACAGGGGCGCCTGGGTGGCTCAGTCTGTTAAGTGTCCGACTCTTGCTTTCAGCTCAGGTCATAATCTCATGGTTCATGAGGTTGAGTCCCGGGTCAGGATCCACACTGACTGTGGAGCCTGCTTAAGACTCTCTCCCTCTCTCTCTGCTCCTCCCCTGCTCGCAAGTGCATGCTCTCTCAAAAAAAGAAACAAAAATACACAAAGGGAAAAAAAAAAAAGAGAGAGAGAGAGACAAACCAAAAAAACAGACTCTCAACTATAGAAAACAAACTGACGGTTACCAGAGGGGAGGAGGGTGGGGGTAGGTGAAATAGGTGAAGGGGATTAAGATTACGTTTATCTATCATGATCAGCACTGAGTAGTGCGTCCAATTGTCGAATCATATGAAGTGAATATAACACCGTATGTTAACTATAGCAGAATTAAAACTAAAAATTTAATTAAAAACAAAAATACCAAAGGGGGGGAAAAAAACCCAGGGAGAAGCAACAAACATTGTCTACATTAATAAGGGAAATAAACATGCCCATAGTCAGGAAATTACAAGGGTTGTAGACACTCTGTGCCAGGAACCAGGGCGAAAGACCAAATACATGTTTCTTACATCACAATACCACACGAGGGGCTGTCACCTTCTTCTGTCACATTTACATTTTGTACTTGCACACAAGGAATATTCCAACTGTTCCCATGTCAGTGTAATGAGCCCCCAAATCGACACCTTGCCCCCAATAGCATCTTTTTCTAAAATTCTTTTTTTTTTAAGTTTACTTTTTTATTTTGAGAGAGAGAGAGAGAGAATGAGCGGGGGTGAAGAGGGCAGAAAGAGACGGAGAGAGAGAGAATCCCAAGCAGGTTCCATGCTGTCAGCACAGAGCCCGACATGGGGCTCAAACTCACGAACCGTGAGATCATGACCTGAGCCGAAATCGAGAGTCGGACGCTTAATGGACTGGGCCAGCCAGGTGCCCCTCTTTCAAAATTCTACATATACATCTTGGTTTCCATTGACCCTTCTCCCACTCTGCGTCACTGTGAGCTGTTTCCCCTCGGTTTCTAAAGTGCTCCTAGCTTTACCGTTCACTAACAATTAACTTCACCCAGCCCAGGACTGTAGCACGAGACGCCTCATTCAAAGCTGAACCTCCATGATTTACATGCCAATTTGTCCCGTTTTCTTTTTTTTTTAATGTTTATTATTTATTTTTGAGAGAGAGAGGAAGAGTGCACTCATGCATGCGAGCAGGGGAGGGGGAGAGAGAGAAGGGGGACAGAGGATCCAAAGTGGGCTCTGTATTGACAGTAGAGAGCCCGATGCGGGGCTCCGACTCACGAACCTGCAAGATCATGACCTGAGCCGAGGTCAGACACTCAACCAACTGAGCTGCCCAGAAGCCCCTGTTCTCTATTTTCTACTAAAATCCTACTTCTAGAATATATTGCTTTACTTCTCACTAAATTCAATTCCTTCCAGCACATATGAAGACTGTGGCTCGACCAATTAGGCTCAAGAGGGCCTGTTTTACAGCATCATATATAGACCAGCCCAGGCCATCACCCCGAAGCTAACAAAAACACACTCTCAAAAGAAAGGGTCTGGGAAACCCTGTGTTTAACAAATGGCCACCTTTCTGATTCCTAGCTGTCCAAGGCTCCTTTATTTTTTTTTTTTTAGATATCTATTTATTTTTGAGAGAGAGAGACACACACACACAGAGCATGAGTAGAGAGGGGCAGAGAGAAAGGGAGACAGAATCAGAAGCAGGCCCCAGGCTCTGAGCAATCAGCACAGAGCCCAACGATGGGCTTGAACTCACGACGGCGAGATCATGACCTCAGAGGAAGTTGGAAGTTTAACTGACTGAGCAACCCAGGCACCTCTGTCCAAGGCTCTTCTTAATCTGTCCACATACGACACGAGATATACTCAATCCATATTTCCGTCTCTAGTCCTAAACTCTCCCTGGACTCCTCTGCCATATCCAAACACAGCATGCTAGCCTGGACACGCGTGAGCACAGTCTGATGTACAACGTGCAAAACAGAACTCATGACTCCTCAACCCACACCTCCTCCTCCGCACGTCGTCTTCATCTCAGAAATGGAAACTCTACTCCTTCCGGACTCGCACCCGAATGACTTCCTGTCATCCTGCTTCTGTGTCTTCTCTCGCAGCCTCTACGTACTTCAGTAGGAAATTATTTCTGCCCTCTTTATAAACACGTTCAGAAGAACACCGACCCTCACCCTCTCTGCCCAGGTGTCCTGGACCATAGCAACAGGTTCCCAGCTGGACTTCAGCCCTCAGCCTGTCTGCTACCATCTCCTTTCTACAAAGTAGCCAAAGCCATCATTTTAAATAGAAATGATTTTGTATTCATTCTCTACTGAAAACTCCCTAATGCTTTTTTATCTTGTTATTTAAAAATATCAAGTCCTTGGGGCGCCTGGGTGGCTCAGTTGTTTAAGTGACTGACTCTTGATTTCAGTTCAGGTCATGATCTCACTGTTCGTGAGTTCAAGCCCTGCATTGGGCTCTGCGCTTACAGCACAGAGCCTGCTTGGGATTCTGTCTCTCCCTCTCTCTCTGCCCCTTCCTGGCCTGTCTTCTCTCTCTCTCCCTCTCTCTCTCAAAAATAAAAAAATATTTTAAAAACATCAAGTCCTTGAAATGTGCTTCCAAGGTCATACACGAGATGTCTAATCTAACTCCAGCCGCTACCCCACTGCCCTTATTTCCATGTGATCACCAGCCACTGTCCCTCTGGCTCCCTTCCCTGTACTCACACCAGCTTCCCTGAGGTTCCTCAAACGTTCCTGCCTCAGGCCTTTGAACTTGCAATGATGTCCTCTGGCAGCTCAGTTCACCCGAGGCCCTCACACTCCTCATACAGCTGCTCAAAGGCGTCTTACCAAAGAGTTACTCCCATCCCTGAAGACCTAAGCTTAGAGGCCCCAGCTAGACCCCCAGCTCCTCCAGCAGCTCTGGGGCCTCGCACACAATTCCACTGCTGTCCCACCGATCTTCCCGGACTTTTCCCCATAAGACGTTACACTCATTTGCTTGTTTTGATCAACTTTGTTTCCCCTCGTACAAAGTCATCTCTGAAAATAATTTGTTATTGCTGTTGTTGCTCACGGCTGTCGGTGCCCACGTGTACAAGGCTACCAAAAAACCATTTAAGGTAATCAGAAAATATTTTAAACAATGAACCAAGGAAAGATCCTCATGTATGGAACACATTAAAAAGACTCCTTCATCCTATACACCAACAATGAAGCGACAGAAAGAGAAATCAAGGAATTGATCTCATTTACAGTTGCACCAAAAACCGTAAAATACCTAGGAATAAACCTAACCAAAGAGGTGAAAAATCTACACACTGAAAACTAGAAAGCTTATGAAAGAAATTGAAGAAGACACAAAAACATGGAAAAAGATTCCATGCTCCTGGATAGGCAGAAAAAATACTGTTAAAATGTACATATTCAATGCAATCTACATATTCAATGCAATCCTTATCAAAGTAACACCAGCATTCTTCACAGAGCTAGAACAAATAATCCTAAAATTTGTACGGAACCAGAAAAGACCCCGAACAGCCAAAGCAATCTTGAAAAAGAAAACCAAAGCAGGAGGCATCACAATCCCAGACTTCAAGTTATACTACAAAGCTGTAATCATCAAGACAGTATGGTACTGGCACAAGAACAGACACTCAGATCAATGGAATAGAATAGAGAACCCAGAAATGGACCCACAAACGTATGGCCAACTAATCTTTGACAAAGCAGGAAAGAATATCCAATCGAATAAAGACAGTCTCTTCAGCAAGTGGTGCTGGGAACACTGGACAGCGACATGCAGAAGAATGAACCTGGACCACTTTCTTACACCATACACAAAAAGAAACTCAAAATGGTTGAAAGACCTCAGTGTAAGACAGGAAGCCATCAAAATCCTCGAGCAGAAAGCAGGCAAAAACCTCTTTGATCTTGGCCGCAGCAACTTCTTACCCAACACGTCTCTGGAGGCAAGGGAAACAAAAGCAAAAATGAACTACTGGGACCTCATCAAAATAAAAAGCTTCTGCACAGCAAAGCAAACAGTCATCAAAACTAAAAGGCAACTGACAGAACGGGAGAAGATATTTGCAAACAACATATCAGACAAAGAGTTAGTATCCAAAATCTAAAGAACTTCTCAAACTCCACACCCAAAAGACAAATAATCCAGTGAACAAAAGGGCAAAAGACATGAATAGACACTTCTCCAAGGAAGACATCCAGATGGCCAAACGACACATGAAAAAAATGCTCCTCATCACTCATCATCAGGGAAATACAAATCAAAACTGCAATGAGATACCACCTCACACTTGTCAGAATGGCTAACATTAACAACTCAGGCAACAGCAGATGTTGGCGAGGATGCAGAGAAAGAGGATCTCTTTTGCATTGTTGGTGGGAATGCAAGCTGGTGCAGCCATTCTGGAAAACAGTATGGAGGCTCCTCAAAAAACTAAAAATAGAACTACCCTACGACCCAGCAATTGCATTACTAGGCATTTATCCACGGGATACAGGCGTGCTGTTTCGAAGGGACACATGCACCCCCATGTTTATAGCAGCTCTATCAACAGCCAAAGTATGGAAAGAGCCCAAATGTCCATCGATGGATGAATGGATAAAGAAGATGTGGTATATAGATACACAATGGAGTATTACTTGGCGATCAAAAAGAATGAAATCTTGCCATTTGCAACTACGTGGATGGAACTGGAGGGTATTATGCTAAGTGAAATTAGTCAGAGAAAGACAAAAATCATATGATTTCACTCATATGAGGACTTTAAGAGACAAAACGGATGAACATAAGAGAAGGGAAAGAAAATAATATAAAAACAGGGAGGGGAACAAAACAGAAGAGACTCATAAATATGGAGAACAAACAGAGTTACTGGAGGGGTTGTGGGAGGGGGGATGGGCTAAATGGGTAAGGGGCATTAAGGAATCTACTCCTGAAATCACTGTTGCACTATATGCTAACTAATTTGGATGTAAATTTTAAAAAAGAAAAAATAAAATCTAAAAAAAGAAAAAAAGAAAAAAAAAGACTCCTTCCAATACAGTTGACCTTGACTTTAGGAAAAGGGAAGCAAATTCTATATAAGCAAGAGACAGCATATTATGGAGACGGTTGATCGAAGAGAAATTTCTGTCCTATATAAGACTGGTAATGTGATTAGTTGGGATTTAATGTTGGTGATTATCATAAGGAAAAGGAAAGATTCAAGGGAATGAATCCAGCAGTCTCATTTAGGAAGACTAAAAGAAAGATCAGAATGAATAATTATACAAGGAAATAAAAGCAATGATGTAGTCTGGGCGGAGAACAAAGAATGAGAAATTTTAAGAAATCAAAAGGCTTTAAATAAGGGAGCTAAGGAGGTAGGGAAGTGTTGAGGAAAAAAGACACACTTCACCGCCCCAGGTTCCCACAGAAAACACCCCAAACCCTTACAATTTCCTAAGTGATAAGAGCACTCAGCATCTTCTGTTCTAATGTTTGGTTTCTGACCTCGGTTCCTGACACAGGGCTCATAAATCCCTTGGAATTTCCTGGGTAATAAGAGTATCTTTTGTTCTAATAAGGTGACTCTGGGTGGGCTGCTGGATGGGGGCTGGTCAGCAGAAAGACCAGGCCTGATTAGAAGCTTGGAACTTTCAGCCCCACCCTCCATCCTCCAGAAAGAAGAGACTGGAGAGAGAGTTCATGATTGACCGTGTGTGTAATGAAGCCTCCAGAAATCCCTGTACTGTGGGGTTCAAGGAGCTTCCGGGTTGCTGACGCATGGAGGTGTGGGGAGACAGAGGCCTGGAGAGGGATGAAAGCTCTGTGCCCCTTTCCACATACCTCTCCCTACACACCTCTTCCACCTGGATGTTCATCTGTATGCTTTATCATATCCTTTTATAACAAACTAGTAAACAATAAGTATTTCCCCAAATTCTCTGAATTATTCTAGCAAATAATCAAATTCAAGGGGGAGGAGGTCATGGGAACCTCGAATTCGTAGCCAAGTCAGACAGAAGCTGTGAGTAACCTGATTGATATCTAAAGCGGGGGGCAGTCTCATGGGATCTGCCCTTAACCTATGGGATCTAACACTACCCTCCAGGTAGATAATGTCAGAACTGAGTTCAATCGTAAGACACCCAGCCGGTGTCACAAAGAAGTGCTTGGTGTGGGTAGAAACCCCAACACATAGCATCAGAAGTTCTGTGCATGTGGCCATGGTGTCAAAGGAGAGATTCGAGAGGTTTTCTACACAGCCCGGATGCAAGATGGGAAGATCAGAAGTTACGTCCCTCCCAAATTCACATGTTGAAATCCTAACTCCCAATCAAAACCGGAAGTGAATGTTAGGAAGGGAAAATGACGTTATCCAAAGGGACAGGAAGGGGTACTAGTCAGAAGACGGGGCTCAAATTGAACACTTCTCTTTGGAGAGAGGTGTGGAAGGTGGACTTTCGGAGCAAGGGAAGCAGAAGGAACAGGTGATGATACAGCACCGGGCAAAGAAGGCTGATGAGATTTGAAGATTCGAAAAAGAAACCCAGAGAGAAAAATAACGGAGACCTGTATGAAACAACCACGAATTGAACCCAAGCAGAGACAGGTCCTCTAAGCACCTAAAAGAGAAAGGACCCTTCTACAGGAGATTTTCGGAGCTCTGTAACACGTCCTCAGACACCCTTGCAGCCGTGACACTCTGAGTGACTAAATGCGACCTCCTCACCATCTTCCCCACTGGCTCCCACCTGGACAGATCCAATGGCGGGTTTCATCTTCTGTCATCCACTGTCCCCCTCGTTCCAGTCTGGAGAGTGCAGCTGGCATGCTGGCCACATACCCTGTTCGTGGGAAACGACAGAAGAGGCAGGCTCTGTGAACTGGGCCGTGGTCTGCCAACACAGAACAACGTTCTATGTCAAGGGCCATGCAATTGCAATTTCCAGGCAGGCAAAGATAAAGGGCTTGTCTCAGGAAAGGCACATGACACCCTCAAATCTGGGGCCAGAGGGGACGGACTGAGAAACTACACGCCAGAGCAGCACAGACACGCCAGAGCTCTCCGAAGCTGACAGAGGAAAGGCCACTGACTGGGAACCCCCTAAAAGAGAGACACAGGGGAGCCGTCCTCACCCACTGACACCAGGTTCCTGAAGTTCTCCAGCATCACGTCCCAGTACAGGTCCTTCTGGGCGGGGGCCAGGAGCCGCCACTCCTCCTGGGTGAAGTCCACAGCCACATCCTCCAGTGTCAGCGATTCCTGTAACAACACAGTCCTGTTTAACATGACTGTTCCTCGAGTTCCTGAAATGGAAGGAATATAAGGGGAGTTGTTCTCATTTTCGCCACATAGGCCACATATGTACACTTGGGTCTTTGGATATATTTTTTTAATTTATTATTTTTTTGTTTTATTTTTAATTTTATTAAAAAAATTTTCAATGTTTACTTATTTTTCTTTCTTTTTTTTTTAACGTTTATTTATTTTTGAGACAGAGAGAGACAGAGCATGAACGGGGGAGGGTCAGAGAGAGGGAGACACAGAATCTGAAACAGGCTCCCGGCTCTGAGCTGTCAGCACAGAGCCCGACACGGGGCTCGAACTCACGGACCGCGAGATCATGACCTGAGGCGAAGTCGGCCGCTTAACCGACTAAGCCACCCAGGCGCCCCAATGTTTGTTTATTTTTGAGAGAGAGAAAGATAGTGTGAGCAGGGGAGGGGCAGAGAGAGAGGGACACACAGAATCTGAAACAGGCTTCAGGCTCTGAGCTGTCAGCGCAGAGCCCAACGGGGGGCTTGAACTCGTGAACTGTGAGATCATGACCTGAGCTGAAGTCAGACACTTAACTGACTGAACCATCCAGGTGCCCCAGGTCTTTGGATATTTAAAAAAAAAAAAAATTTTTTTTTAACGTTTATTCATTTTTGAGAGACAGAGAGAGACAGAGTGTGAGCAGGGGAGGGGCAGAGAGAGAGAGGGAGACACAGAATCCGAAGCAGGCTCCAGGCTCTGACCTGTCAGCACAGAGCCCGACACGGGGCTCAAACTCACGAACCACGAGATCATGACCTAAGTCAAAGTCAGACACTTAACTGACTGAGCCACTAAGTCACCCCAGATATTTTTTTAAACTATGTTGCTATAGAAGCAAAATACATACGGGGCGCCTGGGTGGCGCAGTCGGTTAAGCGTCAGACTTCAGCCAGGTCACGATCTCGCGGTCCGTGAGTTCGAGCCCCGCGTTGGGCTCTGGGCTGATGGCTCGGAGCCTGGAGCCTGTTTCCAATTCTGTGTCTCCCTCTCTCTCTGCCCCTCCCCCGTTCATGCTCTGTCTCTCTCTGTCCCAAAAATAAATAAACGTTGAAAAAAAAAAAAAAAAAAGAAGCAAAATACATCCATGTTTAAAGTACGTATAACAAAATACTCAGTAAGCGTGCAGTGAAGCATCATTCAACAAATCAGAAGTTTCTGTAATAAGTAGTCATTAAATTCTGCTAAACTAAAAACATTTGCAATATATGTATTTGAAGCACTGGCTGTATATATACATGAAGAAGAATCATACTTTTGCTATATAACTCTGTAATCATTGGAGTTTTTTACCTTTAAAATATATCCAGGCTGTTCTATGGGGTTAATATTTAAAAGGTAATAGAAGGAGGGGCGCCTGGGTGGCGCAGTCGGTTAAGCGTCAGACTTCAGCCAGGTCACGATCTCACGGTCCGTGAGTTCGAGCCCCGCGTCAGGCTCTGGGCTGATGGCTCAGAGCCTGGAGCCTGTTTCAGATTCTGTGTCTCCCTCTCTCTCTGCCCCTCCCCCGTTCATGCTCTGTCTCTCTCTGTCCCCAAAATAAATAAACGTTGAAAAAAAAAATTTAAAAAGGTAATAGAAGGAGATGGCACCTGGATGGCTCAGTCGCCTCACTCTCGATTTAGGCTCAGGTCATGATCTCACAGTTCGTGGGTTTGAGCCTTGAGTCACAGGGCCTCCTGGGATTCTCTCTCCCTCTGCCCCTCCCTCACTCACACACACACTCCCTCTCTCAAAATAAATAAACTTTAAAAATATACTGTATTCCAATGGGGTGTCTGGGTAGCTTAGTCGGTCAAGCGTCTGACTTTGGTTCAGGTGTTGATCTCAGTTCATGATTCAAGCCTCACGTCAGGGTGCTGACAGCTCAGAGCCTGCACCCTGGTTCAGATTCTGTGTTTTCCTCTCCCCCGCTTTCTCTCTCTTTCTCAAAAATAAACTTTAAAAAAATCCTTAAAAATATACTGTATCTCAAAAAACAAATAAAATAGGGGCGCCCAGGGGCACCTGGGTGGCTCAGTCAGTTAAGGGTCCAACTTCAGCTCAGGTCACGATCTCACAGTTCATGGGTTCAAGACCCGCGTCGGACTCTGTGCTGACAGCTCGGAGCCTGGAGCCTGCTTCTGATTCTGTCTCCCTCTCTCTCTGCCCCTTCCCTGCTCATGCTGTCTCTCTCTGTCTTTCAAAAATAAATAAATGTAAAAAAAACCTTTTTTTAAATAGGGGTGCCTCGGTGGCTCAGTTGGTTAAGCATCCGACTTCAGCTCAGGTCATGATCTTGTGGTCCGTGGGTTCAAGCCCTGCATCAGGCTCTGTGTTGACAGCTCAGAGCCTGGAGTCTGCTTCAGATTGTGTCTCCTTCTCTCTCTGCCCCTCCCCTGCTCATGCTCTGTCTCTCTCTCTCTCAAAAATAAACAAACATTAAAAATATTTAGTAAATAAAATAAAATAGGAGACGGTAAAAATTGGCTTTGAACATGAGCAAGGAGCATGTACTATCTTTCATTAAGGGGGAGTTTGAAAGCAAACTGCCTGGATCCCAACAACCTTACCCAACAACAGTACCTTCAACTCTCTACTGCCATATTTGAACTCAAACACCAACCAGTTCAGCCCCCTGTTCATAAGGACTTTTTAAAGTCATGCAGTCCTTCCATTTTCTTAGGTCACCTGGGTTTTATTTTCAGAATAACCCTGATGGCCGCAAGGCTGGATCCATGGGCTCTCTCGTTATGGTCCCAGAAAAAACTGTGCCCACTGAGGTCTCCTGGTCTATTCTCAAAGACGCCTCTGAGGAACCCTGTTTTGCATTTAGGAGAAAGTTGAAGTTCAAGACACCATATCACGTCTAGGAAGCACCCATAGACAAAAGTCCGGATGCCTAGGTGCCATGAAATATATAGTGACATCCTTGTGGAACCAGTCTGCTTTCTCCTCAGTCATGGTCTATCCTGTGATCATCGTGATTCTCCGGCTGTGATGGCCATCAGAGACATCAGACATAAGCCAACAGCTAACGTAGCCCAAAAGATGCTCCAGTCACACGGGATGTTCTAACACGAGTTAGTGTGGATCCTAACAACAACATGTTCCTGAGCCTATCTGCCTCGATACTGAAGTTGGAATCTAAATCTATTTCTGCACAAATCCTATTTACCAATGTATACTCTTCCATTTAATTCAGTTGCATTTTAAAGTCCCCCAAAAATCAATCACAGAATGAAGGAAGGATAAAATAAAGTCACCTGGTCCTTAATCATTTTCTTCTGTTATTGGAAAACAGCCAGTAACGGGGACGCTGTGTCTCTAGTTTCTCCTTGCATTGCCCTAAATTCCTGGTTAGAAATCTTGGTCTCTGGTCAGTGGTGTCCCCACAAATGACCGCACGCAGGTCCTGAGACCCGCTCCTTGCTTCGCTTGATGGATTTTGCTCCCAGAGCTGGAACCTGTGGGCTGAAAAGTAAGTTCACTTTGAGTGCACATTTCCTCTGGGCCCAGATGCTATCACTGCTACTGTCACTCACCTGATTTCAAGGCCATCTGTCCCTTTGTATGGAGCCCCAGAGGCTACTGCACTCTGGAGCAAAGAAACACCAGACTGTGAGTGTGTGGGCACTTTCTTCTAGGAAGTGAAAGTGGGGTCTGCAAAAGGCACCATGAAAGGAGAGACAACACAGCGTGACGCCCCCAACGGGGGCCTCTCACACAGGTTTGGGAGGAGAAGAAGTAAAAGGTGAGAATTTGGATATCTATTCCTTTAAAATCACATGTGTTCGTGTACCTGCTCAAAAGTCTTCATACATGGCTCAGTTTGAAGACCCAATGTGCTCAGCAAAGCATTATCTAACAAACCATTTTCATTAATTGTTATGTGAAAGAAACAAAGACAAACCAATGGGAAAAAAATTAAAGCATATTGAACAAGGCTATTCTTTCTGGCTATATACACATTGAATGAAACTATAAAAACATGCTTTATATAAACCGAGTTCAGGGGCGCCTGGATGGCTCAGTAGGTTAAGTGTCCGGCTTTAGTTCAGGTCATGATCTTGCAGTTCATGAGTTCGAGTCCCGCATTGGGCTCTGTGCTGACAGCTCAGAGCCTGGAGTGTGCTTCCGATTCTATGTCTCCCTCTCTCTCTGCCCCACTGCTCCCCACCCTGCTCGCACTCTGTCGCTCAAAGATAAACATTAAAAAAAATGTTTTTAATAAAAAATAAAAAAAATAATAAGCCAAGTTCAAGAAAGTCATAGTAGTGCCTGGCTGGCCCAATCAGTGAAGCATGTGACTCGATTTCAGGTTTGTGGGTTCAAGCCCCATGATAGGTACAGAGATTACTTTAAAAAGGTAAAATCTTGGGGTGCCTGGGTGGCTCAGTCAGTTAAGCGTCTGACTTCAGCTCAGGTCATGATCTCATGGTCTGTGAGTTTGAGCCCCACATTAGACTCTCTGTTGCCAGCACAGAGCTCGCTTCAGATCCTCTGTCCCCCTCTCTGCCCTTCCCCTGCTCATGTGCGTGTGCGTGTACTCTCTCAAAACTAAATGAACTTAAAAAAGAAAAAAGGGTAAAATCTTTAAAAGAAAGAAAGAGAAAGAAAGCCATTATCTCTGGGGAGGGGAGGGGGTGGATTAGAGGCCATCACTTAAGTTGCATTTGCAGTCAGTGAATTTTTTTAAAAAAAGATTTTTATTTGTTTATTTATTTTTAAGTAATCTCTACACCCAACGTGGGGCTCAAACTCACAACCCCAAGATCAAGAGTGGCACACTCCTCCGAATGAGCCAGCCAGGCGCCCCGCGATCAGTTTATTTCTTTAAAAAGTACTAGTGACCAACAAAAAAAAAACAAAACAAATCAGGTACATCCTGAAGGAAAATTCCCACTGAATGACAATGACAGAGTGGGAAGTTTCAAGGGCCCATAACTCCACAGAAACATCAAAAAAACAAGCAAGAACTGTCAGAATAAAGAACAAAACTTTTATCATAACTCTGAAGAACTCTAAACTCATAGGTTTATAGCAGCAGAGTGATCACTCAATCAAGAAAGAGGCAACTTGGGGGGCGCCTGGGTGGCTCAGTCTGTTAAGCGTCCGACTTCAGCTCAGGTCATGATCTCATGGTTCATGGGTTCGAGTCCCGCGTCTGGCTGTGTGCTGACAGCTCAGAGCCTGGAGCCTGCTTCCGATGCTGTGTGTCCCTCTCTCTCTGCCCCTCCCCCCTACTCATGCTCTGTCTCTCTCTGTCTCTCAAAAATGAATAAACTTTAAAAATAAAGAAGAAAGAAATAAAAGCACCAGTGCATACTGGGGAATGTATAAAGCCAAGTACATGCACAGGGCAGGACACCTGCTCAGAAAAAAACCTGAGAAGACCCTAAGCTTTCCCTCTGACTGATCTCTACACTCAATGCAAGTAGGAACTGAATGATAAGGCAGAGTTGTAAACAAAATAGTCTGGCTAAGCACTGAAGGAGCACCCCGGGATACAACACACAACCATGAGGCATACCAAGTGAAACAAGCCAGACACCAAAGGTCACATGTTGTATGATTCCACTTCTATGAAATATCCAGAATAGGTAAATCCACAGAGACAGAGAGCAGATTGGTGGTTGTCACGGTCTGGGGGAGCAGGGGAGTATAGAGTGACTGCTTAATTGTTAGAGGATTCCCCTCAGAGTGATAAAAATGCTCTGGAACTAGACAGAAGTGGTGAGGGCACAATGTTGTATATGTACTAAAATCCACTGCATTGTTGACTTTAAAATAGTTAACGTTGTTTTGTGAATTTCATTCAATAAAAACAATCCAACACGTCCTAAATATGTTCAGTAAAACAATAAAGTACCTTCTTTAAAGCCAAGAACAAGAAAAGGATGAGCAGTAACACCTCGGTACATTATCTGTACCTATTCTGGAAATGCTACCCAGTTAATTTCATAAAGAATCAAGTAAGAGAAAAAAAGAATCAAATAAGAATAATCAGTATCAGAGAAGAGGAAGGGTATGATTAAAAGTTCCTTCAATGTGATTAAGTAAGGGTCAGAACTTCAGAGATTTGAGCGAACATATACCAAAAATAAGTTTTTCATCTTACATTCTATGAACTAAAAAAACAATATTTCTTGTATAAAAAAATAAGTTTTTGGTCAGATGGCTGATTATAGGACTTCTGTCTAAAAGTGGATAGCATTCTGGGGGCACCTGAGTGACTCAGTCAGTTAAGCATCTGACTTTGGCTCAGGTCATGATCTTGTGGTTTGTGAGTTCGAGCCCCGCGTCGGACTCTGTGCTGACAATCAGAGCCTGGAGTCTGCTTCACATTCTATGTCTCCCTTTCTCTGTCCCTCCCCTGCTCACAC
Source organism: Acinonyx jubatus (assembly GCF_027475565.1). Classification (NCBI taxonomy): domain Eukaryota; kingdom Metazoa; phylum Chordata; class Mammalia; order Carnivora; family Felidae; genus Acinonyx; species Acinonyx jubatus. Next base: position 54,559,454 of record NC_069396.1, on the reverse strand, counting down.
TCTATCTCTCTCTGTCCAAAATAAATAAACATAAAAAAATTTTAAATAGATAGCATTCCAAAACACACATTTCTTACAGCAGTGTTACGTGACTGACTATTAGGGGAATGGCTTAACACTTCGTATTGAACACTTTCAATAGAGATTTTGCTAGAATCAAAAAAAAATCCACTTTTAGTAAAAGTTGCAAAAGAAATAATGGAACAAGCAGGCCAAGTTGATATAAAAGTATAATTTTTAGGTCTGCTAATAGAGAATTAATTGAATGAATAAAAGTATACACATCCAGTGAAATATTATGCAGCTATGAGAAATGCTAACAATCTATATTTAGTGAAAAGATATATACCTTGAAGTTATGCATAGCATAAACACATGAAAAGATGCCCAATATCATTCTTCTTCAGAGAAATGAACATCAAAACCACAATTGAGATATAGTAAAAAAAAAAAAAAAGAAAAAAGAAAAAAGAAAATCGCAAGCGTTGATGAATATGTGGAGGAAATGGAACCCTCATAACTGCTCGTGGAAATGGAAAATGGTGCAGCCACTTTGTAAAATAGTCTGGTGGTTCCTCCAACAGTTAAACATATTTACCGTGTGACCCAGCAATTCCACACCAGGTTTATATCCAGAAGTAAAGGCATGTCCACACAAAACTTTGTACACACGGGCGCCTGCGTGGATCAGTCCCCTTAAGCGTCTGACTCTTGATTTCCACGCAGGTCCCGATCTCACAGCCATGAGAAAGAGCCCCACTTCGGCTCTGTGCTAACGGTGTCAAGCCTGCTTGGGATTCTCTCTCCCTCTCCCCTCTCTCTGCCTCTCCCTCGCTCTCTCTCACAATAAATACATAAACTTTAAAAATATATATATTATTTTACTTGTGTTACAGTGGCATCGAAAAGAAGTGTTTCCAAGCGTGTGTGTATGTGTACACACAGTAAACTTCCAGAAAGGGCAAAATCCTCATCTTTAGTAGAAACCTTACCACTTTGGTTGTGTTTAATGCTCGATTTCCAACAAAGCTCTCATATCTAGGGGGTCGAGAGGAAGAGATGCGACCCCGAGGAAGAGAGGAAGAGAGGAAGGAAGGCAAACTAGGGCTTGGATTGGAAGGGCTGACAGGGAAGGAAACGCTGGAACCCACCCACCCACCTGCTTCAGCCCTCACAAACCTCTCAAGGGCCGACACACCTGGACTTCCCCCAAACACTCGTCACCCCCCACCCTGGAATAATCCCGAAACCTGTACCAGACACCTGTGTTCGCTAACCGCGCGCCCTCGCTCCTGTCAATGAGCCACAGGGTAAAACCCGAATCCGAAGCGGACACCGCTTTCATGAACAAAATCCACTTCCAAAACTAGTCCTCAGTCGCTGGGCGCTACAGACGGGCACCGAACCCTGACCACAGACTCGGAAACGTGGATCTCGACAGACGTGTAATCATTGACCCTCACAATCCTTCAGGACCGACTCCAGAGGCACTGCACCCACACACACCCGACCACGGGCTCCCACTTCCGTCCTCTCCCCACGGACCCCACAGTCACATCGGTCCTCTCACCCTGTTCCCCAGACGGACCCACACACAGACCTGATTTTCTAGAGACCCCACGACGACCGCCTACTAACTGCACTTCCGCGAATTCTCCTGCCGCGCCCGTGCCCAGCTCCCCGCCAGCGACGGCGGCCGGCGAGGGCCAGCGGCGTTTCTACGGAGCACGGACGCCTGGACTTCCGGCTTTTCCCGGAGTCAATATGTCCGCGCCCATCTGGCCACGGGTGTCCCAGGCGGCCATCCTTCTGTACTTGACGTACAGAAGGCGAAGTAGTCCTATTGGCGAGTCGCCAGGAAAGGCTCGGCACAGTGAGCACCTACGGAAAACACTCCCATTTCTCGCACCTTAAATCTTGCGCTGCAAACCGCACGGATATTCAGAAGCTCGAGTTTACACAAGACAAACATGGGGTAATAAGCTATGTCCAACTCAGCGGGCTCGCGAGAAAAGTAAATGACTTTGCGCAAAGAAAGATCGCCGAAAGACACAAGGCGCAGTCTTCTTAGAAGTTGGGTGTCTCTACAAAGGAAAACACCTGTCAATGGAGGATAAAGGGCAAACATAAAAGGTAAATACCCCAGGAACGCTGATGACTGGATATAGAGGGCAAGAGGAAGATTTGGAGAATCTTCAGTATCTTCTCCAGTATCTGGAGAAGCACTCACAATATAGGGAGAGTGATAACGCCATCCAAGGAAGTAAAGAACAGCGACTGGAAGAAACCAAGCTTCCTTTGGGGAGGTGGAGGGAGACACTGCAGCAGGATTCTCACACAGAGAGATGGGACACATAGGCTTTTCAGTCCAGTACGCAACTTTATTTGTCGTGCCTGCACAGGCTCAGTGGGTTCATACCCAAAAAACTGAGCCTCAGGCACAGAGGAGTGTAGCTTTTATGCAATTTATACTTCATTGTCTCCCATGTATGGTGACATACAGTCTGACCGGACACAGTCCAAGTTACAGAGTCATGTCAGAGCTACGCATATGCCTATAGGAGTTGATTGGGCCACGTTACCTTCCTTTGTTCTGAGGAGGCCTCCACCACATTCCTTAGGGAGGGACTCTACCACATTTCCTCCTTTGATGCTGGAACCCCCCCTTCCTTTGGGTCAAAGAGCATCACCTTGGTTTAGAGGTATGTATTTCCATAACATCATCACATGCATGGCCATTTCTTTTTGACCATTGCCTCAATGAGGCTGGAGACAGACGGTATAACCAGGGGAGCTAGGCAAGGTAAGATTAAGCAAGTTCCCAAAATCAAGAGAATAATATCTATGAGGGTTTTGAATCCTCCAAGAGTTGAAAACCAATCTCCAAATAACTCCCCGGGGTCCCAACCTTTCCAGATCTGGATGGGACATGAGCAATCTTTCTCATTCGATCTGTGATCTCCTCTATGACTTTTCCTTCACCATCTATCTGTAGGCAGCAGTTGTTCAGGTTAAACTTTCCACAGAGTCCTCCTTCAGAAGCAAGCAGGTAATCTAAAGCCAAGCGATTTTGATACATGGTATTGCACATTTTGGTTCTCTGTTTAGCTAGTAAGTTAAGAGCCCTGGCAGTTTCATTGGTTATAATTTCTACAACTGCTTACAGTCTGATTAGTCTGTTTAGCATGTAAATGGGAGTGCGGTAACCCCAGGTCCCATCCTCTGCCCAGGTGGCAGGACCATAATATTGGATTATATGCCAGGGAGGCCATTCACCACCTTTCCAATTGCCAATTTGTAGGGCACATCATTTCCTTTGAGTCTCTCTGTCCCCATACACTTGGACTCCCAAATATTCCCCTCTGGCAAGTGGGAGCAGGAAGAGAGGATGGATGAATAGTTTCCAGCACACATAACCCTGACCAGCCTGAGGGAAGTGCTGTATAGGCTGTCCTTCCACATATCCAGTATAATCCACCTGGGCCCGCCATTTGATGGCTGTGTCAACATTGTCCTAGGCCTCTCAGAGATGAGAGAAGTTAGACAAGGGGTGGGGATCTGGTTCAAGGTGATCTGGGGACCCCCACCATTGGGTTTCCCAGGTGGTTGAGTTATAAAATCTTTGGCCTAGGCATGTTATGTTTCCAACAGAAATGGTGAGCTTTCTTCCCCACTGGGCAAGGCAATTTTTCCCTATAATTGAGTTTTTGAGGAGCCAAGCCCCAGTAGTAGGACTGGGGTATTCTGTTCCATTATAAGCTTCACAGGGATCTAATTCTATAGCCTCCCATGGCCATTGATCCCCCATGTTGGTTCCCCTGCATACATAGCAAGAAGAGATCTTTAGAGTTTGGGCTATGTCTCTCCTAGGGCTAGAAACAAGTTTCTTACTGTGACTGAAGTGGGAGGGGGGCTACTTCTTATTTCTTCATAGAAGGCGTGGAAGACTTGATGGAACATGGTTGGATGGGCAGTAGTGACTCTCTTGAAATATAACACAGTCCCTGGGTCTCTGCCTCACCCATGGATCCAGATGCCAATTCAGGTGCCCCATTGCCATTTGGAATCTCCTGGGTTAATAAATGGTAAAATTAACAGGGTTACAGGCCTTCGATCGACAATCTGATGTAGTAGCCCCTTCTGAAGGAGCACTGTTGTGCCTTCTTTTTTCCAAGTAGCCCATGAAACACAGCTCCAGCTGGGGCATAAAAACTCAGGTGTATAGGCACATAAACCGCTTTCCTCACACACGTATTTGTCATTGAGTCAGTATTCCGGCTCCCAATCTAAGCCTCTGCATGGTATATCAAGAGTCTGTGGGCCCTCTATGACAAGTGCCCGCTTTTTTCGTATGACAGATGCCCCTGGGCCAATACTTATAACCACACAGACGTCAAACAGCATTGACACAGGTAGCTTTGGGTTAGTAATTTATGTCTGGCTGACAAGCCCCCCCCCCCCAGCCCCCACCCTTGGTAGGATTGGACTTCTAACCAATCTTCACTGGGGGAGTATTGTGGGCCAAAGCAAGTGTATTGACTCTCCCGTTGGCAGATAGAACAGGTGGTCTTATTGTGTCTGCAAGGCCCCAGGACCCTTCCCTGGCATGAGAAGTGGGTATGGTATAGTAAGGTCCAAGTGACTCCCTGGCCTGACCTGGTTATGTGAATACATGGGTCACGTGATGAAGAATCTAGGTCTACAGAAGAGGTCCAGATTAGAAGCAACCAATGCCAACAAACTATCCTATCCACAAAAGGAAGGCGAATGCTAACAGAAACCTCTCACCACACTCCCCGCTGGCCGGGGCGGCCTCTGCCAATCCTATGGCAAAAAGTAGAGCAAGAATCACAATAACAGTGAGAGATGAAAGGTGACAGTGCATCAGAGTAAGGAAACAGATATAGAAAATAAGGACAGTCTGTTTGTTCCACCGGACCGTCGACTCCTCAAGCTTCTGCCATGCATGGATCAGTCAGCTTCCGGAGTGACTAAAGCAGGGCTGCAGTCTCCCGGAGCCTCTGGAGTTGCAGATTGCTTCTTCCGTATGGTCAGCTTGCATGGCATTGATGGATCAGGAATGTACTCCCAGTTTGGAGATGCCAGCTTCACTCTGCTGTGGTGAATCCAAGGGATCCACGTCGGCCACCTTTACTGCAGGAGGGGCAGACAAAATGACAGTGACCGGGTCCCTCTAGAGGGGTTTTAGGGACTGGACATTCCACTCCTTCACCCATATAGCATCTCCTGGTTTAAAGGGGTGAGTGTCTCTGTGGTCAGACTCACAGGTAATTGCTCCCTAACCCAGTGGTGGAAGATGGTTAGGGTAGAGCCAAGGGCCCACATCTGTTGTCTTAGGATTAGAGTCCCTATCTCATTTAGATCCCTCCTTATGCCCTTGAAAATACAGGGAAGGCGCACATAATGGATTTCATAAGGGGAGAACCCCATCTGCTTAGTGGGGCTACACCTTTTTTTAAAAAGTTTTTTTTTTTAATTTTTAATGTTTATTTATATTTGAGAAAGAGCAGAGAGAGATGGTCACAGAATCCGAAGCAGGCTCCAGGATCTGAGCTGTCAGCACAGAGCCCGATGTGGGGTTCGAATCCATGAAACATGAGATCATGACAGAGCTGAAGTAGGACGCTTAACCTACTGAGCCACCCAGGGACCCCTACACCTTGATTCTTAACAAGGCAATTTGCAACACCTGGTCCCAGTATAGGTGGGTTTCCTGACATAGTTTACTTACTTGCAGCTTCAGGGTTCAGGTCATTTGTTCCACCTCCCCGGAGCTCTGGGGTCGGTATGTTGTGTGTAACTTCCAGGTGATTTTTAACCCCTTTGCCACCAGATGCACCACCTTGGCCACGAATGCTGGCCCGTTATCTGATCCCATAGTGATAAGGATCCCAAATGGAGGAATGATTTCTTTTAGAAGTTGGGCCACTTCATGTGCCTTTTCTATGTGAGTAGGGAAGGCTTCCACCCAGCCAGAGAAGGTGCACACCAAGACCAACAGATATTTACAGACTTGGACCTGGGGAAGCTCAGTGAAGTCCACCGTCATATATTCTTTTTTTTTTTTAATTTTCTTTTAATGTTTATTTTTTGAGAGAGAGAGAGAGACAGAAAGAGAGCGTAAGCAGGGAAGGAGCAGAGAGAGAGGGAGACACAGAATCTGAAGCAGGCTCCAGGATCCAAGCTGTCAGCAAAGAGCCCGATGCAGGGCTCAAACCCAAGACCTGAGCCAAAGTCAGATGCTTAACTGACTGAGCCATCCAGGTGCCCCCACCATGATATTTTCAAATGGGGCTCCCCCAACACTCTGTACCCCAAGGGCAGCCTTGGGTCCCTGACATGGGTTATGCTGGGCACACATTTCACATTGCTTGCCTACTGCTCAGGCTATGCTAGAGAGTAAAGGGATGTAGAAATGTAGGCTCAAAGTAGTCTCAAGGGCTGTCTGGCCAATATGGGTTTCCTGATGGAACTGCTTGACAAGAGCAAGGGCCAGGGCCTTAGGAATCGCTACTCGGCTGTCTTCGAATTTCCACCATCCACCTAGGAGGTAGCTTCCATTTTCAGTCTTAAACCAGGTACTATCATGTTGTGAGTAATTAGGGTCCCACTCTGCCCAGTGGACTAGGGAACAGTGTGGTGGTTAAAGCCGCTGATTCCGCTGTTCCTTTGGAGGCTGCAAGCTTTGTCTCTTGGTCTGCCTTACAGTTTCCCCGTGCAGCCGTGGTGTCTCCCCTTTGATGTCCCCAACAATGCCTGACTGCCACTCTTTTAGGGGCTCACACAGCATCTAAGAGTTCAAGGATTTCCTTACCATACTTTGTGTATTTTCCTCGTGAGTTTATTAGACCCTTCTTTTTATATAAAGCCCCATGTACGTGGAGGGTGGTGAAGGCATACTTACAGTCTGTGTATATATTAACACGTATCCCTGCCACCAGTTGGAGGACTCTGGTTAGTGCGATGAACTCTGCCTTCTGTGCTGAAGTCCCCTTTGGCAGGGGTTTGGCCTCGATACAACTCAGGGTCACCATGGAATACCCTGCAAGGCGTTCTCCCTCTTTCACAAAACTGCTACCATCGGGGAAATACTCAGAGTTGGGGTCCTTGAGGGGCTGGTCCCTCAAGTCTGGTCAGCTGGAGAACACCTCATCCATGACTTCAATGCAGTCACGATCTGGTTGACCTGGCCTGACAGGCAATAGGGTTGCAGGGTTTAGGGGCTGCACTACCTCTAGGTGAATGCATGGGTTCTCACATAGCATTCCCTGATATGTGGCCATCCGGGCGTTGGATAGCCAGTACTGTCCCTTGTACTCCATAAATGTCAATACTGAATGTGGCATTCAGACTGTCAGTTCTTGTCCCATAGTTAACTTGTCAGCCTCAGACACTAAGAGGGCCGTGGCTGTAAGTGCCCGTAGGCAGGGTGGCCAGCCTTGGGCAACAGAGTCAAGTTGCACAGATGTGCCACCGGGAGGTGCCATGACCCCAACATCTGAGTTAGGACTCTCAGCACAATGCCAGTATGTTCATGAACATACAAGAAGAAGGGCTTGGACGTATCTAGGAGCCCCAGACCAGGCATGTTGGCAAGGGCCCACTTGAGCTCTTTAAAGGCCCTTTGCTGTACTTGCTCCCGTAACAGGCATTCCTGCTCTCCCCACTTGTGGCCTCATAAAGGGGTTTTGCCAAGACCGAGAAGTTAGGTATCCAGATTCTACAGAAACCTGCAGCCCCGAGTAACTCCTGAACCTGACGTCGGGTCAACAGGACCGGAATTAAACATATGGCCTATTTTCTCTCCAGGCCGAGTTGGCACTGCCCCTGGGAGAGGTGAAAGCCAAGGTACTTGACTTTCTTTTGACAGATTTGGGCCTTTTTCTTGAGACTTTATAGCCAGTTTCCCATAGGAGGGTAAGGAGTTCCCGAGTTCCTTCCATGCAATCCTCCCGAGACCTTCCAGCCAACAGTAAATCATCTAATACAGAAGCAGGACACAGCCATGTTGATCCGCTGGGAAGGCTTTTAGGTCTGAGGCTAATGCAGTGCCGAAAATAGCTGGGGAGTTTTTGAACCCCTGAGGCAATCTGGTCCAAGTCAACCAGTCGTTGTCACTATTTTCAGGATTCTCCCACTGGAAGGCAAAGACTGGTTGACTCTGGGGGGCTAGGTGGATGCAGAAGGCATCCTTGAGCTCTAGGCATGTGAAGAAGGCAGCTTCTGTGGGGATAAGATCCAAGAGAGTGTATGGGTTTGGGACAACCGGGTGTAGGGTGACAACGGCCTGGTTTACTGACCTGGTGATAGCAAGCAGGTCTTGGACTGGCTGATAGTCATCGGTGCCCGGCTCTGGACTGGTATGAGAGGCATGTTCCAAGATGACTGACGGGGTTGGAGGATCCCATATTTTAGAAGTCTCTCCAGGTGCTTCTGTAGCCCTACCTGTGCCTTACGAGGGATGAAATGTTGTTTTTGGTGGATAGGCTCTGCCCCTGGCTACAATTACTGGAGGTATGTTCCAGGCCAGTCCTGGGGGGTTGTCCTCAGCCCACACAAGGGTACTCTGAAGGGCAGCTCAGGTCCCTGTTGTGGTTCCTCCATGAGACTGTAGAGGCGCCATTCTTCCCCTTGAGGAATCCTGACAGTCATAATCTTTGCTTCCGGCTTTCGTAGGGTCCAGAGCAGCTTGTCCATGGGAGTTGAAAGTTATCTGGGCCTGCAGCTTTCCCAACAGGTCCTGGCCCATTAAAGCCACAGGGCAGGAGGGGAGGTACAGGAATTCATGGATGACTTCATGGCCGCCTAAACTGCATTACCGAGGCAGCAGGAAGGGACTGCGTGTCTGATTCCCTGTGGCCCCCACAACAGTAGCTTGTCTCTGCGAGAGGGGGCCCACTGGTTGCATCACCACCGAGTGTTCTGCTCCAGTATCTACCATGAAGTCAGTGGGTCAGCCCCCCATATTCAATTGGACCATAGGCTCTTGGGGGCCTAACAAAATAGAGCCCAGTCTGTCCTAGTCCTCCTCATAGTCCTCCATGGCAGTTAGCTCCACAAAATCATCTTTGGGGGCCCCATGAGGCCGTGATGCTGGTTGGTACTGGCCCTGGACCACATGGCCCCTTTGTTTCTGCTTGGGGCCCTGCTGAGAATTACCCAGCCGCAGGGGGCACTCATTTTTCCAGTGGCTCTCCTGATGGCAGTGAGCACACTGGTTCCATCCTAACTTTGGTCCTGGGCAAGATGATCCTCCCCGCCTGTCCCCTTTTTGGCCCCGGCTCCGTCCCTATGGGGCACCTTTCCAGGAGTGTTCCAACTGCTCCACCAAGGCAGCAGCTAACAAGTCTGCCTTCTTCTGCACCTTCTGGCATTCTTTCCTCCATGCCACCTGGTCACTAATGACAAATACCTGAGTTGCTACTTCCAGCAACTGACTGGCATTCGTGCCAGCAAAACCCTCCAGCTTTTGCAGCTTGGGCCAGATGTCCCGTTGGGCCTGACTGACAAAAGCCCATTGACCATACGCTGGGTCACGGGCGCTTCTGGATCAACACGGGTGTAGAGACGAAATGTCTCACATAATGTCTCGTAGAACTGGCTTGGGCTCTCCTCGGGTGCCTGGAGTACTTCTGATGTTTTACTCACATTTATGGCCTTTTCACCCCCTTCCTTCATGCCATTTAGAAGGGCTTCTTGAGACTGTTCAGTCCTTGCGAGCCCTCCATCTACACTTGAGTCATTTGGGGTCCTCCCCAGGGAAGTGAGCTTGAGCATAAGCCTGGGTGTCTAGCATCCCAGCCGGGGCATTCTCCTGTAAGCATTTTAGGGCCGCCTGGGTAATTCCACAACGCCCCTCTGTGTCAAAGAGGATCAGGAGGAGTTGGCGGCAGTCCATCCAGGTAGGTTTGTGGGTTTGAATTATGGATTAGTTCAATCATAGCCTGGGCTTCTCCGTATGGGAAGGAGTATGGTGCTTCCAATTTAGGAGGTCCGTAGTGGTAAAGGTTGGGTACACAAAAACATGCTGGTCTCCTCGGATCTGGCCTTCCTGATCATAAGAGACAGCTCCCCTAGTTTCCCTTAGTGGCATCTGTAGGGCTCTGGTGTTGCTGCAGGGAGGGACTGTCTCTGCTGGCCTGATCTTCTAGTTGCTTTCCAGGAGGGGTGTATGGGGTTAGGACAAGTGGTCCAGGCAAGCCCATCACATCTGGAGAGGCCGGTGGTGCTGGAGGTGGTGAGGTCTCAGGACTAGAGGCAGGCTCCGGTAGGGTTTCGGCAGCCCAGTGGCTGGAGGCACAGGTGGCAGTGAGGGGGACAGTGGGGCATATCGTGGTGGGGTCTCCTCAAGTTCTCCTGACAGCATGGGTTTTTCAGTTTGGGGCTGGCATTTGAAGAAAGCTGTGACACGAGCCATCGTAACTTTACAGTTCTCCTCAATACAGACTTTTAGCCAAGGTAGCCAGGATAGGACCAGGTCTTGCCAAAAATCAATGTAAGGAAATTGGTTGGGGTGGCCTGGATCCCCCACAACAACCCTGAACACTCGGCCAACTAGTTTCTTATCAATGAGTCCTCAGAGGGCCAGCCCACCATGAACGATGGCCAATCAATTTCACAGATTGTCTGGAGCTTTCTGGGAGTTAATTTCATACCATAGTCTTCTGAATATCGCTTTTTGAAATTCCTCAACATACACTCTAGGGGAGTCAGTTTATTCTGCTTTCCACCCATTTCCTCCCCCTAACGGACAACTTTCACGCACAAGAGAGGAAAAAAGGGGAAGGGAGGGACTAATTTGGACAGGATGCACACTGGCTTTGCCAGTTTCCTGCTGCTCTCCTCTAGGAGATATTGTAGGCGCCTCTTAGCACTGGCGGGTTCAGTATCAAGTCCTGACAGGGATCAGACTCCTGAGGAAGTCTGACACCACCCTAAGCCTTATGAGGTCCCCACGGAACTGCAGCAGGGACTCAACACTTGCTGTGGCCCAATGGTCAGGTAGGAACCTTTCCACTGTCTGTCTCATTCACACACAGTCACATAGGGACTCCAACCCACCGTCCAGCACCCAGCGCCTTGAAATTGCAGTTTTGTCCCTTATGGAACTACTCAGGCAACTCTGGGGGATGATCAGGCTCCCCTTCTGCCTCTTAGGGACAGGTCTACCAAAATGAACCCATGTTCTTACCAGTCTGATGGGCGGCGCTCCCTGAGCTGGTTCCTGGGCCTCACTGGGTTCCATTGTGCATCCTAGCCAAGCGGTCCACTGACGCTAAGCAAGGTCACTTCTCCTGGAGCTCCAAGGTTCGCACCCTGGTGACAAAGGAAGTGGAAACACAGTCTCTGGATCCCAGATGTGAGCCCCCAAGAACACAATTACCGCCCAGTAAAGGTGAGGAGAGCAGTCTCCAGCCAATGTCCAGATGGCAAGTTACATGTGGTAGCAGGCTCCCCATCCTGCTGTGGAGCCAGTGACAAGGACCATTGGTTCTCTGAGAACCAAAGGCCAGAACTTCTGGAAGGAAGGAATAAGGCAACTCCAGGGAGAATAAAAAATTGTGCAAGAAAGGAAAAATAATCATAGTATACTACATGGCTGAGCTATAAGTAGTATTTACATAGTTATCATAAACACCAATCTAATCCAACCAAAATTGACATGTAACTTGGGGGTGCCTGGGTGTCTCAGTTGGTTAAGCATCTAACTCTTGATCTCAGCTCAGGTCATGATCTCCGGGTGTGTGAGTTCAAGCCCTGCACTGGACTCTGCACTAATGGTGCTGAGCCTGTTTGGGGTTCTCTCTCTCCTCTCTCTGCCCCTCCCCTGCTTGTGCTCACTCGCTCTCTCCAAATAAATAAATAAATAAATAAGTAAACATGACAAAAATACATACAACTCGATTGGAAGAATGAGGAAAAGGAAATGCCTATGGCAGAAGACTGTATTTGCGGGAGAGTGTTTTGAAGTGTCCTTCATGATAAATCATGCCCCCAAATAAATCCATTAGAAGCATATCCATCTTACTTAAGATATCAGGAATCTTTAAAAGACTAAAAATGCTTTCAAAACTAACTCCTAAGCTCAAGAGTATTACAAAATAAAACTGAGAACCATATGAGAGCAGCAGTTCCACTCCTAGATATCTACTCAACAATGCTGAAATGGTGTATCTTCAGGAAGATTTACACAAGAATGTTCATAGCACCTTTATTCAAATAGCTCCAAATGAGAAACAATATAGGTGTCTGTAAATACAAGAGAATGGGGGTAGAATTAATAGGTATAAATGCCCCCAATATGATTAAGAAAAAGGTAACCAATTTAAAATACTGAGGGAAATGGAAGTAGACAATTTATAAAATAAACTAGAATAAGATTTTAAAAAATTTTTTAATGTTTATTTTTGAGAGAGAGAGAGAGAGAGAGAGAGAGAGAATGAATGTGAGTGGGGAGGGTCAGAGAGAGAGGGAGACACAGAATCTGAAGCAGGCTCCAGGCACTGAGCTGTCAGCACAGAGCTGGACACGGGGCTCGAACCCACAAAAGGTGAGATCGTGACCTGAGCCAAAGTTGGACACCCAACCGACTGAGCCATCCAGGCACCCCACCCTTAAAATGGGCACAATTTAAAAGATTGATGAGGTGTTGAGGAAACAGACATTCTGATACATTTGGCCTCCCCCCCCCCATATGGGAAGTGAGGGTAATGTTTAGGATCACCATCTATAGCTTTCAGAGTACCAAGATAATCTAATTATTATGCCTGAAATAGTTTTCTGTTCAAAAAATGTGTATACACTTACTAAAAATTAGCTATTAGTTTTAGGATATAGTCCTTCAAGAAGGGAAGCAGCCAGTAAAATGTGTCATTAATAGGACAGTTTTGGACAACAATCTGGAATTATCTACCCAATTAAACTTTTACATTCTCTTTGACTCAATTCCAATTACAATAACTTCACTAAAAATTAAATGTGAAAACATTTGAATTGAGGTAAAGCCTGTTAATTAATTTCTACCAACAATTTCTAGTCTTCTATTCCTAGCATTTCGCCACCCTCTACCTTGGCCAATACCGTTACCTCTCCCTCACTACTAGCTCTACCTACCCTGTCACCTTTCACCGGGAGATGTCACCGAAGGGCCACCAGCAATCCTGTCAGGAAGAGATCTTTTCCTTAAACTAAATTAGTTTACTCTTACTCTGTGCCCACAGTGAGGCATGCTGCCTTTGTCATACTACTTTGGCTTCTCCAAGCCCTATATTGTTCTTCATAAGCACTTCCTGAGACGGTTCCCCCTGCTTTGCACTCCCTAAAGGACGACTCCCTTTCCAGCACGGAAATGTGCACCTTTGTCAAAATGGCCGCGCCTGCTGTCAAGTTTTGCTGCTTGCCAAGTTTTGCTGCCTTTGGCTTGGTGCGCCTCCGGGTTCCAGGCAGACGAGAGCAAGAGCATCGCCCTTTGCGTCGCTCACAATTGACGTAACGTGGAGTAGTACTGTTATCTAGGGCAGAAAAAGATGTTGTACGGCATCTTCCAATATGGCGGCTCCCGCATAAATCGGCCAACAGGGCGCCGCCATACTATCTCGTAGTGTCTTTGTCTAAAAGACCGAAAGCTGAACGGAATCTTCATCGGTGGAAGGACGCCCCCGGTGTGGTGGTTGGCAACCCGCAGACTCGGATACCAAAGACGTTAAACTTGACCTGGGAGGTGCGATAGTAGCGCTCGTGAGTCTAAAGCCGAAGTGATGGACCGTGGCCCTTTCTACCAACCCAACTGGTGCGCGAAGACTCTATTAAGGGGTCTCAGTTTCGCGTTCTGGGAGCGGAATCAGATTGAGCTTGGTTTGTGGAGATTTGGGGTTTATGGTAGGGAGGTTTTGGGTTGTCCGTGAGGGAAGCAAGCCGTTGTGGGCGGTGGATGCATTCCATGATTGAGGAAGCGGGATTGTCGGAAATGGTGCAGGTCTGGGCTGGTGAGGGATTGGAGTGGCCTGGAGAAAGGTGTTAGGACTTGGGGTATTGCTTTTGTGGGGTAGGTCAGTGACTTGGGCTGCGGTCTTGGAGGTAAATCAGTGACTGGCGTTTCCTAGACGTTGGGTCAGTGTTTGGAATGCGCTTAGGGTTAATGTTTGGGGTGTCTTTCAGGTTAAGTCACTGATTAGAGGCAAATGATGGGGAGGTCAGTGTTCGGGGTGTTCATGAAAGAAGTCAGGAATGGGAGTGCCTTTGGAGGTGGTCAATGAATGGAGTGGCTTGTGGTCAGTGCTTGGCCAGCTTTGTTGTCTTTGAGTGTTTCCAGTGGTTATTTTATTTTTTATTTTCTGGTAGATATAAAAGCAGCTATTAAAAAAAAATGTTTTTCTCTTTTCTTTCTTTACTGAACTCTTATTACTAATGTAACTACTAATTGATTCTTGTAGGTTTTCCAGGTAAGCAGTCAGAGTACCTGCAGGTAAGTTTAATTCAGAGAAAAGAATATGGACTTTGGATTTGGGCAGACCTAGGTTTTTATCCATATTCTGTCACTTTACTATGTAAACTTGAGCAAGTTTCTCAACCTCTCTGAGATCCTTTTCTCATTTGTTAAAAAAAGCAAAAAAACAGAACAGTACTAACTACTCATACAGTTAAGGATCACACAGTGGATACCCAAGACAGGTCAGCAAGCAGTATTCCAGTATTTATACCTGTTTCTCTGGATTTTTTAGGCTTTTAAAATTTTCTCATTGGACATTTTTCTCCCCTTCTTCTTTGCAATGGTCTTTCTCTAGGTGTAGATTTAGTTTTGAGTACAGTTTCGGTAAAATTACATAATTTAATGGTGACACTTTATTGTTAGTGTTTATTATATAATAATTATTGAGCCATCAGGTAATACATATTACTTGTTTTCTTTAGACGATTATACTTACCTAAAGAAAACAATTTTTTGATATACCTGTATTTGTGTATATCTAAAATACATATATACATACAAATCACATACAAATGAGGACTCAAACAACTCAGAAAAATCTGTTATACTCACAGTTACAATGTCTATAATTCCCAGGTCCTGGCTTCCTGGGATAAAATAGTTCTTATGAAGGAAGGAAGTGAAGATACAGAGATCAACGCTGCATCCTTGACCAGAGACCTTGAACTAGAGCTTCAGAAAACAGCCCAGAATCAACAACAGAGCAGATATTAGACTTTCTGACGGTGTCTAAGGGCCCCAGAAAATGTCCAAGTCCCCAGTGAGTTGTATATTTATATATATTTTTTCCATTAGCCTTTGCAGTGGGTTTGGGGAGATTTAATAATACACCTATTAAAAGAATATGTTTATTCAGTATTTATGCTGACTACTCTATACCAGATAAGGCATGAAGAGATAAATGTCAGAATCTGGGGAAAAATTGACAAAGAATCAACCTCACAGCCAGGTAGCAATGAGGATATGTAAATCATATGTTATAGACATTGTTTTAAGTTAGAATATAGATTATAGTCCACAAAGTTCTAACCATAAAATTGAGCTACAAACTTGTCTTTAGTATTTCCTGTTCCAGTTATTTATTGCTGCATAACAAGCCACCCTGAAACCTGGTGATATGCATTTAATTTTATCATCGTCATGGAGTCAGTGGGTCAGGAATTCAGTGGGTCAGACAGGGCCCCTTGGTGGTGCCTTACCTGTTCATGAGTTCCCAAGACCACCCTCAGAATCAGTGATTTGTTAGAATTCAGAGTGCTCAGAAACATTGTTATATTCACGATTATAGCTTATCACAGCAAAAGGATACAGATTAAAATCAGCCACGGAGAAAGTCTGTAAGGTCAGATCCAGGAGACACCAGGCAAAAAGTTCTCTCCGTGGAGTCACGTGGACAGTGTTGAATTTTCCCGGCAGTGATTTGTAACAACACATATTGAGTATTGCTAATCAGGGAAGCTCACTCACACCTTAGTTTCCAGGGTTTGGAGTTTTTAAAGAGAGAGAGAGTGTGTGTGTGGTGCAAGAGCAGGGGGGAGGGGTCAAGGGAGAGGGAGAGAGAATCTCAACATGGACATGGGGCTTGATCTCACGACCCTGAGATCATGACCTGAGCCTAAATCAAGAGTCAGACACCTAACCAACTGAGACACCGAGGCGCCACTGCAGGGTGTTTATTTGATTCGGGCACGTAGGCAACACTCACTACATCAATGGCTGACTTTAGTCTCCAGGCCTTTCAGAAGTCAAGCTGCTACGGTGTGGCCCAAGCCCCCCACCGTGAATCACATTGATAGCATAGATCATCTGGTGTAGCTCAGAGTTCTCAGGTAAAGATATTTCCAGGGCTCAGAGGTTACTTCCTATGAACAGGTAAGGACCAAACCTTTCTTTGGCATGTGCAGGGTGTGGACAACCCAGACTGCTGTGTTACTCCTTTATTGCAGTTTGTCTCCACACCATGGTTCTGGAACCTCAGCTGGGAAGACTCAAAGATTGGGAACTGGAATCATCTGAAGGCTTCTTCATTCCCGTATCTGTTTTCCAGGACGACATGACTCAAAAGCTAGGCTGGGCTGGGGCTATTGGAGTATTTATGCACGGCCTCCCAGGGTGGCTCGGGCTTCTCAGAGAATGATGCTAGATGATGACAGAACCAGACTGAAACTACATGGCCTTTTCTGCATCATCCCTTCAGCTGCATCCTCTGTTACAAGCAACACCCTAAGACAAACTAGATTCCAGGAGAGGGGAACAGGTTCTGCCTCTTGACAGGGGAGTAGCAAGGTCATGTTGCAGAAGGCTTTGGAATGGGACATATTATTGTAGTCATCCTTGGGAAATATAATCTACTGCATGGCTGTCAATAAAAAATTGTTGGTGAGGGGCAACCAGGTGGGTCAGTCAAGCATCCGACTCTTGATTTTGGCTCATGTCATGATCTTTAGGTCCATGAGATCAAGACCTGAGTCAGGCTCTGTGCTGATGGCAAGGAGCCTGCTTGGGATTCTCTCTCTCTCTCTCTCTCTCTCTCTCTCTCTCTCTCTCTCTCTCTCTCTCCCTATGCCTCTCCCCTGCTCGTCTTTGTGTACTCTCTCTCAAAATAAACTTAAAAAAACAATCATTGGCGATTTGCCTTACCTTAAGGAGAAAGATCCTCTAGAAGAGTAGATAGTTTCTGTCACATAAGTAGAAGACATTTCTTTGGTGGGTATTTAGGTTAGATTGCTTAGTGCTCAGTGCCTTCTACATATAGAAAACGACTAAAAAAGTGGTGAGTTTCCTTTGATTATTTCTCAGCCATCCACAGATAAGCCAGTGGTGTTACACCAGAGCCAAACTCAGTGATCAGAGTGCTTTAGGGGTTCAAAACAGTGTAGCTCACGTCCACAGCTTCCTGGTGGTCTGACTGTATTCAGGGATAACACCTAGATTATCAACAAGAATGGATGGATTCTAAGACCATCATTTGGTCTTCCACAAACAGCTCTCAAAATTAAATTTTTTCTTTAAATCAGTGATTCTCAATTCGAGATGATTTTGTCTCCCCAGGGGACATTTGACAATGTATGGGACTTTTTTTTTAAGTTTATTTATTTACTTTGAGAGAGTTGGAGATATCACAAGCAGGGGAGGGGCAGAGAGGGAGAGAGAGAATCCCAAGCAGGCTCCGCACTGCCAGCTGCAGAGTCCAATGTGGGGCTTCAACCCACAAACTGTGAGATCATGACTGGAGCCAAAATCAAGAGTCTGACACTTAACTGAGCCACCCAGGCACCCCTCTGGGACATTTTTGATTGTCATGACTGTTAATGGGATCTAGTAAATAGAGGCCAGGGATGCTGGTAAACATCCTACAGCACACAGTACAGGCTCTATCACAAGAAGTTATCCAGCCCAAAATGTCAGTAGGGTTGAGGCTGAGAAACCCCAACCTATTAGTGAAGTCTTAGAATATTTCCTTTGTAATCTTTTCACACCGCAAAATGCAGATGTCAACTGTCAGTTCATAGTTCATTTCTTCTATTATAAAAATTTTCCAATTATATTAGTAAACCTTAAAATAGTCTCAATGTCTAAAGTTGCAAATAGTACAGAAGTTTCTAGAGATAAACTTGTAAGTCTCTCATTGATCCTTTTTCACCACCCTCAAAATAAATAATCTAAAAAGTTATATGTATTGTTTTGAATTTCCCTGTCAGCAATTACATATATAACTATGAATTTTTATATATTTGAGTTGGGGGTCCTTGGCCCACCCTCCGTCTTGATGATTCTCCAGAAGAACTCAAAAGGACTCAAAAAAGCTGTTATACTCACAGTTATGGATTATTACAGTGGAAAAAATACAGATTAAAATCAGCAAAGGCAGGGGCACCTGCTTGGCTCAATTGGTTAAATATCTGACTCTTAATTTTTTTTTTTCCTAATTAAGCATCTGAGTCTTGATCTCAAGGTCATGAATTCAAGTCCCGTACTGAGCTCCACTCTGGTTGTGGAGCCCATTTAAAAAAAATTTTTTAAGTAAAATCAGCAAAGGCAAAAGATACAGAGTAGCATCCAGGAAAGACTCGGCATCAGCCTCCAGCTATCCTAACCCAGTGGAGTAGCTCGAATAGCACTTAATTCTTCCCATGACGATGTGTAGCAACAGGTGGAAAGTGCTGCCATCCAGGGGGGCTCACCTGCAGCTTGGTGTCCAGGGTTGTATTGAATGTCAGTCAACATAGGCATTTAGCATATGTGACTGACCTCAGCTACTCAGTCTCCAGGCCCCCCAAATTCTAACTGATAGAGCGTAGCCCAAGCCTCAGGAATGTGGAAACACCTGTATTGGGCTGGATATTCCAGGGGTTCAGAGGTTATCACCTAGGAGCAAGTCAATGGCTGGTCTTCCTGAAGACAGGCCTTTCTTTGGAGCATGCGGGGTTTGGGCAACCCAAGCCTGCGGAGTCAACCCTTTTCTGCACAGACCCTACTAACCCATTGTCATAATTGAGATTATAGTTCATGTACTTTTCTGTAACTTATTAAGTGTACTTAAGCCAGTACCTTGGAAATCCATCCCTATCAACATTTCAGTAACAAAAAATAATAAGTGAACATTTTTTTTTTGAGTGCTTACAGTGTGCTCTACCTGCTTTAAATTCAGTCGTTTGGTTTCACAACTTAGGATGTATTTGCGGGTTTTAAATGCTCATGGTTTTTCATTGTGCTGTCATTCATGTTACTTCTTTCTTGTACTTTTTAATGTTTATTTTTGAGAGAGAGCACACGCATGCTCATGAGCGGGGGAGGGGCAGAGAGGGGGAAGGACAGAGGATCCAAAGCAGGCTCCGCTGTGACAGCAGAGAGCCCTATAGGGGGCTCAAACCCTTGAACCATGGGGTCACGACCTGAGCCTAAGTCACACACTCAACCGATTGAGCCACCCAGGTGCCCCTCATGTTACTTCTTTCTTGAATTCCATGCACCTCTCTCCTTACCCCTCTGAAGTTCAACCTTTATAATTTTTGTGCTCCCCGTTGGTGCCCACATGGTATGTATTTCTTTCTTGCCCTCTATATATGTATAGTAGACTTGTGCACTTCCATTCCTCTTTGTGCAAGCCAGTATGCTCCTTCAGGGTGGAAGCAAGTCTTCCGTACAAAGGAGTATCCAGTGCAGTGTCTGACATAGAGGTGCGTTCACATAGGTTGTACTTGGTTCCAAGATTAAAGGATTTGAGGATGCTCTAGTCTATGTCTCTTATGAAAGAGTGAACATGTACATCGGTGAATGATTGGAAGCACCAAGATAGGATATTTAAAATTGTTTCATGTTTATTTTTGAGAGAGAGAGACACAGCGTGAGCAGGGGAGGAACAGAGAGAGAGGCAGACACAGAATCCGAAGCAGGCTCCAAGCTCTGAGCTGTCAGCACAGAGCCCGATGTGGGGCTCGAACCTACGAACCATGAGATCATGACCTGAGCCGAAGTCAGATGCTTAACTGACTGAGCCACCCAGGTGCCCCAGAGATAGGAAATTTTAAATAAAAAATTAGTTTTTCCTAAAAAGTATGATGCAGAACTAGTTATGTAGAAGGCAAATGATTTACCACCTGAAAAATTATTATATGATACTTATTTTTGTAGTATTAACCAATGATAATCCCTTTAGAATGAATAGGAACGTTCTATTGCAGGGCTTACTGTCATTCAAGGATGTGGCTGTGGTTTTTACATGGGAGGAGTGGCAGCTACTGGACCCCATTCAGAAGCACCTGTATCAAGATGTGATGTTGGAAAATTATAGCAACCTGGTATCAGTGGGTAAGCAGAGCCTTCCCAGGGTAATGCAGGCAATCAGTTGCCTTTCTTTTCTCAGCAATGAAATGTGTGGAGCCTTACAAGTACCTTACTTTTTTGAACTTGAGTTTCATACCTCATAGATTTTAGTACATTCTGGCCTTTAACAAACAGAGTGCTTTTCTCTCGCTCCCAAAATAAAAGGCCTTTACTTGGCTAAGAGGCAAATTGTTCGGGCCCTTAAAAACAACCTTCCCCGTTTTTCAGAGGCCTTGTAAGCCCAAGTATGTGGGTCCATGGATCCGCTATAATTTTCCTTGAGTAGGGCGTCAAGTTACCAAAGCAGATGCATTCTACCAGTTGGAACAAGGACCACCATGGATAACAGAGGAAGAAATCCA
Source organism: Acinonyx jubatus (assembly GCF_027475565.1). NCBI lineage: Eukaryota > Metazoa > Chordata > Mammalia > Carnivora > Felidae > Acinonyx > Acinonyx jubatus. The sequence goes on along the minus strand of NC_069396.1, from coordinate 54,538,757 downwards.
GAGTCAGATTCATCCAGGTGAGTGAGAAACCATCCCCGGGGCACAAATGGAGGTAAATTTCTATTTGGTCAGAAACGGGGAGGTACCTATTGTTGTTCAGAGAAATCTTGAAGTTTTTAAGCTCTGAGTATGACTTAGAAGAGGGGACGTAAGCTCCCACATAACATTAATATTGACTCCACAAAAAAAAAAAAGTGTTTTTTTGTTATCTCATTCTTTTTTTTAAATTTTTAATGTTTTTAAAGATAATTTATTGTCAAGTTGGCTAACATACAGTGTATACAGTGTGCTCTTGGTTTTGGGGATAGATTCCCGTGATTCATTTCTTACCTACAACACCCAGTGCTCATCCCAACAAGTGCCCTCCTCAATGCCCATCACCCATTTTCCCCTTTCCCCCGCACCCCCGCTGTCAGCCCTCAGTTTGTTCTCTGTATTTAAGAGTCTCTTATGGTTTGCCTCCCTCCCTCTCCATTTATAACTTTTTTTTTAATGTTTGTTTATTTTTAATGTTTGTTTATTTTTGAGAGAGAGACGGACTGTGAGTGGGGGAGGGGCAGAGAGAGTGGGAGGCACAGAATCTGAAGCAGGCTCCAGGCTCTGAGCTCTGAGCTGTTAGCACAGAGCCTGACACAGGGCTTGAACTCATGAACCGTGAGATCATGACCTGAGTCAAAGTCCGATGCTTAACCAGCTGAGCCACCCAGGTGCCCCTAATGTTTGTTTATTTTTGAGAGAGAGAGAGAGAGAGAGACAGAGTGAGAGCAAGGGAGGGGCAGAGAGAGAGAGGGAGACACAGAAACCGAAGCAGGCGCCAGGCTCTGAGCTGTCAGCACAGAGCCTGATGTGGGGTTCAAACCCACGAATCATCAGATCATGACCTGAGCCAAAGTCCGGCACTCAACCAGATAAGCCACCCAGATGCCCCTTGATTCCACTTTTTAATTAGGATTCTTTTGTTTGGTTTTTATTTCTTTTTAATGTTTATTTATTTATTTTGAGACAGTGAGATAGAGAAGAGGAGGGACAGAGAGAGGGGGAGAGAGAGAATCCCAAGCAGGCTTCACACCGTGAATGCAGAGCCTGACATGTGGCTCAATCTCACAAACTGTGAGATCATGACCTGAGCCAAAACCAAGAGTTGGATGCTTAACTTACTGAACCACCCAGGCTCCCCTTTTTCTTGGTTTTTAAAAGAATACATTTCCGGGAGCACCTGGCTGGCTCATTCAGTAGAGTGTGAGACTCTTTTTTTTTTTTTAATGTTTATTTTATTTTTGAGACAGAGAGAGAGCATGAGCGGGGGAGGGGCAGAGAGCAAGGGAGACACAGAATCCGAAGCAGGCTTCAGGCTCTGATCTGTCAGCACAGAGCCCGACACAGGGCTCAACCCATGAACCGCGAGATCATGACCTGAGCCGAAGTCAAATGCTTAACCAACTGAGCCACCCGTGTGTCCTGAGTGTGCGACTCTTGATCACAGGGTCATGAGTTCAAGCCCTGTGTTGGGCATGGAGCCTACTTCAAAAAGAAAAATTAAAAATAAAAGAAAATAAAAGAATACATCTCCTTCTGTTTTGTATTTGGATCAGATCCCCCTCTAGTGCGTCTTGGAACTTGCTGACCTAATTAATCTTTCTCCCTGGCATCCTCAGTTTACCTGGCTTCTCATCTTTGTTTCCCTAACCCACAGTTATAGCTTTCTTTTCTTATATACTCAGTATTCGTAAATTGTCCTTCTTCTCATTTTCTAGTTTATTCCCTTTTTTTTCTTCCTTCCACTTACAAATGTCTCAGACTTTCACTGTATACCCAGTCTCGTTTCCTCTTCTCTGCTTGGCCTTTGCTATGAAATTCCACTCCTTCTATTACATGATCATTGCGGTTCCTTGGTCTCCTTTCTAGATGACACCTGGCAAGTGGATAGTCATACAGACTGGCACCAAGAAAACCAAGGCAACCTTGAAACTATGGAGAGTCACCACATAAATAACCCATTTAGAAAAATATTGTCTCTAAGCTTAAATTCTGATGTCCCTTTAGCACAAAGATCCCATACATTTGACGTACTTGGGAAACACTTGAAACCTAACGTAGAGCACATTATTCAGAATAAAAGCTATGCAAGAAACGAAGTGGAATTTAATGGGCACGACAAAGTAGTTCTTTATACCAAGCATGGGAAAATTCATAATGGAGAAAAATATAATGAATTTAATGAACATTTGAAGGCTTTTGGCCATAAGTCACAGCTTATTGAACATTGGAAGACTCGAGCAGGAGAGAAACAGTTTAACTGCAGTGACTGTGGGAGAGTCTTTTCCCAGAAGGCAGACCTCATTAAGCATCAGAGAACACACACAGGAGAGAAACCCTATGGTTGCAGTAGATGTGAGAAAGCCTTCAGCCGGAAGTCCCATCTCATTTTACATCAGAGAACCCACACAGGAGAGAAACCTTATGAATGCAATAAATGTGGGAAAGCTTTTACTGATAAGTCATGCCTTAATAAACACCAGAGAACTCACACAGGAGAGAAACGGTTTGAGTGTCGCATATGTCAGAAAAGCTTCGGCGGTAAGTCACAACTCACCTCACATCAAAGAACTCATACAGGACAGAAGCCCTACAGGTGTGGTGAGTGTGAGAAGAGCTTCAGCAACAAGTCACAGCTCATTATTCATCAGAGATCTCACACGGGAGAGAAACCTTACGGTTGCGACAAATGTGGGAAAAATTTCCCCCTTAAGTTTAGCCTCATTTTACATCAAAAAACTCATACAGGGGAAAAACCTTACGGATGCAGTGACTGTGGAAAAGCCTTCATCCAGAGATCCGAGCTCATTAGACATCAGAGGACTCACACAGGAGAGAAACCTTATCATTGCAGTGAATGTGGAAAAGGCTTCAGTGTAAAGTCACTCCTCAATACTCACTGGAGAACTCATACAGGAGAGAAACCCTATGGGTGCAATGAATGTGGGAAAACGTTCTCCATCAAGTTTAGTCTCATCCTACACCAAAGAACACATACGGGTGAGAAACCTTATGAATGCAGTCAGTGTCAGAAAGCTTTCACCCAAAAGTCACACCTCACTATTCATCAGAGGTCTCACACTGGAGAGAAACCTTACGAGTGCAGCGAATGCCACAGAGCCTTCAGCCGGAAGTCCTATCTCCTCATTCACCAGAGAATTCACTCAGGAGAGAAACCGTATGAATGCATCCAGTGTGGGAAGACTTTCTCTCACAAGTTTAGCCTTATTATTCATCAGAGAATCCATACAGGAGAGAAACCCTATGGATGCAGTGAATGTGGGAAAACTTTTCCTATTAAGTTCAGCCTCGTTTTGCATCAGAAAACACACACGGGAGAGAAACCCCACGAATGCAGCGAATGTCAGAAATCTTTTGCCCAGAAGTCACATCTTATTATCCATCAAAGAACTCACACAGGGGAGAAGCCTTATGGATGCAGTGAGTGTTGGAAAACTTTCTCCCACAAATTCAGCCTCATGTTACATCAGAAAACTCATAGGGGAGAGAAATCATGAAATATCCAAAACTTGTCTTTGAGAGTGAATGGCTCATAACACCAGAGCTTACATAGGAGCAAAACAAAGGCTACCGATGTGGACACACTTTTTTTTTTTCCCCAAGCTCGCACGTCATCGCTTATAAGAGGATGGTACTGGGTAGAATGCCAGACAGCAGGAAATCCCTTCCCCCAGTACATTTCAAGTGAATGTAGCCCAGAGGGAATGAATAGGAGGCAAGATCTGTGTGTGTGTGTGTGTGTGTGTGTGTGTGTGTGTGTGTGTGTGTATAGATTGTGAAGATGTTGTTGGCATGAAATCCTGCTACGCTAATAATCAGAGAACTGACACTGAGGGAAAAAAATCTATACTTTAATGAATCTGAGGAATCATCTTTCATGGGTGTTGTTTTATGAGGGATGTCATACTCTGTAATTGTGACACAATAGACAATTATGGGAAATATTAAGTATGTAAATATACCTGTCAGAAAATAAAGCAAAAATTATATAACTATGTGAGAATATGGGTTTTACATCTATTTTTACTATTGAAATGATTGTTCATAATTGGGAATTGCTTGTATTATCATACCAATTGGGACTCCCTAGGATACATATTTAAATGTACACAAAACTTGCCAATAGAATATTTACATTGCATTTTTACATCATTGCATCTGTTGTAATTGAACTACATGGTTCATTATTTTAGTAATAAATAAAAAAGTTATTAATAAAAATAAATTTATATTATAAAATTAATAAAATTTATTTTATGAATAAAAATTAATAAAATACTGAATATCTCCTCCTCTGCCACGCCTCTATTTACTGGTATTTGTAAATGGGCCTGGAAGATTTGTAGCATTTCTTGAGTAAAACATTTTTTCAACAATTCCAAGATAGAATTTTTCCCCCACATAATTAAAAATGAAGTTAAAATGGAGCATACAGTTGATGGTTTGACATCTTTAAATTAAAAAAAATTTTTTTAATGTTTATTTATTTTTGAGAGAGAGACACAGAATTCAAAGCAGGTTCCAAGTTGTCAGCACAGAGCCCGACACAGGGCTCAACCTCATGAACTGTGAGATCACGACCTGAACCAAAGTCGGACACTTAACCAACTGAGCCACCCAGTTGCCCCAACATATTTAAATTTTTTTTAACGTTTTTATTTATTTTTGAGAGCGAGAGAGAAGCAGAGTGTGAGTGGGGGAGGGGCAGAGAGAGAGACACACACACACAGAATCAAAAGAGGCTCCAGGCTCTGAGCTGTCGGCACAGAGCCCAATGCAGGACTCGAACTCATGAACTGCAAGATCATGACCTGAGCTCAAGTGGGACGCTTAACCGACTAAGCCACCCATCCGCCCTTATGGTTTGACATATTTAAATAGAGAGCTTAGTACATAAAATAATGGTGCATCACACAACCAAAGGTATTTTAGATCGGATGCAATACAATGGAAGTATCTTTAAGAAAGAATCTTGAATCTTCCAAACTGATCAGATATTTAGGGTTGGAAAATGCCAAGTATTCACACGTTGTATACCCCTGTGAATTCTAAACAGTTTGCGAGATAGTCCCTGATATTAAAAGACAGAAATAAATACTAGCTTTGGTCCTGGTATTGCTTGATTGGACAATGTAACTTGTTCCCATAATAAATAAAATAGGCTTCTATTTTCCCTATACTACACAAGCTATGCTTCCCTTTGAAAGAGCGTAAGTGAAACTTTAGAGGTGTTATTAATCCTTCCGTAGAATGTAGCTGGAAAGTCTCACAAATTATTTTCTTTTTAAAAAAATGTTTATTTTCAAGGAGAGAGAGCAGGGGAGGGGCAGAGAGCGAGGGAGAGAGCCAAGCAGGCTCCGCACTGTCAGCACGGAGCCTGGAGCCCAATCAATTTCATCGACCATGAGATCATGACCCGAACCAAAATCGAGAGTCAGAGTGGAGCCATCCAGGCACCCCCTCATGGGAATTAAACTCTAAGACAAAATGAGCTTAATTTTACTAAAGTAGGTTTCCTTTCCAAGCACATTGTTTTACATTAAAATGGGGGAAGTACCACTACAGCAGGTACCCAGTTTGAGGTGACTGAATGGACTCCCACAGCTCCATGACTTACACTTACAGAAGACTCCAATAAAGACAAATGCTACCACATAGACTGAGAAAAAATAAAACAGGTAAACCGCAAGGTGCTCTGCAACATGCGGGCACAGATTCCAGGGACCTTTTTCAGTCACAGCACACTGTCTCTAAATCATAAGCCACCAACATACATGTGAAGTGTCTCAGTTTCGGGGAAATAAAGGCACAAGTTTACTCAGGGGTCTTTTATACTCACTGGTCACACAACCAGAAGCAGCCTTTGTAAAGGGGGTAGATCCTCTTCCTCTGTTTTCAATAAGCGATGTAGACTAGGTGGTAATGCCCACCCTGAGCAGTACAGTACAGCATGAGACAAAAGTCAGAAAGGCTCATGTTTGGGGCGCCTGGGTGGCTCAGTCGGTTAAGCGTCCGACTTTGGCTCAGGTCATGATCTCATGGTTTGCGGGTTCAAGCCCTGTGTCGGGCTCTGTGCTGACAGCTCAGAGCCTGGAGCCTGCTTCGGATTCTGTGTCTCCCTCTCTCTCTGCCCCTCCCCTGCTCTCTCTCTCTCTCTCTCTCAAAAATAAATAAACATTAAAAAAACTTAAAAAGAAAGAAAGGCTCACGTTAATCCCAGGGACGCTGACAGATTTTCTATCCCAAATCCAGGCACCGCTAGTCTTGCACATGGGGAAAGTTTGCAAATCTTGAGGGTGTGAAGGGTCATAATGGCATGTCAACTACAATGTGACATTATGGTTAGCAAAATAAATACTACTGTTCTACTGTGTGCATTCCCAAAGGATTTGTTCTGGAATGACTGGAAGCTCTCCATTGTCTTGAGTGTAAAGCCTGGCAAGTTGAGGAGAGCACTATTCTCTTGAAGACAAAGATTCTTACCTGTGAGCCCAGAAGCATTTCAGTGAATCAAGAGTCTTCACCATCTTGTCCCTCCAGAGCTCCCACCCCAAACCACTTTCCAACAGGAAAGTCAGCAGGATAAGTGCTTCCCAACTTTGCCTGGCCATGTTCAAAGTATTAAAAGGGGAAGAATCTACTCACTACCAAGGTGGAAAATATGTGGTTCATCACTCATCCTTGCTCGCTCTGTCAGTCAAACTGTATTTGCAGGGAAGGAACTGCTATCAGATACCAACCAAAGTACAGCAAAGACTACTCTCACTTCTCTCTCAAATTTTAATTCCAAACCTAGACCTTCATCAAAACATTACAGCATCTACAGGATCTTGTGAGATTGAAGGTTACATAAACTACCTCTTTCTTGACAAACCCATTGGCAATGTCATTTGACTCAATTCTTTCACTATGACGTGAGACTAGGAGCTAGTGATCGAATTGCGGACCCCATGGCTTCTCTCTCAACTAGCCATGGTTTGCCTGGGGTGCAAGGGAAGTGTAACAGTGACAGAAGACTACTTTGAGCTACAGAATCTTTATCTTTTTCACCTTGTGCTGACTGTCAGCATTGTGGGGGCTGGTGCAAAAACATGTCAAGCCCATATTAAAAAAGAATAAAGCTTTGCATTTATTCTCACGACATGGTACGGGCCCCTCCGAGTTTCCTTCCCCATCCTATCATAACAGGTAACGGCCCTAAAATTGGCAGTGGGTTTTCAGAACTGGCATGTTGAAGAAATATCTGTAGAGGACTTATCTGGCGATGGTCTCCTTGCGGACCCTTGTTACGGCATGGATTCAGGTCCTCTTGGTATTTTTACATCAAGACTTGCCCTCTACTGAGCATCAGATTATATAAACCCAAGGATCACTGGTTTATCTCAAAATTCCTCAATCAGAAAAATAATCTTGATGAATGGAAGGCATATATTGATGCTGGATAGTGGGAATTAAGAATTTTATTTGTGGGGCGCCTGGGTGGCTCAGTTGGTTAGGTGACGGACTTCGGCTCAGGTCATGATCTCACAGATCATGAGTTCGAGCCCTGCGTCGGGCTCTGTGCTGATGGCTCAGAGCCTGAAGCCTACTTCAGATTCTGTGTCTCCTCCTCTCTCTACCCCTCCCCTGCTCGTGCTCTGTGTCTCTCTGTCTCTCAATAATAAATAGTCAAAAAAAAATTTTTTTAAAGAATTTTATTTTTTATGTGACTCAAGTTTTTTTTTTTTTTTTTTTAATGAAAGATAAAAGCAAGGGACACATGGTCCCAGAAAGCTGTAAAAAAACAGAAGGCAGAAGGCAGAGGTATACACTTGACATTACTGACTAGCCCTACATTCCTTAAGCTGGATATCCAGGTTGGCTCACCTGTGTGACTGAGGCTACCCCCAGTGTACATGGGTTTTAGAAGACGTTGCAAAATGCTCTTAAAATCACTGACTTGTCTTGTAATCCAGCAATTTAGCCATGAGGTCCCTGGTTTTGTCAGTGTTAAGTACACATTTCCAACACCTATCAGACCCTCTGACTTAAATGCTATAGTTTCTAGGGCCTACAGTCCTATGCACAATTGCATCTCCATTCTTTCTGTCGTTTTCATTTTTCATACCCCCATTATTTCAGTCCTCGTAGAGGGCTGTGAAAGTCATTAGGGCTGGCCATTCACAAGTCTTTCTCCTTTGGGACACACACAGAACAACTGTGCTTCTCCACGTATTTGAAGTTACATATCACCATGAGGTAGGCTTGGTTGACGAATCAGCAGAAGCCTTAGCCAGTTTGTACTCTTCTATCTTCTGGTTCCATCTCTCCTAGGGACCAATAATATTCCAGGGAGGAGTCCTATCCAGGGATCCCGAGTGAGGACAATGATGATGTGGAGCAGAAGTCCCAGGCGACCCACAGGCACATGGAATACGAGTGAGAAGTTGATCTTTGTTGTTTTAAGCCACAGATATTTTGGGGTTGCTTTTATTATAACATAATGCAACACGCTCACTCAGTCTGGAAATCCTATTAAGAAATTCATTGGGGCGCCTGGGTGGCTCAATTGGTGAAGCGTCTGACTCTTGATTTCACTTCACGGCAGGATCTCATGGTTCGTGAATTTGAGCCCCACTTCGGGCTCTGCACGGACAGTGTGGAGCCTGCTTGGGATTCTCTCTCTCCCTCTCTCAAAATAAATAAATAAACATTAAAATAAATAAATACATTTGTAGCTCTCTATGGACTTAAAAAAAAGTCCAATCTCCTTGACATGCTATGCAAGGACCTTGCATTATTATCTATTGTGTAACCAAAAAGCATCCCAATCGGGTTTCTATAATCCTAACAGGCCAGTCCTAAAATTCTCACAGGAGACAAACTGCCAAAAAATATTTCAAGCAATTCTAACACAGAAATATGATGGGGGTTTTGCTCTACTTGATAACAAACAAGATTTACTCTAAATGAATAGTAATTAATATATTGCAGTATCAAGTACAGGGATAGAGACAGATTACAAATTGTAAAAGACAGCTCAGAAATTGATCTATACACATGGAAATTGGATATGGATATCTGAGATGGCATTACAAGTCAGTGCAAAAAGGGGTATGATTCAGAGTTAGTTAAAATCAAGGTTAAGGGTACTGTCCTCAATTCAGCCACCAGCTATAAGTTCAGGGGTTCCCAGGGCCACTCTCACCTTTTGACCAATTGGCTACAAATTTAGGAGTTCCCATATCCACCCTCAGATAAGAAAGACTTACAGGGGTGCCTGGGTGGTTCAGTCGGTGAAGCGGTTAAGCGACCAACTGTTGACTTTGGCTCAGGTCATGATCTCAAGATTCATGAGTTTGAGTCCCCGGTAGGGCTCCATGCTGATAGTGCAGAATTTGCTTGGGATTCCCTCTCTCGCAAAAATAAATAAACTTGAAAAAAAGAGAGACTTAACACCAAAAGTCCTATTCTTATTCTAGTTTTATAATAGCATAAAGGTACAAATAAGAACAACCCAAAAGAGACACATAGAGAAGAGTCTGTAAAGTTGTAAACCTAAATCTTCCATCACCCTTCAAGATGCATCACCCACCGGGCACTGAGAAATGACATACTGAAAAGAGTATTGCCAACCAGGGAATTTCCCCTGAGCTTCCTATCCAGAGGTCTAATTTGGGTTTTATTACACAGACATGATCGATTTGGGGTCAAACTCAATCTCTAGTCTCTACTACCTCCTGGAGGTCAGAATGATATCGTATGGCTCAAGGCCTCAATCTTCTAATCACATGGTTGGTTTTTCTGGCTGGCCAGCTCCTGAGGTGAGTCATCTCTTCAGCAGAAACTACCTTGTGGTTTGGGGGCCCTTCATGTATAAAAAGACACACCTATCACTCAGGAAATTCTAAGGGTTTAGAGATTACCTCTTAGGAACCTGGGACAAAGGCTAGCCAAACCCCTTATGGTGGTTATTTTTAAAACAGTCCAATGATAATTAGTTATCCTATGGAAAAAGTAAATTAAGGTGTCTACTTGACACCCTACACAAATCAATGCTTCATGTATTAAGACTGAAAAACAACAAACTGATTTGACACAGGGCCAGACAGTATTTTAGAATTTTCAGGCCACATACAACCTCCATATATTTAACCCTTTAAAAATTTAGAAACCAGGGGCGCCTGGATGGCTCAGTCGGTTGAGCATCCGACTTCGGCTCAGGTCGTGATCTCACGGCTCATGAGCATAGGGCTCTGTGTTCACAGCTCAGAGCCTGGAGCCTGCTTCGGATTCTGTGTCTCCCTCTCTCTCTGCCCTTGCCCCACTCACGCTCTCTCTCTCTCTCAAAAATAATAAACATTAAAAAATTTTTAATTACAAAAAATAATTTAAAAACCAATCTTAAGGGCAAAGCCAAACAGGCTGGGGGCTGGATTTTGCCCATAAGGTGCTGACCTGTGGAACCCTAAAAGTTTTAGAAGAAAATAAAAGATACTATCTTTATGATCTTAATGAGGGGAAGGATTTCTTTTAAAAGACAGGTAGAAACTACAACAGGAAAGATTGTTAAATTTCAGCCAAATTAAAATTAGATATTCCATCTAAAATACATCAAAAACAGTAAGAACAAGCTGCGCACTGAGATAATCTTTTTGTAATGCTTAACCGAAAAAGGATGAAAACTTAAGATTATATAAAGAACTCTCACGAATCAGTAAGAAAATGACAAGAGTAAAAAATAGGCAAATATTCACGGAAGAGATAACTCTCAATAGCCAATGAACACAAGATACTTTAAAAAAAATTAAAAAAAAAATTTTTTTTTTCAACATTTATTTATTTTTGGGACAGAGAGAGACAGAGCATGAACGGGGGAGGGGCAGAGAGAGAGGGAGACACAGAATCGGAAACAGGCTCCAGGCTCCGAGCCATCAGCCCAGAGCCTGACGCGGGGCTCGAACTCACGGACCACGAGATCGTGACCTGGCTGAAGTCGGACGCTCAACCGACTGCGCCACCCAGGCGCCCCTAAAAAATTTTTTTAATCTCTACACCCAACATGGGGCTCAAACTCCCCAACCCGGGATCAAAAGTCGCATGGTCCTCAGCCAGCCGGCCAGGCGCCCCAAAGAAACTATATTTTAAATTGGAATCAGCCCAATTTGTGCATGAGCCAATTCTCAGATTTCTTTGATCTTTTCAAAAAAAAATTCACAGCAGTTCCTATTGGAATGGGTAGTTTTAACAGCTTTCGGAGATTTTCACAAAGTCACGGTTGACCGATGTATATTGTCTGAAAAGTTTGCAGCACTTGATACGTCTCTGTCAGGGCTCAAAGCCGCTGCACGTGGGGCAGCCTGGCCTAGAGCGCAGAGAACGCGGACCCGCGCACCAAAGCGGCAAAACGGCACGCAGATGCTCCAGAATCCTCGGAGGTTCCAGTAACGTTAGCTGTAAGCAGCAGGCTTTAAGACCTGATGACACTGCCATCAAGAATGCGGGTGCGTGATTTCTTCAAAAACCATTCGCACCTCATTGCTGAAGCTACGATAGCGTCACAGCTGCTTTTACATCCCGTTATTTCATAGCCCATACTTCCAGAGTTCAACAATTGGTGTTTTCCAAACAGGCCTGGAACAAAAGGCGACCTTGGCTGGGAATTTAGATCGCGACGCTCCAGCACACCTTCCAAGCCTAACCTCAATGGCTGGGATGCCCACTTAGATCCCAGCCGAGCAGACCCTTCCTTCCCCCGCGCCCCCTTCCCGGCTCCACAGACCCCTGACATTCCGCCAACATGGCCGCGCTCACAGCCCGCTCGTTTCCGACCGTTTCTCGGGCGTTCGTGCGGAGAGCGCAGCGTTGTTTGCGAGCTTCCCCATGGGAGGGACACACGTAGGCGCCAGTAATCTGACCGGAACCCCCCAGGTGAGCGGCGGAAAGACCGCGGGGGCGAAAGACCGCCTTGCAGCGCGCGTGCGCCCAGGGTGCCGCCGGAAGTGGGGACGCTCGCGCGCCCCCGCCCCGGCCGCCGTAGCCGGTGCCCCCAGAGCTGGGTGTGCGGCCCTGAACGGGCGAATTCGCAGGGGCGAGGCGTGGCCGCCGGAGGTCGCAGTGGACTCGGGGGGAACCCAGATCAGCGTGTGAGTCGGCGGAAGAGCTTAAGGAGGGGAGAGGATCCACGGAGGTCCGTGGCTCTGAGGTTGCGATGCCTTTGCCGCCAGGCCCGGGGGACTGCGGTGGTCGGGCATTCAGGCTCTGTGGAGATCGTGAGGTCAGAGTTTGGGGTCTGTGCGGGTCACTGTGCCAGGGGCGTTCCGGGATTGAGAACTGGAGGGGAGTGGGTATCTGTCGATGAAAGCGCTGTTCAGTTTCCTCTCCACTGACTGGTTTGCAAGGCTCCTCAGGCCCCCACAGATAAGAATTTTAGGGAGATCAAGGATTAAGTAAATCTAAACTGCTAAGCCTTCTGTTAAAAATGACTTTACTGTAACTAAACTTCCGTTTTCACTGGAAGTTTATTTGGATATTTGCTTTCAGATTCTGACACCAGTAAAACAACATTTGTAACCTCCCAAATTCTATTTCCCAAACATAATTTTTAATCAGAAGTGTATTTCAAGTCTTTTCTTTTTTCTTTTCTTTCCCTTTCATTTAGAGAGAGAGTGCGCAAGCTGGGGAGAGGGGCAGAGGGAGAGAGAGAATCTTAAGTAGACTCCACGCTCTGCACAGAGCCCTATTCGGGGCTCCATCACACAACCCTGGGATCATGACCTGAGCCCGAGTCGATCATTAACCGACTGAGCCACCCAGGTGTCCCTCTGCTTAATTTTCACAATTCAGATAAACTCTGGGAATACTGGGATAATTTGCTCTTTTTAGTTAATTTCATATTCTAAACATTTCCATGAAACAAATTCTCTTATGAAAAAATTGTTTTAGTGGCTACACTAATAAACAGGTAAAAGAAGGAGTGATGTTGTGACTAGAATATGATTAAATACTTGCATCTATTTGGATTGCTTTTGAATATTTAAAATATTTAGTTATTCTCTTGATTTTGGCTCAGGTCATGGTCTCACCATTGGTGAGAATGAGCCCTGTGTCCGGCTCTGCCCTGGGTGTGGAGCCTGCTTGGGATTCTCTCTCTTCTTCTCTCTCTCCCTCCCCCTGCCTTGCTCGCAAGCTTGCCCTCGTGCGCTCTGTCTCTCTCATTTGCTTGCCCCCAAAATAAACTAAATATATATATACATATACATATATACACGTATATATATACATATATATGTATATATGTATATATATACGTGTATATATGTATATGTATATATATGTATATATACGTATACATATATACGTGTGTATATATATATATATATATATATATATATATATATATATATATAGTTTTTGTCCCTGTTCCTAGCAAGAGCTCCTAAAATCCTTGGGATTTTCCAAGTGTGAGAGTGGTTAAGGTGTCTTTTGCTATATTAATGAGGCGACTTTTGCTAAGCATCTGTGGGTGGGGGCTGGTTGCCAGGGGAACCAACTTTGTGATTGGAGGGTTGAAACTCTTAGGCCACCCCCTAACCTCTGGGGAGGGACCGGAGCTGTAGGTGGAATCGTCACCACTGGCCAATGAGTTAATCATGCCTATGTAATAAAACCTCCATAAAACCCCAAATGGCCACGGTTCAGGGAGCTGCTGGCCTGGAGAACGTGTGGAGCTGGAGAGTGGAGAACCAGGAGAAGGGCAAGGAAGGGCCACACCCTTTCCCCATGCCATCTGCCTCTCTTCTGACCGTTCCCGAGTGACAGCCTCTTATAATAAGCTGGTAACCTAGTAAGTAAAAGGTTTGACTTCTGTGAGCCACTTTCTCAATTTAATTGCACCCGAGGAGGAGGTCATGGGAACCTGATTTATAGCCAGTTGGTCAGAAAGATAAGTCACAACCAGATTTGGGACTGGCTTGAAGCAGTGGAGGGGGGTGGAGGTGCAGTCTTTCTTTCCTTCCTATAATAACTGCTATCTTGTTTTATATCACTCGTCTTCATGCTTTTACTAGATGTGTATGTATCTACAAACAATACATAATCTTTTGTGCGAGTTTTAGAAACATGAGAACGGTAGTGTATTGTATGTATTAAAAAAATTACAGGTAGGGTGGCCGGTTAGCTCAGCTGATTAGAGCGTGGTGCTAATAAAAAAAATTACAGGTAGTGTTTTGTTTTGTTCTTCATGCTGTGGAAGTAATGAATTCCTAACTGACTAAGGGTTCAAGTTTGAAATAGGTTTTGGATTTTTATGGAATGTTTTTCTCAGCGTCAATTTTGGTGACCGTAGGACTTTTCTAACCTGCTAATATATTGTAGCAGACACAGTTGGTTACTTGCTGTTGCAGAAAAGAGTTAACACAGCTCTTTTTAGAAAGGCCTTCTTGCAAGGTTGCTTACAGGTCCCTTGCCTGGCATCTGGGAACTTAGCTTTGGGGAGGGTTCCCATCACTCCCTATTGACTGGCTCACTGTGCTTACACCGTTCTTTCAAGCAGTATGGTTTATTCTCAACACCTGCTCTCCTCTGGGAATCTGGGATTTTGGCATGTGCTAGGCAGTGGGTGCCTACATGAACAGCCCCCAGTAAGAGCCGTGGGCACCATGTCTCTAGTAAGCCAACACATTGTGTGTTATCACAGCTTGTTGCTGGGGGAGGTAAAGGCTTCCTGTGTGACTTCACAGAGACAGGACTCTTGAGAGCTTGCACCTGATTTCCTCCAGATTTTGCCATTTGGACTTTTTCTCTTTGCTGTTTTGCTTTGTATGCTTTCGTGGTAATAATTTGCTGAGGTCTGTCAGTCCTAGTTAATCACTGACCCTGAGGGGTGGTCTTGGGTATTTCCAGCACATCTGCCCAACATCCATTCACTTCCTTCCCTTTTTCTAACAGATTCTCCAGGTGTTCCTTGGCTTGTGGCAGCTTGTCTCTACTCTGCCTCCATGTTCACGTGGTCTCATCTTCCCTGGATGTAGGGTCCATCTGGATACTCCTGGATTCTCTTAAGATCCTTAATTACATCGGCAAAGACTCTTTTTCCACATGAAGTCTCATTCACAGGTTCATGGGGTTAATACATGGATACAGCTTTTTTTTTGGGGGGGGGGGACCATTTAACCAAGTACAAATGGGGATGTGGATTTTAAGGGATTATATGTCCAGAGTCTAACCTTCTGTATGTCCTTTTTCCCACTTTCCCTTTCTCATTCATGCTGCTGCTTCTTTTTTAAGTTTATTTATTTTGAGAGAGAGCATCCCAGGCAGGGTCTGCACTGTCATTGCACAGCCTGATGCCAGACTTGATCTCACGAACTGTGAGGTCATGACCTGAGCCATGATGAAGAGTCAGACACTTAAATGACTAAGCCATCTAGGCACCCCTCATTCAGGCCACTTCTGCTTCACAGAAGAAAGGCATGCCTCCCCCACATTCAGATGTTATGTTTTATTTGCCTGGGTTAGAAAGCCTTTGGGGGCACCAAGTAAAGAGAAAGTTACAGATACTGACTTTGACTTAAGGTGGGTGCACAGCAGCAGTGTCAGCGTCTGTGCCCAGAGCGAATGGATCATCCAAAATGAACTTGCCCTTCACCCCACAGGTCCTGGATTCTCAGGAATAAAAGAGATCCAGTAAAGGACGAGTAGGGGTTCTTGGAGTTGCATACGGCCATTCGTGGGACATCCTTGTCCTAAGACCAAGATTTCTGAACAGAAAATTAGGGCAGATTCAGAAGAACTAACATCCCTGTTACTGGGCATTTTCTGAAACAGAAGAAAATGATGAAGGCCCAAGTGACTTTTGGTTTGTTGTATTCAAAAGTTGAGTCTTTCATGGATTTGGGGAGGCCTGAAAAAATCAGTTTGACTAAATAAAAAGTGTAAATGGGGAAAAATGGGCTCTGGGGAGAAATAGATGTCCCTTCAAAATTAGGGCAGAGTGGGATCAGGAACATGTTGTTCCCAGAGTTCGTGCATGACTAGTGCTGGACTGTGGTGTATGGATCTGCAGGATCCTGCTGGTACAACCATCAGTGTGTACCTGCTTACTATCTCTGACAGTCATTGCAGTCAGAAAATCACGGTAAGTTACATCAGATGCCTTGACTCAGGACAAAGCATATCAGTTCCTCAGGAGAGGTCACCATTTCATGGCACGTAAGCGTTAGGAACTCTCTTTGATGGTTTTTTTCCAGAGGTGACCTGGTAGGCTGTGTGATCTCAGCAGCCTTCTTCTAATCAGTGTATGAGCATGGCTGTTACTTACCTGATTATTCTGAGTCCCCTGTGGGAGTAGATCAAGTAGAATTCAGTAGACACTGGTTTTTGAGGAGACCACAGCCCGATGACTTCCATACCCAGCCTTACTTCCATCTGGATTTGTCCTTGAGTAGAACTGGAAGTGCCCAGTAAAATGGAAGGTTTGCACACCTTTCAGAGGCCCTCTGGGAACAGGTCGCTGGACTGGTGTTTGAGTACAGATTTGGCCAGAGGGAGTTACAAGTTCTTATCTGGTGCTGGCTCGGGTTGTTGAGATCTACACAGGGTTGCCTTAGAACTTCAGCTCATCTCAGAAAACATAGAGCCTTCTGTGTTCAAAATCGAGTTGTCACCTTCCACCTTTGTACTGCCTTTAATTACACAAATGACTCATTGTGGCATAACAAAAAATATATACGTATTTGCTCTTTGACTCTGGTTCCTGGCTGAGCTCCTATATCCCATTATTTCCTAAGTGGCAGGAGTGTCTTTTGTTTTCATGACAAGCCCCTTTGAGCATATCTAAGTTTATGCTAATGAGGTGACTCAAGGTAAGCCCCTAGATAGCTTCAGGATGAGGGCTGGTCCCCCAAAAGACCAAGCTTTGATTAGAGGGCTGGAACTTTCAGCTCCACCTGGAACTCGGGACAGGAGGAGAGCTGCAGCTGGAGTTCTGTCACCAGTAAGCAGTGATTTAATCAGTTGTGCCTGTGTAACGGAACTTCCATAGAAACTTGGGGCGCCTGGGTGGCGCAGTCGGTTAAGCGTCCGACTTCAGCCAGGTCACGATCTCGCGGTCTGTGAGTTCGAGCCCCGCGTCGGGCTCTGGGCTGATGGCTTGGAGCCTGGAGCCTGTTTCCGATTCTGTGTCTCCCTCTCTCTCTGCCCCTCCCCCGTTCATGCTCTGTCTCTCTCTGTCCCAAAAATAAATAAACGTTGAAAAAAAAAAAAAGAAACTTGACAGGGTTCAGAGAGCTTCCACGTGGGCAGATCCATCCACCTGCTAGGAGGGCAGTGCACCCCAACTCCTTGGGGACAGAGGCTCCTCCACGCAGGACCTCTTTGGACCTCACCTGAGTACCTCTTCATAGTATGATTTATAATAAATTAACTTTTTAATGTTTGTTTATTTTTGAGAGAGGGGTAGAGAGATAGAGACAGGGAGACAGGAAACAGGCTCTGCACTGAGAGTAAAGAGCCCGATTCAGGGTTGGAACTCACAAACCGTGAGATCATGACCTGAGCCGAAGTAGAATACTTAACCAACTGAGCCACCCAGGTGCCCCCATAATAAACTGTAATTTTAAGTCCAATATCTTCCTGAGTGAGTTCTAGCAAAATCACACCTGAGAGGGGAAGGTTGTGGGAACCCCTAAATTTATAGCCACGTTGCATAGAAGTGCAGCTAACATGGGGACCTGGTACTTGTGACCGGTCTCTGAAGTGAAGGCAGTCTTGTAGAATCGAGTGAGCCCTTAAGCCGGTTAAGGTCTGATGCTGACTCTGAATAGTTAGTGTCAGATAGGATTGAATTATAGGATGCCCAGTGTCTGAGAATCAGAGACTTGGAAAATTAGTATTGGAAGAGACCATGTATTTGGTGTCAGGAAGAACCACAGAGTCAGATACATTTTCAATGTAAAAGGCTCATTATATAGTACACATAGTGATAAAGTTCCCCTCCATACATTCTTTGGCCCACAATTCTCTGGCACATCATTAACACATGCTTGGTAGTGTGTTCCTGTGTTCTGGCATTTACCTATGTGTATCTATGTGTGTGTGTGTATGTGCATGCCTGTGTGTGCATATATCTACGTGAATCTATGTAGGCAAATGCTTACACCTGTGAAGACATTTTTACGAGCATAAACTCATACTATGTCACCCTGATGTCCCTAGCATTTCATACAGTGACTGACAAATAGGTGCTGAAATACACAGATTGCAAATGATCTCAGGGTAGCAAGAGGATTTAATGGCTGCATATCACAGATATCTGTGATTTGTGGGATAAAAGAATGACTGAATATTTTAATGACTTTGCTTCTTTTGTGATTAATTGAAAAAAATAAGAATAGAAACAGCTTACAAGGTGAAAATGAGCAGAACCACTTCCTTCACATTCCTTTTGAGTAGGGAAAACCTCGCCCTTCCTCCTTTGTGTCTCCTTAACTCTCATATCACTGCCACAGTCACATCACTTCTGATGCCAGGCATGGGGACCCCCCCCCCCCCCCCCGCAAACAATTCTCTGACACCAGCTGGGTGGCCTACAATTCAAATCAATTCTGACACTTCCTAGAGTTAGCATCAGATTCCAGGTTAAGGGCTCACTCCCACAAGACTGTCCCCTACTCAGATGTTAATTGAAAAACAGTAGGTCCCCAGGTTACTCACAACTTCTGTCTGATTTGGCTACAAATTGGAAGTTCTCCACGACCCCTCCTCCAGTTCAAATTCAGTTTCAATGAATTTGCTAGAGTGGCTCACAGAACTCGGGAAACACACTTACCAGTTTATTAGAAAAGGAAATAAAGGACACAGGTGAATAGCTGGGCGGGAGAGATGTGTAGGGTGAGGTGTGTGGGAAAGGGCATGGAGCATCCACCCCCTCTCCAGGCACCATCCTCCCAGAAGCTCTCCAAACCCTGTACTTTAGGGATTTTATGGAGGCTTCCTCACCTAGGCATGATTGATCATTAACTGTTTTCCAGCCCCTCTCCGTTCTCAAGAGAATAGATATCGTATCTCAAGAGATATGAGAATTAAGGAAAGTTAACTGGTCTGAAAGTTCCAAGCTTCTAATCATAGCTTGGTCTTTCTGGTGACCAGCAGCATCCAGGAGCCCAGCCAGTTGCCCCATCAGAACAAAGACATTCATACCGTTCTTAACACTTAGGAATTTACAACGGTTTCAGGAACCCTGTGAGAAATTGGAGTTAAAGACCAATTAGAAAATAAAAGATGCTCCCAGGGCCCTTATCACCTAGGAAATTATAGGGGTTTTAGGAGCTCTGCCAGGACAGGGACAGAGCCCAATATATGTATTTTCTATTACCTCGCACCCTCCATTTCGATAAAAGGGAAATACTTCCAAAGAGGACCGTTTTGTTACAGGAATCGCTGACACTGGAGGATGTGGCCGTGGACTTCACGTGGGAGGAGTGGCAGCTCCTGGCCCCCGCCCAGAAGGACCTGTACTGGAATGTGATGCTGGAGAACTACAGGAACCTGGTGTCACTGGGTGAGGACAGCTTCCCTGTCACTCGGAGGCCTTTCCTCTGTCAGCTTCTGAGAGCTGTGGCGTGTCTGTGCTGAAGTGTAGGTTTTCAGTCCCTTCCCTGGCCCCTGATGTGAAGGTAGAAGCTCTCCTTGTCTCAGAGAAAAGCCTTTGATTTGCGAACATGCAAATTGTGCAGTCCCTAACATGTATCGCCCTCATATCATTGCAGAGCCCAGGGCAGTTTGATGAGCCTAATAAGTCTTCTGTCATTTCCCATATACAGGGTATCAAGCTCGCCAACCAGATTCATTCTCTGAATTGGAACAAGAAGAACCACCATGGATTTTCAAAGATGAAGTCCAAAGTCAAACCCATCCAGGTGAGAGAAAACCAGCAGTGGGGGAGGGGGAGAGGGGAGGGGGAGAGGGGAGGGGAAGGCTGTGGAAATCACTTTCTTGTCATTTCAGGAAGGCATCATAGTGGCAAGGGTGTCTGGGGCTACAGAACTGGAACTTCTATGTATCTTTCTCCTCAGATGAGAACTCTTTCTCGCTGTAGGAATTTAGAGGAAAACATACTTCTTGATCTCTTCGTGGAACTAATCCCTATCTATTTTTTCTTAGATGTCAACATTTTTTACCCTAGGACTATTCTTGCTTAGATTTGCACATCTTCCCACTTCATCACTTGTCAGAGTCCCTTTCACCTCTCTTTATGAAATTCTTCCTTCCATGTCTTGCTAAGAGAAAACTTTGAATTCATTGTTGTCTTCTAATACACCTTCCTGCCCCGTTGGGAAATACTTATTTCCCTTCATAACATCCAACCCCCACCCCCTTGGATGCCTTGCTTCCACGGTAACCTCATCTCTCTCTTTTTTAAAGCTGCTTCTTTTTTTGAGGGAGTGCACGCATGGAGGAGGGGCGGAGAGAGACAGAGACAGAGAATTTCAAGCAGGCTCCACGCCCAGTGCAGAGCTCAATGCAGGGCTTGATCTCAGGACCATGAGATCATGATGTGAGCCAAAATCAGGAATCAGACACGTAACTGACTGAGCCACCCAGACACCCCAACCTGGTCTCTTCTTATGCATTTATCTGCTTCTCTCTTTCCCCACTCTGGGGTTACTCAAAGGTTCTCTTTTTATTCTCTGCTCTGGCTCAAAGGCCTTAAAACCTTACTTTATTAAAAAATGTTAAGTTCCTGTTCTTTGTTGAGATTCCCAAGTTGAGATCTCCTTTAATATTGTCTAATCTATACACAGTTGACTCTTGAACAACATGGGTTTGAATTGCCTGGCTCCACTTATGCACGGATTCTTTTCCATACAGCATAGTACTATAAATATACTGTCTCTTCTATGATTTCCTTAACATTTTCTTTCCTCTACTCACTTTATTGTAAGAATACAGTATATAATACATATACAAAATATGTGCTAACTGGCTGTTGGTAGTAAGGCTTTCAATCAACAATAGGCTATTACTAGTTGTGTTTTGGGGGAGTCAAAGTTGCATGTATATTTTCGACTGCCCCAGAGGGTCGGTACCCCAACTCCTGTGTTGTTCAAGGGTCAGCTGTAGCTTACCTCTTTCCATGGCAACTCCCTAGAGTTCACACTTATGTGAGAAACTAGAATGATCTTCCCTCTAAGAAAACCCTTTTCCATCATCTTTTTCATTAAAAATTTATTTTTAATATTTGCTAGGGTTTTGTTGAGGTATAATTGACATTACATTGTTTTACAGTTTCATTATCTTTTTATTTTATTTTTTAAAACAATTTTTTATGTTTATTTTATTTTTTATTTTTGAGGGAGGAAGAGAGAGAGACAGAGCGCCAGTGGGGGAGGGGCAGAGAGAGAGGGAAACACAGAATCCAAAGCAGGCTCCAGGCTCTGAGCTGTCAGCACAGAGCCTGACACAGGGAGAACTGTGAGATCATGATCTGAGCCGAAGTGGGAGGCTTAACCGGCTGAGCCACCTAGGTGTGCCCCAAGAGAATTTCAGTTTTTAAAAAGACAATGATAATGTTTAAATAAATATTAAAAAAAATTTTTTTTTTTTTTGAAATTCTCTTGTACTTCTGTACATCTTAAATCCTGGCCATGCTGTGATTACCTTGACCCTTCTCTACTCTCTAGGGTATTTAAGGTGTCTACTGTTCCTGTTCTTTAATTAGGATACAATTTCTTCTTCTCAGTTCTTAGCCTAAATAAAGCCTCCTGTCCGCTTTACTGTAATTCCTTCGTATATTTGTTAATTCTACTCTTTCTTAATTTAACTTAGATTTTGTTAATGGATTATTGTCCCTAAAGCTTTCCCTTGTCTCCTCATAGATTGATGACAGTAAGTTGCAGTTGACCCTATTATCATCCATGACACAGAAATTTTATTTCTTTCAAAGACCTAAAGTCTCTACTCTCAGAAAGGGGGAGGCATAAATATAACAAAAATAAACATGCAGAGTTTCAATTTTATTAGATGAAAAGAGTTATGAAGATGGATAGTGATGATGGTTGCATGACATTATGAATATATTTGATACCACTAAACTGTAAACTCAGAGTGGTTAAGATGATAAATTTTGTTGTGGATTTTATCACAATTTAAGAAGTGGGAAAAGTACATAGAAACTATGTCTAGTGGTGAAAAGGGCTGTGAACACCAATCCGTTGGCATCACGGAACAGTGGGTGGAAGGGATGGGGTCTGCCCTTCTACAAATAGGAATGTCTGTGGACTACAGGACGCCTGTGAGCAGAGGATGAGTGACAGGGAGTAGGTTTCCTGGGTGAAAAATGAAGAGAATGGGAAGTGCAGAGCCAGAGGCAAGAATGTGTCTGAGGAACATCAAAGAAGCCTGTGTGGATACTGCAGAGTGAGCAAGAGGGAAAATTACTGGAGATGAAGTCAATGGAGTAGTGGTGATAGGTTGGTTGGTCATGGAGGGCCTTGTAGTCCATTCTGAGGACTTGATTTTACTCCTAGTAAATTGAGAAACAAAGTTTGTAGTATAGCAGTGACAGATATAATTTATATTTTGGAAGTGTCACTTTGACTATGGGTAGACTGGAACCCATATGAGGAACGCTGCTTCCTCAGAGAGTTGGGTTTTATTAGAATAGGGTTCAGGGCCCGCATATGTCTTTATGCAGAGCCCCCCAAGGGTGCTATTGTGACACAAGCTGATGAACTACAGTCCTAACACACAGTAAAAGAGATTGAAATTAGTGGGAAACAAAGTTAAGTGTTTCTCTACACCAAAGGTTTGATAAGCAAAGATTGGACAGATCTTCATGTAATATTTAGAAATGAAGCTTTTGATTGTATGAGATGTTTTTGCTATAATTCAAGGCTCTACAAAATTCAAGCAAATAATAAACATAGGGACTACAGTTGACCCTTGAGCAACACAGGTTTAAAAGGCACAGGTCCACTTATACACAATTTTTTTTCCAATACAGTTCTGTAAATGTAATTTATGATTTTTAAAAAAAAATTTTTTAACATTTATTTATTATCGAGAGACAGACACAGAGCATGAGCAGGGGAGGGGTAGAGAGAGGGGGAGACACAGAATCTGAAATAGGCTCCAGGCTCTGAGCCGTCAGCACAGAGCCCGACGCGAGGCTCGAACTCACAAACTGTGAGATCATGACCTGAACCGAAGTCAGTCACCCAACCAACTGAGCCACCCAGGTGCCCCTAATTTATGATTTTTTAAATAACACATTTTTCTCTACTTTTTTTTTTTAAATAAGAATACAGTATATAACACATATAACAGACAAAATATGTGTTAATGTCTTTATGTTATCGGCAAGGCTTCTGGTCAACAGTAGACTATTAATAGTTAGGTTTTGGGTAAGTCAAAAGTTAATGTGTATTTTCAACCACAGGGAAGGGGGGGTTGGCACCCCTAACCTCCCATGTTGTTTAACAGTCAACTGTGTTTTAGAAGTTTAGAAGAAAAGTAACCTAAAGTGGTATAGAAGGAATGGAGAATGATAGTATCACAAAGTACCTTACGTTGCAAGAGATATAGCTAGGCTTTGAAGAAGATGATGAAGAAACATGCCAAAAAATTGGAAGTATGCACAGCCATATGGGGACTGTCAAAAGATTGGCCTAAAACCAGCCACATGAAGATCAAGGTCAGAAGGTATTTGTTGGAGACTAGTGAGTGGAAAATTGGGTAAACTGGGCACATTATGTTAATGTAAAGGTTTATCACCAGGCTACTTTTGTGATTTTTCCATGTTAGCAATAAACAGGGCACGGTAGAGATTAGGTTTTCCAAATTTCTGTAGGTAGGCACTGTAGCAATAGTAAGGTGTAGCCAGATGTTCTAAGTAAAACTAAAGGCAAACCTGCCAGAGTCTTGATTCAGGAGGAAGGTGGTCCATTAGGACCCCTTAAATGATACCCCATAACCTAACTATTAATAGTCTACTGTTGACCAGAAGTCTTGCCGATAACATAAAGAGTGTAGAATTAAGGAAGAAGCTGTTAGTGGCAAGACGAGAGATTAGTCTGTCAGGGACAATGAAATGGGAGAAACTCCAGTATGATCTCCATGCAGGTACAGTATGATGAAGAAGGTGACAGTTCCCACATCTGGTGCAGCAGATCTGCTTGTAGAGAAGACTGTGCATGTTGTAAAAGTCTGTAAGAATGATCATGTCCCTCTTTCTGTGGGAACATATGAGAATGTGTCACACCTAGAAGAAAGGTTAGAATGTTTGGGAAAGTTCATTTGATGATGGTCTACATAATGAACAAGAATGACGTGTTTTAGCAACAAGGGGAGCACCCGGAGTCTGTTAGAATTTTTTTGAAATCAGATTCTATGCATCCAACATTCCGACTTGTCTCTGGGATATTTGTTCTAACACTGGGTCCGCTTATTTCTCTATCAGTGTGGTTGATGCTTGGGTCTCTTCAGCGGTCTCTCAGAGTCCCAAAGCTCTGTATGTTGAAATGACTAAGGTCATAGTCTTGTGCCTTCATCTGCTTTCAGTCTTGACCTTCTGAAATGTGATCCCATTTAACACTCTGACCTTAGTGATCTTTACGTTCTGATGATTTCCACATATCTCCATTTAAGACCTCTCTCAAGTTTCATATATATCTGACTGGGTTTTCCATGTCTGTACTTGGATATCTAATAATTACCTCAAAGGTGATGTGCTTCAAAATGCACTTGTTCTCATCCTATTTGAACTTGAACAACATCTTCATCTTATTAAAAGGCATCACCCACTTACCCATTAGCTCAAGCCAAATCCTTAGATTAGCTCAAGCCAAATCCTTAGGAACACGCTTTGATTTCCTCCTGTTACTTATCCCCAGATAAATCCAGTAATGGGTATTATCCATTCTTTAAAACACATCCAGATTTCTTCCACTTTTCATTCCCTTTGCTTCCTCCAACTAGGGTCACATTTGCAATTGCCTACTTTCTTCTTTTTCTTGCGTGTTTATTCTGTTTCTCTTTCCATCCTTTAGAGTAGGAGTTCAGTGAAAATAAAGAGTATTTTTTTATTTCTCCAACACTAACATGATACCTGGTATATGGTAGTAGCCACTTAAGAAGGATGTATTGAATGAGTGGATTTTGTCTCTTACCATTTTGAATCAGGTATCCCTCCAGCCTCTGTGATCTGATGCTGCTAGTGACTTCCTTGTATTTTATTGTCTCCAGGGCCTTATTTACAAAGCAGATAATTCTTGATCTGTTGTGAATTTACCCTATATGACACTGACAGCTGTCATCTTTTGGTTTGTTGTATTTGTATTACTGTGTTTTTAAACATTTCTAACAGATAAGTTAGTGTTTCATGAGTACAGAATTTTTTTAGGTGGGGAAGATAGAAATGTTCTAGAGATGGATGATGGTGGTGGCTGCACCACAGTGTGACTGTACTTAATGACACAGAACTGTACGCTTAAAAATGGTTAAAATGGCAAATTTTACCTTATGTGTATTTAGCTACAATTTTAAGAGCTTTTTTAAAAAAGAGATAAGGAATATGTATACAAGGATATGCTTGGAATTTCTTTTATGTTGATACTAAAAGTTTTCCACTAAAGAGCCAGCCCACCCCACAGTACTTTTGAAGCAGTTTTATTCCATATGATGGTCATGGAAAGATTCACCGTTGTCTTCTTTCCTAGAAATTGAGAGAGTTGACGATCATCTGCCTCAGCACTTAGAAAATCTCAAAATGCCGAAGAGGATGGAACAGTGTTATGAACTGAACACATGTGGAAAGACTGTTCATCAGAGCAAAAGTCATTTTCCTTTCAGGCCAAATCATGATAGGTTTCATTTACGTGGAAAAACTTTGAAGCCACACTTAATCAACCACAGTAGAAGCTGTGACATAAAAGAGCCTGCTGAGTCTGGTGGAGACGGGAGATCCTTTCTCAGTGCTAATCACAAGCAAACTCACACTGAAATTCAATTCCATGAAAGTAGAAGGTCCACCGGCACTAGGTCACAATTTCTTAAACATCAGCAAATACACAAAATAGAGATGGCCCACGAATGTCCTGAATGTGGGAAAGCCTTCCTCAAGAAGTCTCGGCTCACAGAACATAAGAGAATTCATACAGGAAAAAAACCCCATGGGTGTAGTGTATGTGGGAGAACCTTCTCCAAGAAGTTCAAGCTCACTGAACATCAGCGAATTCACAAAGGCGAGAAACCCTATGAGTGCTGTGAGTGTGGGAAAGCCTTCCTCAGGAAATTTCAGCTTACTGAACATCAGAAGACTCATACAGGAAATAAACCCCATGGCTGCGGTATATGTGGGAAAGCATTCTCCAGAAAGTTCAAGCTGACCGAACACCAGAGAACTCACACAGGAGAGAAACCTTATGGATGTACTGAATGTGGCAAAGCCTTCTGCAGGAAGGCAGAACTCACTATACATCAGAGAAATGAAAGAGGAGAAAGGCCCCATCAGTGCAGTCAATGTGGAAAAGGTTTCGCCAGAAAATCACAACTCATTCTACATCAGAAAACTCATACAGGAGAGAAATCTTATATATGCAGTGAATGTGGAAAAGGTTTCATTCAGAAGGGCAATCTCCTTATACATCAACGAACTCATACTGGAGAGAAACCCTATGGATGCATTGAATGTGGTAAGGCCTTCAGCCAGAAGGCGTGCCTGATAGCACATCAGCGATTTCATACAGGAAAGACTCCCTTCGTATGTACTGAATGTGGAAAATCTTGTTCACAGAAATCAGGACTCATTAAACATCAGAGAATTCACACAGGAGAGAAACCCTATAAGTGCAGTGACTGTGGGAAAGCCTTCACTACAAAGACAATGCTCACTGTCCATCAAAGAACTCATACAGGAGAGAGACCCTATGGATGCAATGAATGTGGGAAAGCTTTCTCCCACATGTCATGCCTTGTTAAACATAAGAGGATACACACAAGAGAGAAACATGTAGATTCAGTGAAGGTTGAATATTCTTCCACAGAGGGTCACAGCTTATTAGATACTAGTGAATTCATGCAGGGGAAAAGCCCAGTTAATACAGTGACTGCACAGATGCCTTCCACGATCCCTCAGACCTCATTAAACATCAGTGGGCTCCTCGCAGATAGGAATGCGGTCCTAGTGGGACAGCCAGCTGCCAGATGTGCACCCTCAGGAAATAACGGAGAATTTGTACAGGAGAGAAACCTTATGAATGCAGCGAATGTGGTTGTGCCTTCAGTGGTCAATTACATCTTATTTTATGTCACGAAAAACACATAGAAAAAACCTGGTACATTCAATTAGGAAAAGCCTTGAGCAATAATGTCTTGCTGATAATATGGTTATACACAAACAAAACCCATGAGTGCAGAGGCTAGTTTTAGAAGACCGACTCTGTCTGTCATCAGTGATCAACATAGCTCATCAGGGAGCTTATAGTGAGTAGAGACATGGCAATAGTGGGAAAGTCCCTACCCTTAATATGTGTCAGTTCACACTGAGGAGAAACAGGAGGCAATGAACGTGGGGCACCTAGGTGGCTCAGGTCATGATCTCACGGTTCGTGAGCTCAAGCCCCGTGTCGGGCCCTGCGCTGACAGCTCAGAGCCTGGAGCCTGCTTCAGATTCTGTGTCTCCCTCTCTCTCTGCCCCTCCCCCGCTCAGCTCTGTCTCTCTCTCTCAAAAATAAACATTAAAAAAAAAAAAGGCAGTGAACATGGCTGGGATTTCAGTGGTACATTTTGCCTCATGCATTAGCAGGTAAAATCACAGAGAAATAAAACTCCGTTAATCCACTAATTGTGGAATTCCTTTAATGAAATACTAAAGTTCTTGTGAAACAAAGGTTTGTGAAGATGAGGAACATTTGAGAGTTTTATGTACCTTTTCTAATTTGACCTATATGTCATGTAATACACCTGATGTACATTTTCAGACAGGGTACCTTGAACCACATTCCTAATTACCATGTTAGTGATTCCATAATTTAGAGGAGATAGTTTCTGCCCTACATCACTGGCTAACATTATCACACTATATTCACTATTCCCGTTTGTGGATTCTTTTTTTTTTTAATTTTGTTTTAGAGAGAGAGAGTGTACGCATGTGAGCTGGGGATAGGGGCAGAGAGAGAGAGAGACTCAAGCATGACCCTGGGATCGTGACCTCCACTGAAATCAAGAGTTGGAAGCTCAACCAACTGAGCCATTCAGAATTAAAACAGGGCCAGGAAGAAATTAAGTAAATAATAAAACAGGGCCAGAAAGGACCAAACTTTCCAAGTAACCTCAGGTGCACCTCTTCCTCTTTTTCTAAAATTTTCTTCAATTCTAAAATTCCTCAGTATCATATAATGTTTACCCTGTTGGATTTCTTTGGCTTTAGATTTTATTTCAGGCAACTGAAGTCCTTCAAAAAGAAATGAATATTTTAAACTCATGAATATAATTTAATGTCCTTTGATGAGTTTAAGTTCAATTTAAAAATAAGAGCAAGCATTACACAATGTCACCATAAAAGTGATTTTTAAAATTTTCTAGACCTGAAAAGATAGAGAAACCAGGTTTGCAAAATGAACTAAAAGCCCAAGTACAATTAGTAATTTAAACCTACACATTAAATAACAAAATACATTCCAACAAAGCTCTCAGTAGTCATTTTCGAAAACATGAGAAAGTAAGGTAGGCAATTTGAACACAAATTAAAAGGATTACTTCCATCCTAGCTCTCCCTGTCCCTTCCCTGATTATTGAATTCTCAGAATGCTGGGAATCTGAAGTTCTAAATGCCTGGATAACTATCCAGTTGCCTCCCCTTGGAGGCAGTACCCTGTCTAACCCTAACTTTTGCTTCATTGATGGAACCACCCCAACATTCTTCCTGGTATCTATTCCCATTTTCTCTCAACTCAGAGGGACTCTGAGTCCTACAAACACGAGGAAGACAAAAGTAGATCTTCATAGAATCAGCCTTGGACTGGTATCTCATGCTCCACAAAGCCAGAGAGACTTGGATTTGGACCTAGAGTAGGCATAGGGTTTCTGGAAGAGTAGGGTGAATCTAGTGCTGGAATTACTGAAGGCCTGTAACCAGCCTGGAAAGTATTTTTGGAATCTGATATGTATAATTAGTTAAATGTAGTCAGGGGTAATCACAGGGGCTGGCATAAACAATACAGGAAGAAGTTCAGACCACGTCTACTGGTGAAAAACTGATCTGAAAAGGGCATGAGGTCAGGTCTCAGGGAGAAACTAAAGGTAGAGGTCTGTCAGATGAGATAGTTGAGTGGCATTTAGGCAGTTGATTTTTTTTGTAAATCAGTGACATAAACACCACTAGAATCACTTGGAGAGAACATTTCACTTGTTTTCTTCGAGATTTTGATATGGAATATAAAGACGTATATACATATAAACGTTACCAATTTTAATACAAACCATATTGCGATATCAACTTTATGAGCAAGTGTAAGGTCTTGAATGTAAGTTATACACTGTAAAAGTTAGACTATAAGCTTCATGAGGGTAGGGAACTTCTGATAACCCCTGTATACAAGGTGTCTAGAAGAATATGTGATATAGGGTAGGCACTTGATACACATGGTTAGTTGACTGAATCCCATCCAATAAGCAATCTTGTCTTGCTTAACTGAGATTTAAAGCAGGGCCAGGAAGAAATTAACTAACCAAATAATAAAACAGGGCCAGAAAGGACCAAACTTTTCAAGTAACCTCAATGTATCCCAAAACAATTCTTTGTAAGAGAGGCGCTTCAAGAATATGAGTAAGAGAGGCGTCTGGGTGGCTCAGTCGGTTAGCATCCAACTCGGTTTTGGCTCAGGTCATGATCTCACAGTTTGTGGGTTCGAGTCCCATGCTGGGCCCTGCACTGACAGTGCAGAGCCTGCTTGGGATTCTCTCTCTCTGGACCCTCTCTCTCTGCCCCTCCACCCCCACTCTCCTCTCTCTCAATAAATTAACTAAATAAATAAATAGAGTGCAAAAATATCCTGATCTCCCCTGTTGTACCTACTCCCCCATAATCCCATAATAAAGTTGACAAACTTATCAGGCAGGAAAATGTGACCAGTGTTGAAAGACCAATCAAAAGTGACCTAGAACTGATATCAATGCTAGATTGAGCGGACAAGGACATTGTATCAACGGTTATAGCTGTATTCCATTATATCAAAGAGAGGAATGATTAACATGTTAATAACAACAATGTCTTGGGTTGATAAGATATGTAATACATTTTACTTCATATTTTATAAACCTTCCCAGAATACTGTTGTTTGTTCACTATCTTGATCAGAGAGTGAAGGGCAGTTAGCAGTTTCCCCTAGGCATTCCTCACAATACCTCTTTTGCCACTTGGCCAAGAACATAAGGCCGCCTTTTTTTTTTAAGTTCAGGTTCTCTGAACAGTTTTTCACTTTTTAATAAAATCTTTTGTTCTCATTATGCTTAAATTTGTACTTTCTTTTGCCTTGCCATAAAGTTCACTGATGTTTTGCATACACGAATAGGGTAAACTGCTCCTAGTTTTTAGACCCCCCCCCCCCCCGCCCACCTGTTTTTCATTTTGGATAGTTTGTATTGCTGTGTCTTTTCAGTTCACTAATTTTTTTCTTACACAATGTCTACTCTGCTAGGGACACCTGGGTGGATAAGTCCTTTAAGCTTCCAACTTCAGCTCAGGTCATGATCTTGTGGTCCATGGGTTTAAGCCCCACATGAGGCTCTGTGCTGACAGCTCAAGGGCCTAGAGCCTGCTTTGGATTCTGTGTCTCTCTCTCTCTCTGCCCCCACCCCTCACTCACACTCTGTCTCCCTCTTTCTCCCAAACATAAATAAACACTAAAAAGAAACAATGTTTACTCTGCCATCAATCCCATCAAGAGTATGTCTTATTTCTAGAAATTTGAATTGGGCCTTTCTTTTTAGATCATTCATAGCTCTATTTAATATGGTTTATTTTTTGGGTCTGGGTGGCTCAGTCAGTTGAGTGTCTGACTTCAACTCATGTCATGATCTTGGGGTTCATGGGTTCAAGCCCTACACTAGGCTCTGTGCTGACAACTCGGAGCCTGGAGCCTGCTTCAGATGCTGTGTGTGTCTCTCTCTGTCTCTCAAAATAAATAAATAAGCACCAAAAAACAAAAACAAAACATGGTTTACTTTTTTTTTAAGTTTTTATTTAAGTAGTCTCTATAAATCACAACCCTGAAATCAAGTCGCATACTCTACTGACTGAGCCAGCCAGGCATCCCAACATGGTTTACTTTTAACCTAATTGTGACAGTATTTAAAGTGAGTTTTCAGTATTTAAAGTGAGTAGTAGTTCAGTTAAGCATCTGACTCTTGATTTTGGTTCAGGTCATGTTACCATGGTTTGTGAGTTCGAGCCCTACACTGGGCTCTAGTGCAGAGTGTGCTTGGGATTCTCTCCCTCTCTCTCTCTCAAAAATAAGTATCTTTTTAAAAAGTAGGCAGCATATAGTTAGACCTAGGTCTTTGTTTTGTTTTTTAATCTAGTTGACAATCTCTTTTTATTGGGGTATTTAGGCCATTCATAATTAATGTGGTTATGTTCAAATAATGTGCAA
This sequence comes from Acinonyx jubatus, assembly GCF_027475565.1. Taxonomy (NCBI): domain Eukaryota; kingdom Metazoa; phylum Chordata; class Mammalia; order Carnivora; family Felidae; genus Acinonyx; species Acinonyx jubatus. The sequence goes on along the minus strand of NC_069396.1, from coordinate 54,507,069 downwards.
TTTGTTATTTATTCTATCTGGTTTTGCTCTCCTTTTTGTCTTTTTCTACCTTCTTTTGGAGTAGCTATGTTTTATGATTATTTATATCCTTTGTTGGCTCATTAGGTGTAACTTTGTTATTTAAGTGGTTCCTTTAGAGCTTACAGAATGTATCATTCACTTAGCAGTGTATCTTCAAGTTATCATACTTTTCACATGTAGTACTAGAATCTTGTAATAGTATACTTCAGTTTTCTGCAGCCAGATCAGCTTCGTTGAAGAGATTATCTTCTGGATGCTCCTGGGACACTTTTTTTTTTTTTTTAAACCCTAGGATATATTTTTAGGGGATGGATAAACTGGCTTTACATAATTACACTTTAGCATTTCTAACTCCATATACTTTCAGAATCTTTACAAAATATGAAGAAATTTCTGGCATTTAAACTTTAGGCCACCTTTGAGTCAGGTTACATTCAACCAACAAAGCAAACTAAAGCCATTCTAACTGAGCTTACACATTAAAGCCAGAATCCATTCATGGTCAGCCCGTATTGTTAAGTTTGCCTGATCCAAATTTTTATTCCTTTTTACCATAATCCCACAAATGTTTCCCAGGATTCTCTTTATATAAGCAATATATATAAAAAAATAAATACTTCATAATTACATTGTGTTTATCCAAGGGATGCAAATTAAGTTAGTTCGTTTAATTTTCTTTCTTTTTTTTTTTTAATTGAGAGAGGACGCAAGTGAGCAAGGGCGGAGTGAGAGAATCCCACAAGGGGCAGAGAGAAAGAGAGGAAGAGAGAGAGAGAAGCGGGGCTCACCCAAAATGGGGCTCAAGCTCACCTAACGTGGGACTCAAACTCATTAACTGTGAGATCATGACCTGCACCTAAGTCAGATGCTTAGCCGACTGAGCCATCCAGGCACCCCTCACCACTGTATTAGACTGCTTTGGCTGTCATAACAAAATAACACAGAATGGGTGTTTGAAACAACAGAAATTCATTTTCTTACAGTTCCTGAGGCTAGAAGTTCACAATCCAGTTTCCAGCAGATTTGGTTTCTGGTCAGGACTCTAGCTGCCGTCTCCCCATGTCCTTGCAAGGCATTTCCTCAGTTTGCACAGACAAAGAGCACTCTGGTGTCTCTTGTACTAAGGACACCAAACTACTAAGATCAGAGCCCTACCCTTTGACCTCATTTAACTTTAATGACTTCATTAGAGGTCCCATCCCCTAATATGGCCACACTGGGTGTTAGGGTTTCTACCCGTGAATCTAAGAGGACACCAACATTCAGTCCATAATATTCCACCCCTAACCACCCCCCAATTCATGACCTTTTTGCATGCAAAACACATTCCATCCCAAAAACCCTCAAAGTCTAACTCATTCCAGCATCAACTCTAAAGTCTATATAATCTAAGTCTCATCTAAATCAGATATAGGTGAGACTTCTGGTACAATTTACCCTGAGGCAAAATTCCTCTCCAGCTGTGAACTAAAATTAGAGAGGTGATTCACTTCCAAAAAAAATGGTGGGACAGGGGTAGGATAGACATTCCCATTCCGAGAGAGAGAAATTAGAAGAAAGGGGGTGATGAGTCCCAAGCAAGTCCCTAGCAAAGCATATCCCATTAGATCTTAAGAATGATCATCTTTGGTATGCCTGGTTGGCTCAGTCAGTGCATCCAACTCTTTTTTTTTTTTTAAATGTTTATTTATTTTTGAGAGAAGCAGAGAGAAAGGGAGACACATGATCTGAAGCAGGTTCCAGGCTCTGAGGTGTCGGTGCAAAGCCTGATGCGGGGCTGTACTTCATGGATCACGAGAGCGTGACCTGAGCCGAAGTCCGACACTTAACCAACTGAGCCACCCAGGCACCTCTCGGTGGGTCCAACTCTTGATTTTGGCTCAGGTCATGATCCTGGGGTTGTGGGATGGAGCCCCAAGCCTGGCTGTGTGCTGAGCATGGAGACTGCTTAAGATTCTCTCGCTCTGCCTGTCCCCCGGCTCTCTCACTCTCTAAAATTTTTTCCTTAAAGCATGGAAGCTAATCATACAGGCTTTAAAAAAAAAAATAATTCTTTCATAATTTATCTTTGGTTATGCTCTGGCTGGTAGGCATTGTAGGTAGGACTCATAACAGTCTTGCAACTTTACATTCAAACCATCAATTTTACATTCTGCATGTCAGTAGAACGTTAAGCTCCACGAAGGGTATTTTTGTCTGCACTTATAGCTTTTGTATCCCCAGCACGCAGAACAGTGTTTTTGCCACATTTTATAAGCATCTGCTGAGTGAATGAATGAATCATTAATCCCTTTAATGGGGAGGCACTCTGATGGTGGTTGTGTAACTATGGGGAATGAGTTTTGCACTGGGAGCTCCTCAGTTTAATCATTTGGGCTGAAATATTGAATACAACCACTTCCCTTTCTTAGAGTTTTTTTTAAGTTTTTAATTTAATTTATTTTTTTATTTTTATTTTTTAACGTTTATTTATTTTTGAGACAGAGAGAGACAGAGCATGAACGGGGGAGGGGCAGAGAGAGGGAGACACAGAATCTGAAACAGGCTCCAGGCTCGGAGCGGTCAGCACACAGCCCGACGCGGGGCTCGAACTCACGGACCGGGAGATCATGACCTGAGCTGAAGTCAGCCGCTTAACCGACTGAGCCACCCAGGCGCCCCAAGTTTTTAATTTTAAATACAATCTACCCCCAAGATCAAGAGTCACATGCTCTACCACCTGAGCCAGAGAGGCCCCCTCAGCACTTTTTTTTTTAATGTTTAAAATTTTTTTTTCTAATTTATTTTTGAGAGAGAGACAGACAGACAGAGTGTGAGTGGAGGAGGGGCAGAGAGAGAGGGAAACACAGAATGGAAGCAGGCTCCAGGCTCTGAATTGTTAGCACAGAGCCCAACGCGGGACTGGAACTCAGGAACCGTGAGGTCATGACCTGAGCCGAAGTCGGATGCTTGGCCGTCTGAGCCACCCAGGCGCCCCCCCACAGCCCCCCCTCCCCCCCGCGTCAGCACTTTTGATGCAAGGAATTTTCCATCTTTATGGAAGGAAAATCTTGCCCAGCCTTTGGCTCCTTCCACCGTGGGAGAGCCACGATTCTCCATTGGCTCTGCCCCTTCTGTTGACCCCTAACAACCACCAGCCACATTTTCTCCTACACAAATCATACCAAGAGCTCTATGATTCTGTTTACCTACTCTGACCAACGGCTTTTTCAGCGGTTCTCTACACCCTAGACTGGCCTGAAATGCCACTTTCTCCACAAAGCCCCCTCTAGCCAGCATTCCCAAGATGCTAGCCGGGTTCCCTCCCAACTGTTGTTCCCTTCGGCTCGGGCTTCCTCCCTGTCGAACTTCTACGCTGGCTGCGCCCACCCGGCTTTTCCCTAGCCTTGAAATCAAAGTGTCAAAGTCCGCCACCTTCTCGGCCCGTCCTGAGAAGAATTCTGGGCAGGCCAGAGTTTCTGAGAAGCCAAGCAGTTTATGCACTGCCCCTGGTGGAAGTTGTAAATTCGGGGCCCAGGGGGTCAAGTGGCCTGGAAATGAAGCGAAATAAAGCGTTTTCAATAGCTTCTCACCGTCTTGGGCCTTCCCGCGAAAAACAGAAAAAGAGATGACCCCCGCCGTAGGGCAATAGGTGGAGAACTGGCGGCTCCCTTCAAGTAGCCTGGAGCGGGCGCTGCAATATGACGTCACAGAGGCCGAACCTAGCGCCAGAATTCGCGTCTCTGGAACGACGCGCGCTGACCCTTATCGGTCACCATCCCTTCCGTTTCTGAGGGTCTGGGAGAGGCTGAGGTGGGACTCGGGGGGTTCTGTGGACACAGAGGCAAAGTGTTTAGAGACGTGGTACCGTGGTTTTCTCCAGTGGTGAAGAGCGAGGCCATCGCCAGGTCAGTGTCGGTTCTGGGAGTGTTTCGGGGCCAGGGAGAGCTCGTTGGTTTTTGGTTTTTTGTTTTTCAAACCCCGGAGCTCGTGGGGGGTCGGTGTTGGGGGAAGCTAGTGGGAATTCCTGCTGGGGTGTTCTGTGTCGGAGGGTCACGTGGGGGTTCCGTGTTGGGACGTGCACTTGGAGAGAGCAGCGCTGTGGGTGTCTGTGGTCGGGGAAAGCGGGAGTCGTGTCCGTGTCGGTGACCGCCTTTGGGGAGTTCCGTTGTTGATGCTTTTCACATTCTTCCTTTCAAAGATGGGGTTTCTGGCCACTTGCGTCCATGTTTACTGTATATTCTTATTGAAAGTACATGTTTCCAGTTTTATTTCCTGCCCATGTAATGACATGCCCAAACTCCTACATACTCCAGAAAATAACTCTTGTTAAAATACAGTGTATTTCGCTTTTAGTGTTGGGATCAGTTTTGTGTAGGTAGTGACATAATTTTATCAGCTATTTCCATATTATTAACTCTGGAAGTTTTCATCTTTCTTTTTTTTTTAATTACTGCAGTTATGTTCCATCAAGTGGGTGCTTTAATTTGGGTGGAACTGATGAGGGTTAGGTCCACCACTTTCTGGAACATTTGATGGATTTCCTTTAACCCAAGTGTTTAAAAAGGATTTGACCAGCTGTGGTGGTGATTTTTCCCCATGTGTCTTAGACATATCTGGTTATGTTTATTCCTAAATAGTTTATACTGTTGGGTTGCCTGGGGGGCTCGGTTGGTTAAGCATCTGACTTTGGCTGAGGTCATGATCTCACAGTTCTCGAGTTCCAGCCTCGCATCAGGTTCTGTGCTGAAAGCTCAGAGTCTGGAGCCCGTTTCCGATTCTGTGTATCCCTCTCTTTCTGCCCCTCCCAGGCTTGTACTCTTTCTCAAAAATAAATAAAACATTTTAAAAAATTTAAAATAGTTTATACTGTTGTTGTAATGGTAAATGGTGTGGTTTTTCTCCTTATGACCCCACTCCCTCTTTTTTCTTTCTTCTAATTTTATATAATGCACAAGAACAAAACTTTAAAAGGTACCCTTATTCTGTCACCTCAGTCTACTACCGTTACTGCTACTAGCTTATAAATCAATTCCTTTATATTTTCTAGTTGACTGTTTTTGTTATCTGCAAATAATTTTGGTCAGGTGGCAAGTGTATGGACTGTGGAATAAGAAGAACCTGCTTCTGCCTTTGACTTGGGTAGGTTAATGTCTGAGTCAATTTCTTCGTTTGTGAAAAAGCTATCGGAATTCCTAGTTCGTAGCGTCATTATGAAAATTAAATTAGCAGATGTTCTTTAAATACAAAGTGTAGTGCCTGGCACCTAGTCTAGTCTGAATAAATGGTAGCCATGATTTATCAAGCTTTATTCCTCTTTCTCAAAGATCCCCCCCACCATTCTCAAAGATCCTTCCCCCCACCTTTAGTGAGATATAATTGACATATAACATTCTGTAAGTTTAAGGTGTACAACTGTGTTGATTTAATATACTTATGTATTGCAAAATAATTATTACCTTAGGTTAGCTAACACCTGCATCATGTCACATAATTACTATTTCTTTAAAAAAAATTTTTTTGGGGGGGCACCTGGGTGGCTCAGTCGGTTGAGCGGCCGACTTCGGCTCAGGTCATGATCTCGTGGTCCATGAGTTCGAGCCCCGCGTCGGGCTCTGTGCTGACAGCTCAGAGCCTGGAGCCTGTTTCAGATTCTGTGTCTCCCTCTCTCTGACCCTCCCCCGTTCATGCTCTGTCTCTCTCTGTCTCAAAAATAAATAAACGTTAAAAAAAAAAAATTAAAAAAAAAATTTTTTTTTTAACGTTTATTCATTTTTGAGAGACAGAGAGAGACAGAGTATGAGTAGGGAAGGGGCAGCGAGAGAGGGAGACACAGAATCTGAAGCAGGCTCCAGGCTCTGAGCTGTCAGCACAGAGCCCGAAACGGGGCCCGAACTCACAAACTGTGAGATCATGACCTGAGCCGAAGTCGGACGCTCAACCGACTGAGCCACCCAGGTGCCCGCGTAATTACGATTTCTTTTATGTGGTGAAAACATTTAAGATCTACTTGCTTAGATCTTAAAGCTTTCAGTTCTATGGTACAGTGTTGACTGTAATCACTATGCTGTACATTAAAGCTCTTCGAATCACTTTATAAAATTATTTTCATTTACATTTTTCCTCTCTCTAATATTTGCTTTATAGATGGCTAGATTTCCCAGGGTCTTATATTCCTGGGAGAAACCATACTTCTCCATAATGATTTGTTCTTTTAATATGTGGTTGGGTTTTATTTGCTAATATTTTACTTAGTATTTTTGCGTCTAGAAATAAAAAGATGTCTCAGATTTGCTTTAGAATAATCCAGTGGTAGAGGGAGATGAGTGGTGGTGTAGATACACAAAATTAGGTTTGCGTTGCTAACTATTGAAGACACAATGGATGTGAGGAATTTGATTATACTGTTCTTTCCTCTTTGTGCATGGGGTTTAATTATACTGTTTCTTCTTCTTTGATTTGGAATTTTTCATAATAAAATTTAAAAATATTTGCTTCTACATTTATAAGTGAAACTGAGCTAGCTATACTTTTCTTTAAGAGTATTTTTCAAGTAGGGGCGTCTGGGTGAGTCAGTCCAGCTTTTGATTTCGGCTTAGGTCATGATCTTTCAGTTCGTGGGTCGGAGCCCTGCATGAGGCCCACTGCTGTCAGCACTGAGCCTGCTTCAGATCCTCTGTCCCTGTCTCTCTCTGCCCCTCCACCCCCCAATAAATAAACATTAAAAAAAAATTAAGTGGTGCCTAGGTGGGCCAGTTGGTTAAGCATCCTACTTTTTTTTTTTTTAATGTTTATTTTTGAGAGAGAGACAGACATACAGCATGAGCGGGGGGAGGGGCAGAGAGTGGGAGGCACAGAAATCTGAAGCAGGCTCCAGGCTCTGATCTGTCAGCACAGAGCCCGATGCAGGGCTCAAACTCACGAATTGCGAGATCGTGACCTGAGCTGAAGTTGGAGGCTCAACTGACTGAGTCACCCAGGTGCCCCAGTGTCTGACTTTTGATTTCAGCTCAGGTCATGATCTCATGGTTCGTGGGTTCCAGCCCCACGTTGGGCTCTGTGCTGATGGCCTGGAGCCTGCTTGAGATTCTCTATTTGCTCTCTCCTTTCTCTCTCCCTCTCTCTCAAAAATAAATTAATTAAACATTAAAAAATTATTTTAAAGTATTTTTCAAGGGACACCTGGGTGGCTCAGTCAGTTAAGCATCCAGCTCTTGGTTTTGGCTCAGGTCATGATCTCACGGTTCGTGAGTCTGAGCCCCGCATTGGGCTCCATGCTGGCAGTGTGGAGCCTGCTTGGGATTCTCTCTCGCCCCCTCTCTCTGCCCCTCCCCTGCTCATGCTTTTTCTGTCCCTCTCTCAGAAATAAATAAATTAATTAAAAAAAATTTTTAAGCATTTTTCAAATATAAATGAAAAATGAAAAAATAAGCTATTATAACAACCTAGGAGTGCCAACTCATCCTAATCCCCTTCTTCTCTAGAGGTATTCTTATCCTAAAAACGTTATATTAAATTTGCCTGGTTGTTAACTTTATGCAGATGGAACCATAGGTTACCTGTCCTTTTGTATCTGCCTTCTTTTGCTCAGTATTTTGTTGTGAAATTCATCTAAATTGTTGCATATAGCAGTAGTTCATTTCTTTTCATTGCTGTGTAGTATTCTTTGGTGTGATTATATTATGTATCCATTCTGCTATTAACAGACATTTAGGTTGTTACTGACTTGTGTCTATTTATGAGTAGTGCTGACATGAACATTTTTGTACTTTTTGGTGCATAAAAGCTGTACTGGGTATACACTTAGTAGAATTCCTGAATGTAGGGTGTACTAGATACAAGGAGAAATGACAAATGCCCAGTGTTAATGGGAGTTCTCAGCACACCTCTCTCAGTAACATAGAACAAGGAGAGAAAAAGCTAGAAGGCTATAGTTTAACAGTGGTCAGCAAACTTTCTGTAAAGGGCAGCGAGAGTAAATATTTTAGGCTCTGCGGGCCAGATGGTCTATCTGCACCTGCTTAGCTCTGCCATTGTAAGATGAAAGTAGCCATAGAAAATACATAAACAAATGGGGATGGCCGAGGTCTGGAAAAACATTATTTACAAAAACAGGTCACCAGCCTACGATAGTGCTAACCCTGAACCGTTAGAATAACATGATTAACAAGAATAACATGATTAACAAACTTGATTGATGTAAAACACTCCACCCGACAATTTTCCTCAGATGCACATAGAACATTTATAAAAAGTTTGCATGTGGTAGGCCATAAAGCCAGTCTAAGCAAATTTCAAAGGATTGAAATCATTTGGAAGATTTTCTCTACTACAGTGTAATTAAGCTTAGAAAGCAATACCAAAATGATATCTAGAAAAATCTCCATTTTGGGGCGCCTGGGCGGCTCATTCGGTTAACATCCTACCCTTGATTTTGGCTTAGGCCGTTATCTCACAGTTCGTGAGTTCAAGCCCCATATCAGACTCTGCACTCTTAGCACCAAGCCTGTTTGGGATTCTTTCTCTCTCCCTGCCCTACTCATGCTTGTGCTCTGTCTTAAAATAAACATTTTAAAAAAAGAAGGAAGAATGAAAATCAATGTATAAGCAAGCATCTATGTAGTTCTCTCTTTTTCTAAAAAAATCTAGTGATTAGTTATTTTAATATTTATTTATAAAAAATTTTTTTAACATTATTTATTTTTGAGAGACAGAGAGAGACAGAGCATGAGCAGGGGAGGGGCAGAGAGAGAGGGAGACACAGAATCCGGAGCAGGCTCCAGGCTCCGAGCTGTCATCACAGACCCTGATGCGGGGCTCAAACTCACAAACCCCGAGTTCATGACCTGAGCCGAGGTCGGACGCTTAATCGACTGAGCCACCCAGGCACCCCTAATATTTATTTATTTTTGAGAGAGAGAGAGAGAGGGAGAAAGAGAGAGAGACATAGAGTAAGCAGGGAAGACACAGAATCTGAAGCAGGCTCCAGGCTCCGAGCTGTCAGCACAGAGCCCAACATGGGGCCCAAACCCATGAAGCATGAGATCATGACCCAGGCTGAAGTCAGATGCTCAACCAACTGAGCCACCCAGGCGCCCCGTAGTGATTAGTATTTTAAAGTGCTGGCTTCATACAATTAGTACAGATCCTGCTTTACTGTGATCTGTGAGAGTTTATATAATACCAGAATCATCTGTACTGTAGACTTTAGGTAGAAGTCATCAGGCCCTGATGACTTTTTTCTTTTTAACTTTTTTTCATGGAGATTCAGAGTAGAGAGAACATTACAATTCATGCCCATCACTAAGCTTTCACAATTATCAACTCATGGCCAGTCAGGTTCATCATGCCTCTGCCACTTCTGGTTTTTCTCTGGAGAATGTCATAGCACATCCAAGGCCTGTTGTCCTTAAACTTGTAAATATTCTCTTGTGCATCTCTAACTGGTAAGGTCATTTAAAAAATTCATAACCAGTAGGCCATTTTCAAATGTATCAAAATGAATAATTCTTTTATTTGATCCAAGACCCAGTGCATATTCATATTCAAATTTTTTCTGATATTGGCAATGTTGCCCTTAACATTGGATTGTTTGAGTTATGACCCAAATAATGTGCATTACATTTCCTTCTTATACCCCTTAGGTCTCTGTTATTCTTTAACAGCCCCTCTTCTGTTTCCTTTTTTCCTCCTCTTACGTGTCAACATGTTGCATTAAGTATATGGCACCATTAATGAAAGATTCTTGCCAAAAGAGTCATCAGACCTCATCCGTCCAACTACCCAGTTTATAAGAAAAGTTTAGGGGAGGTGGGGAAGAACAAGTTAAACTATAGAATGATGAAGCACTCAGCCAAATCCTGAAGCTAGGGTATCTTATGGGCCAGGGTACTTGTTTTCTTCTGTCCTCCCTTCATTCCTTCTCAAAGCCTATGGCTGTCGATTTACAATGACTTGCAACATCTTTAGTTTTATTTCAAATGGAGATTTTTTTTTTTATTTAAAAATATTTAATTAAAAAAAAATCCTGTGGTATTGCAGGGAAGAAAAAAGACGTGAATTCCATTTTCCCAATCTACAGAGCCAGCTATAACAGTTATTCACGTTGTTATATTTATTTTTGTGTGTATAAACACACACACAGACACACACACACACACACACACACACACAGATATAGATGTATTGCTTTACTTTGGCAGAAATACAGTATAATATTGTATACATAATGAGTAGAAATGTGCTTTGTTCATTGAGCTGTATAGCGTGGACATTTTTTATTTTCGGAAATATGTATTAACATATTAAATAATCACATAATATTCCATTAGGTAGAATATAATTATTCATTCAGTTAATCCTCTATCAGTGGACCTAAACAGTACCTCAGGGGTTTCTACACACCCCCTCTCCTCAAGTTCAGTAATTTGCTGGAACAGCTCACAGAACCAGTAAAGTAACTACTTTACTTACTATCACCAGTTTATTATAAGAGATATAAAGGAACAGCCAGGTGAAGAGGTACATGGGGTAGTGTCCAGAAGGGTCCTGAGCACAGGAGCTGTGTCCCTGTGCGGTTGGGGTACACCACCCTCTTGGCACCTCGAAGTGTTCACCAACTCAGAAGCTCTCCAAACCCTGTAATGTAGGAGATTTTGTGGATTAAATAGGCCTGATTGATTAAATCATTGACCAAGCTCAATCTCCAGCCCTTCTCTGCTTCCCAGAGGTTTCAGAGGTGAGGCTGAAAGTTCCAACCCTCTAATCATGCCTTGGTCTTTTTGGGGACCAACTCCCATCCTGAGGCTATTTGGGGACCCCCAGCCACCAATAAATCATTGGCATATAAAAGCTACTCTTGTCTCTCCAGAGAGTCCAGAGATTTTAGGAGCTCTGTGCCAGGAATCTGGGACAAATACCAAATATCTATTTCCCATTGTACCATGAGTCTAAGGAGGTAGCCACTCCATTCCTAGGTTTGTAAAAAAAAGAATACCCTATCTTATGAACTCCTTTTTTTTCTTTTTTTTTTTCCAACGTTTATTTATTTTTGGGACAGAGAGAGACAGAGCTTGAACAGGGGAGGGGCAGAGAGAGAGGGAGACACAGAATCGGAAACAGGCTCCAGGCTCTGAGCCATCAGCCCAGAGCCTGACACGGGGCTCGAACTCACGGACCGCGAGATCGTGACCTGGCGGAAGTCGGACGCTTAACCGACTGCGCCACCCAGGCGCCCCATGAACTGCTTTTTAAATATCAATTTAGGCTTTTCTCCTGTAACCTATTAATTTATTTTAGTGGCTACTAAAATAAAGGGCTAATAAAATAAAGAGGTTGGCTGCCAACCTGACATCTATGCCCCTTAAAAAAAAAAAAAATCCCTATTTTATTTAGACAGCTATCCATCTGGGAACTTGACCTTAACATTCAGTTCAGCAGGAAATGCAGATTAGTCCTACCAGTTAGGGTACGTCAATTGCCATTCTCAGTTACATTGCTGTGTTCCAGGCGTGAACATTTTATGCAGCTCTGATCTGTTAAATGTGAGGGAAAGTCTGCCAAGGAGCTTCTTGGAAACAGTTGGGTCCTTGATCTCCATTCCTAGAGATCTCAGTTGTAAACTCATTCCTATCTAACTCCCTAGTTGCTGCCTTGTAGGGTGAAAGCAGTATTCGAATTGACTTCATGGTATTGGTGTCCTCGGTGTGGGTTTCCAGTTTCCAGCATGACTCCAGGGCTTGGCCCGTGGGGAGACTGATCTCTGATCTGCTGCTACTGAGGCAAGAATGAGGCTGCATTTGCTTTCCTGATTATGTGGAAGGAGCTGGCTGGGTGTGCACAACAGATATTACAAGAGACAGTTGCAGGGTCTCTGTTTTTGTAACTGTGACCATATAGCCACTCCACAGTATGGCCACTCCACAGTGTGATGTGCCAAGGGAGTAAAGTTCATAAAGTGCATGAGAAAGAGAGAGAGAGAGAGAGAGAGAGAGAGAGAGAGAAAACTGTATCGTGAGGCTATTGGAAAAGGGATATGTCATAAAGGAGAGAGGCAGATGTGGATTCAGATCCCACATTACCTTTAGGAAGGATGTTAACCTGGACAACACACTTCACCTGACCAAGCCTCAGCTTACTTGCAGTTAAAATGGAGACAATGCTGGGGCGCCTGGGTGGCGCAGTCAGTTAAGCGTCCGACCTCAGCCAGGTCACGATCTCACGGTCCATGAGTTCGAGCCCCGCATCGGGCTCTGGGCTGATGGCTCGGAGCCTGGAGCCTGTTTCCGATTCTGTGTCTCCCTCTCTCTCTGCCCCTCCCCCGTTCGTGCTCTGTCTCTCTCTGTCCCAAAAATAAATAAAAAACGTTGAAAAAAAAATTTTTTTTTTTTTTTAAATGGAGACGATGCTGGGGCGCCTGGGTGGCTCAGTCGGTTAAGCGTCCGACTTCGGCTCAGGTCATGATCTCGCGGTTGGTGAGTTCAAGCCCCGCGTCGGGCCTTGTGCTGACAGCTCAGAGCCTGGAGCCTGTTTCGGATTCTGTGTCTCCCTCTCTCTGACCCTCCCCCGTTCATACTCTGTCTCTCTCTGTCTCAAAAATAAATAAACGTTAAAAAAAAAAATTAAAAAAAAATGGAGATAATGCTTACCTTATAGAGTAGTACTGAGGATTAAATAAGACGATGGTCATGATTTGTATAGTACCTTGGTCTTCAAATGGGATAATTGCTCCAGTGCAATAAACAAAAATTTTAGGGATGTGTAGGCACAGGTGGGTTTAAGGCAGTTTCCAAAGCCACCACTTATATACATTATCTTTCCTAAAATTGATCTGTGTGAGAAATTGACAGCAGGCAAGACCATGAGCCGTGTTCTTCTCCCATTTCTTTCATATCCATTCTTGTCCAACTTTGCCCCCCCCCCCCCCCCCAGAAAAAAGGCATTCCTCTCACCCATTCCGTATCTCCCCATGGAGCCTGGCCTCATGATGTAAAAGCTTCCTGGGTGTTAAAGAGACAGAGGAAATGTTGGGGCCTGTTGTTAGAATCCACACAGCCGTAGAGAGCTGTGGTCCCAGGTGAATGTCCTCTTGCCATTGAATTTGCTCTTGAATCCACAGGTTCTAGTCCAGGGGAACAAGGCATTATTGGTCCTAGAAGAAGGAGGAGGTTCCAGGCCTGGGAGATCATCATTTCTGGCAGCAGCCTGACCTGAGATACCTTGACTGTATCTTCTGGGCAGGCCCAGAGCAGACAGAAGACAGAGCATATCCTGGAATTTCTAGCCCTTTTTAAGAACAGGAGAAAATGACCAAGGCCCAGGTGAGGTTTGTTGTACCTTTCTGTCCTTTGTTTCCCAGTGGATTTGTGGAAGCTTCTAACAGACAGTCTGATAAAATGAGACAGTATATGTTGATAAAAGTCAGGATCTGTTGGAAAATAAGTTTGGGTTATAATCTTCAAATCTGGGTAAATTAGGAAGCAAGGGATATATATAGGTCCTAGGGTCCATACAAAGTCCTTAAGGATGGGAGCTAAATGGCTGTATAAGGCCTTGTGGGCTGCCTTAGCTTTGAATTTGTGTCTCCTCCTCTTGGCAGCTGTGGTACTAAGAAAAACACGAAATATTACATGATTTGCAGTGTCCGTGAGGAGAAAGCAAACCATTTCTTCAGGGAAAGTAATCTCATTGCTCAGAGAGTCTAAGAAATTTCTTTCCTAGCTTTCCAGAGAGATTTTGTGGTAGACAGTGTCCTCGATATCAACCATGTAATAAAGGCATAGGATGCTTCCTTTGGCTTTTTCTCATCGTGTTCCTCAGCGTAAGCTCAGGGGGTAATGCCAGAGCAGAACTGGATTGGACAGAATTCTTCAAAAGCAGCGCACCTTGACAATAGAACCTTCCAGCAATCCACACTTTACCCAGGAATAAAGCCTGGATTATTTAATAGAATGAATGGGCTGCTTGACCTTTGAGCCATTCTCCATGAAGAATTCTGCCATTTGGCGGAAGACAGCTAAAAGTTCCATTCTTTGATAACAGCTTGGAATACAGATAGTGACAATGCTCCCTGTACACCTTTTTGTTTGTTTGTTTTCTAGGGAGAGAAAAAGAGAGAGAGGATGCACCTGCACGCATGTTATGTGTGAGAGGAGCAGAGAGAGAAGGGGAGACAGGATCCAAAGTGGGCTTTGTGCTGACAGCACGGCCCCTCCTTTATACCTTCTTTTTTAACTTTTTAAATTTTTTAATGTTTATTTAATTTTGAGAGAGAGAGAGAGAGAGAGAGAGAGAGTAGGGAGGGGCAGAGAGCTAGGAAGACAAAGAATCCAAAGCAGGCTCCAGGCTCTGAGCTGTCAGCACAGAGCCCAATACAGGGCTTGAGCCCACAGACTGTGAGATCATGACCTGAGCCGAAATCAGACACTTAAGCAACTGAGCCACCCAGGCGCCCCTATACCTTCTTAACCACAGGTTCAGAAAAAGAAGTCAGTCAACTATTCTTAGTTTGGCCTTTGTATTTTTATTTTATTTATTTTAATTTTTTTTAATGTTTATTTATTTTTGAGAGAGAGAGACACAGACAGAGCACGAGTAGGGGAGGAACTGAGAGAGAGAGGGAGACTTAGAATCTGAAGCAGGCTCCAGGCTCTGAGGTGTCAGCAAAGAGCCCGACACGGGGCTCGAACTCATGAACCGTGAGATCATGACCTGAGCCAAAGTCAGATGCTTAACTGACTGAGCCACCCAGGTGCCCCTGGCCTTTGTATTTTTAAATACTTAATGGTGCATGGCTATATTTAAATGTGAAAAAGTCAAGCAAAAAGAAGTATTTGCACTAAAAGAGAATATCCCCTTTTACCTTTTCCTGCCCAACCCCCAAACCAAGGAGTAACAGATGTTAATAGTTTGGGTCTCTGACTAATCTCTGTATAATTGACATGTGGTAGAATATATTTATACACATTTCTATATGTATACGTATGTGTATATGTTAAGATTTTTTAGGGGCGCCTGGGTGGCTCAGTCAGTTAAGCATCTGACTCAGCTCAGGTCATGATTTCATGGTTTGTGAGTTTGAGCCCTGCATCCGGCCTGCTGCTGTCAGCTCAGAGCCCACTTCAGATCTTTTCCTTCTCTGTCTACCCCTCTCCCACTCGCAGTCTTTTTCTGTCTCTCTCAAAAATAAATAAATCAAAAAAAATCTTAAATCTATAAAGATTTTTGGTCTTTAATCTATAAAGATATGTCTGGAATACATATATACTAGTTGGGGACTTGATTTTTTTTTTTTTTTCATGTAAGAGAATGCCTTGAAGATCATTGATACCAATGTTTATATCTACCAAATTGATTTTAACATTTGCATGGTATATTACAGCATGGAGGTGCTGTAATACATTCTTGCCTGCTTTTGATGGGTGTTTAGATGATGGATAGTTTTTCACTTATAAACAAAGAATGAACATTTCCTTCTGCACATTGTTTTGTCTCTGAAAATATTTTTTTTCGAATATTATTTTGATGCTCTTTTAGCCTACAAAGAACTAATTAGTAGAATTCCATGGTGCTGTTGTCTGAATGTTTGTGTTCCCACAAAATTTATATGTTGAAATCTTGCCCCCCAGGGATGATGGTGTTAGGCGGTGGGGGCCTTTGGACCAGCAGGTGGGCCCTCAACAGAATACAACCATGCTGGCTCCTTGATCTGGGACCTCCTACCTTCCCCAACTGTGAGAAATAAATTTCTGTTTTTATAAGCTACCCAGTCTGTGTTATTTTGTTATAGCAGCCTGAGACTAAGACACAGGGTCCTGTGGTATGTGAAATAGTAACCGTGCACATAATTTATCACAGGAAGTCAATCAGAACGTGTTCCTGTCCCGCTTTTCTGCATCATCTGTTCTGCCTTAGAGTGCATTGGCATTTGTTGTTACAGGCACCGTTATCATTTGAGGACGTGGCCGTGAGCTTCTCCCGGGAGGAGTGGCGGCTCCTGGTCCCTGCCCAGAAGGACCTGTACCGGGATGTGATGCTGGAGAACTACAGGAACCTGGTGTCAGTGGGTGAGGACAGCATCACAGTCAGTTGTCTTTCATTTCTCACTGAGTAGAACCCATAGTATCTCTGAAATATCTCCTGGTTGGCACTAACATGTTGTAGGGTATAGACTTTTATTTTCCCATTTGGCCATAGAGTGTATATGCCCTCCCTTCCCCCAGGAAAAAGATTTACTTTACTGAAGTACAAATGATGCATAAACTTTCTCCGGTTTTTGTAGGTGCCCAAGCTAAAATACTTGGTGCCAAGTCTTCAGTGATTTCCCATTTTACAGGATACCAAGCCAGCGAACCAGATTCACTCTTCCAGTTGGAGCATGGAGGACCACTGTGGGTAGTAGAGGGAGCAGCTCCGAGGCCACCCTGTCCAGGTGAGTGACTGAAAGGAAAACCAAGAAAACTAGAATTCCAGTCGGTCAAGGAAAGGTTAACACTTTGTTGTGTGGAGAGCTTTTCTTATACCAGTTGGTGACACAAATATAATCACTCCTTTCTGTATCTTTGTTCTTTATTAGGGCTGTTCTTTGTCAGCTATTAAAGGATGAGGTTTTCCCCCCACCCCGTTTTTTTTTTTTTTTTTTTCTCATTTCTAGATCTGATTACAGTCTGTCCCACCTTGGATCCATATACTTACCTGGTTCTCTCCTGCCTCAGCTTTGCACACCTTCTTCCTTATTTATTTATTTATATGTATTTATTTATAGAGGTCGCCCAGGAGTGGGGGAGGGACAGAGGGAGAGGGAAAGAGAGAATATCAAGCAGGCTCTGCACTGTCAGTGAGGGGCCCGATTCAGGGCTCGAACTCATGAACTATGAGATCATGACCTGAGCCGAAATCAAGAGTCAGATGCTTAATTGACTGAGCCCCCCAGGCGCCCCTCCCTTTCTTTTTCTGCAGCGTTCCCACTTCCTCTTCTCTGCCTGCTTGCTCTCAAACAGATGGCTTTGCACTTGGCCCAGCTCTCATCTTCTGCACATCCCTGCCCCTTTTGAAAGGGCTGATATCCCTCCCTGACAACTCACGTCCCCTGAGGTCATCTGAAACCACACGTACCTTGTCTCTCAGGGTACCTCTATCTATTTCTTCACCCTCTGCTTCCCCAACTTGCAGGTTCTGTTGTTTTTTTTAAATCTTCTGCTTGATTCTCATATTAAAAGTTTCATTCATTGTCAAGGCCTAAGCTCCTGTTCTGAGAGAGTCCCAGGTTGGGAGAGTCCCAAATTGACCTCTTCTGCTAACGTCTAATCTGCACTGTAATGCAGGTACGTTGCCAGCCACCAGGACAGCTGCCCTTTGACGTCCTACTCCCCATATGCGAAACCAGAGTCCTCCTTTCTCCCAGATGATGTCTTCGCCATCATAGAGCGTATTCATATATACTGACGAGCTAAGCTTTCTGTAGTCTGACAGTTATTTCCAAGTGGACACCTGCCCTTCTGTAGTCTGATCTGACCTCTAATTCTCTATTTTGCCTGCACCCAGGCAAATTATCCTGTGAAATCCTTTTTCCTTCTGCTTCAGTGCCGGAACCTGAGATCAGTTTTCCTCCTGGTGAATCCTTTCATTCCTAGTGCATTTTACTTAGTTTCTGCTGTACTGCTGTTAACACTGGTGCCTGGTCACCGGTGAGTTTTGCCTTGAGTTTTCCGTATTTCTCTATTACTTTTTGGAAGGTCTTTGCTGTTTGTATTAAATTTGTTGTTTTGGGGTGCTTGGCTGGCTCAGTCAGTGGAGCATGCGACTCTTGATCTCGGGGTTGTGAGTTCGAGCCCCGCATTGAGTGTAGAGATTACTTAAAAATACAATCTTTAAAAAAGCTCTTTTTGATGTTTTAGAAAGGCCTTTGGAAATTGCATGCACATGCTCAATTCCCACCTCAGAGTAGGCTGTGATCATTTAGACTTGGATTGCTGAGTTGATATAGTCACCCCCACACTGGCTGTTTCCAGTTTTTGGTTTGTCCCTTTTTTTTCTTTTCTTTTGAGAGAGAGAGTATGAAGGGGAAAGGGGGGCAGAAGGAGAGGGTGAGAGAGAATCGTAAGCAGGCTCCACACCCAGCACAGAGCCTGACATGTGGCTTGATCTCATGACTGTGAGATCATGACCTGAGACAAAATCAGGAGTCAGACACTTAACCGACTGAGCCACCCAGGCACCCCCAGTTAGTCCCTTTTAATGGTATGGCTGCATTCCTTTGTGGGCAGGGGGCATTAAAGCTGTGAAACTTAATGAGAAAACATGAAAGTGAGAATTGGTTAAAAAAAAAAAGAAAAAAAGGCCCACGTATATTTAGAAGTTGAGAAGATAAGAACCCAGCCAGGTAGAGTGAGAAGTATCAGGGCTCTGGGAGGAGGAGAGTCAGAAGATGTCCCAGAAACAAGCCACAAACTTATTCCGGGGAGGCAGAAGTGATATAGTTTATTGAATGCCACAGATACTACAATGTCCAGTGAACTAACGGCTGGCATCTATGCATTTGATTGTGTTGCATTTTTATGTCCAGATACTGCCTTCTTTTTATCTCCCCAAAGTTCCAGTGCACACTTGGAACTCCATCTTCCCTAATGTCTCTGTACTCTGTCTAAACTGCACTGACTCAGTCATGATCGACAGGTGTTATTGTATTGCTTCGCTGGTTAGGATGAGGCTTCCTTTTCCATACAGAGAAAGGGTCTCTATCTCACTCTTCCTTACCGCGTACAGATTGCATAATCATTCACGTGCATCTGTTCATCACATCTTGAAAACAGGTCTTGCTTCGGTTTTTTGTTTGTTTTGTTTTTAAATCAGGGATCTGTGTAAACTGTGTGGGAAGTTTTTCAAACCACAGACTTTGTCTCTTAAGATTTATCTTCTGATCTACTAGGTATGGGGAGGGTCCTGAGCAAATGAGGTTGGAAATGCTCGCTAGGCCAGCTGTGCTTTGATCCCTGTAGTAGAACTGCCACCCAAATACAGCTCCAAAAGGTTCAAATGTAATGAAGGACAGAAATACCTTCCAAGTGTCCAAAGTCCTCAGTTGTGAAGGGTTGACAGAGATGCCTGAAATTCTAAAATTGTTAGCATTTGATTATGAGGCATAGAAAGGACTGTTTTTGTAAAGTTAGAGAAAACTGAGCTTTGATAATGTGTTACAGAAAGAATGAAGTACTTTTTGGAAGCATGATAAAATAATTTCTGCAAGAAAGATGTTAGAGTTTCAAATAAAAATGATGATGGAAGGCCTGTGGGTCAGTAAAAAGATTTTGGAGATGGAAATGAGGAAGGCAATTGAGAGATGAGACTATGTGAAAGGAAATGGCTGATTACTGTGGATTTTATGTTAATAATTGGCTTAGAAAGTGTGACTTTGGTTCTGTCTGAGCTTTTTTTTTTGCTATTTCTAGAGAGTCTTGCTTGATAGATAGCTGGGTAGTAGCATTGGAACAATAAGAAGTTAGAGCTTGGAGCTCTGGAATAAGTGGAAGATAAGGCAGGTCAATGTTTTGTTCCTGGATAGAGGATGGTTCTTCAGAATCTCTTAACTGGTGCCAGAGAGGAGATAGGAACAGAGATTAAGGAAGAATGTAGCATTAGTTGAAAGGAAAAAATTGGGAGGTGAGTCTATCAAGTAGATCATAATGGCAAATATGGATATTACGGTATATACGGATGTGATGGTCTGTACTGTGCCATCCATTGTGTTGGCCACTGGTCACATGTGGCTACTTAAATTTATTTAACATTACGTAAAGTTTCAAATTCAGTTCTCTTGTCACTCTGGTCACCCACATTCAGGTGCCCAATAGCCACACACAGCTAGTGGGTACCATATTAGAAAACACAGATATAAAACATTCCCATTGTTGCAGAAGATTTTATTGAATAGCACAGTACACAGTTGCAGTATGATGAAACTGAGGAGAAGCTGATGTTTCCACCAGTTAGGACAGCTATACTCTTCTCTGGGGCAAGGGCGGATGGCCCAAGGACCTATTTTTAAATTCCAGGTGGACATATATGTGTCTGGATATATTGGACTGAGGGAGGTTGTATCGTTTTTACATAGAAAGTTGAAGTATTGGCTACTGTACTACTCTAAATAGGTAATTGGTGTTATTATAAAAGTTTAGTTTTGATGTGCAGGTGGAATGAGAGGGGAAAGGTTTAGTAACAAGGGATTATTGACTATTTTGCCTCAATAATCTTGGAATAAGATTCCGTAGATCCTGCATTCTGATTTTCCAATTTCAGCCCTTCCTTATGAAAACCTCCATTGTTTATATGTTTGGTCAGCATTTGTTTGATGTTTCTGGATGGGATTTTCATATTCTCTTTGCATATCACTCTCCCAAAATTCTTAAGACTTGGAATCCATGAAATTCTTGTCCAGGGCCTTCCCCTTTCTCTGTCCATTACCTCATCTGGTTCTGTGTAGTCCAAATGTTTAAGTACTGTTTATATACTCAACTTAAAATTGTTATCTGAAGTCTGGAACTTTCTCCACACTCCTAGATCTAACCGGATACTTCATATTTGTTCTTGAATGTTTATCTCAGACCTGATGCGTTCCTCAAAACGGAACGCTTGATTCCCCACACATACCAAACCTGACTCCCTGGTTTTCCTCATTGTATTAAATGGCACCAGCACCCTACACAAATGCTTAAGCCACATATCGAGGAGCTACCCTCAGTGATTCCCTTTTCTTCTTCTAGCACTCATTCTTGACTGAGCCTTCTCTTTTCCTCCTGTCACTCTTTCCCTTCTCTGTACTATGTCCTTGTTTTTGTACATTTCTCTAACTCCATTGTAGTCAGTCACACTGAAGCTGCTGTTTGTTACCTCTTTTGAGCGGGGGAGAGGCAGAGAGAGTCAGGGAGAGAAAGAATCCCAAGCAGGCTCCACACTCCGCACAGATCCCGGCACAGGACTCAGTCTCACAACCGTAAGATCACGACCTGAGCCAATATCGAGTTGGACGCTTACCCTGCTGAACCATCCAGGTTCCCCAGAAGGTGCTGTTACCTCTTGCCTGAACTCTGCTGTAGATTCTTGTGTATTCTCTCAATATTTTCACCTCTCCAGTTCATTCTTCATGCAACAGCCATGTGGCATTTGGAAATACCAATTCAGAATGGGTTGTATTCCTGCCAGAAAATGTTTGGTGGCTTCTGGCCATCGCTCTTAGCATAAAGTCCAGTTTTTTTTTAACTTTTTTTTTTAATGTTTATTTGTTGTGTGAGAGAGAGAGAGCACACATGTGCATGCAAGCAGGGGAGGGGCAGAGAGAGGGGGAGATAGAATTCCAGGCGGGCTGCGTGTTGTCAAGTGCAGAGCCCATTGCGGGGTCTTGAACCCATGAACCTTGAGATCACGACCTGAGCCAAAATCAAGAGTTGGATGCTTAACCAAATGAGCCACCACCCAGGCACCCCAATAGAAAATCCAGTTTCTAACAAAGTCTCCCTACATCATCTATATGGTTTCAGTTCTGCCTCCCTTTCCAAACTTACCTTTTTCTACTTCACTCAAGCCAAGGATATAGTCGAGGTGCACCAGCCGCTCTTATGTTTCTTGATCATGCCTAAGTTTTTCTGCTTCTGAGTTTTTTTGCATTGGTTGTTCCTTTTGGGAATGTTATTGATTGAGTTATCTGTATAACACCGCTCATTCTTACCCTGTGATGTCACCTTAACTTCCTTGTCTCACGGATGATTATTTTATCTAACACTAACCTGCTACTACTCTGTCAGCTTCTTCATACACACTGTTTTGCACGTTCTGTAATTTTTTTATTTCTTTGGTTACTTGTTGATCCTCCCTTCCCCCATCTTTTTCTCTGTCTGGTTACTAGAATGACAGCTCCACAGAGACAGAATATATAAGTTACCTTAGTGTGACCGATATATTGTAATTCTAATATTCAAACATACTATGGTAATTTCTAATATCATATTCTAATGTATTCCCAAACACCAGCGCATTCAGTGTTTGTTGGATGAAAGGATCCATCCCCTCCATCTTTTGTTCTGTTCCAGTCACAGTGTGGTTCTGTTTTTACTTGTCTCCGTTTTGCAAGGTCCTATTTGGAGAGAAGCCTAAGTTATATTTATTCATTGTAGACCATCCATTGTTGTTTCTAAAGTACGTGTTTTTCCTTTTGCTGTTTTATAGTGTTGTCTTTTTCTCACAGAGCACAGGGTACATTTCTCTTAGACTTCGATCTTAGAGCTAGCCCAAACCATGGCTTTTTTTTTTTTTTTAACCTTCTTTTCCCCCTAAAATTATCATGGATGTTTTCATTGTTCTTTTTCCTAGAAGAAATATGGGAGATTGACCATATGCAGTGGCACCCAGAAAACCAAAACGAGATTAAAACTTTGGAAAGATGTCAGCAAAATTATGCACTTGGAAATAATTTCAATTTATGCAAAAGTCTTGTTCCTTTAACACAAAGACACAATAAATTTGGTTCACATTGTAAAGGTTTAAAATCACATTTAGGTTTTGTTCTCCAGAATAGAAGATATGCAGGAGAAGGTCCTGATGAGTTTAGTGGATATGGGAAATCCTCTGTCTACATCCGACAGGATACAACTCTTACTGGAATTAAATGCACTAAATCACAGCTTGGTGAACATCAAAAAACTTACGCAGAAGAGAAACCACATGAATGCAGTGAGTGCGGTAAGGTCTTCTCCAGGAAGGCACAGCTCATTAGACATCAGAGAACTGAAAGGGGAGAAAAGCCCCATGGATGCAGTGAATGTGGGAAGACATTCATGAGGAAGATTCAGCTCACTGAACACCAGAGAATTCATACTGGAGAGAAGCCCCATGAATGTAATGAATGTGGAAAAGCGTTCTCTAGGAAGTCACAGCTTATGGTACATCAGAGAACTCACACAGGAGAGAAACCCTATGGATGCAGTGAATGTGGAAAAGCCTTCAGCAGGAAGTGCCGGCTCAATAGACACCAGCGATCTCACACTGGAGAGAAACTCTATGGATGCAGCGTGTGTGGGAAAGCCTTTTCCCAGAAGGCATACCTCATTGCACATCAGAGACTTCACACAGGAGAGAAGCCTTACGAGTGCAGTGAATGTGGAAGAACTTTCTTTTTTAAGTCAGACCTGACCAAGCATCAGAGAATTCATACAGGAGAGAAACCTTATGAATGCAGTGAGTGCGAAAAAGCCTTCAGGAGCAAGTCAAAGCTCATTCAGCATCAGCGAACTCATACTGGAGAGAGGCCGTATGCATGCAGTGAATGTGGCAAAGCCTTTGCCCACATGTCAGTCCTCATGAAACATAAGAAAACTCATGCAAGAGAGAAAACTATAAATTCACTGAAAGTGGAGAAACCTTCCTCAGGGAGTCATAGCTCTTTATACGTGAGTAAACTTGCCCGGGAGCAAAACCAGATGAACACGGTGCCTGTGGAAATACCTTCTTCGGGAACTCAGCCCTTGTTAAACCTCAGTGAGCTCCTTGGGGGTAGAAATGTAGTGTTTGTGGAACAGCCTTTTCTAAGAAGTCAGGCCTCAGTAAGTAATCTGGGATTTGCACAGGGAATATGTCTTGCAAATGCAGTGAATGTGACCACACCTTCTGTAATAAATTATGTTTTATATGTTGCAGACATTGTGTAAGAAAGAAAATCCTCTGGTACCAGGATCTATCTGATACTAGAAAAGCCTTTAGCAAGAATCCTCCACGCATTCTATGTGAGAGCTCATTTTGGGCAGAAATGCTATGGAGGCAGCGGTGGTGGAGGCTACGTCTGTGAGAATTCAGACTTATTAAATGTCCATGAAAGCCCAGTCCACAGAAATGCAGCTATTGTGGGGAACCCGTTTCCTGGAGATGAGTATCTCCATTGCTATCAAAGAATTCCCACAGGACCAGAACAAGAGGAAAGAATGTGATGATGTTTTCAGTGATAAGTTGTACCTAATCACATGCCAGAGAAGTGTAGAAAGATATTAGAGACACTGAATACAGACAGCATTTTTAGTAAAATGTGGAAGAACTCATACGAAAGAGAGACCCCTGAATGCAATAAAAGATGGAAATTCTATCACCAAACTAACTAATGTGTCACAATTTTATACCTTGGGAATGAATCTGGGAAAGACTTCTCTAATAAATGAAATCTTGGGCACCAGGAATTGCGTTATGTAGCAAAAACCTATGAATATGATGAATGTGGAGATACAAGTGTATTAGTTTCTTATCGCTGCTGTAACAAATTACCATAAATTTGTTGGCTTAAAATAACAGAGATGTATTATCTTCTAGTTCTGGAGGTCTCAAGTCTGAAATGCATCTCACTGGGCTCAGAGCAAGGGGTTGGCAGGACTGCATTTCTTTCTGGAGGCTCCAGGGAGAACCTGTTCTCTTTGTCCTTCAGTTTCTAGAAGCTGCCCAAATCTGTGGCTTGCAGGTCCCTTCCACCTCAAAGCCAGCAATGGCCAGTCAACTCCTCCATCACTCTGGCACTGCCTCCTGCCTCCCTCTCCCACATTTAAGGACCTGTGTGACTACATTGGGCCCACCCAGATAATCCAGGATAACCTTCCTATTTAAAATCAGCTAATTAGCAACCTTAACTCCACCTAACTACCTTGACTCTCCCTTGCCTTGTTCTCTGACATATTCACAGGTCCTGGAGATTAAGACGTGGATATCTTTGGGGGGGCCATTATCCTGCCTATTGCAGACCACCATCTGGCACCCAGTGATTTGTGTCCATACCACATGGAAAATACATTCACTCTATCCCAGCACCTCCAAATGTCGCAAACTGTTAACAGCACCAACTCAAAGTCCAAAAATCCCACCCAAATCTTATCAGCTCAGAAGCTCTAAATCAAGCATTGGGTGAGGCTCTGCGTACAGATTGTCCTGAGGCACAATTCCTCTCTTGACTGTGAGCCCGTGAAACTCCAGAAATGAGTCACATGGCCCTAAAATACCCAACTGCGTCTTTTACTTCAAATGCCCTGTGCCCTGTAGCGTAACGTATTTACAGGTTCTGGGGATTAGGACATGAGTGTCTTTGGGAGATCATTTTGTCTACCACAAAAACATTACATTTCAGAGAATTCATACTACAGTAAATTCCTACCTAGCCATTAAATAAATGTAGAGAAGCATGTTCTCAGAGAAGTAATTGTCTTTAGTTATCATGGTCCAAATACAGTAACTTTTTTCCCTGAAATCAAGGAATCTTACACTTGTGTCATTAGATGTGATCACGATGGAATGCTCTTGAAATATGTAAATCAAGTGATACACTGGAGAAGAACTAAATGTTTTAAAGGAACATGAGATTTATGTGCTGCAGATGTTGCCAAACGTATGTTTGTATCTATTCTGAAATTGTATAAATTATCCCGTTCTGAGTAGGGTACTCCATACCACACCTAAGTGTGA
The DNA here is from genome assembly GCF_027475565.1 of Acinonyx jubatus. Lineage (NCBI taxonomy): Eukaryota > Metazoa > Chordata > Mammalia > Carnivora > Felidae > Acinonyx > Acinonyx jubatus. Next base: position 54,481,590 of record NC_069396.1, on the reverse strand, counting down.
GAATTTTTCACAGCCAATTCCAACAGCCTTTTTCTTTAACAGTAAATGTTTAATGTATATACCCTCATTAAATAATGGAAAAGATAGAAAAATACAGGAATGGACTGCAGACGTGGGGTAATAGGGACATCAGGACAGCTATCTCTCAGAGAAAAGAAACAAATGAAGGAAGCCTTAACGATTGCCCCTATAAGCTTTATAGCCTGGAGAGAGTTTCCATTCTGCAGCATAGGGAGAGGGAATCTAATCAGATCCTGGCCGTCTGTGAACTGAGACAGTTTAGAGTTTGGAGAATTCAAAGCGACTCAAGTTCACGGGGCAGATCACAGGAGAGGACAGAGCTGCACCCAGGGTGAGAGAGTTCCCCCATATGATTTTCAGTTGTGAGCAGCACATATATGTGCGGAAACTCCCAGGGCTGGAGAAAGAACCACTGGAAATGAACAGGCAGAACCATCCTTGGAGGTTGCACACGTGGGGAATAATTTGTGTTTCCACCAGCTGGAATGGAAACCCCTCCTAACATCGGGAGAATCACAGTGGGACTTCAGAAAAATAGTGACTCTACTGGGTGATTCATGTTGGCTCTAGACTAAAGGCTGCTCTGAACCCTCCTGACAAAGTAGAAATGCAAGCGGCTACCAACGCAAACTGTTTCCAAGTAATTTAACTCCTTCCCAGACCAAAGCCCAGTAGTATGTAAAGAATAGAAAGGAATCCCATCGACCAACAATGTCAAACTCAGTGTCTGGCATCTAGTCAAAACCTACCCAGGGATACAAATAAAAACAAAAACAAAAACAGGAAAACAGGACCTATAAACGTGAAGAAAAGTCAATAGAGACCCAGAGTTGGCATGGGTGACAGAATTAACAGAAAATGATGTTAAAAACAGCCATTGTAAGTGTTCTGTATGCTCAAGAAGGTGGTGTCAAGTGGATTATAAGAATTATAATTTCCTGGGGTTTCTCTCCACGGGAGCAAAGGGATAGATGAGGCCTAGTCTAGTCACTGGAGCCCCTAACCCCAGGTTGTTCAGCCTCCCAGGAAGAGGCCAGAAGATCATTTCCATCAGTGAGGACCAGGTCCTGTGAGGAGGAGACCCAGACCCAGCTGAAGTTGGGGAGTGTAGTTTGGTCTCCGTCTAGTCCGTCTTTGGTTTTTGTGGGAACTGAGGCACCTGTGCACGGCTACAGGTTTCTGGAAAGTGTGGTTTGGGGTGCATGGTCTTCCTAGTTACGGGCTGGTGCTTCTTGGCTGTTTGGCTGCCACGGGGGTTCTGGCACATGTAGTTCGTCTGCCTTTGTCTGTTTTTCTTCACATGAGAATTTGGCCTGGGTCCAAGCGGTTGTTGAAGAGGGTGCCTGTCAGAACCTTATCAAAGACCGCTGGGGCTTCTGTATGCAGCATGTGAGGGAACTGGCTTTCCATGGGTCAGTTCCAAGCTCATCCTGTGGCTCAGCTTGGGCAAGGTCAGATCTTGGTAGGTCTGTCCTGCTGTATGGCTGGGGTAAGACATGGCACTAGACAGCTCCTTTGTTGTGTGGGAGGCATTCGCCCTTGTTCCTCCGGGTTCTAGGTGGCTAGATGGACCCCGTGTTGGGAGCTTGGGAGGGGAATTTGATTGTGGGTCCTACTGAACCTTACTATACCTTCTATCCCACCCCTTCCCCTCCTGGTCCCCAGAAAAACTTGGAGTGTCTTTGTGTTCTGTGGGGTGTCTTGTCCTGGCCTCCTCTTACCCGCTGTGTCACCACGAACAAAAAACTTCTAGAACAGTGTCTGCCATGCAGTGCCTTGAGGGCTAAGCAAGCAACTTTCAAATAGTATTCTTATGAATGAGATGATTTAGGCAGAAAGAAATTTGATTTACACACTTTAGAACATACAACAATCTGTACACATTTATAGATTCTACCTACTTTGTCTTGATTTCCAGCCTAGAGCTTCAGTCTCTAGATTTTAGAACCTGCCAGACCTCAGAGGAGAAGTCCAGAATCAGCTACCCCACAACAAGTTGTCTGGTGCTGGTTTGGGACAGGGGAGGATTTACTCCAGGTTTGCCTTTTTCTGTGTTTGTAGGTTTGTTTTAGGGGTGAAGGTAGAAGACTAGAGATTCCTAGTTGGTGTGTGGGCTGATTAGTCCCCTGTCTGAGGCTGTCTTCCTAACCTTAGCTTTGTGCTTTTGAGGGTTCATCCTTCATGAAAAGAGGGGAGTTGAGTAATTGTCAAAACCCTAAAAGCTAGCCTCTCATTGAAATGTCTCCTTCAGAGGCGCCTGGGTGGTTCAGTCCGTTAAGCGGCCGACTTCGGCTCAGGTCATGACCTCATGGTTTGTGGGTTTGAGCCCTGCGTCGGGCTGTGTGCTGACAGCCTGGAGCCTGCTTCAAATTCTATGTGTGTGTCTCTCTCTATTCTTCCCCTGCTCGCGCTCTGTCTCTCTCTGTCTCTCTCCCTCTCAAAAATAAATAAACATTTTTAAAAAATGGCTCCTTTATCCTTGGTCAGTGCTTTCTTGTCAGATGTTCAGAGCCAGAAAAGACAATTGACTAAAAATGCTGGCCATTTCCTAAGAACAGAAGAAAACTTGAAGGTCCTGGTGGGTTTTTGTTTGTTTCTGTGTTTTGCCTTCATTCTCATGGGTTTGCAGAGGTATGTAAAAATAATTATCAAATGGAAACATACGCTTTCCTAAATTCAGAATTTAAGGAAAAATAAGCCATAACATTAAGATTAGGACAAAGGTAGAATAGGGAAATGTAGACCATAGAGTTCACTTAAAGGAATACTGGTGAATAGATATGTAAGAATGTATGATGTATGTAAGTTGAATTACAAATACTTTTTAAGATTTTATTTTTAAGTAATCTCCATGCTCAACGTGGGGCTCAGACTCAACCCCAGGATCAAGAGTCTCACACTCTACTGACTGAGCCAGCCAGGTGCCCCAAATTACAAATACTTTCTAATGTTTCCATTATCAATAACGTGTTAGTTTTCTCTTGCCCAAAAAATTCTCACAAACTTTTATAATGCAAATTTATTATCCCACAGAGGTTTGGATTGGCTTGGCTAATTTCTCTGTCCTGAATTCCATAAGACTGAAATCAAGGTGTGGACCCACAGGGCTTTTTAAAAAATGTTTTTATTTATTTATTTATTTATTTTTGAGGGGGAGAGAGAGAGAGAGAGAGAGAGAGAGAGCAAGCGGGGGAAGGGCAGAGAAAGAGGGAGACACAGAATCTGAAGCAGGCTTCAGGCTCTGAGCTGTCAGCACAGAGCCCAGTGCAGGGCTTGAACTCATGAACCGTGAAATCATGACCTGAGCTGAAACCAAGAGTCAGATGCCTGACCAACTAAGCCACCCAGCCACCCCGACATTTTATCTTGTGAATTTGGTAGATTTACTCATAAATTTTGTAGTTTCTGTAGGCTTTCTTGGGTTTTCTTTATACAGAATCCTGTTGTCTGCAAATAACAACAATATTCTTTTCTGATATTTAAGCCTATTATTTTTCATGTCTTACTGCGCTGTGAGGCCCTCTAGTATGATGTAGAGTATGGGAGCGAACATTTTGTCTCATTCTCAGTCTTAAAGGAAAAGTGCATTTTGCACATGGAATGGTTGTGAATTTTGGTGCCTCAAGGACAGACTGTGCTGGGTTGAATGGTATGTCTTGTTTTTATTATTGTTGTTGATTTTATTGTTATTATTTTAGTGGTAGCTATAGAGCTCACAGTGTGACATCTTTTAATTCATCAAGGTTGACTTAGAATTGATATTGTGCCGTTTTACACTATTCATTTCACACATGACACCTTACCTTTCCTACTTCACACTTGTAATTCACACATTCTACATCACACTTCCAAAAATGTAATAACCTAAGGGCCATATAATTCCTTTTAGGGCCACACCTTGTCTTTTGAGCTATTATTGTCCCACTTTTTAGTTTTTTATTGTTATAAGCCCACCTTACAGTGTTATTTATTTTGTACTAAGGCAATAAAGGGTGAGATAGTAAATATTTTCAGCTTTGCTGGCTATACAGTATCACATCGTTCAATGATCTCTTCTAGAGCAAAAGCATTCAGAGATATGTAAACAAATGGATGTGGCTATGTTCCAATAAAACTTAATTTACAGAAGTAGTCAGGGAGCTGAATTTGGCCCATGGACCTCGCTTCTAAACAATTCACCCTTTAAGGAAAATGAGAAGAATATCTTATTATTTACCATATCTGGTGTTGACTACTTTCTACTGATCAGAGTTTTCAACTAGAAAACTTTGTTTCAGCCTGAAAACATCCTTTAGGATTTCATTTGTGCAGATCTTTCAGCAGTGAATTCTCTCAGATTTTGCTTATTTAAAAACGTATCTCCAGTGGCTCTGTGGTGTAATGTGTAGTGCATTGGACTTCTAGTGACGAAAATGTCTTTATTTCACACTGCTTTTAAAATAATATTTTCCCTGAGGATAGAATTCTGGGTTAACAGTGCTTGTTTGTTTGTTTGTTTGTTTATTGGTCACTTTAAAGATGTGATTAAAGTATCTTCTGACCTCCCAGAATTGTTTCTGGTTAGAAGTCAGCAATCATTCCTATCGCTATTTCCCAGTATATAATGTGCCTTTCCCCCCTCTGACTCTTTTCAAGATTTAGTTTTTATCTTTGGTTTTCAGCAGCTTCAGTATGATGTGCCTGAAATGTGCTTTGTCATTAAAAGATATCATATTTTCCTTTTAATGTCTTTAGGATTAGTAGTGTTGATTAATTTTTCATCACTTTGTTTTAGTTTCTCTTCTCTCTTTTTTGTTAATCAGTCTCCCTATGGCTTTACCAATTTTAGTAATCTTTTCAATTTTCTTGTTTATCAGTTTCCTATTCATTTGTTTTTAGCGTGTTTAGTTTGTTTGCTGATTTTCCCCCTAGCCTCATAAAGTGGCAATTAGATCATTGATTTTACACCTTTCTCTTTTACCTATAACCACTGGTAGGCTGGTTTATGTTATGTAGACCTTATCAGTATAACTGCCAAGCACACACAATGATTTTTTTAATTTTTAAAAAAATATTCTTGGGGCGCCTGGGTGGCGCAGTCGGGTAAGCGTCCGACTTCAGCCAGGTCACGATCTCATGGTCCGTGAGTTCGAGCCCCGCGTCAGGGTCTGGGCTGATGGCTCAGAGCCTGGAGCCTGTTTCCGATTCTGTGTCTCCCTCTCTCTCTGCCCTTCCCCCGTTCATGTTCTGTCTCTCTCTGTCCCAAAAATAAAAATAAACGTTGAAAAAAAAATATTTTTTTTTTTAGAGAGAGACAGAGCATGAGTGGGGGAGGGGCAGAGAGAGAGAGGGAAACACAGAGTCTGAAGTAGACTCCAGGCTCTGAGCTGTCAGCCCAGAGCCTGATGCAGGGCTCAAACTTGTGAACTGGGAGATCATGAGCTGAAGTCAGATGCTTAACCGACTAAGCCACCCAGGCACCTCTAATTTTTTTTATTTGTTTTTGAAAAAGAGAGAGAGAGAGAGACATGGAGGGAGGGAGGGAGGGAGAGGGAGAGGGGCAAAGAGGGGGACAGAGGATCCAAAGCAGTCTCTGTGTTGACAGCAGAGAGCCCGATGCAGGGCTCGAACCCACCAGCTGTAAGATCAGGACCCAACCTGAAGTTGGATGCTCAACCAACTGAGCCACCCAGGCACCCCCAGAATATTTTTAAAGTGGGCCATGGTTGTGAGAATTGGTAAAGATCAGTCATGCCTGGTAATAACCCACTTTGTCAATATTTTCCTTCCTAGTTAGTGCTTTTTGCATCTTGTATATGAAATCTTTGCATATCCCATAATAATCGATGAGTCTTGTAAGTTTTTCCCTAGAAATTTGAATACTTCATTGTTTATATTTAGGCCTGTGATCCATCCTGTATTTACTTTTCGGTATGTGTGAGGTGGGAGTGAAAATCTTGCCCCCTCCCTGTATAGTTATCCAATTGAACAACTGTTGTTGAAAAGACCATTGTTTTTCCCCTACTGAATTACATTGGCATCTTGTCATAAAATAGGTAATTTTGTATACTGAGTCGTCTTTCTGGGATCTTTTTATTTTTTTCTATTGTTGTATTTACTATCCTCGTACTAATAATACTACCGTATCTTGATTACTATAGGTTTTTATGTATTAAGTCTTAAAATCTGTGAGGGTTATGCTCTCCAGGTTTTTTCTTCTTCAACATTGCCTTGGATATTCCAAGTCTTTTCTACATCTGTATACAGTTTAGAATTGACCTCTATGTTTCTTACTCTCTCCTTTGCATTTCGGGCTGGGGGTTTAGATCTCTATTCCAATATACTAATTCTTCATCTGTACCTGTTCAGCTATTAAATTGTCAATTAGGTCACCAGTTTTAGTTACTATATACACTATATACAGTCAATTCTTATTATTGGCAATAGTTACATTCTGTAAAGTCACTATGAACACTGATTACCAAATATCGAACAATTGCTCCTAGGGGAAATATGGGTTAGATTCTTGTGAGCCCCTGGTCACAACATTTTCGTCAAGCAATGCATAACCTTGGTTTTTGTGTGCTTATGTTTAAAGACACCTTATTTAACATACATCATTAATTTATTGGTATAAATCTCATGGCCAACTACATTATAACTCATGCCTATACAGAGCTTATCTAACACATATATTTTCTCCATAAGGGGCATCACTGCCTTACTGCCTTATTGCACTTAGGAACATTAAACAGTTTTTCAGCACGTGCTTGGGGACCATTTCAAATAACAAAATCACTAAGAAAAAAGCAAAAATGTGGGGGAAGAAACCCAAAAACAATGGCATTAAATAGACCATGAAAAGGACCCTGGTTTACAGTATGAGAACTGAAACAAGAAGGCAGGACATCATTTTGTTCAAACTCAACTGGGAATATACCCAAGGGGGCAATTCCAATTACCCACTGCTCAAATGACTCTGCTCCCTGCAGAATTTCACTGCGACTGTTGATATCGGGGTTACAATGAAATATTAGCAGGTAGGTGAATTCACAGTCAAGAAACCCTCTGTGACTAATGAGGGTTGACTGTACACTTGACCCCTTGAACAACATGGGTTTGAACTGCGTGGATCCGTCACATTTCTCTAACATCCTTTATTGAAGGACTACAGTATTTAAACATATACAAAATATGTGTTAATGGTTTATGTTATTGGTAAGGCTTCTGGTCAACATTAGGCTATTAGTAGGTAAGTTTTTGGGGGGTCAAAAGTTATACATGGATTTTTGACTGCATAAGGGGTTGCTGCCTCTAACTCTCACATTGTTCAAGGGTCAACAGGTGCATATACATCTGAATAGTCATTAAAAATTTTTTTATGAGAGCCTGGGTTGCTCAGTCGTTAAGTGTCTAACTTTGGCTCAGATTATGATCTTGCAGTTCGTGGGTTCAAGGCCCACAAGTCTTGCTTGGGATTCTCCCCGCCCCCCCACCCCTCTTCTCTCTCTCTCAAAATAAATAAATAAACTTAAAAAAAAATAGGGGTGCCTGGGTGGCTCAGTCAGTTAAGCCTCTCACTTCAGCTTAGGTTATGATCTCACTGTTCATGAATTTGAGCCCCGTGTCGGGCTATGCGCTGACAGCTCACAGCCTGGAGCCTGTTTTGGATTCTGTGTCTCCTTCTCTCTCTGCCTCTCCGCCACTCACACTCTGTCTCTCTCTCAAAAATAACTAAACATTAAAAAAAAAATTAGGGGCACCTGGGTGGCTCAGTCGGTTGAGCGTCTGACTTCGGCTAAGGTCATGATCTCACAGTTCGTGGGTTCGAGCCCCACATTGGGCTCTGTGGTGACAGCTCGGAGCCTGGAGCCTGTTTTGGATTCTGTGTCTCCTCTCTCTGCCCCTTCCCTGCTCACGCTCTGTCTCTCTCTCTCTCAAAAATAAACAAACGTTAAAAAAAAATAAAAATAAAAAAATTTTAATATATTTAAAAAATTTTTTAAAGTTAGTTTGTTTGTTTGTTTATTTATTTAGAGGCCACAAGTGAGTGAGGGGCAGAGAGAGAGAGTGAGAGAGAAGCAGGGCTTGTGCTCACCCGAAGTGGGGCTCAAGCTCACCCGATGCAGAGCTCGAACTCCTGAACTGTGAGATCATGACCTGAGCTGAAGTCCGATGCTTAACCGACTGAGCCACTCAGCCACCCTTGAGTTTATTTATTTTTAGAGAGAGAAGAGTTTGCACGCATGAGTGAGAGCAGGGGGTTGGGCAGAAAGAGAAGAGAGAAAAAAGAGAGAATCCCAAGCAGTCTCCGAATGCTGTCAGCACAGAGCCCAATGTGGGACTCAAACTCATAAACTGTGAGATCATGACCGAGCTGGAATCAAGAGTTAGATGATGGGGCGCCTGGGTGGCTCAGTCGGTTGTGTCCAACTTTGGTGCAAACCATGATCTCACGGTTCATGAGTTTGAGCCCCATGTTAGGCTCTGTGCTGATGGCTCAGAGCCTGGAGCCTGCTTCAGATTCTGTGTCTCCCAACCTCTCTGCCCCTCCCCTGCTCGTGCTCTGTCTCTCTCAAAAATAGTAAATAAATATTTTAAAAAAGGGTTGGATGCTTAATCAACTGAGCCACCCAGGAGCCCCAAGATTTTATTTTTAAGTAATCTCCACACCCAAATTGGAGATCAATCTCACAACCCTGAAATCAAGAGTCACATAGTCTTCCAACTGAGCCAGCCAGGTGCCCTGAATGTCTCATTCTTTCCTCATATTTTGGATGTGTTCTTTCTCAATATATTACAACATACTAATGGCCCATGCTGATAATTAATGCATGTGCAGTCATTTCATGTCTGATTCTGTGTTCTCTCTGTTGATACGTTTCCCTGTAACTGTGCATTGTGATAGATGTTAACTAGACTTACTGCGACAGTCATCTCACACATCTTTTGCAAATCATTATGTTGCACACCTGAGACTGATATAATGTATGTCAATTATACCTCAATAAAAATAAATAAAAGGTAGTGTTTAGTTGGAAAAAAGATAAAAGGTCCTTGAGGGCTACTTGCTGTGTTTTTATGTTAGCACTTTGCTCTCTACCTTTTAGGTAGATGTTAAAAATGTTTTTCAGAGGGGCGTGTGGGTGGCTCAGTAGGTTAAGTGTCCTACTCTTGATTTTGGCTCCAGTTGTGCATCTTACGGTCATGAGATTGAGCCCTGTGTCAGGCTCTACTCTGACATCAAGGACTCTGTTTAGGATTCTCTCTCCCCCTCTCTCTCTGCCCCTCCTCTGTGTCCCCATGCCCGTGGGCATACCTCCCTCCCTTTCTCTGTCTCTCTCTCTCAAAATAAACATTAAAAATGTTTTTCAGAGATTTCTATTTCAGGGATATTTTACCTGTAGGATTTAAGTATTCCTTTCAAAAACTCGTAATTTACTTATTTTTTAAAGTAGGCTCCACATTGATCTCACAACCCTGAGATTATGAGTCACATGCTGTACCCACTGGGCCAGCCAGGTGCCCCCCAAACTTCTAATTTATTGGATTAGTTAATAGTTAAGTGCACAATTGCAATATATTTTTTAAATTGAAATATATTTGACATATAACATCATATAAATTTAAGGTGTGTAACATGTTGATTTGACACACCTATGTATTATAATATGGGAAGGCAGATTTAATGGCATTTTATTTCTTACCATAATGAATAATGAAAAGTATTACACAAAAACATAGCCTTTGTAAGGTATGGTAAAAACAACCGAAACATATACCTAGAGATCTTTCTCACGACAGTAACGATCACCACAAATTGAAGAAGAATGTGTTACTATAGGGATTCGTGTCATGTAAGGATGTATCTGTGGACTTCACTGGGGTGAGTGGTGCCTTCTAGTTCTGCTCAGAAGAATCTATACCAAGATATGATGTTGGAGAATTATAGCAACCTGCGACAGCAGTTCAAGATGATTGCCCTGTGTCAATCAGAGTGTCACAGACAGCCTTTCGTTTTTCATTTGCCCTGGCTTCCAAAGAGCTTCAACATACTGGACTTTAGTTTATAGGCAATAGATTCTTAATCTGTCTTCTGTTCCCAGACAGGATTTATGTGCTGTCATAAATCTTCAATAGATCCTTAATCTGCCAGAGTGGAAGTATGTCAGTTCCTGAGACCTTGTGCTTTTCCTGGGTATCCCCCACCCAGTCAGATTATAAGTGTCCAAGTCTTTGTCGTTTCCCATGAACAGGCTATCCAGCTACCAACCCACATATGATCCTTAATTTCGAGCACGGAGGGAAGCCATGGAGCATAGAAGATGAAATGCAATGTCAGTACTCTTCAGGTAAGTGAGCAGCTGAGAACCAGGAAGCTGTGAGACTTTGAAAGTAAAGTAGTTGCCCATGAGGGGATGACCCCTTCCAAATGTGTTTAACAAGGCCAAAATGTTAAAGATCATTGCAAAAACTAAGTCATTAACGAGGCTCTCATTTGCCTGGTGTTTCAAGGGAGATGCACCTCTTGTTCTCTCTTTTGGGTTGATTCATATTCAGGAGGATGTTTTCTTTGCAGCTTGCAGACTTCCTTCTCCTCTTCTGCTTCCTGCCTGGCAATGTCCCTCCCTGTGTTCTCCGCAGCTCTTGTTTTCACCCCTCTCACCTGACTGAATAATGTCACAATTCACCTAGTTAACACCGAAGCCTTTTATCCAGCGATCTGGTTTTTGGATTTCTGTGGGCCATGTGAAAAATGTATCAAAACAAGCGAGAAGTTGGGAATGTTGACCACAGTGGTATTCTCTAAATATGATATTAGAGCTTTGGGAAGGTTCACTGTCTATAGCATGGAGAACTAGAGAAGAATCAGTACAAGAGAATAACTGTGCTTATCTTGCAGTGAGAAGCCGAAGGTCTCTATGCTTATCTTGCAGTGAGAAGCCTGGGGTCTGCTTCTCCCAGGTATTTGTTCAAGACTTAGTTGGTATCTTTCCTTGGTCATCGTTTGCACCTGATGGATGGACTTACTTCATTCTCTGGGCATCTTCTAAAGTCTCCAGAGTCAGAGAGCATGAAGCTTCATCCTTGCCCATTTCCATCATTTGCTCTCAGTGGTTTCATTCATTTTCATGGACTTAAGAATACCATTTATGTGCTGATGACCCCCAAATGTTTGTTTGTAGGCCAGACCTTCTTTTATCCATGCACATTGACCTAGATATTTCATTTCTGCATTTGGAGACTTAATAGCTGCTTCAAACATCATGTCACCTGGTTCCTCTTTTCACTTACACCACAAATCCAATCCATAAGCGACTTCAGTCTATACTTTCTCCTTATTGTATCTGGAGGTCCTCCACTCCTTTCTGTAACTAATGTTTCACCCAAGGCCCAACGTTCATCGTCTCTTTCCAAAATTAATATAGTTTTCTTGAAAATGCTCTCACTTCTTTACTCTTGCTTCTCTCTGTTCGCCACATAACAGCCAGATTTTTTTTTTTTTTGTCTGATTTTATTGCTTGTTTTTAAAAGTAATAGGGGGAGCCTGGGTGGCTCAGTTGGTCGAGCGTCTGACTTTGGCTCAGGTCATGATCTCACAGTTTGTGGGTTTGAGCCCTGCGTTGGGCTCTGTGCTGACAGTTCAGAGCCTGGAGCTGTTTCAGATTCTGTGTCTCCCTCTCTCTCTGCACCTCCTCCACTTACACTCTGTCTCTTTCAGAAATGAATAAACATTAAAAAAAAAAAAAGTAATAGAAGTCAGTTTTTCCAGCCTTTCACCCTCCAAATTAATGGACACAGAAACAAACAAACTTTATAAATCTGGATTTATAAAGATACCACGTTCTGACAGTTACTTGGGTAGGAAGAAATGGGTATGGAAGTTAATTAAGCCATCATATAGAAAGAATGATCTTCTGAGTTAGAGAATAGAGGGAAATATCTAAAGTATAATCCAAGAAAAATCCTGTATGCAATAGTAGATCTTTACCAATTTTCACAAGCATAGTCCACAATCCTAAAAATAGTGTTTACGTAGCAATACTTAAGACCTTATTAGTGTGATAACGGATATATACACACAGGATGACATTCTTAAAGAGAAAATCAGGACATGTCACCTGTCTCCCACCGTTACCTTGAATGGCATCTTGCAACTATTAGTATAATATCTTAATTCTTTCCAGGATCCTCCCACATGTGAGCATTTCCTGACTCTTGCCCAAATTTTTGCTTACTTTTTTATGTAAAAATTTTTAATGTTTATTTATTTTTGAGAGAGAGAGACAGAGAATCCCAAGCAAGCTCTGAGCTGCCAGCGCAGAGCCCAACACAGGCCTCAAACTGATGAGCTATGAGATCATGACTTGAGCCGAAATCAAGAGTCGGACGCTTAACCGACTACCCAGGCGCCCCTAAAAATTTTTTTTTAAGTATAGCATACACACACAAAAGTGTATAGATACAAGGGTCCGGCTCAGTTAATTTTTACAATCAGTATACTGTATAACCAGCAGTAGATCAAAAGTACCAGAGTTCTATGCAAGATCCACTGTGTGAACATAAAATAATCTCTTCCACATTCAGGTGTTGTAAGTAATATTCCTATATATCTTTACATAGATGTCCTTTATTTTTTATTTTTCTCCATTTGAAAATGTTTATTTCTGAATAGTTTAACTCAATGAGAAATCCCACAATTATACACAAATTTCTTACACATTGTTTTTATAGGTTTCCCTAACTGGTAATATTCTACCACATTTGCTTTATCATAGTATATCTACCTGTTATTCCATACATATGTACATACTGTTTTTCTGAACTCTTTACCCATAAATATGTAAGTGTGTGTTTCCTAGGAACAAGTTAGTTTTTTCATATAACCAAAATATTCAAAAAATTATCAAAAAATAATCCAAATCAGAATACTGACATTGATACAGAACTATTTCACAATATACAGAGCTTACTCAAACTTTACTGATTTTCTCATTAATTTTTTTTATAGTAAATGAAATAAATTTTTTCTGGACCTTTCCTTATTATCTCGCTCATTCTATTGTGGGTACACTGGCTTTCACCCAGAAGTCAGAGCTCACTAATTATCACCTAACTCCTTTAGGGAAGAAACCATATGGATGCAATGAATGTGCAGTGAACGCTTTTGAACCACTCATGACTGTGCTTCAGAGAACTCGTGCAGGAAGGAAATCCCATGAATGCACTGATAGTAGGAAAGCCTTTCCCAGTAAGGTGAAGCTAATAAGTAAAGCTACTCATCAGCAGACTCACACAAGGGAGAGACCGTTCGGGTGCAGTCAATGTCAAAAAGCCTTCGTTACAAAGTCAGCACTCAGCTGCCATCAGAAAACTCATCATAGAGAAGGGAAATCCTATGGATGCAGTAAATGTGGGAAAGCTTTTCCTTGGAAGTCAAAACTCGAATTACATCAGAGAACTCATTCGGGAGAGAGACCTTTCAGATGCAGAGTATGTGATAAAGCCTTCATGGTTCAGACACATCTGACTGTACATCAGAGAACTCACACAGGAGAGAGACCATATAAATGCTTGGATTGTGAAAAAGCGTTCTCAAAAAAGGCTCAGCTCATAATCCATCAGCGAATTCACACAGGAGAGAGACCATACAAATGCAGTCAGTGTCAGAAAGCGTTCATTACAAAGTCAGCACTCATCTACCATCAGAAAACTCGTCATAGTGAAGGAAAATCCTATGGATGCAGTAAATGTGGGAAAGCTTTTCCTTGGAAGTCAAAACTCACCTTACATCAGAGAACTCATTCGGGAGAGAGACCTTTCAGATGCAAAGTATGTGATAAAGCCTTCATGGTTCGGACACATCTCACTGTGCATCAGAGAACTCACACCGGAGAGAAACCATATGAATGCTTGGATTGTGAGAAAGCGTTCTCAAAAAAGGCTCAACTCATGGTTCATCAGCGCATTCACGCAGGAGAGAGACCCTATGAATGCAGCCAGTGTCAACAAGCCTTCATCCAGAGGTCAGATCTAACTAATCATAAGAAAACTCAGCATGCAATAGGGAAATCTCATGGATGCGGTGAATGTGGGAAGGTTTTGTCCTCTAAGTCAACTCTCGTTATACATCAGAGAACCCATACAGGTGAGAAGCCCTTCAAGTGCAGTGTATGTGATAAAGCCTTCACATCAAAGGCACATCTTATTGTCCACCAGAGAATTCATACAGGAGAGAAACCATATGAATGTTTGGAATGTGAGAAAGCCTTCTCCACTAAGGCACATCTTATGATTCACCAGCGAATTCACACAGGAGAGAGACCCTATGAATGCCGTGAATGTCAACAGGCTTTCATCCAGAAATCAGGTCTCACTAACCATATGCAAAATTGTCATGCAAGAGTGAAATCTCATGGCTGCAGTGAATGTGGAAAGGTTTTGTCCTGTAAGTCAACTCTGATTATACATCAGAGAACCCATACTGGTGAGAAGCCTTTCAAATGTAACGTATGTGATAAAGCCTTCACGGCTAAATCGTATCTCACTGTCCATCAGAGAATTCATACAGGAGAGAGACCATATGAATGCTCTGATTGTAAGAAAGCATTTGCTACTTTGTCAACTCTCATAGGCCACCGGAGAACTCACACAGGAGAGAGGCCCTATGGATGCAATGAATGCCAAAAAGCCTTCTTTCGGAAGTCAGCTGTTCTTAATCATCAGCAAACTCAGCATAGAGGAAAAGTGTCTATGCAGTGACCATAGGAACATGAGAAATAGGTTTTGATGAGTCAGTCCTCTCTGTTCAGAGAACTCATTCAGAATAGAAATGCCATGAATGCTGTGATTATAGTAGACCTTTCTGAAACTTCAATAGGAAGTAAACCTTATGGATGCAAGGAAAGTTGTAAGCCTTTCATCCGAAGACTCCTCTCAGTATACCACAGGGATCTCACCAAAAGAGAGAAACATTATAAATGCAGTGATTGTCAAAAATTTCATTCGGGGGCCTCTGGGTGGCTCAGTCAGTTAAGCGTCAGACTTCAGCCTAGGTCATGATCTCGCCATTCCAGAGTTCGAGTCCCACGTTGGGCTCTGTGCTGACAGCTCAGAGCCTGGAGTCTGTTTTAGATTCTGTGCCTCCCTCCCCCCCTCAAAAGTAAACAAACATTTAAAAAATGTCATTTGGAAGACGCTGTGCATTTAGGAGGCAATACCTGTGGGATGCAGGGAAAGTGGGAAATCAATTTCAAATCATTTTCAAAGCACATTTGTTATACTTTAGGGTACTCGTTCAGGAGAGGGACCCTAGAGCTGCAGTGAGTGCAGAAAAGCCAAAGAAAATCACATCTCATTGTACATAAAAATAAAAATTACAGGAAGGTTGTGATAAAGGACTTACCATTCTCTGGAAAGTCAGACTCATTGACCATCTTGTGCAGGAGAGAAATACTGTGAATGTGATACAGTCCTCCAATTAATGCATATCTTTGTACATCAACAAACTCATGTAGGAGGAAAACCCTATTAATGTAGCAAATGTAGTAAAGGCTGCATCTAGATGTCAGAGCTCACTAATTATCTGCAAACTCATATAGTAGGTAAATCCTTTGGCCACAAAACTCATTGCATAGCAAGAAAGAAATGCCATTAATTACACTGATTATCTAAAATGCTTTATTTACATGGGGTTCCTGGGTGGCTCAGTCGGTTAAGTTTCCGGCTTCGGCTCAGGTCATGATCTCACAGTTTGTAGTTAGAGCCCTATGTCAGGCTCTGTGCTGACAGTGTGGAGCCTGGACCCCAGAGCCTGCTTTGAGTTTGTGTCTCCCTCTCTCTCTGCCCCTCCCCTGCTCACAATCTCTCTCTCTCTCTCTCAAAACTAAATAAACATTTAAAAAAACTTAATACTTTATTTACAATTCAGAGCTTTTTAAATTGCTTATTTTTTATTTTTATTATTTTCTTGAGAGAGAGAGAGAGAGAGAGAGAGGGAACAAGTTGGGGAGGGGCAGAGAAAGGGAGACACAGAATCCGAAGCAGGCTCCAGGCTCTGAGCCATTAGCACAGATCCCAATGTGGGGCTCAAGCTCACGAACTGCAAATCATGACCTGAGCTGAAGTCAGATGCTTAACCGATCAAACTACCCAGGCGTCCCTACAATTCAGAGCTTTTTAAAAATAATTTCATATCTTGTTGAACAGAGGGATCTTTCACCACTTCTGAAATGTAAAGCTAAAATAAGACTTTAAGAATGTAGAAGAGTGAAGGGGGGTGAAGTCATAGTCACACATTTAGTGAGTAGTAAACTGGAAAGGTATGTAAAACTTTGAGTTGCTATCAGAGGGGAGACCTGTTCAGGGCTGAAGGGAGGTCCTTAGTTTCTTACTACAAAAATCTCTTCTTAACTAAAGGCTACACAAATAAGAGTGTCAGTTTATAGAAAAACTCCAAATTGCACAAAACCCCATGAGGCAGGAGAAATGGACAGGATGGCAGGATGTGGGCTGTGGGGGCAGCCAGTCTGCAGCAGGGATGGCTGGGCTGGACCTGTAGGAAACAGCACGCTGGCAAGTATAGAGGCAGAGGTTAGTGCATTCACCCAAAGCCCTTGCTTTCCAATCAGACTTTCTAGGATGCTGACGCTTTCCTCAAACAAGATACAATTCAGAGCTTTTTAATTGCCCCCCAACTCCCATAGCAGAGAGATCCTATTCTCAGACGAGGAAACAATTTCCAGGTTCAGTGAAGTTATAAAACCCATAAGGAATCATGTCTGATATATTATAGAAATACTGTGATCATAGTCACTAAAAATGCTTTCTGTGGAGGATTGGATATCATTGAGCATAATAAGCTCTTAAAAATAGAATTTGCTGTCCACAGAGCAGTGAATGTAGCAAAAGCATCAGTAATAGATTGTGTTTTACTTTTGCATTTCTGGATTTATTTCTTCACATCTGACCATATCTTACGTGTGATGCATGTTAGATTTGATGGAATGTCAGGGTTTTTCTATGTTTGATGGCATTTTAGATTTGGGTTATTAGCTAAACTTGGAAGCTATATATAGAACGAAATTATTTTATAAGGGATTAACATAATGGTTTTAGAAAGGATTCCAGAGATATCAGATATTTTCTCTGCAAATATGACACCATTTGAATACATTTAAAAAATCAGAATAAGAAGTTGAATAGTGACAAAGGTTTATAGGAGTTATGTTCTGGACTATACTGTGTAATGTAGACTTTATGTATTTACCTTTATTATTTCTTAGAGTTACATGAAGGAACATTATTTTTAGGGTTTATTTCTCAGCATAGACATAGAATATTGAGTAACACAATCTTGTGTAAATAGGGATGTTCTATTTCCTTATGAGTCAGAATGTCTTGTAATATGTAATTTGACTCCTTAATAAGTATTATAAAGAATTAGACTGCATAAGTTTGCTCTCCTTATTTTTACTGTGTTTTGTAATGTTTCTGCCAAGTGTGATAATCATCACTACTTGAAGCCTCCGTTTTTCTAGAGCCTTATTTCTTAAATATGCAAAAGTGATAAAAGATTTACATGAAATACTAAAAACCAAGCAACACATGAGACAAAGGGGAAGAAAAGACTTGGGTTTGTGTGTGTGTGTGTTCATGTATATTTATTGCAAGTGCTGTATCATGCAGGAACTTTGGATTTATTATGAAAACACGTCCTTAAGCACTAGAAACATTTTCTGTCTTAGCATTCCCTAAAATACCCAGTATTTACTAACATTAGGAATGACATTGCAGAAATTGGAATTCTTGAACATAACTGGAATGTGAAGTGGTTCAGTTGCTGTGGAAAACAATTTGGCTGTCCCTCCAAAAAGTTAAATATGGAATTACGTATGACCCCAGAATTCCACTCATAGGTATATATTCAACAAAATTGAAAACAGGTACTTCAATACTTGTACATGAATGTTCACAGCAGCACTATTCACAATAACCAAAAGGTGGAAATAATCTAGATGTCCATCAGTGAATGAATGGGCAAACAAAATGTGGTATGTATATACATACGTGTATATATTACGTGTATGTATATATACGTGTATTTATATGCGTGTTTATATATTTATATACGTGTATATATATATACACACATACACACACGTATACACTCATATATCTGTGATGGAATATTGATTACCTATGCAAGTGAAGTGCTGTTAAATGTTATCACAGAAGCCTCAAAAACATGCTAAGTGAGAGAAGCCAGACGAAGAGGAACACATGTTGTATTCCTGTTTACATAAGATGTGCAGAATAGGTAAATCTATATAGAGACATAAAGCAAATTGGCGGTGGGGCACGTGGCTGGCCCAGTCAGAGGAGCATTCAAGTCTTGATCTGGAGGTCGTGAGTTCAAGCCCCACAATTGGGTGTAGAAATTGCTCAAATAAATAAAACTTGAAAAAAAAATACAGCAAATTGTTGGATTGGCTATCAGGGCCTGGGGAGAAGAGGGCATGGAGACTGACTGATTCATGGTCACAGGTTGGGTTTGGTTTTAGAACGATGAAAATGTTTTGGAACGAGGTGGAGATGGTGGTAGCATAACATCGTGAAGGTGTAAACGTCACTGAATTGTATACTTTGAAAGGCTAACGTATTATGTCAACTTCTACATCAATAAAAATATACTTGAAAAGAATATCATTGCAAGAACCCTGGCCCTCAAAATACAGATAAAAGTCAACAGTTATTTGTGAAAAACATAATTTCTCCGCAAAGCAGATGTAAATATATCTTCTCGGCTTAATGGGTATTGGCTAGCAAAACTTTACAGCTAACACCACATTTAATGATAGACCCTCAAAGATGTTCCCAGGTTGTTGGGCAATGGGGTACACACATCTGCTGCCACCTTTCTCCTGAGCACTCCTGGAGATCTCAATCAGCACAATATGACAGTAATAAAAACGAAAGGGCTTAAAATTGGAAACAGGAAAAAATTGCCATTATTTGCAGATGATATGATTGCCTACATGGCAGGAGAATCCACAGGCAACCACGTAGAATAGTAAGAGAACCCAGGAGGATTCTCTGGATGCTTGATCAATATGCAGCTTCAGTTGAGTGTTAGGCTAGGCAATAATCAGAACATTTTTGAAAAGTACTCTGTTCACGGGACACCTGGGTGACTCCGTTGGTTAAGCATCTGACTTCGGCTCAGGTCATGATCTCAGTTTGTGAGTTCGGGCCTTGCGTCGGGCTCTGTGCTGACAGCTCAGAGCCTGGATCCTGTTTCAGATTCTGTCTCCTATTTCTGCCCCCACCTGTGCTCTGTCTCTCAAAAATAAATAAATGTAAAAAAAAATTTTTTAAGTTCTCTGTTCACGATAAACATTATAAGAGAATTAGACAGTTTTACACCACTTTATTGAAAACTACTCGAGATAACCGAAATAAAGGAAGAGGTAGATAGGTTACTAAATGTGAAGGCTCAGGGTCACTAAGACCACCTTCACCTCCAATAAATAAGTCTTCCAAGTGCCAAGATGCCATCAAACATTGTTGAACAGGCAAGAACTGATGAAGTGTAGTTCCCATGAACTTCTTCAAGAAGTTACTGGAACGTGAATTTTACCCCATAAGAGATGAACAGGTAAACAATGGCAAAAGAACTGAGTGTAAGCGTCAAATCCCTTTAACCAGAGATATAAAAGCCTTTAGTAGATTATGGGAATTTTAGTCACAGAGCCTAATGTAAGTGCTAAAAACAATGATAATATAGAAATTGTAAAACAAAAATTTGGGAGAGAATTGGGGAAAGAAGGTGAAAGGTAATGTGAGAACCTTGATCTCATCATCTTAGGGAGGGAGGTAAATATCTAAACCAACTTATCAAAAAATGGAAGAACAAATACACATAAAGTATATAAAGAAACATCGAGAAAGATCTGTAGTCACTCCGGGTAGTGGAAGGAAAGAAAGGAAGCAGAACGGTGTGAATTGTACTATTCCTCATAGTAGGGATTCCAGGATTAGGGTGGAGGCACCTTCAGAAATGGAAAGCGGAGTCACTTGTTGACCATGCTGCCTTGGCAGGACAGCTCGAGAAGACAAATTTGGGAACGGCCTGAGAGGTGGGTAGGACTGGCAGTAATGGCCAGGGCCCCCACCGGAGGATGGGGATAGCACTTGTTGCAGCCTTCCCAATGTCTGGGTGACTCAGACTATCAGCAGAGGTCACGCCCTTAACAGTGAACCACTAGAACTCAGAGTCTAGTGTGTATGTGACACATCTCATCACTGTGACCCTAAGTGGGAGCAGGACTTGGAAATGACGATTCCCTTTGCAGACGCTGGTAGGACCTTTCTCAGCACAGAGCTGAGCACGCCCTGTCTGTTCCTCACTCCCTTAGACGCAAGGTTCACCGCAGGGGGCTCGGCAAAGTTTTCTCGCAGCTGCACCTGCTGTTACTTAGTCTATGTCTTAATGATCCCCAGGAACTGCTGATGCTGACTAGTCTTGGGACTAACGTTTACAGCTTCTCTGCAGATGCACCGTGGTCCCTTTGCAGAAGGTGTCAGTGCCTCGCCGATGACAGGGTAATTGCGGCTCGTGGGGGGAAATGAACTTGGGGAATCTCAAGACAGATGAGTGCTCTGGTTCTACTTGGCATACAGTCACTGATGGCCACAGACCTGCTGCCGGTTCCTGTAGCCCTGGTGAGTGTCTCATTACGGCTTAGACTCGGATAAGGTATGGGGGGAATGTCTGAGGGGAGAGGGCAGGTACAGAACTGCACAGGACAGTGGTTTTCCCCTTGGGTCTCGGGGCAACTTTGCCTCAGCTCTGGATTCCTTTTTTGGCTGATAGGGTGGTGGGACAGCGTGACCACAGAGACCCCAAGACAGGCAAGCGATGGTCATGGGTATGAGCCTGGATGGGGCTGGACATGGCTGAGGCTGAGGCCAGCCTGAGGGGAAAGAGTTGGAATTCTCCCTCCGCTTTCCCCTTCAGAGTGCAGACGAGGGGTTTCATTGGCTCAAACCACTGAGAACTGGGCTGGGAGCAGTTGATAAATTTGATGTCAAGAGTTCAGGGTGAACGTTCAGCCTCTAGGCGGGGTCCCATGCATACACACACAGACTCCTGCTGCTTCAGGACCTCCCGCAGACAGATTTCAGGATTTGGAATGGAGCTGGAGAGATGGATGGACGTGGGTTGTGATAGCGTGTGGCTTTTCTTCACCACTGAAAGGCACCATTTAAAAGCAACACTGACGAAGAGTCCAGCCTTTAGAACGAGGGGCAGCTTTTTTTTTTTTTTTTCAATTCCTGACTCAGCCTCCCTCCCTGAGGGACTGGGAGCTCCTGACCGTGCGTCTCAACGTCCCAACCTGTGAGCCAGGGATAGGAAGGCAGGGTCAGTCCGCACACCGAGTAGAGTGACTGAAAGAGGGTGGCGTTGCTGGTACACAGGAAATCTCTAGCAAATAGTAGTCATAGGTCCCTTCTGCATGATTCTAGAGCCAGTGTTTTGCAATAAGATGGACACACAGCTGGCAGCCGCATCATCAAATTCACTCCGTCTCTGTGTGACTCTCCCTATTGACGTCCCAACTCCATTTCTGTGTGGTTTTGGACACTTTGTGGGATGAGTCTGAATGACTCGGTGTGTGTGTGCGTGTGTGTGTGTGTGTGTGTGTGTGTGTGTGTGTGTGTGTGTGTGTTTGGGAGACCAAAGCTGGACACGGGTATCTAGACACCATGCTTACCAGTATTCCGGTGAATTAATCCTCTCCCAGATATGTATGAATAATGAGACATTACATACCTCAGGTCATCAGACCTTGTCTGCCATGTACTGGAATTGAGTGACCTTGAGAAAGCTGAATTCTCTCTGCCTCATTTTCTATCCATGTAAAATAGGATAAGAATATTCTTTAACACCGAACACTCCGTGTTAATGAAGGCCCTGTACTTCCCCCTAATGCCCAACATACAGAGAAGGTCATCAAGCAATTGTATCTGTTCATAGTTTCTCTGAACAGACTGTGAGCCACTTGTTGGGAAGTGGGTTAGAAATACAGGAAATGGTAGCTCTGTTCTAATGTCTTCTTTCCGTGATCTGCATTTCTCTCTTCCTACTCCTCTTTTCCTCTCCTGCCTCTCATTATGCTCCCCCTTAGGTCACTAGGTTCTTCAAGTCCCATTCTTCTTCCTTGTGGGTCATCTCTAAGTGAGACCCAGGGGTTATTTCCAGAACTCTTGAAGCCAGGAGCTCTCTCAGACATCGCTCCCGCTTGGCTCCAGCTAGCACATCTGACTGTGCCTAAGTCACCGGTACTGGACCTGTCCCTCACAGTTCCATTTATTTTCATTTTCATGTTTATTTCTGACGAGGGCTTGCCCCTGGGGCACTTGCATTAATGGAGTTTTTCCCCCCTCGTTCCTGCTGTCAGCTTAAAATTTGTTTCCATAAAGAAGACCCCACAAAGCACAGGCACCCAGGGGAAGAAGGAAACCCAGTGGACATCTTGGGGTCCACTGCAGAAACTTTTAGTCCGTGGCAAAACAAAGCAGATGACACAGGATCCCTAAGACCTGGTTTGCGGGGGTCAGCTCCCACACCCACCACTAACTAACTTTGTGACTTTGGGCAAGGTTTGCACTGTCTGGGTTTCATTGTTGCTACCTACCAAATGAGAAGAATAATTACTCTATTTATCCCATTGGGTTACGTGGGCATTAAATGAAATCACTATTCAAAACCCTGAGAGCTGGCACAGAGTCAATACTCAGTGAGTTTTCACTAATTCCTTATTATCCTTATTGTCCTGGTCTTACAAAGCATAGGTTATAGTGCATGTTTCATTTGGAGCCTGGAGCAGGGCTGGGATTTGGTGGCATTTGATGTATCGGAACCATGTGTCACCTTTCCAGAAGGAAACACTGATTCACCCAGCCCCAATTTGATCCATGACCTGGCTGTGCTATTCTCTCTCACGCGTTCTGCAGTTTCTGGTCCTGATGGTGCCCTCACTGCTAGAGAACAGGAGGGTGGCCGTGTCGACGAGAGTCAGCGTGAGCGGGTTTTACAGGAACTCAGCAATACTGTCTGTGGGTGTCACAGCTCTTTATGGAGCCGGCACTGTTACTCTATAGAAAAGTCTCCCTGGGACAGACAAGCCAGTGGGTCTTGTTACAGTCTGGACTGAAAGACAAATGTTAGAAGGAAGACATAATTAGGTCGCAAAACGCAGACCTGTGGCTGATAGTCAAACAGATTTGCAGGTAGATCTGACTAGTCCTAGACTGTAACCCAGATCTCTCACCTCTGTTCTTCAGGCCTAGATGCTTTCTTTACTAGGTGGGGCACTCTTTGTCCTTACTATGGGGGGAGCCTCTCAGCATATTCAGACAATACCATCATTATATATTGTCGTAAGACCTTTTTCTTAAGCATGAGATACATGTTCCCCGGTACACCATATTCACTTTAGAATGGAAAAAAGCAGGGGCGCCTGGGTGGCGCAGTCGGTTAAGCGTCCAACTTCAGGCAGGTCACCATCTCGCGGTCCATGAGTTCGAGCCCCACGTCGGGCTCTGGGCTGATGGCTCAGAGCCTGGAGCCTGTTTCCGATTCTGTGTCTCCCTCTCTCTCTGCCCCTCCCCCGTTCATGCTCTGTCTGTCTCTCTCTGTCCCAAAAATAAATAAACGTTGAAAAAAAAATTAAAAAAAAAAGAATGGAAAAAAGCAGAATCTTGGAGGTATTTGCTACTTACTATTTTTGAAAAAAAAAAAAAAAAGTCTTGCGTGTTGGTAAAGATGGTAGTAAATTCACCTCCAGGGTTATGTTGAGCCCTTAGTCTGTGTCCCTGTGTGTGTGTGTGTGTGTGTGTGTGTGTGTGTGTGTGTGTGTGTTTTAACTAGAATGAAAACCTGTGTCAAAAATTCACAGTCCTAAATCTTGCCTCCTCCGGGGCCATGCATAACTTTGCCGCCTCCAGGAATGATCGACGGCCACGTGGGGGAGTGGTTGAGAAAGTTGCCAATGAAACTCAAGCCACTGCCGTCATTTCGAAACTATTTGTTGACATGTCCTGTGGGCCAGGTAGCCTGCCGAGTGCTGGGTAGGCAGAGACCACATAACAAACGCGTCCCTGCTGATACTGAATTTAAGCTGGGGGGCTGAAACACAAAGTGGCTATAAAATCTTGTATGAATAGCAGAAAGAGGCCTGAGTGAAAGCTGAAGGATTTTTGCTCCAAGGGAAAAAATAACTGGTGGCACCTGACTTAGGAGGAAGGCTTAGCGCCAGTGTCGCAGACAGAGCAACCGTAGCTGAGACCGAAGTAATGACTCAGAGTAATGCTGGCCTATGGACTGTGGAGGATGTTGCAGGCAAAGAGAACATTCTCTGTCTTGAAAATAGGAACGGGCTTGAAAACACAAGTCCTGAGAAGGACAGCTGCATCCCGGGGGCGTACTGGCTGTGCACAGGGGCAGGAAGATGAAGCCGGGAAGATAGGACTTGGGGAAGGATTTTGTCTTTTAATCCTAAGCACTATGGGATGTCAGTGAAAGCTTATCCGGGGAGTGACATGATACAATCCAGGTTCCAAAAGGATTAGCCTGCTCTGGAGAATGCGTTGGTGGGAAGCAAGGGCCGTGTCGGGTATAAATGGGACAAAGGATTCAACGCCATCGCAATTACTGATAATGTAGCAACACTGCTGGACAATCCAAGAGAATTAATGGAAAAAATATGAACAGTAATATGATTGTTCAGTTAGAGAAATAAGAGATGATGATCATTAGCTTTCTTATACAAAAGCAAGAAAATAGGAAATAAGAAATAGGAATAGAAATTAATAGCAAATAGCTGGGGCGCCTGGGTGGCTCAGTCGGTTGAGCATACAACTTCGGCTCAGGTCATGATCTCACGGTTCGTGAGTTCGAGCCCCATGTCAGGCTCTGTGCTGACGGCTCGGAGCCTGGAGCCTTCTTCAGATTCTGTTTCTCCCTCTCTCTTCTCCACTCATGCTCTGTCTCTCAAAAATGAATAAACGTTAAAAAAAATAAATCATTAAAAAAAGAAATTAATAGCAAGAAATTAACGTGGCAAAAAGTAGCAGTAAATGGAATAAGTTTGAAAGAAGTGTGCAGAAAAAAAAAACATGTGAGCTGAAAATAAGCAGAGCAGTAAAGAAAGAGAAAAAATTAGGAAATGTATCTCACAATATTATAAGGATATTAGTTCTTCTCCTTTTTCTCTATGAATTTGGAGAAATTCCAGTCAAAACTTAAACTATTCTAATAATTCACTTAAAGAAGAAAATGTGGGAAAATGACAAATAATTTGAAAAGAAAACAATACTGACAAGAGACGTGCCAGATACACTTATCTGAAGCCAAATTTATAAATTTAAAAGTTCCATTTTTAGTTCTTTCTTCTTTTTGGTGGGGGAGGGGATATTTATTTTACTAATTTTATAAATGTTTGGCATTTTATGTTCAGTTTTTTTTTATGAAGTAGAATTGACATACAGTATTATGTTAGTTTCAGGTGCACATGGTGATTCAACATTTATATACGTTATGAAACAATCTCCATGGTAAGTCTAGTTACCATCTGTCACCATACAGAGTCACTAAAATATGATTCGTTATTTTATCTGCGCTGTACTTTACATCCCCATGACTTTTTAATTTTTATTTCTTTAATGTTTATTTATTTATTTTTGAGAGAGAGAGCAGGAGAGGGACAGAGAGGGAGAGAGAATCCCAAGCAGGCTCCACACCATTAGGGCAGGGCCTGACTCAGGACTTGAACCCACAAACCATGAGATCATGACCTGAGCCAAAATCAAGACTTGGACACTCAACTGACTGAGCCACCCAGGAGCCCCATTATTTTATCTTATCTTATCATCTTATTTTATTATTTTATTATTTTAATCTAAAAAGTGTTTTTAATGTTTATATTTGAGAGAGAGAGAGGGAGAGAGCACAAGCAGGAGAGTGGCAGAGAGAGAGGGAGACACAGAATCTGAAGCAGGCTCCAGGCTCTGAGCTGTCAGCACAGAGCCCGACGCGGTGCTTGAACCCACGATTTGCGTGACCTGAGCCGAAGTCAGATGCTTAACTGACTGAGCCCCTTGGGCGCTATTTTATTTTTAAAGATTTGATTTTTAAGTAACCCCTGCACCCAACAGGAGGCTTGAACTCACAACCCCAAGATCAAGAGTCGCCCTCTCCACTGACTGAAGCCAGCCAGGTGCTACCCCCCGCCACCTTGACTTATCTTATAACTAGAACGTTATACCTCTTAATTTTCTTTCTCTATCTTCTTTCTTTCTCTAATTTCCTTCTCTTTCAACATTTAGGATATACCTTTACCTCTGAGAATAGCTCTAACAAACTCCAAGGCTTAGAAGTATAGTGTTTTCAGTATCATTCAACTTTAACCATTTTTGAGAACCCTTTTATATGGGAATAGTTTAGAAGTCACAGAAAGTCCCTCTGCCTTCTGGGATCTCTCCTGCACCCGTTAGGTTTTGGTGTGAGTCGGTGGTTTTAGAAGTATCCATATTCAGATGTGGGTGTTTATTTTGGCTTCAGTTCTCCCACTTCTGGGATTTCCTTAAATTTCCAGCTTTTTTTTTTTATTTATCCCTGAATTCTGTTCCCTGGCACCTTGAGATGTTAAGCCCTGCTGTTGTAACTGTGATCAAGGGACTAAATGAAGAGAAATTCCCTTTACTACCCTGATCACAGTTATAAAATCTGTTTTAAAATCATTGTCTGCCAATTCCAACATCCGGGTCATCTCGGGTTTAGTCTCTCTTGGTTACTTTATTTATTTATTTTTCTTCCGTGAGCATGGGCTACATTTTCATGTTCCTTTGTATGTTTAGAAATTGCGGGTTGTTTACTGATACACTGTAGAGAGTGGATTTTGTTATGTTTCCCCAAAGAATATAGATTATTTTCTTTCAGCCAACATTTAATTTGGCTAAGTTTAAATACCATATTTTGAAATCTCAGTTCGGATAGTTTAGGCTTAGATGGACCACTTGCCATCTCGTCCACGTGTGCATAGTCAGGGGTCAACCAGAGCCTTGGATAGAGGTTACATCCAAATCTATAGTTCCACCTTTGTGGCTTTCTTTTTTCACAGACTTCCTTCTCCTTTGCAGCTTCTGTGATCATCCTGAACTTTGTTTTTTGGTTCTTTAGACCAACAGGACTACGGAGATCTGTTTGGCTTCAGGCATTTTGCATATTGCCAGCTACAGCCTGAACCTCAGAAACAGTGTCATTAAAAAAAATGGAAAACCTGGGGCGCCTGGGTGGCTCAGTCAGCTGAGCGTCTCACTTCAGTTCAGGTCATGATCTTACAGCTCGTGAGTTTGAGCCCCGCATCAGGCTGTCTACTGTCAGCACAGAGCCTTCTTTGGATCCTTCTCCCCCGCTTTCTGCCCCTCCCTCCCTTGTGCCTGCAAGCTCTCACTCAAAAATAAATAGACCTTAAAAAAAAAAAAGGAAAACCCATAGTTCTTCCAAGTGTCAACCCCTTCCAGGATCTGCTTGTTGTTGTTCCCTCTTTAGTGAACTAACTCTTTAGTTAGTCATTAAAAAAAATATTTTGTCTGGAGTCTATGGCGATTGTTTGCAAAGAAGCTGGTTCAGTGAGAGTTGCTCAGCTATTACCAGAAGCAGGAACTGCTCTTTCTTTTCTAGTTGACTGTTAGTGTTTTGGCCAGGAAGACTTCTTTCTTTTAATCTTTGGTGTAGTTGACTTCATTGATATTTTATTACCTTCTGATTTTGAGTCCATTAAAAAGCATTTCCCAGATTTTACACCTTCTAATATTTATATGGAGTGTTTCATTTTAACAGACTTATTTATCTTAGTTATCTTTCTGCTCTCATCTGCTCCACTGTTCTGTTTGTCTGTGTGCAAGTATGACACTCTTAATTACAGAGACTTTGAAGTATGTTTTAATTTCTGATAGAACTACTCTCTAGCTCATAGCAATTTTATACTTTTCCTACCTAACCTAGCATGTTATCCTTCATTTAATCTTTAGAATCCACTCATTGGGAGTGGAGGTTATGTCCTGGGCACATACACTCAAGGATTTGGGAATAGACTAAATAATGAACCATCTTGAATGGCTATATGAACATAAGCAGAAACATGCCAGGATGGCTACTCTGAGGGGCAGTTTTGAACTCACTGGTGTGGAGTGCCCTTCCCAGAAACGTTATTTCCATCCTCAGAAAGGGTAGTTGTCAAGGACCCAAGAGTCCCTTTCAGAGCTGGAAATATTGGAACAAATCTGTGACCGATGCTGTCACACTGAGTTCTAACTTTGTGACCTTCAGGCTCTTTGCTGAACCGCCTCTTCCCATGATCCCAAGAGAATGATGTTTGGCGACTTGATCCTGATGCTACTTTTCTTTGTCCAGACTGGGATTGGGGTCCTGGGGAATACCTTTCTTCTCTCATCCTATGCTTCCACGTCATGTACTGACCATGCCCTGAGGCCCATACACTTGATTCTCACCAACATGGCTGTGGCCAACTTCTTGGTTCTTGTCTCCAAGGGGATCCCCCAGATGATACTCACCTGGGGAGTAACACGTGTGCTGGGCACCATCGGGTGTAAATTTGTCTATTATATTCATAGAATGGCCCGAGGCCTTTCTCTCTGCACCACTTCCCTCCTGAGCAGTTTTCAGGCAGTCACCATCAGCCCCAGAGCCGGCTGGTGGATGGGCCTCAAAGAAAGAGCTTGGAAAAACATCAGGTCTTCTTGCTTTTTATGTTGGATCTCCAACCTGCTGATAAACATCTTTATTCCCATAAATTTAGAATCTCTGCAGCCTGTTCACAATTCTACCAACATACAGGATTATGGACTGTGCTCTTCTAAAACTCCTGAAACACCTGGTGCTACAAAATACACAATTCTAATGACTTTCCCAGATGTTGTCTTCATGGGAGCCATGATTGGGGCCAGTGTTTACACGGTACTTTTCCTTCATAGACACCACCGGAGGGTGAGGCACATTCACACCCTCAAAAACGCCCATAGATTCTCTCCAGAGGGGAGAGCCACTCAAACCATCTTGCTTCTAGCAAGCACCTTCACATTTTTTTACTTCACCAATTCTGTCCTTACATTTTACAGTGTTTTGTTCAAGTCTCACCTCTGGATGCAGCAAACCACCACCTTTCTGGCGGCATCTTATCCCACCCTCAGCCCCCTGATACTGTTGCATCGAGATCCCCAAGCACCGAGATTCTGCTCTTAAATGGTGCGGGAAAAAATCCCGAGTTACTAATGATGCATTCACAACACTTTCTCTTTTCTTCAAAGAATCTGGTTATTCACTGACTCAAGCAAAGATATAGGGCTGTCTAGAATGTGACAGACACGTACCCAAGATACTGATGACAAAAAGATTTACATGACGTCGTAGTCATGTAGAGGCTTTCAGCTTCGCTTAGAAGGCAATCAAATACAATAATGCATAAATGTCTATATTGTCTCAGCGCTTTGTGATTTTTTTTTCTTTGAAATAATTGATGGAAGCATGGCCAAACTGTCACCTGCCTCAGCATTGAAGTGGTGCCTCAACACACAAGTTATTCTTGGCAAAAGGGGAAGACTTCCAAGGCAGCTAAGGAAATCCCTGACTAATCTGATAGCCAAGCAAGGATTTCAGTGACCACATTCTACAGTGAAAACAGACTTTACTGAATTAGTCCAGGAATGACCAAACACACAAATTGCAACAACAGTAACCGCAGCAAACCATGAGGCAAGGGGGGCAACTTTATATTATCTAAAATGTCTAGTTTCAATAAAAATTTGTGATACACAAAGAATCAGAAAAGTGTGGCCCATACACAAGGAAAAAAGGAGTCCATAGGAACTGTCCCCGAGAGGTCTTCTGTGTCAGACTTAATACACAATGACATTATCAGCTGTTAGAAGTGTGTTCGAGGAGCAGAAAACTAAAGAACTAAAGGGAAGTATGATAAGGGTTCTTCACCAAATGGCATATATCAACAAAGAGATAAAAACGATAAATTTACTAGAGGGGCTCAGAGCAAATTTGATCTGGCACAAGACAGAACAAGCCAACACGAAGAAAGATCAATAAACATTATCCACTGTGAGAAAAAGGAAAAAGTGAAGTAGAAAAAAAGAAAAAGAAAAAGTGATCCGAGCCTCAGAGATCTATAGCACACCCTCAAGCATACCACCATATGCATAATGGAATCCCTAGAAGGGGGAGAGAATACATGGCAGAAGGTATATTTGAACAAATAATGACAAAAGCTTCCAAATTTGATGAAAACACTCTATACATCCAAGAAGCTCACATACTCCCAAGTAGCATCAATTCATTACCTTCCCCGCAGGCTTTCAGTACAGGAAGCCAGACAGAAACCCTGCTTCTCCCTGGGGATGAGTATAGAATGGGTTCTTCCAGATGAGTGCTGATTTCTACCAGTAATCTAAGTTTGGACAGAACCTCTACTTTCTTCTCCCACTTCCTCCCAACTGCAAACAAACACACTAAGGAGAATCAGTTACATATCCAAAAGCAGTCACTAGTAGTTTCCCAAGCCTTTTATCATAAAAATCTTCATGTACATACAAAAACTCAAAGAATAGTACAGTGGGCACCATTATATAGATCACACAAGTTCAGTAAATGTTACATTTTGCTGCATTTGCTTTATCTGTGTATCTTCTACTTATCCATCCATCTCTACTATCCAATTTACTGCTTTTTTAAAGTAAACATTTTTTTAAGTTCATTTATTTTTGAGAGAGGAAGAGAGAAAAAACATGAGTGGGGGAGGGGCAGAGAGAGAGAGGGAGGGACAGAGGATTTGATGCATGCTCCACACTGACAGTAGAGAGCCCGATGTGGGGCTCGAACACGTGAACCATGAAATCATGACCTGAGCCAAAGTCGGATGCTTAACCAACTGAGCCACCCAGTCACCCCCCAATCTACTTTTGATTGAACTAATTGAAAGTAAGATTGCAGACATATGATCCTTCGCTGCCAAATACCTCAATTAGAATCTTCTTTATTTATTTTTGAGAGGGAGAGAGAGAGGGAGAGAGAGAGAGAGGGAGAGAGAGAAAAAACACGAGTGGGGGAGGGGCAGAGAGAGAGGGAGAAAGAGGATCTGAAGCGAAGTGGGCTCTGTGCTGACAGCAGTGAACCAGATGTGGGGCTCGAACTCATGAACCTGAGCCAAAGTCAGATGTTCAACCGACTGAGCCATCCAGGAGCCTTCAACTTGAATCTTCTAATAATAAAAGATACTCTCCTACAAACCACAGTGTCTTTCTGATGCTAATCCTTTGATAGTGTGGTATTTGGAAAAAAATAAGGCCCAGATACTGAAAAGAGAAACCTCACTTCAATGAAAGTGTCAGACAAAGCCACAGTGAAGCTTCCTGGGGCCAGGAAGCCCCCAAAGCCAAAGATACAATATAAAGCAGCAACAGAACCTTCATGAAATTTAAAAATCCTATGACCGTGTTCAGAATCAGGCCCTACTGTATTAGCTTCCACATGGTTACTAGGTATTGGGACTGGACAACCATAGTCCTTTAAGTTGGGCAAATTGAAGACCAGAGTCCTTTAATGCCTCTGTGAAAAGAATGAAACAATTGAGCTCAACACTCAAGATCTAGCAGGTAAATGAAAAGGAGGGGAAAATGGGAGCTCTTAGGATAGTGCTCTTTTCACATGAGCTTTTTGGCTCCTAGACCAGACACTTGGGCCTAGCTAAACACAATCCTCTCTGTCTGTGTTTTTTATATTTTTAAAAGATTTATTTATTTTTGAGAGAGAAAGAACAAGCAGGGGAGGGATAGAGAGAGGGAGGACAGAGGATCTGAAGTGGGCTCTGTGCTGATGTGGGGCTCAAACTCACCAACAGTGAGATCATGACCTGAGCTAAAGTCGGACGCTCAACCATCGAGCCACCCAAGTGTCCCCCCCCTTCTTTTTTTAAGATTTTTTTTTTTTTTTGAGAGAGTGAGCGAGAACAGGGAAGGGGCAGAGAGAGAGGGAGAGAATCCCAAGCAGGCTCCATACTGTCAGTGTGGAGCCTCACATGGGGCTTGAACTTGCAAACTTCAGGATCATGACCTGAGCCAAAACCAAGAGTCAGACGCTCAACTGACTGAGCCACCCAGGTGCCCCTTAATGATTTTACTTTTAAATAATGTCTACACCCCATGTGGGGTTCGAACTCACAACCCCAAGATCAAGAGTCACATGCTCCACTGACTGAGCAAGCCAGGTACCCCAAACACAATCCTCTCTTTTGGGATGTTTAAGCTATTTGGTTCCGTGAAGTATTCATAAAAGTGAAGGCAGTTGTTGCCTGTAACTAAAAATCTATTAATTCTACCTAGTTGCCAGCTGTGTAAAGTGGAGTATGTACAATTATTAAAACATTTGTATTCTAGAATATACCATACAGAAAAGTATATTAAATACAATCACACACATATGTATTAGTTTAACATAAAATGACAACACCCATGTGTTAACAATTATGTGCTACCACTCAGATCAAGCCATAGAACATTCCAGAAGCCCTATTTATCCCTTTCCAGTAAACACCCTTACATCATTTTTAAATTTTTAATATTTATTTTTGAGAGAGAGAGAAAGACAGAGTGCAAGCGGGGGAGGGGCAGACAGACAGGGAGACACGGAATCCGAAGCAGGCTCCAGGCTCTGAGCTGTCAGCACAGAGCCCAACATGGGGCTCGAACTCTCGAACCTGGAGATCATGATCTGAGCCAAAGTCAGATGCTTAAGTGACTGAGCCACCCAGGCGTTCCTCCTTCTCATCATTTTCAATGGTCCCGATCCCTTCACAGAGATAGCCCTGGAATGCTATTCTAGATTTTTTTCCACAAACACTCTGTGTGTGTGGAAGTTCACAAGGTGAGTTAAAATTTTATTTGAAAATATAGGGGTGTCTGGATGACTCAGTTGGTTAATTGTCTGACTCGATTTTGGCTCAGGTCATGATCTCATGGTTCCTGGGTTGGAGCTCTGCTTCAGGCTCTGTGCTGAAGGCGGGAGCCTGTTTGGGATTCTTTCTGTCCCTTTCTCTGCCCTTCTGCCACTCACAGTCTCTGTCTCTCTCAAAAATAAACTTAAAAAATCTTATTTGAAAATATAAAGGGCCTAAAGAACAAAGACAGGCTCATAGAAAAGGAATATGGTAGGAGACCTTGCTTTATCGGATTGTGAAGACTTGGAAAGCTCCCATAGCTAAAACATAGTGGTACCGGCACAGGGATAAACAAAGAGACCAAAGGAACAGAACGTCCTAAGTCAGAGCCATGAAGGTAAGGAGACTTGATTTATGACAGATGGTACTACATAGCAGTGGGGGAAACCGACTAAATAATGCTGCTGGGATCATTATCTGTGCGGTATTCACAAAAACAAATGACTGGTGGGCTGTGACTAACGAGGATACACAGGATCCTTCTTTAATGTACTCAGTTTATGTTGGGACACGAGATACAAGAGTTAATCTTCTGGCGTGGACCTTGGGTCCCAGTGAATGCTTCACAACCGTCTCTCATCGCGAAGCACACATCCAGAGAGCTCTCCTCGTACCGCCCCTGCTCCTCCAGATCCAGTTCTAGCCTCCTAATCCCCGTTTTCTCAAATGTGCCGTGAACGCCTCCGGATTCCCAGCCCTGAAGTCCGCTCTTCCCTGTACGGATCCAGACTTTCCCAATATGGCCGCGCCCTCAGAGCGGCTTCCAAAGGGCGACGAGACAGAGCGGGAGCGGCCATTTCCGGCTCAGGCCTGGTCTGTGATTGGCTTAGCGTCCCGGTGAGGTTGGAAGACTGCAGGAGAGATCGCTGAGGTTCTACTAAGCATGCGCGGCCGCACGGACAGCCGCTGCGGAAGAACCGGACATGAGAAGTCTCGAAAAGTGGAGAAAGGATGGGCTGAATTTGCACCTTTCGTGTCTGGCCGGCCTACTCCGGTCGCCTACGGTGGCCATCTCGCTCTCCGTACAGCGCACGACGCAAGATGGCGGGCACGATCCGCAATGGCCGCTCCCGCCAATACGCAGCGAAATCGTCGCCGCGGAGTTAGCCAGCGGTAATTCTAGCCGGGGCCGGAGTGAGGGTTTGTGGCTTGATGGCTCACTCCAAAGTGCTACTCAATCTGAGTAATGGCTCTGGACACGGGCCAGCACACCAGGTGAACGGAAGCGGAAGTGGCGTATTGAGGCTTGGGTTCCCACGGCGTAAGGTCACAGATTCGCGGTCGAGGTCCTGTGAGGTTTCTGCAGGCTCCTTTCAGAGTCCCTCGTTGTGGGATTTCCTCGACCTGAGCTGCGGTTTGCGGTGGGTGCTCGTAGGAAGGTGCTTGTTTAAGGCGGTTTGGAGGCTGTCGGAGTCTTCGGCTGGCATCATGTTTAGGACGAGAGACCATTCCTGCTGACAGTGACAGGTGTGCTTCGGAACGCGCCCCCAGGCCGTAGACAGAGGCTCTGGGGGAGCCACTGACCCAGGGGCCCGGGGCCCATCGGGGTCCGGTCGGTGAGGAAAGGATTGGGGGTTAGTCGTCTGGGGTTCCTGTGGTCCGAGTTCGAGCATCCGAGGGGTTCGTGACCCTGTGAAAATAGCTGTCTGGGGGGGTGGGGGGCTGTGAGTAGGTGCAAGAGCGAAGGGCAGGGTGTGCAGCAGCCTGGCGTCCGTGGGAGAGGTGGGTGGGGTTGGCACGCGAGGAGGCCTCAGGTAGACAGACATTGGGGTGTGTATGAAGCATTGAAGTATTACGTTTCCCGCTTTTCATACTGAATTTTAAACATAAAGAGAACTCGAAAGAACAGCAAAGTGATCACGAGTATACCTGCCATACATAGATCCATTGTTAAAAATTGTGCCATGAACACTGTGTGCGCGTGTCAGCCAGTGTATGCGTGTTTGCATGCGAGTGAAATCATGTTAGTCCTAGCTTTTTATGTCCGTTCTGCTACTTGTTTGTGTGATTTGGGGTGAGGTACCAAGTTCTATCTATAATTCGCATTTTTCCCATGCAGACAAATTGGTATCTACCTCACAGAGGTACTCCTGAGGGCCCTACCTTCATGACCTCATCAAACCTAATTGTCTCCCAAAGGCCCTGTGTCCAAATACACAACTAATCCTGAGTTTGGAGGCTGTGATTTTTTTTTTATTTTTTTAAGTAGGTTCCCCGCCCTAGGTAGGGCTTGAACTCACAACCCGGGACCCTGAGATCAAGCGTGGCATGCTCTACTGACTGAGTCAGCCAGGCGCCACCTAGACGACATAAATATTAAGTCCATAACAGGTAGG
Organism: Acinonyx jubatus; assembly: GCF_027475565.1. Lineage (NCBI taxonomy): Eukaryota > Metazoa > Chordata > Mammalia > Carnivora > Felidae > Acinonyx > Acinonyx jubatus. The sequence goes on along the minus strand of NC_069396.1, from coordinate 54,446,168 downwards.
TACTTGACAAAAGGAAGTTATCGTTATATACTTATCATCAATAAAAGCAGATAAAAATCACCTTAAAGTGTCTGTACTATTTTGAAATGTATTTTTAAACCGAATTATATTTTGTATCTATTTTCCTTTTTTATCTTTTTATTTTTTTTAACGTTTATTTATTTTTGAGACAGAGAGAGACAGAGCATGAACGGGGGATGGTCAGAGAGAGGGAGACACAGAATCTGAAACAGGCTCCAGGCTCTGAGCTGTGAGCACAGAGCCCGACGTGGGGCTCGAACTCATGGACCGCGAGATCATGACCTGAGCCGAAGTCGGAGGCCTAACCGACTGAGCCACCCAGGCGCCCCTATTTTCCTTTTTTAATATATAAAAGTAGGCCGGCTTAACTGCATATTTCATATTTCAAAGGCTTCTGGTTTAGTTTTACCAAACTCCCCAGTAATGTTCCATTATGTAATGCTTGCACACACCATGTGCCAGGCTTTTCTACATCTTTAGCGACAGTGGGTGTATCATCCTTTTATGAGTCTTTTCTAGTGTGATAGCCCCATTTAGAAAAAGGTGATTAACCTCAGCTTTTCTTTATAGTTTTGTTTAATTAAAGGTCATATTTGATTATTTAAAAATGGAAAAGTCTCCATGCTTATTCATCTTCCTAGTCCCTCCTTTTAACTCTCCCAAACTTTGGAACTACTGTTCACAAATTAGTATGTAGTATTCCCTTGACTTTTATAATTTTATCACGTCTATGAATACCATAAGAGTACACTCTTTAATTTTTCTAGTTTGTAAGTGTTATAATAAGGATCTTATAATGTGGTCTTCTGAGGCTTGCTTTTCTTGATTCATTACAAGTCTGTGATTGCGGGCGCCTGGGTGGCTCAGTCAGGTGAGCATCTGACTCTCTCGATTTCAGCTCAGGTCATGATCCTAGGGTCATGGGATCCAGCCCTGTGTCAGGCTCGATGCTCAGCCTGGAGCCTGCTTAAGATGCTCTCTCCCTCTGCCCCTCTCCCCTGCTCGCACTCTCTCTCTAAAATAAAAAAAAAATTTTTTTTAATTATTTATTAAAAACATTTTTTAAATGTTTTTATTTTTGAGACAGAGACAGAGCATGAGCAGGGGAGGGGCAGAGAGAGACACACAGGATCAGAAGCAGGCTCCAGGCTATCAGCACAGAGCCCGATGCAGGGCTCAAACTCATGGACTGTGAGATCATGACCTGAACTGAAGTCGGACGCCTAACCGACTGAGCCACCCAGGTGCCCCCAATTTTGTTTAATTAAAAAAAAAGTCTGTGATTCATCCATCTTGCATGTAAGTTTGGCTCATTAAAATGAATTTCATTGCATGAATATAGTGTAGTTCACACATCCATTCTCCTACTGTTGGACATTCGTATTGTTTCTGGGTTTCGGCTGTTAAAAGTAGCGAAGTTCCAAAGTCTTATATATCTCCTGGTCATTGTGAGAATTTATATAGTCTAGCCCAGAAGTATAATTTCTGACATAAAATAGATGAATTTTCATCTAAAGGAAAAGCCAAATTTCTCTTGTACCACCTTACTCTCTCATCAGTATTGTAAAAGTGCCTGTTGATCAGTAAGCTTTCCAACACTTAGTATTTTCATTCTTGTTTTTGACCATCTTTTGGGTGTCAAAGTCCTCTCGTTGTGGTCTCCATATGTACTATTCCTATAACTATGATGGTTGATTATCTTTTTTTTTAATTTTAATGTTTATTTATTTTGAGAGAGAGAAAGACACAGCATGAGTGGGGGAGGGGCAGAGAGAGAGGAGAGAGAGAGAATCCTAGGCAGGCTCCACGCTGTCAGCACAGTGCGTGATGTGGGGCTCAAACTCACAAAACCGTGAGATCATGACCTGAGCCGAGATCAAGAGTCGGGTACTTAACCAACTGAGCCACCTGGGTGCCCTGATTATCTTTTTATATGTTCATTGGCCAGTTTTATTTTATTTACTTACCTTAATTTTTAAATTTCATTACAGTTGATACAACAACGTTACAGGTGTACAACATAGTGATTCAACATCTTTATATATTACGTTGGCCAATTTTAAAACTTACAAGTTTGTCTTTACTCATTTTAGAGAATAGTCACGTACTTAGAAACTTAGTCTTTTGCTAGGTATTTTGTGATAAACCATTTGCCTGGGCTTTGTCCCCAGTTCCTGGGAGGTAGCCTCTAAACTGTTGGAATGTACTAAGTGACAGGCGTGTCCCTGTTATTATTCATGGTGGGTCTATGGATAGTTTATGCCAATGAGGAGACTTGGCATGGGGCTATTTATGCCAGAAAGACCAACCATGCGATTAGAGGGTGGGGGCTTTGAGCCTGGTGAGACCAGCCTTAGCTCCAAGATGGTAGTGGTGTTAGAGGCTGAGTCAAATGGCCAGTGATTAAATCAGTCCTGCTTACTGATTAATGAAATTCTAATAAAAACTACAGACACTGAAACTCAGATGCACCTCTGTGGTGGCAATACCCTACATATTGGCACTCGTGGATATGCTGGACGGATAAGTAATGTGTCCCGACTCCCAGAGGATAGGACAATGGAAACTTCTGGTTTGGGATCCTCCCGAACCTCACCCTCTTGTCCCTCTCTCCATTTGACTGCTTACGATTTGCATTCTTTTGCTATAATCTGTTACCTTGCACAGGTTCCCCCCAGGTACTTCATAGGTTTTGCTGGTATTGTGAATACTGGTTTTAACCCCTTTTAAACCTTAATTGTTGTTTGAATGTGAAATTCCAATTGATGTTTATATTGATCTCAAAACAGTTGCATAATGACAGTTTTGGGTTTTTTCCAGTCTTCTTTCAATTGATTTTGCCCATTTTATTGCTCAGGTTCTGATCTGTGGTACATTTTTGACTAAAGGTTCAGTGAGAGGTTATCCATGTCCCTGAGTTTAAAGAAATGTGCTGTGGATTATTTTGTAGATACTCTTTCTTGTCTATTTCTAGTTTAGTAATATATATTTTTTTAATTGAGTGGCTTGGGGTTTTCTGACATCTCTTTTCTTCATCTTTTGAGAGAATTAAATGGTTCTTATTAAACTATCCTTGCATTACTGGAATAAAGTCAGCTGTGCGTAGTAGTTCTTCTGTATTCAGTTTTCCTAGTATATACCTCCTACATACCAGTGGATACAGTTATCTAGCATTTTATTTCGAGTTTTTTTTAAATTATTTTTTTCCTAAGCAATCTCTGCACCCAACATGGGGCTCAAACTCACAACCCTGAGATCAAGAGTTGCATCCTCAGGGCGCCTGGGTGGCTCAGTCAGTTAAACGTCTGACTCTGGCTCAGGTCATGATCTTGTGGTTGATGAGTTCAAGCCCTGCATCAAGCTCTGTGCTTTCAGCTTTGGATCCTCTGTCTCCCTCTCTCTCTGCCCCTCTCCCTCTCATTTGCGCTCACTCTTCTCTCTCTTTCAGATATAAATAAACATTAAAAAAAGAGAATACCATTAAAAAAAAAAAAAGAGTTGCATGCTCTACCCACTGAGCCAGCCAGCAGTCCCTTATTTCAGGTTTTTATAGAGAAGCTAATAAATGCGATTGGCCTATAAATTTCTTTCTCCCATTGTCTTTGAAATCCAGCTGTTTTCTTCAGTTCTCCTACAGTCTAAAACACAGAGTTGTATGTTCTTTCAGAGTTCTCAGCAGTGTGATATTGAGAGTAATAAACTGTGTCCAAGTATTTCCAGGATGTCCTGGCATCTCTACATTACTCTGTGGTAGATTAATTTCGCATAGCCAGAATTAATTATTTAACAGTCAGCACTGCTCGGAGTACATAAGAGATCCAGCTGGGATTTTGTGTGAAGATAAAGTCTCAACAAGAGATAAGTATTTGAGACCGCCCCTCGGTCTTTTAAATGATAGCCATTCTGGGGCACCTGGCAAGTCTTGATCTCAGGGTCATGAGTTGGAGCTCCACATTGGGCCTAGAGCTTACTTATAAATAAATAAATACATATATACACACATATGTAAACACATAAATAAATGACCATTCTAACAGGTTTGTAGCAATATTTTATTTTGGTTTTAATTTGCTTTCGTTGTGTAACCTAAAACAGTTTTTCATGTGCTTAATTGCTGTCTATGTTTGGGAGGAAGTGTTTGTTTAAATCTTTTGTTCCTTTTTTTACTAGATTGTCTCTTTTGTGAAGTTGGAAAAGTTCTTCATATTTTTTACATAGAAGTCTTTCAATCAAGTATGCACTTCATTAATGTTTTACTCTAACCTCCTCTGGCTTCATCCTTCATTTTACAACTATCTTTTGCATATCAAAAATGTTTAGTGATGAGGAAGTCCAATTTATCAATTTTTTTTTTGTTTATTGTGCGTTTTGTGCCCTGTAATAAATCTTTGCCTAATCCAAGATCACTTAAAGTTTTTCTGTGCTTGGGGCTCCTGGATGGCTCAGTCAGTTAAGCATTCAACTCTTGATTTCAGCTCAAGTCATGATCTCATGTCCACTGACAGCACAGAGGCTGCTTGGGATTCTCTCTTTCTCTCTCTCTCTGCCCCGCTTCCTCCCCCTTCTCTCTTCTCTCTCCTAAAACAAATAAATAAACTTAAAATTTTTTTTCTCTGCTTTCTTCTAGAAGTATCACAGTTTCAGTTCTTACAACTGTAATCTATTTGAGTTAATTTTGGTATGAGGTAAATGTAAATGTCCTCCTAGTGTTTCAGTCACATTTGTTAAACATTTTAAAGTTTTTCATCATGTTCATGCTTGTCTCTAATGTGTTGAATATATGGAGTATATATATAATAGCATTTGTTTTTAATTTTTTAATGTTTATTTTTGAGAGAGAGAGAGAGAGACAGACAGACAGACAGCACAAGCAGGGGAGGGACAGAGATAGAGGGGGACAAAGAATCCAAAGCAGGCTCCAGGCTACAAGCTGTCAGCACAGAGCCCGACATGGGGCTCGAACCCACAAACCACGAGATCATGACCTGAGCTCACCCTACTGAGCCACCCAGGTGTGCCTATGATAGCGTTTTTAGCGTACTGGGTGCCAGGTCTCTCCCTTTGGCCATTTTTGTCTCTTTCTCTTGCTTGATTTCCCCCCTTGCCGTGGGTCATATTTCCTTGCTTCTCTGCATCTCTGGTCATTTTTGATTGGATATCATATATCGTCAGCTTCACACTGTTTGCAGGATTTTCTTTTATTCCTTTCACTACTTTTGAGGTTTGCTCTGGGATGTAACCAAGTTACTCTGAAAGTTTTGATTCTTTGGAGGCTTTCTTTTAAGCTTTCTTAGGTGGGGCCATAAGAGTCTTTTTGGTCTTATTTTGTCCCCATTATTGAGGTAATATTCTCCTGAGACCTCTGCACATTTGAAAAACAGGCATACTAGAAGGTCTTTCCACCCAGGCTAGTGGGAACACTGGCTGTTCCTGATCTGGTGTGAGCTCCAGGAATTGTTGGACCTTCTCCTTTCCTCACAGTTCATTAGACCTTAGCCAGAGACTCAAAAGAACCCTCTGTGCATCTGCAGAGTGAGTTTTCCCTCTCTCTCTTCTGGTATACTGCCTGGCAAGTGCTTGTCATCTTTGCTTCCTCAGACTTTGACTTTTTTATCATTAATTCAGCAAGCCTGCTAGACTCTTTGGGTTCCTTCTCCCCAACTGTGGCCTAGAAGGTCTCCAGGTAATGAGTCTCAGCACACAAATGTTCCCCTTCTTCTCTGACTTCTGTGTCTGAAAATAGTTTAGATATTTCCCCCATTTTTTTTAGTTGATTAGGCTGAAAGGATAATTCATCATTCTAGTAATTTCCCTGGAATCAGATTCTATCATTTCTGAGAGTTTGCGTCTTAATCCTTGGTCCACCAGTTACCGTGTGGCTTTTAGTTAGGTGTTTGATCTTTCTTTTCTTTCAAATGGAATAATTATAGTCTAGCCACTAGGATTGTGAGGGTTAAGTGAGAAAAGACGCTTAAAAACAGTTCCTTGCCTGCACAGGAGCTTGCTTTTATTATTATTTCCATGCCAAACAAATCTTTCTTTGGATCCATAGATGCTGCCTTCCCAGAATGAGGCACTTCCTATAAAGGAAAAAAAGTAGATCTTGAGTCTAGAAATTCATCCTTACTGAGGATACTCTTGACACCAGAGACACCTGAATGCTGAAAATGACCAAGTCCCAGGTGAGCTGTTTATTTCCCCTATTTCTAGAGGTTTATAAAAATGCATACAATCTGATGCTTGCCAGAGTTGGTAAGGGAGTGAGGAGTTGGGCAAAATGGGTGAAGGGAAGTGGAAGATACAGGCTTTCAATTTTGGAATGAAGAAATCATGAGCATAAAAGCTACAGCATAGGGTAGCACCTGGGTGGCCCAGTCGGTTGAGCGGCCGGCTCTTGATTTCACTCAAGTCATGATCCCAGGATCTTGGAATCGAGTCCCATATCAGGCTTCACGCTGAGAGCCTAAAATTCCCTCTCTCCCTCTGCCCCTTCCCTACTCACACTCTCTTTCTAAAATAAAACAATTAAAAAAAATTTTTTTAATGTACAGCATAGGGAATGTAATCAATGATATTGTAATAGTGTTGTATTTAGACAGCTACACATGCAGTGAACATGACAGGACTATAGTTTGTTGAATCTCTATTATACAACTGAAACTAATGTAACATTGTGTGACAACTAATTAACTAGTTAACGATTTAAAACACTACACAAAGTGAACTATGTATATAGATACATTGCAGCTGGGAGAGATGTGCTTAGACCCAGAGACGGAATAAATGATCCAGAGGAGCCAATGAGGAAGGGAGTTCTAGCTAATCTGCATGTCACATGTCGCAAGGTGCTAACAGTTGGAACATTGCCACATAAGCAGTGGGATCCAGAGCTGAGTTGCAGACATATCTGTGGTAATACTGGAAACCATCACAAAAGAATAAAAACATAAGATTTACTTTGTATAGGGGCACCTGGGTGGCTCAGTTAGTTAAAGTGTCTGACTTGCGCTCAGGTTATGATCTAACCACTTTGTGAGTTCGAGCCCCCCATCAGGCTCTGTGCTGACAGCTCAGAGCTTGGAGCCTGCTTCCAATTCTGTGTCTTCCTCTCTCTCTGCCCCTCCCCTGCTCATGCTCTGTCTGTCTCTCTTTCTCTCAAAAATTAATAAACATTTTTTAAAAAAGGGATTTACTTTGTGTATAAGGAGGAAGCACATGAACTTTTTGAGGAAATATTTCCCAGGCATTAAGTGTGAAGAAGTGTCCTCAAATATCGATGGGTATTGTTCTCCAGTCCTTCTCCAGAGTATGGACCCAGTGAACGGTCATCTTCCTAAGGAAATGTAGGAGATATAAAAGGCATAGCTAGAAAACTTAAAAAAAATATCTTCTTACTTGCGAAGAGGAATGCTCACCTAAGGGTCATTGTGCAGATCATGGTGTTAACACATATGAAGTGTTTAGAGCAATACATAGTAAATGCTTTCTGTTTGCTTTTGTATCATGAGTGACTATGTAGCACAGTCAATTTCTAAAAGGTAATTCTGAGCATAACATACTTTCGTATATGAAAAACACTGCAGGCGCACCTGGCTGGCTCGGTTGGAAGAGCATGTGACTCTTGATCTTGGGGTCATGAGTTCAAGCCCTGCATTTGGTGTAGAGATTACATACATAAACTAACTTAAAAAAAAAAAAAAAAAGAAAGAAAAAAGAAAAACACTATAGTGTCTACCAAGTGTCTATAGGAAATATAAACACTTGCTCCAAGGTCTGTTGCTGCCTGTGCCCAGGGCATCTGTTCTCTTTGGCCTCTTTTGTCTCGCTGAACTTTTTGCAGTTTCTTGAAGCCAGTATGGTACTTAACACTTTTTTTTTTTTAACTTTATTTATTTTGAGAGAAAAAGAAAGAGCACAAGCAGGAGAGGGGGAGAGAGAGGATCCCAAGCAGGCTCAGCGCTGTCAGCACAAAGCCCAACTTGGGGCTTGAACCCACGAACCGTGAGATCATGACCTGAGCTGAAATCAAGAGTCAGCTGTTCCACTGACCGAGCCACCCAGCCTCCCCAGGATTTAACACTTTGAACTCGTCCTCCCTTTGGAAGACCCATGGTTCCCACCTCTTCTAGCTCTTACTGTGGGACACACCACTAAACATACCGGATGTAGCTCTAGCTTGACCACTTCTTCAGGACTGTTATTTCTCCACCTACTTGTGCCCATGTTTTAACTTGAGTATACTTCTGTTGTAACCCTTAAACCATAATGTCTTCCCGTATGTCAACTCTGTCAAGGAGTGTACTTGCCACTCTGCACTATCAGAAGCTACATGAAGGCTTTATGCTTTATTTCCTTTTTTAGTGCATATGTATTCCTATTACAGTAGGTAACATTACTTTTTTAAAAAGTTAACTTGAGAGAAAAGAGTATACGCACATGTGAATGGGGAGGGGCAGAGAGGGGCAGGGGGCGGGAGAGAGAGAGAGAGAATGAATGAATGAATCAATCAATCAATCAATCCATCCATCCCAACCAGTCTCCGCGCTGTCAGCACAGAGCCGACTCGGGGCTTGATCTCACAAACCGTGAGATCATGACCTGAGCTGAGCTCAAGAGTCGGACACTTAACCAACTGAGCCACCCAGGCGCCCCAACATTAAACACTCCTCAGGTGGGTTGCAGATGGTTTTTAGGCAAAGTTTTAGCAACATTTTGCATGGGTGAATGAATGAGTGAAGTGAATGAAGAATGCAGAAAGGATAGCTTAAATGAAGTTATTAGCCCACAAAGCATAAATCAAAACTAGGCATAGAGAAATACTTGTTTATAAATGTCTATAGCAAAAATAATCAGAATAATATCTATCTCCTACATTTTTTCCATTATATTAACTCCAGATCAAAAAGGGCTATGTTATTACAGGGCTTATTGTCATTCAGTGATGTGGCTGTGGATTTCACCTGCGAAGAATGGGAGCTACTAGATACTGTTCAGAAGAACCTCTACCGGGATGTGATGTTGGAAAATTACAGCAATCTAATGTCATTGGGTAAAGACAACTTTCCTAAATATCTCAGCATGAGCCCATTAATTGTCCCCCTTTCCCCCCCCATTGCTACAATTTATGGGTACTCTGATATCCTTAATGATTTTGGATTTGGAAAGGTGATAGAACCTATTTTCCTTATGACCAGTGACGGTACTTATTTTCATTTTTGGAATAAAGAGTTTCTGTTCTGCTGAGATTTACTGTCTGTTCCCTAAAACAGAACTTTCCTTCAATAGGCCCTAATACTGCTCAGTTCTCTGTGATGACCCCTTGACAGGTTATCACGCTCCCTGGCCAGAAGCAACGGTTCCTGTGGAGAAAGGAGTACAAGGACTGGTAGAGAGAGAATTCCCAAGTTTGTGTAGTCCAGGCGAGTATACCAGCGCAGTGGGAGTTAGCGGAAGCCAAGTGACAGTTGATCTTGGTGCTTTGGGACCCTTGTTATTTTGGGATTTTTTGCTCATTGTCTTTGAACCTTTAGAGGGGACGTTGAGTGAACAGAGGTCACCAGTGTGAATGGTGCTTCCTTCTCTTACCGTGTATGACTCATGTGCTAGCCACCTCAGAGAAGACGTACCTCCTTTCATCTGCCCTGGGTCAGACCTTGGCCTGTTTCATTCGGTCTTTCTTTTTTGGCTGTTGTTCTTTTGCAGCTTGTTAGACACAACCCACTTTCCCCATGTCTTACCCATATTCACTTAGCTCTCCTTTTTTTTTTTTTTTTAAAGAGGTAGGCTTTTTTTTTTTTTAATGTTTGTTTTCGAGAAAGAGGGAGTGAGCAGGGGAGGGGAGAGGGAAGGGGAGACAGAGAATCCCAAGCAGGCTCGCGCTGTCAGTGCAAAGCCCAACATGGGGCTTGAACCCTCAAACCATAAGATCATGACCTGAGCTGAAGTTGCGGACACTCAACCAACTGAGCCACCCAGGCACTCCCACATAGCCCTTCTGTTACGCTTCTAGAGATTTCATAGATTCCCTCCAAAATTTGATGACACCCATGTCCTTCAGTTCATTACTTATTATCTATTTCTTTTATTGGATGCCTCTGACTTCTGTGCACCTGCTGTATCACTTTCTCCATTCTCTTTAGATAGGGACTTGAGATTCCATCCCCCTCCATTTCATAATGATAGGATTTTTTTTTTCCCTGAAGTAATGTGGCAGGTTTAGGATTAGTATCAGGAAAATATTGAGAACGATGAATCTGTTAAGCAATAATGAAAATAATGCATTGGGAAAAAATTTTTCTCTGAGCAAAACTTTGTTCCATTTGTAGGAAGACCCCTTCAGTGTTTCTCAAGAGGAATACGTTTGAAACAATATTCAGATTCAAAACTTCAGAATAAAAATTCTGCAGAAATGAATTCCACTGAATTAAGTGGCCATGGGAAATCATTTTTCCATACTCTACATGAAACCTGCCATACTTCAGCCCAGTACAGTGAACATAATTTCTGTGTGAAGACTTTCAACACGGTGAAAAATCTCAAAAGACATCACAGAATTCACACAGAAGGAAAACCTTATGAATGCAGTGAATGTCCCAAATCCTTCAGGTATAAGTCAAAGCTCATAATACACCAGAGAACTCATACAGGAGAGAAGCCGTACAGATGCCCTGAATGTCAGAAAGCTTTTAGTACAAAATGTCATCTTACTCTGCACCAGAGAACTCATACAGGAGAGAAACCGTATGGATGTTTTGAGTGTCCAAAGTCTTTCAGAACAAAGTATCATCTCATTTTACACCACAGGACTCACACAGGAGAGAAACCCTATGAATGCAAAGAGTGTGGCAAAGCCTACAGAGAGAAGACAAAGCTCAGGTTGCATTACCGCACACACACAGGAGAGAAACCTTTTGAGTGTAGTGACTGTGGTAAAGGTTTCATGCAGAAGTCAAACCTACTTATCCATCAAAGAACTCATACAGGAGACAGACCCTATGCATGTAAAGAATGTGAAAAGACCTTCTGCAGTAAGTCTCAGCTTGTTGTTCACCAGCGAACTCACACACGAGAAAAATCGTACGAATGCAAGGAATGTGGGAAAGCCTTCAGTAAAAACTCACATCTCCTGACGCATCAGAGAATTCATATAGGAGAGAAGCCTTATGAATGCAATGAGTGTGGAAAAGCTTTCGTACACACATCACAGCTCATTGTACATCAGAGAAATCATACAGGAAGAAAACCTTATGAGTGTAAGGAATGTGGGAAAGCCTTCAATAAAAAGTCACACTTCATAACACATCAGAGAATCCATACGGGAGAGAAGCCTTATGAATGCAGTGAATGTGGAAAAGCATTTATAGACAACTCCCAGCTTATCGTTCATCGAAGAACTCACACAGGAGAGAAACCTTATGAGTGCAAGGAATGTGGGAAAGCCTTTAATAAAAAGTCATCCCTCATAACACATCAGAGAATTCACACAGGAGAGAAGCCTTATGAATGCAGTGAGTGTGGAAAAGCCTTCATAGACAAGTCACATCTCATTGTCCATCAGCGAACTCATACAGGAGAGAAACCCTATGAATGCGGTGAGTGTGGAAAAGCTTTCATACGAAAGGCAATGCTCATTGTCCATCACAGAACGCATACAGGAGAGAAACCCTTTGTATGTCTCGAATGCCAGAAAGCCTTTAGCAGTATGGCAATGCTCAGTAGACATCAGTTGATTCACACAGGAGAGAAACCCCATGGATGCAATGAATGTGGAAAAGCTTTCCGCCAAAAAAGCCATCTTATTATCCATCAACGGTGCCATACTGGAGAGAAACCCTATGGGTGTGTTCCATGTGGTCAGATCTTCAACCAGAAGTCACAGCTCATTAGACATCAGAGACGCCACACAGGAGAGAAACCATATCAGTGCACTCAATGTGGGAAAGCCTTTTTTGAGAAATCATACCTCAGTGTTCATCAGAGAAGTCACGTAGGACAGAAACCTTATCACTGTAATGAGTGTGGGAAAACATTCTCTGTCAAGTTCTTTCTCACTTCACATGAGGAAATTCACACAGGAAAGAAATCTCGGGAACACGGCGCTGGAAAGACTTTAGTGAAGGGCCAGATCTCACGGAATACAAAAGAATCCACACAAAGGACACCCTCTGAATGCAGGGAACGTTAGGATAATTTTGGTCTTTGTCAGTTCCAGAAAACTTATCCAGGAGGGACCTTTTAAATGCAGTGAATATAGGAAAACCATCTACCACCAGTGTAGCCTAATTTCATTAGGGAAAGGCCTACAAATGAGGTGAAAAGTCAACATCTGTTCTCGAGAAGAGAAATCCCATTATACGTCACACAGAAATAAAACTTGGCCGCAACAGATGTGTTTGAGGGGTCATCATATAATAGTTTTCACTGAGGGGGAAGAAAAAAACTCGTAAATGTTGGGAATCCTGGAACACCTTCCAAACAAATGAGCTTTCACATCAAAGAAGATAGCTGACTGAAGACTTGTGATAAGAGATGCCTCTGGCATGAAGTCCAAAACTTACTGTGCATCAGATAATACTTATTAAGGAGAGTTAGTGTAATGTAATGACACTGGGCCAGTTGCTTACATATAAACTTTATAATAGAAATTCTGTTCCTGTCACATTACCATTTATTTATAAAAAATACAACATGAAGTAGTCAAGAAGAGCAAATAACTGCAGTATGCTAAAAGACAGTTTTGTTTCATGTTTGAATATATGGAATAGTCAAAGCAGTAATTTAAGAAAGGTCCAAGATGTATGTGATTTTGTGTCCAGAGGATTTTTGTAGCACATGTATGTCCTGAGTTTCAGGTTTCATAAGATCATGAAAGAAAATCGTATACCATAAAATTCTTGTTTGTAGGTGTAGAATCCATCAAGAAATGCCAGCATTGTAAATTTTTGTATATCTTATAAATTGCAAGGGAAGTAATTAGGCTTAAAACTAAACAAGACTTAAAAAAAAAAACTTGGCTGGTATGTGTAAATGGATCTGGTAATACTTTTTAGCCATTTGGGATAATATTCTTTTTTAACACAAATTGTCTTCTGCCACTCTGATTTAATTGATTTAAATATATCAATACGTGTGGTGTAAAAGTTAAATAAGTCTATAGAATAAACAAGGTCCCTTTTCACCATTTCCCTAAATCCTCCCTTTCCTTTTCCATTATTTTTTTTAATGTTTATTTGAGAGAGAGTGAGTGTGTGCACATGAGCAGGGGAGGGGCAGAGAGAGAGAGAGAGAGAGTAGGAGAAAGAGAATCCCAGGCAGGCTCCACACTGTCAGTGCAGAGCCCAATGCTGGGCTCAATCCCCCGAACCATGAGATCAGGAGCCAAAATTCAGAGTCAGAAGCTTAACTGACTGAGCCACCCAGGTACCCCCCAAAATACTGAGATTTAAGAGTGATGAGTAATCACAACTCTTCTGTCCCTGAGTTTTGAAAAACTGGAAGCAGCTGGTATCTGCCCCACTCTCCTGCTCATATACTCTCTAAAATAAAAAAATAAACTTTAATTTTAAGTAAATAAAACCTAAAAAAAAAAAATCCATGTTTAAAATAATCATTAAGGGAACAGGAACAGAGTGCACATTTTCCAAACTAGTCAAGGGCAAAGGCAGAATGATTAAGAAACAAAAATTATCATGAACCCAAAAGAAGGCAGAGTATAAAGAAACGTGGAATAAAAAAAGATAAATTTACGCTGATAAAAATATTTATAAAAGGAAGTTTTGAACAACATAACAAAAATCAATATAATGGAGGTATTGTATACAATGTTCTCAAAATTCACAGAATTTTCAAGCACTTATTTTCCAAAGTTTACCGTGTTGGCCATGTTCTAGCCTATAATGCAAATCTCAACAAACCTGAAAGGACTAAATAATGTGCACTCTTGTTCTGTAAGCCGACATACACTAAGTCCAGGACAAAAATTAGCTAGAAATCTGTAATTCTGGGAATCAAGAAATAAATTATAAATATTACATTGTTGCAGACCTTGAGTCCGGAGTTCTCTCATGTTCAGCAAGAGAGCAGATGCAGAAATGAACACGAGAGAGGCTAATGTCTGGGAGGAGACAAGAGCCCTGAGTAAGGTCCTTTCTCCATATTAGGATCAGAAGGACTACATATATGATGGTCATGCCGAAAGAGACAATAAAACAGTTATCATTATTCATGTATGTGAGAGAAAAGGGGTTCCAAAGGTATGTGATGTTAGGGGTTAGGGTCAAGACAAATCAACATCTTGGTGCCAAGCAGGCAGCCCTTCACTGCCGGCACCGTATTTGTCTACCTTTTCTAGGGACTAAGATGAATGGGGCATGCCGCCCCAGGCTTAACAAGGCATATTTCTCGCTAGCAAACCTGGGACAAAGCCTTGCAGCCGCGGCTCTCCACCTCTACCAGCTCTCGGAGGCTTTCGTCCTGTGAAAGCGGCTTTCCGCCCTAAGCCTTGTGAACCCATTGGTGCAAGTTCAGAGAATTCTTAAACTTATCCCCCCACATTGCATGAGTCAAAGAAGAAATCGTTATTTTTCCAACTTTGCATTCTAACAATTTTTAAGTATAAAAAGATTGCAAGTCTAAATAATGATGAGGCCTATGTACCTACAAAATAGGTTCAGCAACTTCACCATTTTGTTATGTACCTATTTTCCATTTAGTTACCTACCTGTTTATCTTTTCAGAATCCTCTGGTCGTAAAGATACTATCACATCTATATTATCATGCATCCCCTACATAATCAAAACATCATTACCAAACCTAAGAAATTAAACAGTGGAAGTTAAGCCACTGGGGATTCCCTAAGTAATAAGAGCCATAAAAGTGTACACCAGGAGACTTGGCTGCCGCCTGACGACAGGTCACGTTAACATGACTAGTCCCATTTGGGCCTGGGTCTCCACTTTGTCGTTGGGAAGATGACAAAATACTCTTCCTGCGTGTTGAAGAAGCACTTAAAGCCAAGCCTTTATGTGACATCTCCAACCCAGATAGGTTGGAGGCGTCCAGGTGAAGTATACTGTTCTTTGATGGAGTAACTTGAACTCTTGTTTCCCAGGATGTGTCACAGACTGTGGAGTTTGGGGTAGGGCTGGTTGGTATGATCAGCGGAGCCCGGCAGACGATTCCAGAAATGCAGTAGTTCCGATCTGCACTTTTTCTGGCTTTAGCATTCGCAACAGTTCCCCGGCTCTGCTGCGGCCGGGCGCCTCGGCCACGTGCAGAGCTCCCCCGCCCCCCTCCACTGGGCCCTCTTTCTCAGGGTCAGGCACGCAGCCCGCCCTCACAGTTGGCTTTCCCCTCCTACTGGCCCCGGTGTCTCCTTTCCCTCTTCCTCTTCCACAACCTCTATACGAATACCCTAGAGTTACCTCTCTTCAACGCACGGGTCTACTGTGTCCCCCAGAGCCCGCTGCCCTTCATCAGAAGTCTTCTCGGATTCCGCTACCAACCCTCCTGCTGGAGGTGCCCACTCGGGAGGCGCTGCGCCTCGGACGCGCTACTGAGCATGCTTAGCGGCTCCCGGAGGCGCGGCGGACTGGACGCGCTACTGAGCATGCGTGGCGGCCCGGGCGGGCTGCAGAGGCGTGGGCCTGGAAGCGAGGGAGCGAGACAGACCGGGAGAAGGGAGCGGAGGCCTCAGACCCGCATGTATTTCAAGACAACCGCTCCCATCGTGAAGCCGCTCAGTGCGGGCAGCAGTATTACTTGCCGTGTATCCACGGCCCTGAATTCCAGTGTTTGGGAGGATGCGGCCCTCTTATCTCCGCGTGCCCAAGAGTGAGCGGCAGAGGTGGTCGGCGCGGGGTGCGCCGGAAACGGAAGTGTCGTGTGCCGTTCTCTTAAACCTCCGGTGATGGGCTAAGTCAGTAGTGCTTGCTTAGAGGGGCGGCGCTTAACGAGTGCTTGGGCAGGGTGGTGGTGCGGTCAGTTGTTGGTGAAGGCAGCCTGGGTTGCATCTGGCGATGGGTTAGGGGATCTGTGATGAGTGAGGGGAGACGAGGCTTCGGCGTGAGAGCAGGTGTCATGGGAGTACGTCAGCGGGGCTTAGGGATTACTCCATGGGGACTTTTTTTTTTTTAAGCTTTTATTTTGAGAGAGAAAGCGCAAGCAGGGGAGGGGCAGAGAGACAAGAAGATTGTGCACTGTGGGTGCAAAGCCCAACACGGGCTGGAACTCATGAACCGTAAGATCATGACCTGAGCCTGAGTCTGCTGCTTAATGAACTGAGCCACCCGGGCGCCCCTCCCTGGGGACTTTTGGTGGTCTATGTTTGGTTGGCTGCCAGAGTCTGCAATAACTTAAATGCCGTGGGTTTTTGAATGGGGTGACTTGGTTCAGCATAAGATAGAAGAGTGGGCTTGAGTGATTGTGATGTGAGGAACAAAGGCAAAAGAAAAAATTAAATTTCTTTATAACTTACAGCCCATTGGCAAGTCCTTGAAATAGGCAGAGTGACTGTTTTCCAAGAGGTCAGCTGCCTGGATGTTGACACTTTGCTAAGGGCAAAAGGCAATCTTAGCTTAGCATTATCCCAAACCCCCAGGATCCTGTGTGCCTACTTAAAACATACAGAAATTCCTTTGGAAGCTTCCTTTATTTCTACCTCCCAAGATACATATTAGCCATCATCCTCTAAGTATATGGCCCACTGATTCACAGCTGAAGGGTCACATGACTGAGGGTTTACTAAACAGTAATAAATGACCGTTTCCGAACCACAGCTACCCCCTCAAGGTCCTGGAAACCTTGTTTCCAAAATTCTTGGAGGCTTGTGCTGTCCCTAATGCCTTTAGGACTCTAGTGCAGCTAACTTCCTGCCCACGTGTCCTGTCCAGTGCTTTAATAAAGCAGTTTTTTTGCACCAACGTCTCAAGAATTCTTCCTTGGCCCTCAGCTCCAAATTTCAAGATTTCCACATCAATTGGACAGCCTTATTTATGTTTGTGATTGGGTAGCTTGTTGGGGTATGCACGGGTCTGAGAAGTGCAGTGAATTGGGGAGGTCTTGATGGACAGAGGGTTTCAGTAATTTGAGTCCACCACCTGGGAAAATGGGAGCAGGCTCTTTGGCGGTATGATTCTCACAGCTGACACACAGTTTGGTCCATCATATCCAATCTCCTACTCAAGGTCCGTTTTCAACTCTCCTTTGACCTCAAGTCCTGCTCTCCTCTTATTCTATGAAAAATGAAAATACTTTGAAGTGATTAGATTAATCTGAAAACTATGTGTGTTATGAAAGTCAAAAAGCTTCTGCCTTTTTGACTTCTGAGTTTTGTAAATTTCACTTGAGTATTTCCTTTGTGGTTGATCATGACACAGGTAGTGAGAAACAAGCCAGTTCCCCATCCCCCCATATATGCTACCTAGAGATAACAATTGTTAAATTTTCATTATTTCTTAAGGCTTTTTATGCATTTTGAAAAGTTATTAATGGAGCAGTTTCTTAAAACTGAGTTTATTATGTATACATTCCCACATTCTTTTAAATTTATTTTTTAAGTTAAAAAATACTTTTAGTATTCCATTAAGTGAATGTACAATGGA
Organism: Acinonyx jubatus; assembly: GCF_027475565.1. Taxonomy (NCBI): domain Eukaryota; kingdom Metazoa; phylum Chordata; class Mammalia; order Carnivora; family Felidae; genus Acinonyx; species Acinonyx jubatus. The sequence goes on along the minus strand of NC_069396.1, from coordinate 54,428,546 downwards.
ATTTTGACTGGTGTCACATTAAAACCCAGGGACACTTGGGTGGCTTAGTTGGTTGAGCCAACTTGATTTTGGCTCACGTCATGATCCCAGGGTTGTGGGATCGAGCCCCATGTTGGGCTTTCTGCTGAACGTGGAGGCTGCTTAGAATTCTCTCTCTCCCTCTCCTGCCTTCTCCCTGGTGCTCTCTCTCTAAAAAAAATAATAATAAAATTTAAAAAGAACTAAACATAAATTTGGGCAAAACAATCTATACTTTAAAAAAATGTTTTTTGTTTATTTTTCAGAGAAAGAGATAGAGTGCAAGCGGGGGAGGAGCAGAGAGAGAGAGAGAGACACAGAATCCGAAGCAGGCTCCAGGCTCTGAGCTGTCAGCACAGGGCCCGATGCGGGGCTTGAACCCACAAACTGTGAGATCGTAACCTGAGCCAAAGTTCGACACTTTCCCGACTGAACCACGCAGGCACCCCTACTTTTAACTTAATACAAATTGGTCTCTCTCTCCAGGTCCTCAAGAAAATTTTCTGGTTTAATTATGTGCTGGATATTTTTGTTGTCTTTAATAATTTTTACTTTTGTTTTAGTCATCAATGTAACTTGAATTTTCTGAAATGTTTTTCATTATCTTGATGTTTTTTATTTAATTGTTGTGGCGAATTATGTTTATTGGCTTTAGGATTTTTTTTTAAGTTTTTATTTATTTTGAGAGAGAGAGAGAGCACAGGTGTGTGAATGTGAGCAGGAGAGGGAGAGAGAGGGTGAGAGAGAGAATTCCACGCAGGCTCAAGCAGGGGAGGGGCAGAGAGAGAGAGGGAAATACAGAATCTGAACCAGGCTCCAGGCTTTGAGCTGTCAGCACAGAGCCCAACGCAGAGCTCGAACCCACAAACCATGGTGTCATGACCTGAGCCAAAGTCAGACGCTTAACTGACTGAGCCACCCAGGTGCCCCCTAACTTTAGAACTTTATTTTATTAAAAAAATTTTTTTAATGTTTATTTATTTTTGAGAGAGAGAGCACAAATGGGGAAGGGGCAGCAGAGAGAGGGAGACCTAGAATCTGAAGCAGGCTCCAGGCTCTGAGCTATCAGCACAGAACCCGACGAGATCATCACCTGACCTGAAGTCAGATGCTTAACCAACTGAGCCACCCAAGTGCCCCAACTTTAGGATTTTAAATGAACTCTGTACTCCTGGGGTAAATACCCTGATGACATCCTAACTTTAGGATATTTTAACTTTTAGGGGCCCTAACTTTAGGGGTTTTTTTTAATGTTTATTTATTTTTGAGAGAGAGAGACAGAAACAGAGCATGAGAGGGGAAGGGGCAGAGAGAAAGGGAGACACAGTATCCGAAGCAGGCTCCAGGCTCTGAGCTGTCAGCCCAGAACCTGACACAGGGCTGGAACCCATGAACCACGGGATCATGACCTGAGCCAAAGTCGGACACTTAACTGATTGAGCCACCCAGGCGCCCATAACTTTAGGTTTTAAATCAACTTTGTACTCCTAGGGTAAAACCCTTGATGACATCCTAAATCAGCTTTTGCTAGATTTGATTTCTCCTCCTCCCTCTCCCCGTTATCCTCCCCCTTCTCTGCCCCTCCTCCTGGTGCAAAGGGATGGTTTGGTAAAGCATGGGGACAGGATCTGTGGGCAGAAAGCACTGCCGATTTATTATCCTTTTACATAGTGTCACTAGTGTTCATGTATGAGATTTGCCTGTAGTTTTCTTCTCTTGGACTGTTCTCAAAACTCAGTTTTTACCAGTTATTGTATGTTTCCCAATAGACTATACTTGTGAAGTTGCACGTTTTAATATATATTCAAAGACTCAAATTTTAATGTAACTGTATTGTACTGAGACAGTAAAAACCTTGGGAACAAGCCTCTATGCCCCTGGGAAGCTCCGTGCTGGCCAATACCACTTCTCTTGCAGAGCAAGACACCAGCTAAGGATCAGAGCAAACTAGTCTGAGACACAGTGTCTGCCAGATTTGACCTTTTACTGACTTTTGCCCTCATTATAATAGTGAAAATCACATGCAAGGGGTGGAGATTTTAACATGTTAGACACATAACACATGAAGAAGTGTGACCTTTAATTTTTTTTAATGTTTATTTATTTATTTTTGAGAGACAGAGACAGAGCACGAACAGGAGAGGGGCAGAGAGAGAGGGAGACACAGAATCCGAAACAGGCTCCAGGCTCCAAGCTGTCAGCACAGAGCCCGACGTGGGGCTCGAACTCACAAACCATGAGATCATGACCTGAGCCAAAGCTGGACACTCAACCAACTGAGCCACCCAGGCACCCCAGAAGTGTGACCTTTAAATGCACAGGTGTAAATAACCTTTTCCCACCTAAGCTTCTTTAAAAACTTTCCCTGACCTCTCCTTGAGGTCAGCTTGAGAATTCCTCCCTTAGTGCTACTTCCCTTGTGCTTGAGCATAAGCCCCAATAAAGCCTTCCCTGTGCTTTAAATTCTGGGTCCAGCCTCATTTCCATCGTTGCTGGAAATGGACTTGAGTCTGGTAACGGTACGTGGGAAAGTCATCAATCCATAAGTATGCTTAGGATGTCCTTGGGAATATTAATAGCATCTCAGCCTTGGACACTGTATTTCCAGAACCTTTGGATTAAACCAAACACTTAAGGCTATTTTTGTTCCCAGAAGCCTGATCAGAATCAGCAGAAAGCCTAGCCTGGAGTTCCATGTGAGGATATGGCCTCGACAATAAAAGCAGAGATTCAGGGCCTGGAGTTAACATGCCATCTAACATAAGTATTCCCCTTAAATCCACAGGTCTCACTTTCTGGGAAAAGACAGATTACGTGATGTGAGGACGTAGCATTCCCGAGTAAGCGGTGCCTTGTCACTGACCGGAGAGTTCATACCAAGATTCAGAGAAGAGCTGGAAGAGTCCTTTGGGCAGATGTTGGACTCACTGGCCATTTCCCAAAAGCAGCCTGAAAATGACCAAGTCCTAGGTGAGCTGTCTTTCCAAAGGATTTGGGGAGATTTCTAAGAATGTGCACAATTTTGAGAGCAACACTATGTGCACATAATAGTCACGTGGGAAAAAGCATGGACGAGAAGATAGAAGATTAAGACACAGCCAGGGGGAGCCTACATAGATCGTGGGTGAGAGCGCTTAACGTTGAAACATTGCCGCGCGAACCATACAGTCCAGAGCAGGGTTGCTGATTTTCCGCTGGTGCGGATGGCAGCCGTAATCAAAAGAGGAACGGGCATTTTTATGAAGTACATTTTCCATTAAGACAGTTCCTCACAGTCAATAAATGCTTTCTGTCACTTAGGCAACAAGGTCTTCATCAAAAACCAAAAGAGTCGCCCAAACTCCGTATCACCAGTCCCTCCTCCCTCTCTTATTTGAACTCACTTCAGTTGCTTTTAATCCCCTTCTTCCTCCAAAAGTGGTTTTTATCAGGATCCTCGGTGACTTCCTGTTGTTAAATCCCATGCTCAGTTTTTACTGGACCTTCCAGCAGCATCTAACATCGTCGATACTTCCTTCTTCCTTGAAGTACTCTTGTCATTTGGTGTTCAGAACGCCATGCTCTCTCGGTGTTTCTGCCTTATTGGCCACTTCTAGGGTTCAGCTTCTTTTTGTAATTTGTCTTGTCTCCCAATCCTCTTATCTTGTCTCAGGGCTCATTCCTTGCATCTTTTGTGTCTGTACTTTCTCCTTAGTGCTCTCGTCTGGTGTCACAGTTTAAACCGCACTCATGCCGATGGCTTCCTCTTTCTATCTCCAGCCTGCACTTGTCCGCCAAGCATCACCTCCTGTACCTTACTGCCTCCTTGACATCTCTAAGGTGCACATCTCTACAGGTGCGTCCATTTTGCCATTTACCAAAGCTAGCTCTGAATCTCCCCTGAAGCCTGTTCCTTCCACAGTTTCCCTCTTTCAATGAATAGCTTCTCTTAGCTTCTCAGATGAGGGGTCAGCAAACTTCTGTGAAGGGCAAAATAATAAGCCCTTGTGGGCCAGATACTCTCTGCTGCAACTACTCAACTCTGCCACCACAGCACAACAGCAGCCATAGCAGACACATCTTCACTTCTCACACTTTCATCGGTCTCTGTGTTTCCCATCATGCAAGGGCAAATCCTGTTGGTTCTGTTTACAAAGCCGAACTCAGATCTGTCGCTCTTCCTTGCCACAGCACTACCCTAGTCAGAGCCATCGTCATCGGTCACTTCGACCACTGCAGCTGCCGCCTCACTGTTCTTGCTCACGTTCTTGCTGTGTCACAGGCTCCTCTCCAGACCCTTGGTATTTTCTTATAAATTTTGTTTATTTTTTAAAACAGTATTTTAAAATTATTTTTTTATTTTAGAGACAACCCGCAAAGGGTGGGGCAGGGGGGCAGAGAGAGAGAGAGAGAGAGAGAGAGAATCCTGAGCAGGATTCCGTGCTTAGTACAGAGCCCGCCACAGGGCTCAATCCCACAACCCTAGGATCATGACCTGAGCCAAAATCAAGAATCAGACGCTCAACCAACTGAACCACCCAGGAGCTGGTCTTGTAAATTTTAGAATCAGCTTGTCGGTTTCCAGAAAACACCTGCTAGAATATTGGTTTTATTGCATTGGCTGTATTAATTTGCGGGATAATCAACATGCCTGTACGGTGGAATTTTCTAATCCAAGACATGGCATATTCTTGCCTTTATTCACATTTTCTTTAACGTGTTTCAATAGAGTTTTATGGTTTTCAATATTGAGGTCTTGCACATCCTTTTAAGAATTATTTCTAGGCAGGGGTGCCTGGGTGGCTCAGTCGGTTGAGCATCTGACTTTGGCTCAGGTCACGATCTCACAGTCTGTGGGTTCGAGCCCCGCATCGGACTCTGTGCTGACAGCCCAGAGCCTGGAGCCTGCTTCGGACTCTGTGTCTCCCTCTCTCTCTGCCCCTCCCCTGCTCATGCTCTGTCTCAAAAATAAATAAAAACATTAAAAAAATTTTTTTAATTAAAAAAAGGAATTATTTCTAGCCATTTGCTGTTTAATACTATTATGAGTGGATTATTATTTAATTTCATTTCCTAGTAGTTGGCTACTAGTAGTTGGCTACTGTTGAAATGCAGTTGGTTTATTAATACTGATCTTATGGTCAGTGACTTTGAGAAATTCATTTATGAATTCTAATAGTTTATAATTCTTACGGATTTTCTACTTTCCAAATCACGTCCTCTGTGAATGATAAATTTCTTCCTAATTCTTTTGCCTCTTACTTCTTTTTCTTGCCCAGTTGCACTGGCAGGGCCTTCAGTACCATTTGAATAGAAATGGTGATAGGCATCCTTGCCTCATTCTTACCTCAGTGCAAAGACTTTTAATAATTCACCATTAAATGTAATGTTTGCTTTAGGTTTTATATGGATTTTTTTTTTTGAGAGAGAGAAAGAGAGAGAGTGCACATGTGCAAACAGGGGAGGGGCAGAGAGAGAGAGGGAGAGAGAGAATCCCAAGCAAGCTCTGCATTGTCAGCGTGGAGCCCGATGCAGGGCTCGATCTCACAAACCATGAGATCATGACCTGAGCCAAAGTCAAGAGTCAGACGCTTGACTGAACCACCCAGATGCCCCTATGGATATTATTTTTTCAGATTAAGGCAGATTACCTATATTCCTAATTTGCTAAGAGTTTTCATCATTAAAGGGTGTTAAATTTTACTATGTGCTTTTTTTCTAGTATTTTTATGATGTTTTGTTATAAAAAATTTCAGATGTACACAAAAGTTGAAAGAATTTTACAGTGAACACCTATATACCAACCAACTAAATTCTATAATTAATGTTTTACTTGCTTTATCAGCTATGTGATACTGTGATTCATAAGAAATATACATTTGGTCATTCAGACAACCAAAATACATTTTTCATGTATATTTGGTCTTATGCACAGTTCCTGGCTCACAGCTCCCCAGATCCTTGGAATTTCCTAAATACTGAGAGTGATAACAGTGTCTTTTGTTACACGAATGATGACTTCTTGGAAGCCTCCAAGGAAGAGGGCTGGTTGCCGGGAGAATCAATCATGTGTTAAGAGGGTTGGAACTTTCAGTCACACCCCCCTGACCTAAGGGAATGGGAAAAGGGTAAGAGATTGAATCTGTTGCCAGCAGCCAGTGATTTAATCAGCCATGCCTGTGCAATGAAGCCCTCATAAATACCCAAAAGGAGAGTGTTTGGACGGCTTCCAGGTTGATGGAGACTGGGAGGGTGGTGCACCTGGAGAGTGTGGACGCCCCATGTCCTTGCCCCATACCTGGCCCTACGCGTCCCTTTCACTTGTCTCTTCCCTTGTTAAATCCTTTCATAGTAAACTCTTATTCTAGAAAGTTAAATGTTTCTCTGAGTTCTTTGAGCTATTCTAGCAAATTAATTGAACCTGAAGCAGAAGTTTTAGGAAGCTGTGATTTATAGCCAGTCAGTCAGCAGTACAGGTGAACCCTAGACTTGTAACTGGGATCTGAGGTGGCAGAGGGGAAAGGCAGTCTTGTGGGACTGACCCCTTAAAGTGTGGAATCTGATGCTATCTGCAGGTAGATAATATCAGAATTAAGTTGAATTGTGGGACACTGAGCTGGTGTCCCAAGAATTGCTTATTGTTTTTATGAGGGAACCACCCCTCTGCCATGTTAGAAATTGGGTCTCAGAATACCAAAATATTTGCTTTTATTTAGCCATCCCTTGCTCCCTTGTTTTTGTTTTTTTTTAATGTATTTTGAAGTAAATTTCAAACATTAGGGGGTGCCTGGGTGGCTCAGTTGGTTAAGCATCTGACTCTTGGTTTCAGCTCAGGTCTGATCTCACGGTTCATGAGTTCGAGCCTTGCATTGGGCTCTGGGCTGACATTGTGGAGCCTGCTTGGGATTCTCCCTCTCTCCCTCACTCTCTGCGCCTCCCCCGCTTGCTCTCTCTGTCTCTCAAAATAAATAGATACACTTAAAAAATATATTTTAAAAAAATTAGTAAACTTCCCCCTAAATACTCCAGCATGTATATTAACTAGAGTTTAATATTTGTTTATAGCACTTTTATTTATTTTGAAGTAAAACTTATATACAACCAAATATACAAATCTTAGCAATCCATTCAATAGTTTAGACATATGTGTGCTCACTGGTGTGACATGCTTTCCATGGATCCATTGTCATGATGATAAGATTTTTATCCTTGGGGCACCTGGGTGGCTCAGTCGGTTAAGGGTCTGACTCTTGGTATCAGCCCAGGTTATGATTTGCAGTTCATGAGATCAAGCTCTAGGTTGCACTCTGCACTAACAGCATGGAGCCGGCTTGGGATTCTCTCTCTCCCTCTCTCTCTGCCCCACTCATGCGCTCTCTCTCTCTCTCAAAAATAAATAACCTAAAAAAAGATTTTTATCCTTGATTCTGTCAATGTGGTGAGTTACACTGGTTGGTTTTTGAATGGCAGGATATTTTTAATGAGCTGTAAGTTTCTTCTGTAGGTACAAGGCAAATTTAGATTCACCAAACCTTGGGTATATAATGTATTGTGAAAATGATCATAATAAATCCATGTGCATTTTTTTCCATACCATTGAGTGAAAAGTCACTTGAAACAATGTGTCATTACAGGTAACACTCACCTGAGGATGTGGCCGTGCACTTCACGTCAGAGGACCGGCAAGTACTGGATGTGGTCCAGAAGAAGCTGTACTGGGTTGTAATGTTGGAAACTTACAGCAACCTCAGGTCAGTGGGCAAGGACTGTGGTGAACCCCAGTCTGTTGCCATTTCTTTTTTAACTGCTGGAATTTAGAAGCTCTCTGAAGTGTTTAATGTCTTTGAACTTAGGATTTATAAATGATAGAGCCTTTGTGTCTGTCTGAACGTGGAGAGAGGATCATGCTCTCGCCTCCCAAATTCATGGGGCGCCTGGGTGGCTCAGTCAGTTAAATGTCCAACTCTTGGTTAAGGCTCAGGTCATCACCTCACGGTTCATGGGTTCAAGCCCCACATTAGGCTCTGCACTGGCAGTGTGGAACTTGCTTGGGATTCTCTCTCTCTCTCTCTCTCTCTCTCTCTCTCTCTCTCTCTCCCCCCCCCCCGCCCCTCCCGCACTGGTGCTATCTCTGTCTCTCTCAAAATAAATAAATAAACTTAAAAAAATTTTTTTTCACTTTGCTGAGGTGTTGACTCTGAAACAGCCCCTTCCTACTTCTTCAGAGGTTCTGAAGATCAACCTCCTGGCACCGTGTTTAGCCGTGATCAGATTGTTAGGCTTCCCGACTAGCAGCGGTCCTCCAGCTGGAGCAGGGAGCCACGGATGGCAGAGGGGGAAGTCAGTAGTAAGGACCATCTGGGGGAGTGGGTAACAGCCAGGTACATGAGTGAAAGCCTAAGGAGCTATAACTTGTTTTTAATTTATTTTTTTAATGTTTCTTTATTTTTGAGAGAGAGAGAGAGACAGCACACAAGCAGGGGAGGGGCAGAGAGAGAGGGAGACACAGAACCCGAAGCAGGCTCCAGGCTCTGAGCTGTCAGCACAGAGCCCGACGTAGGGCTTGAACCCAGGGACTGTGAGATCATGACCTGAGTGGAAGCCGGATGCCCAACCGACTCAGCCACCCAGGCGCCCCAGAAGCTAGAACCTTTGATAGGTTGTTTTGAGGACATTATTTAAAAACCGTTGAACCTTTGGGGCTCCTGGTTGGCTCAGTTGGTAGATCATGTGACTCTTAATCGGGCATGAGTTCAAGACCCACATTGGGTGTAGAGATTACTGAAAATAAATAAATAAGCTTCCAAAAAAAGGAGACAGGCCATTATGTCTTTGCACTCTGTGTCAGATCTTGGACTCACTAGGACCCAGCTTTCTTGGTTATTCTCCGTTTCTAGCATCCTCACTGGATGCTAGAACTAGCTAGAACATGAGCAGTTGCCTTCCTCCTACTCAACATCTCACCTCTGGTCAGAATTAAGCTTCCAGATACACATGAATTTTTCCCCTTTACCATGTCCCTCTGCTTCCCTTCTATTTTCTCTTCTTCTACTGGATGCCTCTAACTTGTTTCCTGATTAAAAATCCTCATTTGTAAGGATCCTTGATCCTCATTGTGAGAGTTGGCCTCTTCCACTGCCTAATTCTATACAGATTCATCGGTCTCCTTCCTAGAAGATGCCTAGCAAGTTGATGATGAGACAGACTGGCTCCAGGAAAACTCTGACAAACTTGATCCCATGGCAAGGCACCAGGAATGTGACGTATTTGACAAAATGTCTCACCTGAGAAAAGACTTTGATCAATTTGATTCAAATGGGAAAACTTTGAAACATAATTTAGATTTACTTTTCCAGAACAGAAATTATATAAGTGAAAAAGCTAAGAAGTTAAATCTATGAGAAATTGTTTTCCCATACTATGCATAAAAATGCTCATTCTGGAATTAATTGCTGTGAATATGATTATGGAGAAGCTGTCAATAAGATGTCATGCCTGAATATAAGTCATATAGAAATGAGATTTTATAAAGGTAGTAAATGTCAAAGATCCTTTAACCATGTGCCGTAACTCCTTCTACACCAGAGAAGTCACACAGGACAGAAACCCTATGGATACAGTGAATGAAGACAAATTTTCTCCCAGAAATCACAGCTCATGATACACCAGAGAACTCATACAGGAGAAAAAAACATATGAATGTGACGGATGTCTCTAAGCTTTTATTCAGAAGGTAGAGCGTATTTTATATCCGAGAACCCACACAGGAGAGAAACCCTATGAATGTAATGAATGTCGGAAAACCTTCATTAGTAAGACACATCTTGTTAAGTGTGAGAGAACTCATACAGGTGAGAACCCCTGTGGCTGTAAGGAATGTGGAAGAACTTTCTCTCTTAAGATTAGTCTCACTTTACTTCACAAAACGCGTACTGCAGAAAAGCCCAGCAAATGCACTCATTGTCAGAGAGCTTTCATCCACAGGTCACAGCTCATTGAACACCGAAGACAGCACACTGGAGAAAAACCCTTTTCATGTAAAGAACGCCAGAAGGCTGGGAATGCAAACTGGTGCAGCCACTCTGGAAGACAGTATGGAGGTTCCTCAAAAAACTAAAAATAGAACTACCTTATGACCCAGCAATTGCACTACTAGGCATTTATCCACAGGATACAGGCGTGCTGTTTCGAAGGGACATGTGCACCCCCATGTTTATAGCAGCACTATCAACAATAGCCAAAGTATGGAAAGAGCCCAAACGTCCATCGATGGATGAACGGGTAAAGAAGATGTGGTATATAGATATACAATGGAGTATTACTCAACAATCAAAAAGAATGAAATCTTGCCATTTGCAACTACGTGGATGGAACTGGAGGGTGTTATGCTAAGTGAAATTAGTCAGAGAAAGACAAATATTATATGACTTCACTCATATGAGGACTTTAAGAGACAAAACAGATGAACATAAGGGAAGAGAACAAAAAATATAAAAACAGGGAGGGGGACAAAACAGAAGAGACTCATAAATATGGGGAACAAACTGAGGGTTGCTGGAGGGCTTGTGGGAAGGCGGATGGGCTAAATGGGGAAGGGGCATCAAGGAACCTACTCCTGAGGTCATGACGTTGCACTATATGCTAACTAATTTGGATGTAAATTTTAAAAAATAAAAAATAAAATTAAAAAACAAAAAAGAATGCCAGAAGGCTTTCATCTGGAAGTCAGAGCTCACTTTATATCAGAGAGTTCATACCAGGGAGAAGCCTTTCCGCTGTAGTGAATGCCAGAAAGCCTTCAGTTCCAAATCAACACTCGCTATACACCAGAGGACACACACGGGAGAGAAACCCTACAGATGCAGTGGTTGTGGGAAAGTTTGAAGTCACAACTCATTGTGCATCAAAGAACCTACACAGGAGAGAAACCCTGTGAATGAAGTAATTGTCAGAAAACCTTCAGCCATAAGTCCCCACTCATCATACACGGGAGAACCCACGCGGGAGGAAAGCGAATGTGGGAAACCTTTCGCCTGGAAGCCTAGTCAAAGTAGGCATCAAAGAACACATACAGGAGAGAGACCCTACAGAGGCAGTGAGTGTGTGAAATCCTTTAGTGTCAAGGCACACCTCGGTAGACACCAAAGAGGGCAAAATCAGATGGGTATGGTGAAAATGAGGAAGCCTTTAAGGAGGTCCTTCCACAGCATGAAATTGCAGGCGTATGGGAGATAATTCTTTTTTTTTTTTAATTTTTTAAAATGTTTATTTATTTTGGAGAGAGAGACAGACTAGTCGGGGAGGGGCAGAGAGAGAGGGAAACACAGAATCTGAAGCAGGCTCCAGGCTCTCACTGTCTGTCTGTCTTTCGCACAGACACAGGGCTCGAACCCACAGACCGTAAGATCATGACCAGAGCTGAAGTCTGGCGTTTAACTGCCTGAGCCACGCAGGGGCCCTTATATGGGAGAGAATTCTTGTGGTGACTAAGAAGCTTCCACAAGGATGTTTACTTTTATAGGAAGCTAAAATGAGAGAGAAATCTAGTGCAGTAAATAAATATGACAAAATCGGGGCTCTTGGGTGGCTCAGTCAATTAACTGTCTGACTTCGGCTCAGGTCATGATCGCTTGGCTTGTGAGTTTGAGCCCCACGTTGGACTCTGTACTGACAGCTCAGAGCCTGGAGCCTGTTTCGGATTCTGTGTCTCCCCCTCTCTCTCTCTGCCCCTCCCCTGCTTACACTCTGTCTCTCAAAAATAAACATTAAAAAAATTTTTTTTTAAATATGACAAAATCTTCAGTAACAACCTGTAGTGCGTTGTTCATCAGGAAAATGCATACATGGGAGAAACTGAATTTAGCAAATGTGCAAAAGTTTTTCACACAGAAGTGTTAGCAGGCACTTAGGAGGCTTAGTCACTTAAGCGTCTGAGTCTAGATTTCGACTCAGGTCGTGATCTCACAGTCATGGGAACGAGCCAAGCCCCGCACATCCAGCTCTGTGCTGGCTGTGGAGCCTGCTTGAGATTCTCTCTCTGTCTCTCTCTGTCTCTCTCTGTGTCTCTCTCTCCCTCCCTCCCCCTCTGCCTCTCCCCAGCTTGGGTGTGTGTGCATCCACTGTCTCTCTAAAAAATACATAAATAGGGGTGCCGGGGTGGCTCAGTCGGTTGAGTGTCTGACTTTGGCTCAGGTCATGATCTCATGGTCTGTGAGTTCGGGCCCCGCATTGGGCTCTGTGCCGACAGCTCAGAGCCTGGAGTCTGCTTTGGATTCTGTGTCTCCTTCTCTCTCTGCCCCTCCCCCGCTCATGCTCTGTCTCTCTCTCTCTCTCTCTCTGTCAAAAATAAACAAACATTAAAATTAAAAATTTTACATAAATAAATATTACATAAATAAAAATTTATAAAAGAAGTGGTGTGCACTCATTATACAACAGAAAGACAGCCACTGTGAATGTAGTGATTTTGTGAAAACTTTCAAGAAGTATAGGTCATTTTATATCGGAGAAACTCATATGGAAAAGAAATTGTACAAGGGAGGGAATGTTGTAGTATTTTCATTGAGAAACCAAATTCCGGATGCATCAGAGAGTTTACTCCAGAGTGAATCATAGAAGAGTAATAAATGTGAGAAAAACCTTTTGTTGAAAGTCATAAACATGTGGTATTAGAGAGTTTACACTAAGGAATAACTTCGATTGCCATAAAATGCTTGAAAACCTTTTCTGATTATGAAAAAAATGTGTACAGACAATACATATAAAAATGCAAACCTGTGAATGTATTAAGTGTGGGGATGACTATACCATGAATAAACTTCATTGTGTATAAGATAATTTATATTTATGAAAAATTAAGCCAGGTCAGTGAATCGAGGAAATCATTTTCTCTAGAAATAATTTTGTAAAGTCATGTTCTTGCTGTGAATACCATGTTGATAAAATATTTCAGGGGTGCCTGGGTGGCTCAGTTGGTTAAGTGTCCAACTCTTGATTTTGGCTCAGGTAGTGAGATCAGGCCCCATATCTGGCTCTGAGCTGACAGTGCAGAGCCTGCTTGGGATTCTCTCTCTCCCAACCCCTCCCCTGCTCATGTTCTCTCTCTCTCTCAAAAAAAAAAAAAAAAAAAAATATATATATATATATATATATATATATATATATATATATATTTCAAAAGGCTTTCAGTAGGAAGAAGAGATGGTATGCGAGTTTTTACGTGTATGAGTAAATGGAATATTCAGAATAAGAGAAGAAGTCATCAACTATTTCAACTCTATATCTATGTGTTACTTCCTAAGAGTATCAGCCCAAGTTGTAGGCTTAACCGATTGAGCCACCTAGAGGCCCCCAAAATAAAGAGGAGCCCAGGTGGCTCAGTCAGTTAAGTGTCTGACCCTTGATTTCAACTCAGGTCATGATCTCACAGTTCTTGAGTTCGAGTCCCACATCAGGCTCTGTACTGACAGCATGGAGCCTGCTTGTGATTCTCTCTCCCTCTCTCTCTGCCCTTCCCAGGGCACATGCATGCTTCCTCTCTCTCTCTCTCTCTCTCTCTCTCTCTCTCTCTCTCTCAAAATAAATAAACATTTTAAAAAATTAATTAAAATATAAATAAATAAAATGGTACAGACAAATAAGTTTCTTAGAGAGTTATATATAGTAAAGCTATAAAGAATAGTTAGAGGAATGCTAGACACAAAATTTAGAAAAGTAGTTACTTACGGGTATAAAAGGGGAATTTGGTCAGAGAAGGGCAAAGACAAAGCTTTCATAGCATTGGTAGTGTTCTCTCTCTTAAGCCTGGTGGTGAATGGGACTCTTCACTAATTTTTTTTTCTATCTTACATGTATATAATAGTCCTTTGTATGAAATACTATAATTTCATAAAGTACTAATCTGTGAATAAAATATCAACACATCACCTTTTTTTGTTTTCACTGTGATACCTGATGTAGAAAATGTTGGGGTTCAGAGCCGATGGCCAAGAAAGCATTCTTGAGATGTCTTTGGTGCAAAAAGGTGGTTTTATTAAAGCAGGATCCATGGGCAGGAAGAGCTACACTGGGTGACTTGTATAATTTCTTTTTTGTTTAAAAAATTTTTTTTAATGTTTATTTATTTTTGAGAGACAGAAACAGAGAGACAGAGCGTGAATGGAAGAGGGGCAGAGAGAGGGAGACACAGAATCCTAAGCATGCTCCAGGCTCTGAGCTGTCAGCACAGAGCCTGACACAGGGCTCGAACTGTCTCTTGAACCAAGAGATCATGACCTGAGCCACCCAGGCACCCCTATACTTTCAAGTTGGGAGGGGGTTCGAGACAGCACAGGTATTTTGGAAAGGTATTTTGGAAAAAAGGTTTCCAGGACCTTGAAGGAGTGAACTATTGTTACAAAAGGTCGTTTATTACTGTCTAATAAAACTTTAGTCATGAGACCCTTCTGATGTATATCAGTGGGCCATATGCTTGGAGGATGATTGCTAATATATATTTTGGGTATAGAGACAAAGGAAGTTTCCAGAGGAATTTGTGTATGTTAAAGTAGACTTACGGCGGGGGGGGGGGGGGGGACAGGGAGGGGGGGGGCAGGTGGGCTAAGATTGCCTTTTGCCCTGAGCAGTATGCCATCATCCAGGCAGCTAAGCTCCTAGAGGAAGGCCACTCTGCCTGTTTCAAGGACTTGCCAATGGGCTGTAGGCAGTGATGAAATTTAATTTTTCATTTGCCTTTGTTTCCCACATCGATACCTACCTACTTGACAAAAAGTGTCTAACCCAAGTACTTGTGATCAGTACTTAACTATATTTGAACAGTAAGATTTCACAGTGTCTTTCCATTTTTATCATCATAGGAATTTCATGAAGTGCCTGATGATAATGTCACAACACCCTTATTATACTAGTCACATACTTAAGAGAATTTGGGACATTTTGGAGCAGTAAAAAATAATTTGGCTTCATTTTTGTTTCACTGCAAATTTCCACAAGACAAAATCATTGGAAACCAAGCCTTTTATTGTTTTAAAGCAATAAGGGGGTGCCTGTCTGGCTCAGTCAGTAGAGCATGCGACTCTTGATCTCAGGGTTGTGAGTTCAAGCCCCACAATGGGGGTAGAGATTACTTAAAAAAAAAAGAGAGAGAAAGGGGCGCCTGGGTGGCTCAGTCGGTTAAGCGGCCGACTTCGGCTCAGGTCATGATCTCGCGGTCTGTGAGTTCAAGCCCCATGTCGGGCTCTGTGCTGACAGCTCAGAGCTTGGAGCCTGTTTCGGATTCTGTGTCTCCCTCTCTCTGACCCTCCCGTTCATGCTCTGTCTCTCTCTGTCTCAAAAATAAATAAACATTAAAAAAAATTAAAAAAAAAAAAAGAAAGGACATTGCAGAAAACATAAATGAATATACCACAGTTTATCCACACACCTATGAATACACTCCTGGGTTGTTTCCAGTTGGGGGCTATTATAAATAAAGCTAATATGGGGGTGCCTGGGTGGCTCAGTTGGTTGGCCTGACTTCAGCTCGGTCATGATCTTATGGCTGGTGACTTTGAGTCCCATATTGGGCTCTGTCCTTACAGCACAGAGCCCACGTCGGGTCATCTGTCTCCCTCTCTCTCTGCCCCTCCCTAGCTTCTGTTCTCTCTCTCTCAAAAATAAATATTAAAAAAAAAAATAAAGCTACTGTGGACCTTCTTATAGTCTTTTTGTTGAAATATGTTTTGGGTTTCTTTGGGTAAATATCTGGTATCTGAGGAGCTGTTTAAAATATGTAGTTGTAGGGGAGCGTGGGTGGCTCAGTTGGAAGCATCAGACTTTGGCTCAGGTCATGATCTCACCATTTGTGAGTTCGAGCCCCACATCGGGCTCTGTGCTGACAGCTCCGAGCTTGGAGCCTGCTTCAGATTCTATGTCTCACTCTCTCTCTGCCCCTCCCCTGCTCATGCCCAGTCTGTCTCTCTGTCTCTCTCTCCCTGTCTCTCTCAAAAATAAATAAACATTAAAAAAAAATTGGGGGCACCTGGGTGGTTCCGTTGGTTAAGCATCCGACTTTGGCTCAGGTAATGATCTCGCAGTCTGTGGGTTTGAGCCCCATGTGGGGCTCTGTGCTGACAGCTCAGAGCCTGGAGCCTGCTTCGGATTCTGTGTCTCCCTCTCTCTCTCTGACCCTCCACTGCTTGCTCTCTCTCTCTCTCTCTCTCAAATATAAACATTAAACAATTTTTTTTAAATATGTAGTTTTAGGGGCACCTGGGTGGCTCAGTCATTTGAGTGTCTAACTTCAGCTCAGATCATGATTTCATGGTTCCTGAGTTCAAGCTCCCTGTGGGGCTCTGTGCTGACAGGGCAGAGCCTACTTTGGATTCTGTTTCCCCCTCTCTCTCCCCTTCCCCCACATGCGTTTGTTTTGTATCTCAAAAATAAGCGTTAAAAAACATTTTTAATAAATAAAGTAAAGTAAAATATGCAGTTTTGTTGGGATCTAATTGACATGAAACACCGTTAAGTTTACGGTGTATCACACAGTAGTTTGGCTTACATATATTGTGGAATGATCACCACAGTAAATTGCCTTGTCCATCATCTATCATCTCTTAGATGCAATAAAGAGAAAGCAAAAAAAGAAAAAAAAATTTGTTTTTCCTTGTAATGAGAGCTCTTAGGATTTACCCTCTTAACAACTTTCAAGTACCCTGTATGGTAGTGTTCCCCATCATCATCATGGTGTCCATTCCGTCCCCAGTACTTCTTCATCTGGTAACTGGAAGTTTGTACCTTTGACCACCTGCCTCTGATTCCCCTGCCCCTGTTCCCACTGTTGGTCACCAACAATCACTGTTGGTTGATCTCTTTCTCTAGGAGTTTGATGTGGTTTTTTTTGTTTTGTTTTGTTTTGTTTTTAGATTCCACACTTAAGTGAGATCATACAGTACTTGTCTTCCTCAGATTTGTTTCACTTAGCATAGTGCCTTTAAGGTGCATTCTTGTTGTCGCAAATAAATGTTGTGGACATTACGGAAAGTCCACTGTGGACTTATGGAAAAATTGCCACAGGTGGTATTTGGGGAAGATATTTGGGGGAGGGTGGGGGAAGCTGGGAATTCAGGGGCGAACAGTATACAGCAGTTATAACCTATTTTCTTCAGCCTAGTAACAGTGAGGGGTGAGGGGAGGGCCAGTCTCTTGAATACACATTTGGATGGATGAGGATATCCTGGATTTCTTGGAAGGTTGTTTGTTTGGGGGCCCCAGAAAACTCAATCTGGAGAAGCTGACAGAGAGGTAGGTGAGTTAGGAGTCTCTCCCAACGGGGGTGAAGAAATGAGATTCTGCCAAACTTCCTCTTCCTTAATTGTGCCAGAGCTCCAAGTAACCACTGGGTGGGGTTTGTGTTCTTTTTTTTTTTTTTTCTTTTTTCTTTTTTTAAATTTTTATTTATTTTTGACAGAGCATGGCGGTGGCAGAGGGAGAGGGAGAGGGAGAGAGAATCCCAAGCAGGCTCTGCACTGTCAGGACTCTAGTGAGGCTCGAACTCATAAACTATGAGATCATGACCTGGGCCAAAGTCAGATGCTTAACCAACTGAGCCACCCAGGCGCCCCCATTGGGGTTGTGTTCTAACTCAAGTTTTCATTAGCTCTTGAACAAATAAAATAGGAGTGGCATCAATCTCAGGTCAGGCCCAAGTTGTTTTGCTTGCTGTCTCTTTGATCTCCCAGATTTCTCTCTTCTAATAAGCCCAATTTTAGATAACATAGCTCTGATATGAATAGGATGCCCTACTTCAGACTGCTTGGAACCCAGAAGCCAAGAGGCTTCTTTAGTGTAAAGGGAAAGGAATGAATTCATTTTTTTAATGCCCCCCCCTTAAAAAAAAGTTTATTTATTTTTTGAGAGAGAAAGAGAGACAGAGCACAAGCAGGGAAGGGGCAGGGAGAGAGGGAGACACAGAATCCGAAGCAGGCTCCAGCCTCTGAGCTGTCAGCACAGACCCCAAAGCGGGGCTTGAACTCACGAGCCACAAGATCGTGACCTGAGCTGAAGTTGGACACTTCACCAACTGAGTCACCCAGGTGCCCCTACCATTACATTGAGTTCATTGCTTTTGCATTTTCCAAGGCATGTTTGTATCCCCATTACTGAAGGTTTTGCTATTAAATACATAGTTTAAAAATCTAAAAAGAAAATAAAATAAACCTAATTATGTGTACCTAAGTAGTAGAGTTTAATTTTGCCTTTTGGAAAACTGCACGTAAAAAAGAATATAACAGATCTATTCTGATATCTGTGGCTTTTTCATTTAGTGTGATGATCTTAAGATTGATCCATGTTGTGCAGACTACTTCAGTTATCTTATTGTATAGTAATTCATTTTAGGAATATACTGCAATTTTTTAAATGTTTACTCATTTACTTTTGAGAGAGAGAGAGACATTCAGAGTGCAAGCAGGGGACGGGCAGAGAGAAAGGGAGATACAGAATCTTGAAGCAGGCTCCAGGCTCTGAGCTGCCAGCACAGAGCCCGATGCAGGGCTCGAACCCACAAACCGTGAGATCATGACCTGA
This sequence comes from Acinonyx jubatus, assembly GCF_027475565.1. Lineage (NCBI taxonomy): Eukaryota > Metazoa > Chordata > Mammalia > Carnivora > Felidae > Acinonyx > Acinonyx jubatus. The sequence goes on along the minus strand of NC_069396.1, from coordinate 54,409,985 downwards.
GCCGAAGTCAGACGCTTAGCCAACTTGAGCCACCCAGGCCCCCCTGCAATTGTTTATCCTATGGTTGATGGACATTAGATTTGTTTCCAGTTTGGTGCTATTATGAAATATGTGCGTATTTTATAATCTTGGACACACACTTGTTCAGCTGTGTTTTTCCCTTACCTACGATGCATGTGCCCTAGTGTTCATAGGCACACGTTTGTTGGTAGGGCATTTATGCATTTATCTAGGAGTGGATTTGTGGGGCCATAGAGTGACTTTTGAAAGACTTTGAAGTGGAAAATGGAAACATATGCAAGAGTCGTCAGCTTCAAAAGTTGAAAACATTCTGCTGATCTCTCACTGATTGCCTTTTTCTCCTCTGGGGATTATCTCTAATCAGATATCATGTGTCATGTCATTTTCCCTGCAAATACTTTAGTATGTATCCGTAACAGATAAGGGTTTAAAAAGACTATAGCCACCATTACACCCAACAATGAACAATAATTTTTAAAAATATATTAGGGTTCTCCAAAGAAACAGGACCAATAGGTTGCATGGGTGCAGGTGTGTGATTTATTGTGAGGTATCCACTCACATGATTATGGAGGCTGAGAATTTGGAGTTGGAAAGGGTGAGGAAGATGTCTTCCTGATTAGTAACTTGTTAGCTGATCCTGAGAACCTCTCCTTTTAGAATAGAATTACCTCACCCCCATCTGCCATTTCAAGACCAAAGCAGCTCCAGAGGATCTCAAACAAGATACTGTACAGCAACCTTTCTGTTAAGATTTATTTTGCTGGGGCGCCTGAGTGGCTCAGTCGGTTGGGTGACCGACTTTGGCTCAGGTCATGATCTCATGGTTCGTGAGTTCAAGCCCCGCATCAGGCTCTGGGCTGAGAGCACAGAGCCTGCTTGGGATTCTCTCTCTCCCCCTCTCTCTGCCCCTCCCCTGCTCATGTGTTCTCTCGCTTGTGTGCTCTCTCTCTCTCTCAAAAGTAAATAAACATTAAAATTTTTTTTTATTTTGCTAACTTAACTGCCCACATTGCCCTCCTAAGAGCTGCCTCACCACCCCATAAGACCATTTGTTCTTGGGTGTGGACTTTAAAGATATATCCGGGTCTCCAAGATCTGATACTGGTTCTTAGTCGGTTCTCTTGTAAAGAGAACACTTATTCAACTGCTAATCAGCACAGGAATCTGATTGTACAAATAGCTACCAGGAAGCTTTGTGAATGAATACAGATTCCTGCCTTCTGTATCAGACTCTGTCTGATCAGATGGCTTGGTGCTGCAGTGACCTAACCCATATATATATATATATATGTTTTTGTTTTAATTTTTTTTTCAACGTTTATTTATTTTTGGGACAGAGAGAGACAGAGCATGAACGGGGGAGGGGCAGAGAGAGAGGGAGACACAGAACCGGAAACAGGCTCCAGGCCATCAGCCCAGAGCCCGACGCGGGGCTCGAACTCACGGACCGCGAGATCGTGACCTGGCTGAAGTCGGAAGCTTAACTGACTGCGCCACCCAGGCGCTCCTTAACCCATGTTTAAAAACACACCTCCCCAGGTGATTCTGATGGAACAGCATCAGTTGTAGATCCTTATTTAGGAAACAGTTACCTAGATGGTATTTGGAGCTGGGAGAGCCAGGAGATGGAAACACAAGGAAAAAACACAGTTGCTCAATCTTCAGTGTCCCAAGATTATGAGACATTCACATAAAGTTCCTTTTTATCTAGTAGCGAGTTTATCTAGTATCTTAGGGTGGGATGAGATAAAGGAGACATGCCCACTCTCCTATCTCTGGAATGAACATTCTGGAATGAATGAGAGGGACTTCCTGGATTACAAAACAGATTTCCTTGTTCAGATGCACTTGGAAATTCACTTTGGGGGAACTCACCTGGAAGAGAATCTGGTTCTTCAGAGGATCTCTCCCGGTGAGGTTAGGTTGTAGAGCTGAGGAGGCGGCCAGTCGCCTGTTTCCTTGCTTAGTTTTCTGGAAGCCACAAGGTGGAGCTCTATTTCTAAGTCTGGTTTCTTTAAGAGTGCTTAAAGGACACCAAAGCTGGGAGTGTTCACTGCTGCTTGCTTCCCTTTGACCCCTCAGCTCTCCCTGTCCTAATACATCCAAATTTAGAGAACTGTAGTGTCTGCATGAATGGGTTGCCTACTTGAATCAGCCTAAATCCAGAAGCTATGAAGTTTTCCTGGTATGAAGGAAAAGGGATCTGAATTTCCCTGAACTGTTAAAAAAAAAAAAAAAAAAGGAATATAACAAACCTAAGGGCAAAAACAGATAGAAGACAAACATGGAGATTAACATATTTGCATAAAGGAAATCCCCATGGACCACCAGCAGTAGAGATCACAGCATTCCAGAAGCCATCAGCTGCAACATACATTTTCCTGATCAGTTTCTCTCCTTTCTTCCAATTATATAACCACTATCTTGATTATGGCAATCAATTCATCACTTTCCTTCATAATTTTACTGCATAGGTCTGTATCTCTAAACTGTATAGTTTAGGGGCATCTGGGGGGCTCAGTCATTTAAGCGTCTGACTCTTGATTTGGGCTCAGGTCATGAGCTCATGGTTTGTGGATTTGAGCCCCGTGTCCAGCTCTGCACTGATGGTACAGAGTCTGCTTGGGATTCTCTCTCTTCCTCTCTCTGCCCCTCCTCCGCTTGTGCTCGCCCCCTCTCTCTCAAAATAAATAAATAAATAAATATACAGTTCAACTTTATTAACTAAAAATTTTGAAAACATAAATGGAATGCTGTACATACTGTTGTCTTTTTATTTTGTCTATGTGATAGATTCATGTTGTAGTTTTTAAATATTTTATTGCTGAAGAGTAATTTACTATTACTACTTTACTATTACTATTAGTAATTTACTATTACTAACTTTTCTGTTAATGAACTTTTGGGTTGTTTATAGTTTGGGGCTGTTGTAAACAATTCTACAGTGACCATTTGTGAAAACATGTGCTGTTGACATGAATATATAAAATTGAGGGTATGTGGGATTGCTGGGTATAGGAATCTTTTTTTTTTTAAGATTTTTTATTTATTTTTATTTTTTTTTAATGTTTATTTATTTTTGACAGAGAGAGAGACAGAGCATGAGCAGGGGAGGGGCAGAGAGAGAGGGAGACACAGAATCCCAAGCAGGCTTCAGGCTCTGAGCTGTCAGCACAGAGCCCGATGTGGGACTTGAACCCACAAACCGTGAGATCATGACCTGAGCCGAAGTTGGACGCTTAACCGACTGAGCCACCCAGGAGCCCCTGGGTGAAGGACTTTTGATAACAAGACTACCTAATATTTATTTTGAGTTCTTTCTTTTGCCAATGCATCAGGAAAGTATGTTACACAGTAATGGATTATTTGCAAGTGATTATTTGCAGAAAGCCAAAAAAAAAAAAAAAAAAAGAAAATGAAAAAAAAAAAAGCCGAGTATTATTGTAGACTGATTTATGTCAAAACAGAAGCACCAAGCAACAGTCAGAGTGCTTTACTTGAAGTAGAAATTCAAAACCAGATTCATAAAAATGTAAGCCACATGGGAATTTGTAAATCTTGTAAACTACAATGATATGAGGGTCAGAGATCATTTTAGCTAGCTTTAAAGGTTCTCACTTGGGGCGCCTGGGTGGCTCAGTCGGTTAAGCGTCCAACTTCAGCTCAGGTCATGATCTCATGGTTCACAAGTTCAATCCCCATGCTGGGCTCTGTGCTGACAGCTCAGAGCCTGGAGCCTGCTTCAGATTCTGTGTCTCCCTCTCTCTGCTCCTCCCCTAATCATGCTCTGTCTCTCTCTCTCTCTCTCTCTCTCAAAAATAAATAAAACATTAAAAAATGTTTTAATAAAATAAAGGCTCTCACTTGATATCTGGATGATACCATTGTTTATTTATTCATCAATTCAATATTTATTGAGTGTTTGTCTATCACATGTTAGGCACTATTTTACACATATGGTATGGGGATCCATTGGTGAACAATATGGACCAAAATCCCTGCCTTCAGATAGCTTACATCCTCATTATGTAAAGGAAAGCATACCAAGTACTACACACAGTTATTATACCATTTCATGCCAATAGATTTGACAGTTTGGATGAAATGGCTAAATTCATTAAAAGTCACAGTTTGTCAAAATTGACGGAAGAGGAAATAGAAAATCTGAATAGTCCCATAACTATGAAAGAAATTGAACTCGTTACTAAAAGCCTTCCCAGAAAGAAAACCCAGGGCCAACTGTCTTTGCTGGTGAATTTCTGAACATTTATGAAAGAATATAGTCAGAGAAATCACTTCCCAAGTCTGTGTAGGAGGCCATTAGAAGTTTGGTGCAAAAGCTGACCAGGATATTAGTGGAAAGGAAAATAACAGACCCATCTTTACATAAACATAAATGCATAAGTTATAAACAAATCTAGTGACGTAAATTATAATTAGACAAAATACATCATGACCAATCCTGGTTTATTCTAGGAACGCAAGGGTAGTTTCACATGCAAAAATCAATCAAGGTAATGTATGATGGCGTAAATAAAAGGATAAAAATAATATCTTCATATATGCATAAAATTCATTTGATACAGTTCTATAGCCATTCATGATTTTTAAAGGAAGAAAACTCTTCGTAAACTATTAATACAAAGAAATTCCTGTAATCTTATTAAAAATAGCTTAAAATAAAACCTACAGCGAACATCTTAATGGTAAAATAACTAAAGTTTTCCCCTTACCATACCCTCTTATCTAAGCATTACCAGTTCCCCATCACTTTCTCTTCTCCTCCCTTGTACCCCTTTACAGTCTCCACTTATCCCAGGGGAAGAAGCTGAGGCCCAAAATCCAAAAATGACTTCTTACGTTACTTTTTCCTTTCATGATGCGTGTCTCAGTATGACCCAAGGTAAGATGGAGCTGGAAATGGGAGAAGGGTAGGAGCATACAGAGCTCAAAAATGTCCCCCAGCTGCCCTCACATTGCCTGTAACTCTGCTTCTTCATGAGGTAAAGTGGATTTGTTTGTTGTGTCACTGGTCTGGGATAAGTCCTCAGTAAGGGCCCTCTCCAGACTGGCAGGCAGGGAGTGGATCAGTCTCTCTCGGAAGTCTTGGCCCATGAAGACGTAAAGGATTGGATTGAGGCAGCTGTTGAAGAAGGCCAGGGAGCTTGTTGGATTAGTCAGGACATCAAGGATTTTGTACTTGCCCTCAAACAGTATCTGTTTGAGCCAGACTGTGCTTAAAAGGGCAACCATTTGAAAGGGGAACCAACAGAGAAAGAAGGAAGCCACAACAGCAGTAAGGACCCTTAAGGGACGGCTGGATTTAATCATGCCTTTTTTACGTATCTTGGCAGCAATGAGCCCATAGCAGATAGCAACAATGGACATTGGCATACTGAAGCCAATGATAAACCGGATGATCCCTCTGATTGTCAACATGGTGATAGCCACCTTCAACCTCTGTTCAATACTGTTGCCCCAGTGTGCAAAGTTGAAAGTACAGTATATATTCCCTGTTCCATCATTTACTGTAGTCAAGAAGATGAAAACTGGCAAGGTAAGGACTAGGGCAAAAATCCAGGGTCCAATGATGAGTTTTGTAGCCAGACTTACAGTGCGGTGGTTCTGGGCCCAGACTGGATGCAAGACACAAATACAGCGGTCCAGGGCAATGAAAGCAATGAGGAAGACACTTCCAAACAGGTTGATGTCCACCACAATGTGAATCACCTTACACAGGAACCAGCCAAAAGGCCACCGTTCTTTCATGGCCATTGAGACAATGAGAAATGGCAGAGTGGCAGTGAAAGAGAAGTCGGCCAAGGCCAAGTTCAGGTAACAGATGGTGGTGACACTGCGTGCCATCCGGAATCCAGCCACCCAGATCACAAGCCCATTGCCCAGGATGCCAAGGACAAAGGTGATCCCAAGCACCACCAGTGATAGGATCCACAGAACAGTGTAGCCAGCAGACTCGTGGAGTATCTCTTCATATTCATTCGGAGTGATGGAGAGGTTGGTTTCCATCTTGCACACACCTGAAACATTTCAACAATGGCCATTTCCAATCCATGAACCATCTTACAGCCTCCCTATTCATGGACAACATCAACTACCACTCCAACTAGGACCCCCACTCTACTGAAACTTGGCCGGTTATACTATAAAATTGACACTCTTTTGGCTATTACTTTGGGAAAGGATAGTTCTCCATATTCCCATAATAATTCATATGCATTCCACCTATCAGGCTGATTGCTTAGCCAAGAGGATTACAAGGCTCCTGTTTACTAGCAGAAAACTACACCGAGGGTGAGTAGATAAGAGAAATTGATTAGGAGCCAGTTACAGCTTAGTGAGGGAAGCGCTAGACTCAGAGTCAGCAGAGGAGGCACATTGCTTAATGTCATGCAGAGTTTCTCAGCCTTGGCACCATTGAACATTTGGAACTGGATAATGCTTAGCTGTGGAAGACTTTCCTGTACATTGTACAATGTTTTAGCAACATCCCTGGCCCCCATCTAGCAGCCCCACCCCCAGTTGTGACATGCAAAAGTATCTACAGACATTATCAAATGTCCCCTGGGTGGGTGGGTGGGGGAGAATCACTCCCAGTTGAGAGCCACTGTTAACAGTATGAAGAGTGTTGGGCTCTGGGGGGAGGTCAGTCTGTATTCTCATCTGACACCTGCCCAGTGGGTTCTTGGTGACATCTCTTTGAGCTTCAGTTTGCTCCTCCACAGAATAGAGGCCATTTTATGGAGGAGACTGATTTTCAGGTGAGGGTTAGTTGAGAGCGGACATGGAAATCTTTCAGGCAAGACCAAGTGAGTCTAACAGATGGGAACTTTCTGTTTTCCCCAGGCTCTATGCTTGCCCTGGGGCTTAGTCCTGGGCCATCCACGCATCATGGAATCTCAAGTTCAGGTCAAGTACAGTGCTCACAACAGTAGCAGCTAGTACTTACGAGCATTTTCCATATGCCAAGAGTTCCTGTAGCCCTCACCACAACCCTTGTGTATGGCGTTTGAGGATTGACGTGTGCCAGAATTTGAGCTCAACCAGACAGATTCCACCAGAATTGTCCTCTCAACCTTCTTCCACCTGCTATACTTTCATAACAGAGTCAAGTTCTCTCTACCCACTCACTAAGCACCCTACAAGGCACTCAGAAGGGATGATGTTGCTGCAACAGGGAAAGCCAATTGTGCAATGACAGGAGAGGAAAGGCCAGTGAGACAAAGTTGTAAAATTAGGGCCGCACCCTGGTTGCAGTGTGGGACACAGAACCTGCAAACCACAGACGATACCCCAGTGGATTATGATGACTACTATTTGGTAAGCCCCTCAAATGTGCCAGTCACTGTACCTTTTATGATCTCCAATTACAACAGTCTTGCTTTTGGATAAGTATGATTACCACATCATTGGGGCGCCTGGGTGGCTCAGTCAATTAAGCGTCCCACTCTTGACTTCTGCTCAGGTCATGATCTCGCTGTTTGTGAGCTCGAGCCCAACATCGGGCTCTGTGATCGCGGAGCCTGCTTGGGATTCGCTCTCTCTCCCTGTCTCTCTGCCCCTACCTTGCTCTCTCTCAAAATAAATAAATAAACTTAAAAAAAATAAAAAACTGAAGTATCATTACCACATAACGTAAAAGGAAGCCATGACTCTGGCAGGGGAAGTGACTTGTCCAGTGTCGCAATTACTAAGGGGCACAGTTGGATTTCTGACCGAATTTCATATGGCAGCTCAGCATTTGTGTGTCTGCTGACTCTACTTCTCCAGCATATTTGCATTTCCAAGTTTTGAAATAACTGTTGTAGTTCCACTTCCTCCTGTCTGCTTCCCTGGCCTCTCCCCTCCTCATCTGTGTGCTCATCTGATGCCTTTGCCTCATATTTTAACGGGAAAATGGTAACCATTGGACCTTTTTAGCCTTCCCTGCCCCAAACCTTCCAATCTGCCTGCACTGCTACAGTCAGTGTAGAGTTCTCGTTCATCCCAGTGGCTACCTTCCCATGTTTGCTCTGGATCCCTCTCTACCTCACCTTCCCAAGAACTTTCCTCCTGCATTATCCCTTTTTCTTTTTTACCAAGAACAAAAACCCAAGATTTTCTTAAAATTAGATTATGTTATCTTATCTCTTCCCCTTACAAAGAAACCATCCCAGGGGCTCCTGGGTGGCTGAGTCAGTTAAGCAACAGACTTGATCTGGGCTCAGGTCATGGATTCATGGTCGTGAATTCAAGCCCCGCATCAGGCTCTGTGCTGACAGTGCAAAGCGTGCTTGGGATTCTCTCTCCCCTCTCTCTCTGCCCCTACCCAGCTCTCACTCTCTCTCTCTCTCAAAATAAATAAACTTCAAAAAAATTTTTTTTTAAATAAAAAGAAACCAGCCTGGGGACCCAAGGGTCCCAGCTGGTCAAACATCTGACTCTTGATCTCAGCTCAGGTTTTGAGCTCAGGTCTTGATCTCAGGGTCGTGAGTTCAAGCCCCACGTTGGGCTCCACGCTGGGTGTGAAGCTTACTTTAAAAAATAAGTGGGGCACCTGGGTGGCTCAATGGGTTAAGCATCCAACTTCAGCTCATGATCTCACAGTTTGTGGATTCAAGCCCTGAGTTGGGGTCTCTGCTGTCAGCACAGAGCCTACTTTAGATCCTCTGTCCCCCTCTCCTTTTGCTCCTCCCCCACACTGTCTCTCAAAAATAAACCTAATAAGTAAATAAACAAATAAATGAATATTTAAAAATAAAAAGAAACCATCCTGTTCTGTTTTTTAAAGATTTCATTTTTAAGAAATCTCTATACCCAACATGGGGTTTAAAGTCACAGCCCTGAGATCAAGAGTCACACACTCCACTGACTGAGCCAGTCAAGAGCCCCCTCTAAATTTCACTTTCAATGTTAGGGCAGCCCAGGGTTTGTACCTGCTCCCCTCCATCCTCTCTATGTAGTCTTTCCATAGGTAGTATCATCTGGTCTCGTGGCTTATAATACTACACTGATAACTTCCTTTTTAGGTTTTTTGTTTATTTAAGTCATCTCCACACCCAACAACCCCGAGGTCAAGAGTCCCACGCTCCACCAGCTGAGCCAACCCAGGGCACCTATACTGAAAACTTCTCATCTAAGGCATCAGCCTTGGCTTCTCCTTAGAGCTCTAGCCTGATATAACCACCTGACTTCCTGACACCTCCCTGTGGGAATGCCATAGGCACTCCAAACCTGACATTACCCAAACCAAACTCAACTATTCCATCCTCCCAAATCTGCCTCTCTCACAGTATCCTGTATCTATTTGGAATGTAAACACCCAGCTGTTAAAGCTCCAAATCTAAACCGTATCCTTGCTGTCTTTGCCTTATCACCCAAAGCAATTCAAGTTTATAGATTCTGTCTGCAAAGCAACTGAATCCACACCCAGAATCACTTCCATCTCCACTGCCCTTGCCCATGCCCCCTCTTCTGGTCTGCATGTTTCCACTGACCTTGCAAATAGCTTGTTCCTGTTCCGAATGCCTCCCCCCACTCTCCCCAAAACATCCGTTCTCCAGACAGTGGCCATATGACCTTTTAAAAACACAGATCATGACATTATTCTGTTCAACACCCTCCAGTGGTTTCCAAACTCCTAACTCAAGCTTACCAAGCACTGTTGGATCTGCCCTGTCTATCCTTTTGTGACCCAATTTCCAAAGTGTGAGGGAGTCCCCACACCAACAATTTCCAAGAATTCAGCTCAGTTCTGACACCGTCAGATCACACCGGTTAAAGGTTCAGTCCTAAAAGATGCCCCTCCTGCCCCTGGGCCAAATCAGACACCAGCTGCAAGCCCAGGGTACCTGTGCGACTGACTGACTGGCTGTAAATCAGAGGTTCCCATAACCTCTTCCTCACAAAACTTAATGATTTCCAGAACCCAGAGAAATATTTTATGTACTAGATCACCAGTTGATTAGAAAAGGTTGTAACTTAGGAACAGCCAGTTGGAAGAGATGCATAGGGCCAGGTATGAGGCAAAGGCGCGAGGCTTCTATGGGCCCTCCAGGTGTGCCGCTCTCCAGGCATCTCCATATGTTTTCACCAACCCGGAAGCTCTCTGAACCCTGCGTCCTTTTGGGGTTTTATGGAGTGTTCATGACATAGGCATGACTGATTAACTCATTGGGGTTAATGAGGATTGGGGATTGAACTCAGTTTCTACCACTACTTCTCTCCCTGGAGGTCAGGGGGCTGAACCTGAAAGTTCTGGTAACCAGCCCCCAGCCTTAGGTGCCTCCCTCAAATCACTCATTAACATAACAAAAGACACCTCTGTTGCTCTCATCACTTAGGAAATTCCCAGGGTTTTAGGAGCTTGGTGCCAGAAACAGGATGAAGACCCGACATATATTTCTTATTATGTATCACAACATCACACTGGATCGTACTTCATACATTCACTGTGATCTTACATAATGGGCTCCATCCAAATTGAATTCCTTCAATTCCTCCAACATGCTGAGCTCACTGCCATCTCAGGGCTTCTGGATCCTCTGTTCCTTCTGCCTACGATGCTCTTTCAGGCTTCCCACATTTGGCTCTTACTGAATATTCAGTCCAAGCTTAGATACTAACATGTTCAGAGGCCCCACCTGGCCCATAATGCAGAGGAGCTATACCAGATATTTTTCCTGTGTATCCATTTGTTTATTTTCTACTCTAAATATCCTCCACGTTAGCATATATGCTAGAAGACTACCAAATTCTTTCAACGTTATACTTCTAGAGTAACGCTCTCCAATGGAAACATAAATGTAAGCCATAAATATGAGCCATATATGAGGGTTACCATTCTCTTTACAAAGTAAAATAAATTGATTATAATAACATATTAACTTTGATAATATATTCTATGTAAGCCAACATATCAAAAGAATATTATTTGAAAATGTAACCAATATAAGAGTCATGAGTCAGGGGGCTCCTGGGTGGCTCAGTTGGTTGAGCGTCATAATCTCACAGTGAGTGGGTTCGAGCCCCACTGTGCTGTCAGCACAGAGCCCGCTTTGGATCCTCTGTCCCAGTCTCTCCTTGCCCCTCCTCTGCCTTTGTTTTCTCTCTCTCAAAAATAAATATTAAAAAAAAAAGTTACCAATCAGATATTTTACGTTCTTTTTTCATGCTAAGTCTTTGAATATAACATTGGTTTCACACTTCCCAGCACATCGCGGTTTGGCCTAGCAAGAGCTCAACAACCATATGTGGCAAGTGGATTCTGTATTGGACAGCCCGGCCTAAGGGCTTAGGAGGTATCTGCCACACGGTAGAGGTTCAAATAATAAGTTTTGAAATTGTCAAGCCCCCAACTTACCACCAGCTGAGATCCTTTTTCTGTCTCTAGTTCCTGGCTTCCTGCAGAGTGACTCAACTCGGGCAGATGCTTTATTGGACAAGGGGGAGGGACAGTGGAGCTGGGACCAATCAGGTGACAGAAACCCAGGCTTCTTGCAGTTTCCAGAAAGCAGCCTGGATGTGTTGTCAGCATCCCCTTCTTAGAAGTCTGAATATTCCCCTCACCTCCAACCTTCTGTGGGAGACAGGAATTCAGCCTTCTAAATGTCAAGAACCAAGGAATCTGGATGTCCAGGCCCTCCCTTTCTCCTTCAGGGATTCAAGAAAATGAAAGAAACAATTAGTGAGATGAGAGGAACTCAAGGCAAGCAATAAAAAGCATGGAAGATAGTCAAAATCTTGTTTCTCTACTCACACAACAGTTTTTTGTTTGTTTGTTTGTTTGTTTTTAGTTTATTTTTTAAGTAGGCTCCATGCCTGGCATGGAGCCCAAAATGGGGCTTGAACTCATGACCCTGAGATCAAGAGTCAGATACTTAACTGACTGAACCACCCAGGCACCCCTGCCCATGTAGCACTCATGATACCAAATGTGTAGTAAAGGGCTCAATCCCACAAGCCTGCCCCCATTTCAGATGCTACTTCTCAGCTTGCCACCTGTACTTCTGACTGACCAGCTAAATCAGGGGCTCCTGTGACCCCCTTAGGTTCAATAATTTGCTAGAGTGGCCCAACAAACTCAGGAAGGCAATTTGCTTGTGTTTACCAGTTTATTATGTAAAGGTTATGACTCAAAAACAACCAAAGCCTGTGTCCATCTTGTCATTTCAGATGAAATAAAGAACAATAGGGTCTGTATCAACCCCCAGGCACAGCTGGACAGCCAAGGAATCTGTGGGAACCCTACTAGCTTGTAAGTAGTTAATCAGCACTACCCTAAAGATATAATCACAAGGGGTACCTAGTGAAACCTCTAACATAAAAAATAAAGATATTTTTCAGGGCACCTGGGTGGCTCAGTCAGTTAAGCGTCTGACTTCTGCTCAGGTCATGATCTCACAGTTCATGAGTTCGAGACTGCATCAGGCTCTGTGCTGACAGCTCGGAGCCTGGAGCCTGCTTTGGATTCTGTGTCTCCTTCTCTCTCTGCTCCTCCATGACTCGCACTCTATCTCCTCTCTCTCAAAAATAAAAATAAACATTAAAAAAGTTTTTTTAATTGGAAGGAAGTAGGTTCTGAGTCTGAACAAGAATTGAGTTTATTATAATTCTTCCAGTCCACCATCCCATTGGTTTTCTTCCAGGGGCTTCCTGAACATGACCATGAAATGGCTGCCATTGTTCCAGACATCACCACCATGGCCACATAACCTCCCAAGCCAGGAGAATGGGGATGGGCAGAAAAACAGACTTCATTAATATGCCTCTCTCATTTTATAAGGAAGGAAAATCTGTTCTGCCGTCTTTGCAAAACCTCTTCTTACTTTCCACTGGCAGAACCAAGTAATATACCCATTTCTAGACCAATGCCTCACACACACACACACACACACACACACACACACACACACAGTTTTAATGAAGTTGCCCTGATTGGCTTACGATGAACGAAATTGCCACCTGGATAAAATGGAGTCCACTTATCAAGGAATAAAGGTGGTAGATAACTGTATAGGTATAGATCTCCAAAGGAGTTCTCCCTTGCTGGTTCCTGGGGACGTAGAAAGTAATCAGACATGGACTCTGACCGACTGGATGAAGAGATGAGACAGTGAAGGGCTTGTGTCACTGACTTAGGTCCTTTGGGTTCTCCAAGCAATAGAAATTTACTAGAGGCATTGACTAGAGGAGTTTCAGGCTTTCATTGGAGCTTATGCTCAAGCACAAGGGTACTTTGTGCTGGCTCTCTGGCAAAGGCCAGAGAACGTTCTTTAAAAGAGACTGAGATGGGGCAGGAGTGACTCTAAGTCATGTAGTTGGGGAGAGATACAGGAAATTGGGTGCACAGGTATAGTGAACAGAACATGCTTCATCGTGCATTGCATGTCTCATTAGTATGTTAAATCTCCACCCCTGGGAGTGTTTTTAGTATTATAATCGGGGAAGAAGTCAGTGAAAGGTCAGTGCTGGGGTCCACTCTTGGCGCAGGCTGGTTTCAATTTGTCTTTGCCAGTCGAGACCCTCCTTTGGTAAGCATCCTGCTCCCACATTCCTGCAAAATATGCTACTTAAGGGGCCTAGGGCTTCACCTATCAAGGGACACTGGGTTGCTTAATCAGGATTGAGGGGACTCAAGTCCAGTCCCTGCTCTGTCTCACTTGGTCACAGTAGAGTGAGAGTATACATAGTGATAGAGAGATGCCTGGGTTTTTATGCGATCCTCCAAAAGAAACAGCTAAACTCAGACTGACAAGACCTAGTAGTATAGAGATGTTGCCTAGAGGGAACATCTAGGCTGGGTCTTAGAGGCTCAGGTAAAGAAGAGAAAGAAAATTGCATTCCAGGCGGAGGGGAGTGAAAATGCACAGGAGAGAGGCCAAGAAATAGGTTAAGTTGGTTATTGGAGCGTAGGTAGTGAGGCAGAGAGCAGTAAGTGATAGCAAGTGCCATCTCTTAGAGGCTCTTCACTGCTACAAGAAGGACTTGGACTTTCTTCTTAAGGAAATGAAAAGCCATTGGGACCATACCAAAATAGAAAGCTTCTGCACAGCAAAGAAACCCGTTAACCAAACGAAAAGACAACCTAATGAATGCGAGAAGATACTTGCAAATGATATATCCAATAAGGGGTTAATATTCAAGATCTATAAAGAACTTATACAACTCAACACCGAGAAAACAAAAACAAAAACAAATAATCTGATTTGAAAGCGGGCAGAGGACCTGAATAAACATTTCTCCAAAGAAGCCATCCAGATGGCCAACAGACACATGAACAGATGTTCAGCATCTCTAATCACCAGGAAGATGGAAATCAAAACCGCAATGAGATACCACCTCACACCTATTCAAATGGCTAGAATCAAAAAGACAGAAATAACAAGTATGGTGAGGATGTGGAGAAAAAGGAACCCTCATGTTGGTTGGAATGTAAATTGGCGCAGCCACTGTTGGAAACAGTATAAACGTTCCTCAAAAAATTAAAAATAGAAACAAAAGTAGAAATTCGACTACCGGGTATTTATCCAGAGAAAGCAAAAACACTAAATTAGTGTTTCATTACTGTTTAATTATTTTTGAATTAAAAGAATAAAAGCACCCTTATGTTTATTTGCAGCATTATTTACACTAGCCAGTGGGGTGCCCAGGTGGCTTAGTTGGCTAAGTGTCTGACTCTTGATCTCAGCTCAGGACTCGGTCTCAGGGTCATGAGTTCAAAGCCCTGCGTTGGGCTCCATGCTGGGTGTGATGTGTACTTTAAAAACAAAATACAATAGCCAACATATGGAAGCAACCAAAGTGTCCATCAATAGATGAGTGGATAAAAAATATGTGGTATACGTATACAATGGAATATTAGCCATAAAAAAGAATGAGATCTTGCTATTTGCAACAACATGGATGGACCCAGAGTGTATTATGCTAAGTGAAATATCGGTCAGAAAATGATAAATACTGTATCATTTCATTTATATGTAGAATCTAAAAAAATAAGACAAGTGAACAAACATGCAGAAACAAAACCATAAATACAGAGAACGAACCGTTGGTTGCCAGAGGCGGGTGGGGAGTGGGAATTGGCAAAATGGGTGAAGGGGAATGGGAGATACAGGTTTACAGTTACACAATGAGTAAGTCATGGGGATGAAAGGTACAGCATAGGGAATATAGTCAATGGCATTGTGATCTTGTTGTATGGTGACAGATGGGAGTTACATTTGTGGTGAGCATAGCATAATGTGTAGAGTTGTTGAATCACTATGTTGTACACCGAGAATTAATGTAACATTGTCAACTATACTTCAATTTTTTAAAAATAGGAAAAATGAAAAGCCATTTAAACAAGAAAGGGACTTGTCAGATGCATGCTTCAGAAAAAAAAAAAAAAAAAAAAAAGCCCTAGAGTTCTGCAAAGGAGTAGACTTGAGAATGCTCCCAATTGAAGCCAGAGACCATAGAGTGGAGGGTCTTGCAAAAGATTAAAGGAAAGTTGTTGAAGAGCTGCCCAGGGCAGGAACAGTGTCATAGAGAGGAAGTGTGGTCTGAGGAAAGATTGTTCAGGCTCAGGAGATGGGCTCTGGAGACTGGGCAGCCATGGGGAATGAGAAGGAAGAAGGGCTCTTAATGAATCCCTCGGTTTTTGAGTTCCTGTTACTATTGCTACATAATAAGCCACTTTAAAACATAGCGATGTTTGAAAACCAATTTGACAATAAATTATATTATTGATTATATCATATTAAAAAAAAACATAGCGATGTCAAACAACCATTTTATTATGCTCATGGATTATATGGGTTAGGAATTAGAACAAGGCACAGAGGAGATGTTTCTTTCTGCCCCCCTAAGACTTGAAAGTTTGGAAGTGACTTGAAGGTTGGAGACTGGAGTCATCTGGAGCTTCCTTCATCTACGTGTCTGGTACCTGGGTTGGGATGACCCGAATGCCAAGAACCTACACAAGGCCTTTCCAGCATGGCGCCCCAGGATAATCAGATTTCTTCCATAATGACTGCCTTCCTCCAGAACGAGAGTCCCAAGAGAACCAGTAGAGGGGTGCCTGGATGGCTTAGTCGGTTAAGCCTCTGACTTTGGCTTAGATCATGATCTCGCCATTCCCGAGTTCGAGCAGGGCTGTGTGCTGCTAGCTCAGAGCCTGGAACCTGTTTCAGAGTCTGTGTCTCCCTCTCTGCCTCTCCCCCGCTCATGCGCTCTCTCTCTCTCTCTCAAAAATAAATAAATGTTAAAAGAAAAAACAAAGAACCAGTAGAAGCCTCATGGCCTTTTCTGACCTAGCCTCGGAAGTCACGTAGTGTCATTTCTACTACATTCCATTGGTCAAAGTAGTCCTGATCCCACCCAGATTCAAGAGGAGAGGGCACAGACCCTACCTCTCATGGGGAGAAGTGTCAAAGGATTTTGCAGCTATTTTCTTTAAAATAACCATACCAGGGGGCGCCTGAGTGGCTCAGTCGGTTAAGCGTCTGACTTCGGCTCAGGTCATGATCTCACAGTTCGTGAGTTCGAGCCCTGCGTCGCGCTCTGTGCTGACAGCTCAGAGCCTGGAGCTTGTTTCAGATTCTGTGTCTCCCTCTCTCTCTGCCCCTCCCCTGCTCATGCTCTGTCTCTCTCTCTGTCTCAAAAATACATAAACATTAAAAATAAAATAACCATACCAGGGTAATTTGGTGGGTTTGGGAGCCATCACTGATAGAATTCCATGAAGAGAAACAGAATATTTAGTTTCCTAGGGATGCCTCAACAAAACCACCACAGACTGGGCACCTTAGACAACAGAAACATATTTCCTCATGGTTCTGAAGGCTGAAAGTCCAAGATCAAGGTGTCAGCAGGACTGTTTTTTTCTGAGGGCTCCCTCTTTGGCTTGTACTTGGATGTCTTCTCACTGTGTCTTCACATGATTTTTCTTCTGGGGCACCTGGGTGACTCAGTTGGTTAAGTGTCTGACTCTTGATCTCAGCTCAGGTCTTTTTTTTTTTTTTAAGTTTATGTATTTTGACACGGAGAGAGAGCAAGTGAGGGAGAGGCAGAGAGAGGAAGGGAGAGAGAGAGAATCCCAAGCAGGCTCCACACTCAGCACGGAGCCGGATGCGGGGCTCGATCTCACAACCACAATTTCATGACCTCAGCCGAAATCGAGAGTTTGACACTTAACCGACTGAGCCACCCAGATGCCCCTGGTTTTTATATTTTTTAATTACTGAATAAAACCAAAAGGATAATAATCTGTGTTAAATGAGATGACATAAAATTCCATTTTCAGCATCTTAAATAAAGTTTTATTGGCACACAGCCGTGCTCATCGTCTACATATCGCCAATGGCTATACTCACGCTATAATGGCAGGGTTGCATAGTTGTGATAGAGACACTACGGCCTGCAAAACATGAAAGATTTACTATTCTGGCCCTTTAGAGAAAATGTTAGCCAACCCCTGGGTTAGATGGCCTGATTGATTGCGGAAGGAGTCAAGGGTACATTTGGGTTTCCAGCCCAGGCAATCTGGCTTCACCATCTCAGGCACTGCAGTTTACTGAAAGACTTTGAGGTTCACAGAGGCCACTCAGGATATCAGCCACCACAGGGGTCAGGGATTTTGCAATACAGGCAGGAATTTGCCCCACCAGGGCCAACCCCAAAATCATTTCCCCTTTGGCCTTACACACATTAGACAATGTGGACATTCAGGAATCAGAGTCCACTTGGGACTTGCCCTTTTTTTCACCTTAGTCACTTTGCCTCTGTCAGTTCTGCAAGTCCTGGTGTGTCAATCATGGGCCACTTGGTAGCAAAGAATAAAACCTGCATATACTTCACGGCTTATGGGAAACAGGCAGGGGCATCCAAGAAGTCTGGTTTGGGGAAGTCAGACTCCCAAAGACCTGGAAATTTGAGAGTTACGCTCCATGGGGTCCCATGTCTCTTGTTTTCTCTCAGCATCTGAGCCCTTCTCCTCGATGAATAGTAGTGCCCTCTGCCATTCTTTTCACTTTAATTCCCAGAAAGACTGTGACTTCCTTTTGACTCTTGGTCACATCCACACTTGTTACCCTTCCTCCCTTGGGAACATTCTAAACTGTGTCTTCTGTGTGTGCCTCCAGAGAAATTTTTATAAAATACACATCTGAACATACCCTACTTCTTTTAAAAATCTTCAGTGATTCCCGTTTCATCCTCATCTTCCTGACTTGAAGTGCTGTGGTGTGAAGTTAGGAGCTGTGGCAGCTGTCTTGCAGCCATTAGGTGGCAGTCTCCAGGAAGAAAGCCACCATATTGGGGGATGATAAAATGGAAGAATTAAAAGTAAATGTTCTCTGAATAGACACTTCTCCAAAGAAGACGTCCAGATGGTGAACAGACACGTGAAAAAATGCTCAACATCACTCATCATCTGGAAAACACAAATTAAGACCACAATGAGATACCACCTCACACCAGTAAGAATGGCTAACATTAACAACTCAGGCAACAACAGATGTTGGCAAGGATGTGGAGAAAGAGGATCTCTTTTGCACTGCTGGTGGAAATGCAAGCTGGTGCAGCCACTCTGGAAAAAGTATGGAGGTTCCTCAAAAAATTAAAAATAGAACCATCCTACCACCCAGCCATTGCGCTACTGGGTATTTATCCAAGGGACACAGGTGTGCTGTTTTGAAGGGGCATGTGCACCCCAATGTTTATAGCAGCGCTATCGGCAATAGCCAAAGTATAGAAAGAGCCTAAACGTCCATCAATGGATGACTGGATAAAGATGCGAGGGGCGCCTGGGTGGCTCAGTGGGTTAAGCGTCCGACTTCAGCTCAGGTCATGATCTAATGGTTCGTGGGTTTGAGCCCCGCGTCGGGCTCTGTGCTGACAGCTCAGAGCCTGGAGCCTGCTTCAGATTCTGTGTCTTCCTCTCTCCCTGCCCCATCCCTACTCACGCTCTGTCTCTGGCTCTCAAAAATAAATAAATGTATAAATTTTTTTAAAAAAAGATGTGGTATATATACAATGGAGTATTACTTGGCAAGCAAAAAGAATGAAATCTTGCCATCTGCAACAACGTGGATGGAACTAGAGGGTATTATGCTAAGCAAAATTAGTCAGAGAAAGACAAATATCATATGATTTCACTCATATGAGGAATTTAAGATACAAAACAGATGAACATAAGGGAAGGGAAGCAAAAGTAATATAAAAGCAAGGAGGGAGACAAAACATAAGAGACTTTAAATATAGAGGCCAAACAGAGGGTTGCTGGAGGGGTTGTGGGATGGGGGATGGGCTAAATGGGCAAAGGGGCATTAAGGAAGACACTTGTTGGGATGAGCACTGGGTGCTATATGTAGGGGATGAATCACTGGAATCTGCTCCTGAAATCATCGTTGCACTACATGCTAACTGGATGTAAATAAAATAATTAATTAATTAAAAAATATATGTGATGGGGCGCCTAGGTGGCTCAGTCGGTTAAGTGTCCAACTTTGGCTCAGGTCATGATCTCATGGTCGTGAGTTCGAGCCCCGCATCGGGCTCTGTGCTGACAGCTTGGAGCCTGGAGCCTGCTTCAGATTCTGTGTCTCCCTCTCTCTCTGACCCTTCCTCATTCATGCTCTATCTCTCTCTGTCTCAAAAATAAATAAATGTTTAAAAAAATTAAAAAAATATATATGTGACCTCCAAGAAAATAAATAAATAAATAAATAAATACAAAATAAAATAAATGTTGTCCTTAATGATATCACTGAAACAGAACCTAACCTAGTAGTATCCATTTCCAAAATTCTTTTTTTTTTTAATGTTTATCTTTGAGAGAGAGTGTGAGTGGGGCAGGGGCAGAAAGAAAGGGAGGCAGAGGATCTGAAGGGTCTCTCTTCAACAGAGAGCCCCATGAGGGGCTCAAACTCACAAACTGTGAGATCATGACCTGATCCGAAGTCAGACGTTTAACTGAAGTTGGATGCTTACCCAAGACTGAGCCACCAAGACACCCTTCCATTTCCAAAATTTTTGTAGAAGCGCTGTTCTATCCATGGGGCGTGTGATTCTTGATCTCAGGGTTGTAAGTTCGCGCCCACATTGGATGTAGAGATTACTTAAAAATAAAATCTTAGAGGCGCCTGGGTGGCTCAGTCGGCTGAGCGTCCGACTTCCGCTCAGGTCATGACCTCGCAGTTCGTGAGTTTGAGCCCCGTGTCGGGCTCTGTGCTGATAGCTCAGAGCCTGGAGCCTGCTTCCGATTCTGTGTCTCCCTCTCTCACTACCCCTCCCCCCGCTCTTGCTCTCTTTCAAAAATAAATACACATTAAAAATTTTTTTAAAAATAAAATAAAATCTTAAAAAATTTTTTTTTTTTGTAAAGAGTAAGTGTCTGGTTTAAGACATTGTTAGGTATAATTGTAAATTGTAAGTGACTTAAAATTGAAAAGACCTAATTGATTCAGGGCCTTGGGAATACTGTTGTTGGGAGGACTGCCTTTACTCTTCTCAGGACACCAGAACTTAGAACTATCTGGAAGAAGAACAGGAAAAGGCCAGGTGGGAAATGTATCCTTAGAGTCTGGAGAGCTTGACAAGGGCACACTCGGAATGGAGGGGACGACAGACTCTTTGGAGTGAGTTATGGAAAAATGCACGGTGAAGAAATCAATATATTGAACATACAGTATTCCTTCAGGATGTTTTTCTGTGAAAGACAGCCAAGGAATTTGTTGGAAACTAAAGAAGGATGTGGCATCTAAGAATTAATTTCTTAAAAGATAAGAGTTCCTGGGGCACTTGGGTGGTTCAGTGGGTTAAGCGTCCAGGTCTTGATTTCAGCTCAGGTCATGATCTCACGGTTTGTGGGATCGAGCCCCTCATCCGCAGAGCCTGCTTCAGATCCTCTGTTTCCCTCTCTCTCTGCCCCTCCCCGACTTGTGCACATGCTCTCTCTCTCTCTCAAAAATAAATGTTTAAAAATTTTTTAATAAAAAATAAAATAGGTTCAATACCATATCAGGGTGCTGATGGGAATGATGGAGTCTCAGAGAGAAAATACTGTTGCGACAGGAGAAAGAGGGGAAAACAAAGGAGGACAGCTCTGGAGAAGGCGGGGGTGGGATTCAGAAGAGAAGTAGAAGGATAGGTCTTGGAGGGCGCCTGGGTGGCTCAGTCGGTTAAGCGTCCGACTTCAGCCAGGTCACGATCTCGCAGTCCATGAGTTCGAGCCCCGCGTCGGGCTCTGGGCTGATGGCTCAGAGCCTGGAGCCTGTTTCCGATTCTGTGTCTCCCTCTCTCTCTGCCCCTCCCCGTTCATGCTCTGTCTCTCTCTGTCCCAAAAATAAATAAACGTTGAAAAAAATATTTAATAAAAAATAAAATAAATAAAAAATAAAAAAAAAAAGGATAGGTCTTGGGCAGGGGTACTTGCTTTCTGGTCATGGAAGCAAAAGCAGAGAACGGTGATGTAGTCACAGACAGGAGGGTAGATTTGGTGGAACATAAAGCAAGTACATCGGCTGTGAGTGGGCATGATAGAGGAGGTCCGGAGCTTTATGGAGAAAGCAGAGGGGCCAAAATAATTATTATAGGGGTGCCTAGGTGGCTCAGTCGGTTAAGTGACTGACTCAATTTCAGCTCAGATCATGATCTCACGGTTCGGTTCGTGGGTTTGAGCCCTGCATCAGGCTCTGCACTGACAGTGCAGATTTCTCTCTCCTTCTCTTTCTGCCCCTCCCTCTCTCTCTCAAATAAATAAATAAACTTTAAAAAAAAATAGGGGCGCCTGGGTGGCTCAATTGGTTAAGTGTCTGACTTCAGCTCAGGTCATGATCTCACCGTTCGTGAGTTTGAGCCCCGCGTCGGGCTCTGTGCTGATGCCTCAGAGCCTGGAGCCTGCTTCAGATTCTGCGTCTGCCTCTCTCTCTGCCCCTCCCCTGCTCAAGCTGTGTCTCTCTCTTTCTCAAAAATAAATACACATTAAAAAATTATTATTATAGAACTTGGGGAAATGAAGGTAATAGGGAAGCAGTAGCCTTCCAGAGCAGTGATCATGCGTCCCCACACGAAGAGACTGGTCCTGGAGGTCCCATGGGACTCAGCTCTGCCTCCTCGAAATTGCGATCTTTGGGGCACCTCAGTGGCTCAGTCCCTTAAGCATCTGACTTTGGCTCAGGTTATGATCTCATGACTCGTGAGTTCAAACCCTACATTGGGGTATGTGCTGACAGTGTGGAGCCTGCTTGGGGTTCTCTTTCTCTCTCTTTGCCCCTGCCCCCCCCCCACCTCAAAATAAATAAATAAACTTAAAAAAAAAAAAAAAGAAAGACATTGTGACCTTAAACCTTAGGGCAATCATTTCCCCTGTCGAAGCCAGATTTTTTTCTGTCATTTGGTGATGACGATGGTTAGCCAGTTCGGAGCTTGTTGAGCTCAGAGGCAGGAAGAGTCGGGATGTGGTACAGTGACTGCCCCAATAGAAGCGGCTCAACGAGGGCGGCCACCATGATTTGTACTGGTTGCAGATAACAGGTTTCCTCCCCACCCTCAAGTCTTGATGGAGTAACAACCACACAGCCTTTCCTCTGTGGTGTGTCCCTTCCTGGTATTACAGAATCTTCCCTATGCATTGCTTTTCAAATGATTGCCTTAAAGATTCTTGAGGACAAACTGTCCTCAGGGCATCTCTGTGGTTGGTTGGGGGTGAGAAAACATCTACAAGCTATTGCTAGGCTGTAGAGCATTGAATTCCATCGCAAGGTGAACCATGTCTGTGACACCGGGCATCTTGGGGCACCTGGCTGGCTCAGTCAGTAGAGCATGTGACTCTTGATCTCAGGGTCATGAGTTCAAGCCCCGTGTTGGTTGTAGGGATTACTTTGAAATAAAATCTTTAAAAATTGGGGAGCCTCGGTGGCTCAGTCAGTTGAGCATCCAATTCTTGATTTTGGCTCAGGTCATGATCTCACAGTTCATGAGATTGAGCCCTGCATCAGGCTCTGCAATGACAGCATGGAGCCTGCTTGGGATTTTCTCTCTCTCTCTCTCTCTCTCTCTCTCTCTCTCCCTCTCTCTCTCTCTGTCCCTCCCCTGCTTGTGCTCTTGCAAACACACACACACACACACTCTCTCTCTCAAAACAAATAAATAAACTATAAAAAAAGAAAAGAAAACCAACCAAATATTGTGCCTGAGCTTTCACAATGGTGGAGGAAATGGGGGCTTTTGTGCCCCTTAAGAGAGGCGGGGGCAGAATCTGAGACAGAGAAGTTGCATATCTTACAGCTCTCAGGCAGAGACTCATGGGAGGAAGAAAGTCTGAGCTCATGTCTGTCTGTCTGTGAGTCACTGGACTCATCCTCAATCTCATCAATCAATCAATCATCAACCAGATATCCACACACCTTTTTTTTTTTTTTTTTTTTTTTTTCTTTTTAAAAATTGTGGTATGGGAGCCTGGGTGGCTCAGTCGGTTAAGTCTCCAACTCTTGATCTCAGCTCAGGTCTTGATCTCAGGGTCATGAGTTCAAGCTCCACACTGGGTTTCATGCTGGGTGTGAATTTAAAAAAAAATTGTGGGGTCGCTTGGGTGGCTCAGTTGGTTAAGCATCTAAGCTCAGGTCATGATCTTGCAGTTTGTGGGATCGAGCACCAAGCTGGGCTCTATGCTGGGAGCAAGGAACCTGCTTGGGATTCTCCACACCCCCTCCCGCCCGCCAGCTCTCCCTCACTCATGCACACTCTCTCTCTCTCTAAAATAAATAATAAACTTTTAAAATTTAAAAAAAAATAAAAAAATAATTTAAAAATTGTGGTAAAATACACGTAATATTTACCATTTTAAGTACATAAATCAGTGGCAGTAAGCATATTTGCATTGTTGCACAGCCATCACCACTGCCTAGTTCCAGAACTTTCTCATCACCCTAGACCGAAACTATGTAGCCAGCCAACAGTAACTCCCCATTCCCCAGCCCATGGCAACCTGAATCTGCTTTCTGACTCTGTGAATTTGCCTGTCCTGGACATGTCAACTATGTGGAATCAGATGATACGTGACCTTTTACATATGGCTTCTCTCTCTTTGTGAGGCTTATCCACGTTATAGCCAGCATCAGGGCTTTGTTCCTTTTTCTACAGCTGAAAAATATTCTGCTGTATGGATGGACCACACTTTTGTCTCTCCATCCGTCAATGGACATTTGGGATGTTCTGGAGAACATCCAGAACATCTGGCTGCCCTGGAGAGTGCTGCTATGACCATTTGTGCACATTTTTGTTAGAGTTTTTGTTTTCTACATATACCTTTTGCCCAGTCTGTTCTCTTGGAGGGCAAGGACTTTACCTCCTCCTCCTCCTCCTCCTCCTCCTCCTCCTTCTTCTTCTTCTTCTTCTTCTTCTTCTTTGATATTTATTTATTTATTGAGGGAGAGAGAGCTGGGGGGGGGCAGAGAGAGAGAGAGAGGGAGAGAGAGAATCCCAAGCAGGCTCCACTCTTGTCAGCGCAGAGCCTGACGTGGAGCTCCATCCCACGAACCATGAGATCGTGGCCTGAGCGGAAGTCAAGAGTCTGATATTTAACCGTCTGAGCCCCCCAGGCACCCCTGGACCTTATCTTCTTTAGCTAAGTGGTCTCCCTGCTAGGTGGCTTGTATGTTAACATCTGTGATACCGTGATGCATAATAAGAAATATCTATTTGATCTTTATCTCTGTTTCTGGCATAAAGCTACCAAATCTGTTGGAATTTCCTGCGTTGGGAGTGATGAGGGTGTCTTTGGTTACGTTAATGAGGTGGCTTTTGAAAAGCACCCCAGGCCCGCAGACCCGTGGGTGGGACATTTGGATATTCAGACCAAGAGTAGATGGTGGAACCAGTTTCCGGTCACATGCTCCTGGGCACTTTCCTTCATCACCTCCCTGAGTCCCAGTTTTGGCATTTGGGAAAGGGAATTCAGTACAGGAATCAGAGTTGCCCCGGGGAGGATAAGAGCTGGGTTGGAAACACGCAGCCCGGGTGCTGGCACCAGGTGGAAAGCAGAGTCTGCGTTGTTTCCTTTTCTCGTCTCCCAGCTTTGTGACTGGAGCCCCCGGAGGGCGCATGCCTGCAGCACCCAACACCGAAAGGGGCTCCAGGCATCTCACCTGCTCCTCTGACTTCCTCCGTCTGGAGCCCACAGGGGCAACTCTCCTCGACACACCATCTCTGCTGCATGCCGTCTGCTCCCTAAACTTGTCTGAGCTCCTCGAAATAGCCTGGAGTAGGCAGGATCTTCACTCTCCTCCAGACACGAGGAGGCCGGGGCCCAGAGATTTGCTCCATGGCCAGCCCAGTCCCGTCCACGCACACAGTGGGGTCGTGGGCTCTGCTGGTCTGCAGGTGGGACACCTGGCCACGGTGGGACATAGCTTGCCTAAGGCCACCAGCCTCGGAACCCTGGAGCAGCTGACTCCAGACCGTGGGCCCCTCCAGGCCCCTACCGGGCTGACTCCCCAGAGCACCAGTGAGGTGGCCGGGACAGGTGGAGAGTCCCCCTGTTGCCACCTGAATCATTCACGGAGACCCTCCGTGCGGCCGCTTCAGGAAGAGCTAACACGTATCTCACGTGGCAGTATGCCAGGTCGAAGCCCTCTCTCTGACTCTTAGGCTGACAACTTGAGATATTCCCATTTCACAGATGAGGAAAGAGAGGCTCAGGGGAATGAAACGGCTCCTTGCCAAGAGCACACAAGTCACCAGGCCCTCCTTGGGGCCCCAGACTTTGCCTCCAACTCCACATCCTCGCATCTGTCTTCTGACTCAGATGGCTGTGTTCCTTCCATGGAAGCTCATCAGGCCTTGGCCTGTGCTGGAAGTGGACTTGGGATTCACAGTGGACTGCTTCCGGAAGGGAGTGGCGGAGGCACATGGCCAAACCATGCGTGTAAGGGTAACCTGGTTCTCACAAGATCTCCTGTCTGAGCTCGGAAGAGAGGCCAGGGCCAGTCCTCTGCAGTACGCAGAAGTGCAGACCCCTCGCTCAGACCCAGGGGTCCTGCCCCAGCCCCCTCCTCCCTCAGACCCAGTTCAGGCCCCCAGCCCCCTCCTCCCTCAGACCCAGGGGTCCTGTCCCAACCCCCTTCTCCCTCAGATGCAGGGGTCCTGCCCCAGCCCCCTCCTCCCTCAGACCCTGGAGTCCAGACCCCAGCCCCTCCTCCCTCAGACCCAGGAGTCCTGCCCCCAGCCCCCTCCTCCCTCAGACCCAGGGGTCCTGCCCCAGCCCCCTCCTCCCTCAGACCCAGGGGTCCTGCCCCAGCCCCCTCCTCCCTCAGACCCAGGGATACTGTCCCAACCCCCTCTCCCTCAGATCCAGGGCTCCAGCCCCAGCCCCCTCCTCCCTCAGACCCAGGGGTCCAGCCCCAGCCCCCTCCTCCCTCAACCCAGGGGTCCTATCCCAGCCCCTCCTTCCTCAGATCCTGGAGTCCTGCCCCCAGCCCCCTCCTCCCTCAGACCCAGTTCAGGCCCCCAGCCCCCTCCTCCCTCAGACCCAGGGGTCCTGCCCCAGCCCCCTCCTCCCTCAGACCCAGGGATACTGTCCCAACCCCCTCTCCCTCAGATCCAGGGGCCAGCCCCAGCCCCCTCCTCCCTCAGACCCAGGGGTCCAGCCCCAGCCCCCTCCTCCCTCAACCCAGGGGTCCTATCCCAGCCCCTCCTCCCTCAGATCCTGGAGTCCTGCCCCCAGCCCCCTCCTCCCTCAGACCCAGGAATCTTGCCCCCAGCCCCCTCCTCCCTCAGACCCAGGGGTCCTGCCCCAGCCCCCTCCTCCCTCAGACCCTGGAGTCCAGACCCCCGCCCCTCCTCCCTCAGACCCTGGAGTCCAGACCCCCAGCCCCTCCTCCCTCAGACTCAGGAGTCCAGACCCCCAGTCCCTCCTCCCTCAGACCCAGGAGTCCAGACCCCCAGTCCCTTCTCCCTCAGACCAAGAGTCCAAGCCCCAGGCCCTCCTCCCTCAGACCCAGGAGTCCTGGCCCCCAGCCCCTCCTCCCTCAGACCCAGGAGTCCAGACCCCCAGTCCCTTCTCCCTCAGGCCAAGAGTCCAAGCCCCAGCCCCTCCTCCCTCAGACCCAGGAGTCCTGGCCCCCAGTCCCCTCCTCCTTGCTGCCTCACTCTGGCTAAGGAACTGTTCTCCTCAGGCGTCAGGCTCCCTCTCTGAAAAAGGAGACCCCTCCTCTCTTTCTTCCCTGGAGAGGACAGAACTCCCAGAAAAAGAAGTCTCCTTCTCCCCTCTCCCAGTCTGTGGCTGTCTCCGTTTCTGTTTCCTACAGGGACGCGGACAGCAATGAAGGAATCTGGGCTGTGGCTGCAGGGACGTGGTCACGGGAAGACAGGGCCCCGCAGGCCCCACAGATGCTTCCCAGAGGCAGAAGACAGACCTGCAGTCACCCCTGCCTCCCTCTCTCCCTCCCTCCCAGATTTCCGCAGAATCTTGGAGCCCTAGGTGTTTCCCAGAATTCCGGTGTTGGCTGCCACTGTCCAGGGCTCCCCTGAGAGCACTGGACCCAAGCCCTCTGAGTTCCTGGAAGTCCAGAGGCAGTCTGCTTCCAGATTTGAATCTTGGCCATCCTGGGGCGCCTTGCCTAGGGTCCCACCTCCCTGGGAGCCCTTAACCCCACCCCTGTGAGGACTGGCCACTCTGGGATGCTCCCCAGCAACTGGGTAGGGGTGGGGGTGGGGGGTCCCAGCATGGGGCTCTCTCCCTCCCACTTTCTCCCCTCTCTGCCCCTCCTCCTCCTCCCTCCCTCCTTCCTGTTCTCTCCTTTCCCTTCTCTTCTTTCTCTTTCCTCTCCGTCTGTCTTGACAACTACCATTCTGTCTCACCATCAGGATCTCACTCATGCCCTCGACACGTATTTGCCCGGCACCTACTGCATACGGGCCACGGTCTGGCTCCTGAACAGTCACAAACAAGACAGGCAGAGACCACGCCTGCTGGTGGCTGGTGGCTGGTGGGGGGCTTGCATTCTAGCGAGGGAGATGCCCATTATCCAAGAAGGGCAGTCAGTGGGCAAGTGACACTTTAGGTAGGAAGGTGGAAAATGCTGTGAAAAACAAGAAAGGGCAGAGGGAGGGAAAGGGGAAGGGGGCTCCCGGGGTGGGGCACGTTTCCGTATTAGACTGGGTGGCCAGGTAAGCCTGCCTCCCTCTTCCCTTCTCTCTCCCTCCCTTCCTTCCTCCGTCCCTTCTCTCCCCCCTCCCTCCCTCCCACCCTCCTCCCTCCTTCCTCCCTCTCCCCCTCCCGCCTCCTTCCATCCTCTGTCTCTCCGCATCTACTCTCCCAAAGTGCTCCCTAGTTCCCTTGGAGGCAGGCAAGTAATCGTCGCAAAGGGTACCCGCCCGAAATGAGGCAAATGCCGTCGGAAGGAGCACAGACGAAAGGCTCCGTGAGCTGCCTCCCAGTCTCCTCGCTCCTCAGGGTTTTCTCAGGAACCTCTGCTTGGCCTCTCTCTGTGCGCTTCGTCTCTTCTCCAGCCCCACAGCTTCTGCCCGCATCCCGGCTCAGACTTGCTCAGAGAAGACCGTGATAGAAACACCCTGGCCAAGAGTCCCTGGGCCCGCCATCCAGTCTCTCCCTCACGGGCACCCACAGCTGACCCAGCCCTCCCACAGCATAGCTCTCCAGCACCCCCAGGACGAATCCCAGCCCCTGAACTTGCCAATCCAAGCCCTGCTCCAGGGGAACTCAGCCAGGTACTGCACCCCCACCCCAGGGCGCCACCTACATGCCTCTACATCAACCAATCTATACTTTGCTGACTGGCCCAGGACATTTCCTGCCTTGCAGGCCCTTCCAACTCCACTTTCTAACCACCAGCCACTGCCCCCCCCCCCACCTGCCCCTGCCCTTACCTTGGCTAATTTCCCATCAGTCAAGACTCTGCTCCTCCAGGACATCACCTCCACCACGAAGCCCTCCCTGACTCTCCAGCGGGGTTGGTGCATCCATGCACTCGTCTTTGATCCTCTGTTTACACAGCTGTCTCCTCCCCAAGATTGGCATCTCCTCAAGGGCAGGGCCCGGGTCTGAGTCATCTCTGTGGGCCTGGCATCACCCAGCCAAGAGCCTGGAGCACCAGCGGTGCAGGAGATGTCTCTACAATGAACAAATGTTCTTTTCTCCATTTCTGCCTTATTATCTCCCCACTCTTCACTCCTTCTGTCCTGGTGTTCTGTAAACCAGACCCTGAGGTTTTCTGATGATGACTGAAATCTTGGGAGGGCCACTGTGCACCCAGGGCAGGGACAGAGATCGGCCTCCACTGGAGTGGAGGGTTCTGGGAAAGAAGGCTGTTAGGGCAGCAGGACATCATCCCACCAATACCTCTTGCCTCCTGTGGGAGTGTCTGGTTCTATCTGTCCTTGTCTTGGCTACCACCAAGCCTTGGTCATCTCTCCCTGCAAGGAATTCTGGGAGACTGGATATGTAAATCTGAGGGAGGAGGGGGCTAGGGGCTTGGACTTTTGGGATTGAGGGAGGAAGGGGATGGGGGTCTGGACTCCTGAGTCTGAAGGAGGAAGCTGGGGGCCAGGACTCCTGGCTCTGAGAGAGGAGGGGCTGGGGGCCAGGACTGCTGGGTCTGAGGGAGGAGGGGCTGGGGGCAGGACTTCCGGGTCTGAGGGAGGAGGGGGGCTGGAGGCCTGGACTCCTGGGTCTGAGGGAGGAGGGGGCTGGGGGCCTGGGCTCCTGGGCTCCTGGGTCTGAGGAAGGAGGGGCTGGGGGCCTGGGCTCCTCCAGGTCTGAGGGAGGAGGGGCTGGGGGCCTGGGCTCCTGGGTCTGAGGGAGGAGGGGCTGGGGGCCAGGACTGCTGGGTCTAAGGTAGGAGGAGCTAGGGGCCAGGACTCCTGGGTCTGAGGGAGGAAAGGTTGGGGGCCCCCCCGGACTGCTGGGTCTGAGGGAGGAAGGGACTGGGGGCCTGGATGCTGGAAGAGGAAACCATAGGGGTTTAAAGTCCCGGTCCCTCCTCCCTCATCCACACTCTGGTTTTAGAAACATCTGGTTTTATACAGCTGCTCCACCCGGGCAGGGTGGGGTGGGGGCTGGGCAGCCAAATGCCCAGCTTCTGAGTGGAGCCTGGGCTGTCCCCACCCCCACCCTGGGGTAGAGGAATCTCCCTCCCCTCCTGCTCTGGGCTCAGCTCCCACCGGAGGATCCATCATCCTGACACAGCCGGACACCAGGCAGCCCAGGCTCCAGGCAACAGCGTCACAGACGCGGTCCCGCCCTGGTGAGGTAGGCGGGGTGCCTCTCACTTGGGCCCTGAACTGGCCTCCCCGACAGCCAGGCTCAGGCAAGGCCCAACCTAGCGATGGCCCCCCACACCCTGCGTCCCCGGGGAAAACCAGGGAGTGAGGACTTGGTGTCCTGCAGGGGAAAGCTCCGGGACAGTCTGGGCCGGATGGAGCCGCAGGGAGAAAGAAAGGAGCACTTAAGAGACAGAAAACACAGAGAGAAACAGTGAATGAGAGAGCGTGAGAGAGAGAGAGACCGAAAAACACACACAGCGATGGAGCCTCAGAAGGAGATGCACAGAGATGCGGGGAGACCGAGGGAGACCGACCGAGAGAGGGAGAGAGAGACAGGGAAACAGCCACTGAGAGCAACAGGGAGAAACACAGAAAAACTGGGAGATGGGGCGGAGGGAGGGGGGAGATACGAATACAGATATTCAAAGAGAAAACAGAGAAGATAGAAAAATGCAAAGGAAACAAAGGCAGAGACACACAGGACGCTGAGAAAGGAAGAGAGACACAGACTAAGAAAGTCAGGGAGACCAACAGAAATGAAGAGACAGACAGACACAAACCCAGAGGGAAGGAGGTAAAAAAGGACACAGAGACAGAAAAAGGGGGGGGGGGAGATAGGCATTGGAGACAAAAGAGACAGGAACACATGGAGAGAAGCAGACAGGGGGACTGGGAGGTAGAGCCAGAGTGACAAAGTGACAGAGACTCAAGAAAAAAAGGAGATGGGAATGTACAGCCAGGGGCAGAGGGAGAACAGGGAGAGAGGCAGCTACAGAGGGAGAGAGATGGGCGTTGTCAGTCCACAGGAAGAGAAACAGAAACAATTAGATATAGAGAATTGGGGGGGGGGGGGGTGCACCCGGGTGGGGCTCAGTCGGTTGAGCTTTGGACTCTCGATACCGGCTCAGGTGAGGATCTCAAGGTTCCTGGGATCCAGCCCTGCATCGGGCTCTGCACTGACAGCTCCGAGCCTGCTTGAAATTCTCTGTGTCCCTCTCTCTGTCACTCAAAATAAATAAAACATTAAAAACAAACAAAACATTTTTTAAAGATACAGTTTTTTGTTTTTGTTGTTTTTAATCATGGAAAGAAGGGCATGGAAGCAATGGTATTTATCACAGTCTCCTTGTCCTGAGGGGCTGGGGGCTTAGATGCCCGGGACCCAGTCTCTTTGAGCTCTAAGCGAGGTCACTGCCGCCTTCGCTCTCAGGTCGCAGGGCGGGGGTTCCTGGGGGCAGCTGACCTACAACTCTGTGAGTTCGCAGGGAGCCCCTGGGAGACAAAGCCCAGCGCCCAGCCCCCTCCCCAGCCCTGGCTCACACGGACACGCAGGCACACGCACACACGCAGACCCACAACCACTCACAGCTCCTGGCAGACGGCGCGCCCCACGGCCAGCGCAGGCGGCCACGCCCACAGTCGCGCACGTGTGCGCATTTTCTCCATCCCCGGGGCTTCGAGGGGAGGGGCTGGCGTGCGGGGGGCTGGGCGGCGGGGGGAGAGATCGGACAGACGGGGGGAAAGACGGGCGTTGGGGGCGCCCGAAGGCAGAAGGAACGCGAGGGAGAGGAGCGCAGAAATGGAGAGAAACCAGAGGGGGAAGAGAGCGGAGAGCCGGAGAAGGACGGGTGCGACGGAGGGGAGGCCTCGGAGGGCAGGGAAGGGCGCGACGGCGGCCCTGGGAAGGGAGGCCGTCGGGCGCGGGGGTGCGGGCAATGGCGGGAAGCGGGTGGAGCTGCCCGGCTCGTCCGTGACCTCAGAGCCCCTGGCCCAGCTCCGCCCTGACGTCAGCCCGCCTCCGCCCCCGCCCGCGTCGGGCTTCAAATGACCCCCGGGCTTCCCAGCCCCAGCGAGACCCGGGAACCCGCAGAAGAGGAGCGCCCGCCGGAGCCATAGCGATGACACAGGTGCGTGCGAGAGTGCGGTCGTGCGGGGCCCGCTGGCACCTGTGTGACCACGTGGGTGGGCGCACTGCGCGCGCTCCTGTGCGTGACGGCCGCCGTCAGTGTAGGACGGGGACCCCGTGAGGCCGAGTTCGGGTTCCATACCCCTGTGTGGGTGGCCATCCCGCCGGTAGAATAGATGTGACAAGTCCATGCTTATCCTGCTTTAAGTCCGCGCCTGTGTGCGGGGTGCGGGTGGGGAGGCAGGGCGGTATTTGCTTGACACATGGCCTGGATTTCTACTTTTTTGTGTCCAATAACTATTAAGTTGAACCAAACGAAATCGCCGCTGTCTGGTCACTTTTGCCCTTTGAAAACGGCAATTTCATGCAGTTCAACCTTAACCCTTACTTTCTTCTTGCTCCGGACCCAACCTTAGCCGTTACTATTTCTTCTTGCCCGTGTGTTTCTTGTCCTGTGGGCTTCCCTTCTAGGCTTAGCTCCTTTCTGCTCAAGGGCACGTGTTCCCAAGTTCCCCTGCATGGCTGTTGGTGGGGGTCTCAGGATCACTAAGTTGTTTCTTTAAGTTTATTTATTTCTTTATTTTTGAGAGAGAGCGTGAACTGGGGAGGGGCAGAGAGCGAGGGACAGACAGAATCCGAAGCAGGCTCTGCGTTGCCAGCACAGGGCCAGACTTGGGGCCCGAACCCACGAACGGTGAGAACATGACCTGAGCGCAAACCAAGAGTCGGCCACTTAACCGGCTGAGCCACCCAGGTGCCCCAGGATCACTAAGTTCTAAGAGCAAGTGAGATCTTCTAGAACATGAATGTTCTCCTATGTTGGCACACTCTCTGGGTCTCTTGTCATGTGTGAGTACATGTGTGGGGCTGTGTGTCCACAGCTGATACAGGTGTGTTTGTGAGTGTTGGCATTAGAACCCTCTGTTCACCCACCTGTCCCAGCATGAATTGGGCCACCCCCAGAATCTCAGTCAGGGCCAGGTTTAGGGCAAAAGGACAGAGAAGGAGAATTCCAGAAGAAATAATAATGTAATTATTAATATTGAGCATTTATTAGCACCAGGCCAAAAGCTCTATAGAACCTAAAAGCAGTATCCTATAGAAACATAAAAGTAAAGTGAATTTCAATAATATATTTTATTCAACTCAGTGTATGAAGGGTCATCAAACTTTTTCTGTACAAAGCTAGACAGTCAATATTTGAGGGTTTTGTGTGCCATATGGTCTCTACGGCAACTACTCAACTTTGGCCTGGTGTGAAATCAGTCACAGACAATATGTAAACAGAGGAGTGTGGTTGTGTGGCAGTAAGACTTGATTTAAGGATGCTGAAGTTTGAATTTCATGTCATTTTCATATGCAACAAAATTGGGTTTTTTTGTTTTTTACTTTCTTTACCCATTTATTTTTTAACTTTATTTAGAGAGAGAGAGGCATTGAGAGAATCCCAAGCCAACCCTTGCTATCAGAAACATAATTTAATGGGACACCTGGGTGGCTCAGTCATTTAAGCGTCCAACTTCAGCTCGGGTCATGATCTCCCGGTTCATGAGTTCGAGTCCCCCATTGGGCTCTGTGCTGACACCTCAGAGCCTGGAGCCTGCTTGGGATTCTATGTCTCCTTCTCTCTCTCTCTCTCTCTCTCTCTCTCTCTCTCTCTCTGTGTCCCTCCCCCACTTGTTCTCTCTCAAAAATAAATAAACATTAAAAAATATTATAATTTCATGAATAGATGCAGTAGACTATATTTGCTACAACATAACAAACTTCATAACAAGATTTTTAAAACTATCATTTCCATATGTAACCAATACAAAAATATTAATGAGATACTTTCCTTTCTGTTTTTCAAAGGAAAGCCTCAAAATCCAGAAGCGTAGCGCATCACATACAGATGCTATATTTTCATTGGAGATAACTTGATCTGTTTTTAGATTTCATAAAATTTACACTTGAAAAAGTAGGGCTTCCCACGCCCTACTTGTTTCAGACATACTTAAAAGCTTTCCAATAACTGAATTAAGTATCAGTTCCTAAACTTAAATATTGAAATAAAATTAGAATTTCAGTTCCTTTGTCATTTTGGCTGCTTCCCAAGCGCTCAGGAGCCACACGTGGCTGGTGACTCCTGTACTGGACAACACGAATCTGTATCTTAACTCACTTAACTCATAAATAAGCCCATGAGGCAGGAGCCGGTGACACACGAGGCAGCTGAGCATAGAGGACGATGCAGCCAAACTGTCTGAGTGGCCCTGGGCTAGAGAATCACCTCTCCGTGCCTCAGTTTCCTCATATGGAATAGGAGTGATAACAGTATCTACACCATGGAGCAGTCCTTGGCATGCAGAAGGAGCTAAATCCCCATTTTACAAGATGAGAAAATGGAGGCACCCCCCCCCCCCCCCCCCGCCCTCTGCGTTCTGATTCTGAGCTCTTCCAGCAACATGAACTGGGCACTTGGCCCTGTTGGGGAGACCTGAGCAGTGGAGTTGGAGAAGGTGGCCATGGCTTTGGGAAGTCAGAGAAAAGATTCCTTCCTCCTGTGAGCTTCATGACCTTGAGCGAGCCCTTCTTCCTGGCTAATCAGTCCTGTTTTGCCATGTATATGGTGTCAGTAAACATTATTTGTCCCCCCCCACCCTCTCCTGAAGAGTAAAATCAGTATATGAGCTGGTGATTCAGTGACCAGATTCCTGAGGTTCAAATCTTGGCTTCTCTGCTATCCAGGTGTGACCTTGGGCAGGTTGCTGCCCCCCTCTGTGACTCAGTGACCTGATCTGTAAAATGGGGATAATAGTAATAGTACCTATTCCTACGGCTGTTGGGAGGATTAAAGTAAGTTAGTTTCTGGGGGCGCCTGGGTGGTTTCAGTCTGTTAAGACTGGGACCTCAGTTTAGGTCGTGATCTTGCCTTTGTGAGTTTGAGTCCAGCATGGGGCTTGCTGCTGTCAGCGTCGAACTGCTTCTGATCCTGTCCCCCTCCCTTCTTCACCTCCCCCCACCCTGGGCTCTTTCTCTCAAAACAGTTTCTGTAAAAGGCTTACAGCAGTACCTGATATATGTCAAACTGCATTATATTTTAGATAATGATGATGGTTGTATCAACACTAGGAAACCTTTGATTGTGAGATGAGTGATTATGTTCTGTGCCACTAAGATAAGAAAGGGGGGGGCGGGGAGAGAACCCCTGTTCCCCTGTGACATTCCATTGAGTGTAATCCTCACGGATTGAAGAGCTGTTGAAAATGTGAAAACAAAAGTACCAGAATGCATATAATCACGCATTAAGCCTTGCTGTTTGCCACAATTATCTTCAAATAACTTTGCAGTACCCAGGGGATTTTTTTTTTTTTTTTTTTTTTTAACGACAAGGGGATGCAATGTTGGCTTGGGGCGGGGGGCGTGGGTGGATCTAGGTCTTCTCTTCCCGGAGGAGGATTTCAGAACTCTCTTCCCTTGCTATCCCCTCTCCCCGCTCCCAGCAGGACGTGCCCAAGCCCACCCCGGCCGCCCGCCACTGCTCCGGCCTGGCCCGGCGGGTGCTGACCGTCACGTTCGCGCTGCTCATCCTGGGCCTCATGACCTGGGCCTACGCCGCCGGGGTGCCGCTGGCCTCCGATCGCTACGGCCTCCTCGCCTTCGGTCTGTACGGGGCTTTCCTCTCGGCGCACCTGGTGGCGCAGAGCCTCTTCGCGTACCTGGAGCACCGGCGGGTGGCGGCGGCGGCGCGGCGGGCGGCGGCGCGGGGGCCCCTGGACGCGGCGGCGGCGCGCAGCGTGGCGCTGACCATCTCGGCGTACCAGGAGGACCCCGCGTACCTGCGCCAGTGCCTGGCGTCCGCCCGCGCCCTGCAGTACCCGCGCGCGCGCCTGCGCGTCCTCATGGTGGTGGACGGCAACCGCGCCGAGGACCTCTACATGGTGGACATGTTCCGCGAGGTCTTCGCCGACGAGGACCCCGCCACCTACGTGTGGGACGGCAACTACCACCGGCCTTGGGAGCCGGCGGCCACGGCGGGCGCGGCGGGTGCCTACCGGGAGGTGGAGGCCGAGGACCCCGGGCGGCTGGCGGTGGAGGCGCTGGTGAGGACGCACCGCTGCGTGTGCGTGGCGCAGCGCTGGGGCGGCAAGCGCGAGGTCATGTACACCGCCTTCAAGGCGCTCGGCGACTCGGTGGACTACGTGCAGGTGAGTGGAAGGCGTCCCCTCCCCACCGTGCCCCTGACACTCGGAATGCCCCTTCTCTGGGATCCTTTTTCGGTGCAGAGATCGGAATGAACCTCCAACTGCCTTTATTTATTCATCCGTTCAAAGTAGCGATTCTTTCCTTCACTCGTTCATTCTTACGGGGAGACAGACTCATTTGTTGTTTTCGTTCATGCGGCGATTCATTAATTCCTTCCTTTCTTCACTCATTCATTCTCGAGTGCATACTCTTTCTTTCATTTCTACTCTTTTTTTAAAAAAAAATTCTTAATGTTTAGTTTTTTTAAGACAGAGACAGAGCACGAGCGGGGGAGGGTCAGAGAGAGAGGGCGACACAGAATCTGAACAGGCTCCAGGCTCTGAGCTGTGGGCACAGAGCCCGACGCGGGGCTCGAACTCACAGACCGGGGCTCGAACTCACAGACCGTGAGATCATGACCTGAGCCAAAGTCGGACGCTCAACTGACTGAGCCACCCAGGCGCCCCACTACTCTTTTTAAGTTGAAGTGTAGTTGACATCATACATTCTTACACCCACCTCCAATATGGAGATCATTCATTTTACTCATTCATATATCTGTTGGATGCAGACTCTCCTTCATGCATTCACTCATCCGTCCATGTACTCATCCACTCAGTCTAAAGATTTTTTCATTTGTGCATCTAATACAGATTTATTTGTTTGCTTGTTTAAGATTTTATTTTTAAGTAATCTGTGCACCCAACATGGGGCTCGAACTCACAACCCCAGGATCAAGAGTTGCACGCTCTACTGATTGAGCCAGTCAGGTAGCTCTTATTTCTGTATTTTCATCCATTCCATGTAGAGATTTCTTGCTTTCTTCATCCAGTGTAGAAATTCTATCCTTTACTCATCGGTTCATGCATCCATTATCCATCTAATAGGGAGACCGTGCATTCATTTATTCATTCATTCACTTACCCATTGAACGTAGAGACATTCAGTGTGGAGATTACTTTGTTCATTTATTCATCCACTTATCTATTCAATATATTCATTTGCTCAATTAGTCATTCATCCATTCAGTGTAGAAATTCATTCATTAATGTACTGCATTCGTTTTCTATGACTGCATAACAAATTACCACAAATTTGGCCGCTGGAAACAAAACACTTATTATCTCATAGTTTCCATGAATCAGGAAAGTCTGGGCAAAGTCTTACTGGATCCTCTATTCAGGGTATCATCAGGCTACAATCACGGTGTCAGCTGGGTCCTATCTAAGGCCCGGGGCCTCTAACAAGCTCATGTGTTTGTTGGCAGAATTCATGTTCTTGCTGTCCTAAAACTTGCCTCTTCCAGACCAGCAAGAGAAACTCTCAGACTTCTAGACCCCCTTTCAAAGGGCTCACCTGATTAGGTCAGACCTACGCAGGAAATGTCAACAGATTAAGATAAATTACACTGCAAAACTCCTTTACCATTTGTATACAAGGTAGTGTAATCATGAGAGTTGTGTCCCATCACTTTTGCCATATTCTGTGGGTTAGAAGCAAATTACAGGTCTCACCCACGCACCAGAGGAGGGTGTTATACAGGGGAATGGGTCTCGGGGAGGAAGTCATCTTAAAATGTGATTAGGCGTTGGAAATAACGACAAAATTCAAACGTATGTTCAGATTGGCTGTAGAACATCCCAGCAGCTCCCCACCCCTGGGTGTCCTCCCCTCAGGATCTGGCCTGATCCCAGCCCCTTCCACTCCACAGGTTTGTGACTCGGACACGAGGCTGGACCCCATGGCACTCCTGGAGCTGGTGCGGGTGCTGGACGAGGACCCCCGGGTGGGGGCTGTTGGGGGGGACGTGCGGATCCTTAACCCCCTGGACTCCTGGGTCAGCTTCTTAAGCAGCCTGCGGTACTGGGTGGCCTTCAATGTGGAGCGGGCTTGTCAGAGCTACTTCCACTGTGTGTCCTGCATCAGTGGTCCCCTAGGTGAGCAGAGGTAGGGCTTGGGAGGGCCATGGGTGGGGTGGCGGGGGAGAAGGGGAGCCAGAACGGGTTGAGGATGTGATTGAGACTGGGGACAGAGATGGGGCTGCAGCAGGAATTGGGATTAGGGATAAGACTGGAAGGTGGGATGGTGTCTGGTGGGGTTGGAGAAAGGGTGTGGATGGGGATAGGTGCTGGGTGGCTTGGGGAAGGGGGTGGGATGCGGTTGGAGTCAGGGACAGGGTTGGGGCCAAGTCTGGGGTTGGTGATGGGTTTTTGGATGGGGATGGGTAGGGGAGAGGACTGAGAATGGATACGGGGTTGGGGATGGAGTTGAGGTGGCGTCACCATCAAAAATGGATGTAGGTGTGGGCCAGGGGCAGGACTGGGGCAAGTTTGGGCATAGGATTGCAGTGTGGGGTTGAGGGTAGAGGGTTAAGGAAGGATCAGTGTTGAGAACGGGATCAGGGCTGGAGGTAGGGCTGAGGACAGGACTGAGGTGGTTGAGGATGGGCTGGAATCGGAGGCGAGTTGGGTTGGAGATAGGATTGGGGACAGTATTGGCAACAGTAGAGGCTGATGCTCTTCCTGTACTCCCCACCCAGGCCTGTACAGGAACCACCTCCTGCAGCAGTTCCTTGAGGCCTGGTACAACCAGAAGTTCCTGGGCACCCACTGCACCTTTGGGGATGACCGGCACCTCACCAACCGCATGCTCAGCATGGGTTATGCCACCAAGTAAGCTGAGGGCTTGGGTGGTGTGTGTGTGTGTGCTGGGAATTACCCAAACCCAAAATACCTTGCCGCACAGTGGGCTCTACCAAGTGAGACATTAGGGGAGAGTGGAAGACACCAGAAGGGACAGGGGTGGCAATCCCATTGATCACATGACCCAGTGGACTCTACCAAGTGAGGCAAGGTGAGGGCGGGGGATTCCACCTAGGAGACACAACACGAGATCGGGGCAAGGTGGCTCTACCATGGGCGGCACACATTCCTCCCAGTGACGTGGGAAGGGAAAGAGATAAACAGTGGGATCTAGTGAGTGAGTGAGTGAGAAGAATCACATGCTTCAAGAAGAGTTGTAATTCCATGAAACTAGGGGAGTACATCTTCCAGCAGGTCAAGTTCTGGTGGGGAGGGGGGGAAGAATTCTACCAAGCTAGACCCCATGAAAGGGCCAGAGAGCACGTGGGTATATCAAGAGAACCCATGCATTCATTCACCCAGCAAGTATTTATTACAATTTTTTTTTAAGTTTATTTATTAAAGTAATCTCTACGTCCATTGTGGGGCTCGGCCCAGTGATCAAGAGCCCCACACTCCCGCTGAGCCAGCCAGGCGCCCCTCATTACAATGTTCGAAGCTCTAAGAATGCAGCAGAGACACAAATTCATGCTCACAGACACCCGGGGACACAGTAAATACGTGGATGATGGCACATGCCGTGCGGTTGGATAGTCCGGGAAAAGGGGGGATAGGGTGTTTGGGAGCAGGGAATAAAATGTTAACTAGGATGCCCCAGGAAGGGCAGAGGCAGAGGCTGGAAGCGGTGCCACTGGAGCCCTAGCAAGGGGGAGCGCATCAGGGCAGGACGGAAGGGTCACGGGGGCGGGCGTACTACGAAAGGCTTGTAGGCCACTCGAGAACTTTGAAGTACGGGAGGGTTCCGGGCAGAGGGGTGAGGTGCTGCTTGTGGTAACAGGATCCCTCCGGCTGCTGTTTGGAGTACAGACTGCAGGAGGCAAGGGCAGGGCAGGGAGGCTGCACAGGGGAAGGAGACCGGACACTGTCCAGTAATACCCGTGAGGATAGAATAGTTGGACGCCTCCTAACCAACCGACTGCTAGCGGCCACCTGCTGACGTTCCCTAAAAGGGATTCTAGCCTTGCGTGGGCTTAGCTGGAAACTGGGTGGGGACCGATCAGGATGTCTGCTTCGGCCACGGGAAGGGGGCTTGATGGGTCCCTTGAGCTCTAACCCGTTGGGCGGCTGCCTTCGGCGGGAACATCTCCTGGCTTGTGCCTCACCGTGAGGCCTGCCAATAGTAGTGAGTGCTAGAGTATTCGTAATAGATTAGTGATAGCATTAGTAATAGGTCAGTAACTGTAATGCTGTTAGTAACGACAGTGGTGGCATTAGTCACCGTGAAAACAGTAGTAGCTGCTAATATTTATTGGGTAACCGGGCTGGTAATCCTGATTCAGCGCTCACGGCAGCCCTGTTAGGTGGGAATCCTCGTGGATCGCATCTTGCCTACGAGAACCGGAGGCCCGGGGAGGTCAAGAAAGCTTACAGCCCAGTGGCCGCGCCGCAGTGGCCTCTTCTGGCCCCGAGCTCTGTCCTGGCCACGGGGAGGGCCGTGCTGACGCCCCGCCTCGTCCCTCCCGTGCAGGTATACATCCCGGTCCCGCTGCTACTCCGAGACACCCTCTTCCTTCCTGCGCTGGCTGAGCCAGCAGACGCGCTGGTCCAAGTCGTACTTCCGCGAGTGGCTGTACAACGCGCTCTGGTGGCACCGGCACCACGCCTGGATGACGTACGAGGCGGTGGTGTCGGGCCTCTTCCCCTTCTTCGTGGCGGCCACCGTGCTGCGGCTCTTCTACGCCGGCCGCCCGTGGGCGCTGCTCTGGGTGCTGCTGTGCGTGCAGGGCGTGGCGCTGGCCAAGGCGGCCTTCGCGGCCTGGCTGCGCGGCTGCCCGCGCATGGTGCTGCTCTCGCTCTACGCGCCGCTCTACATGTGCGGCCTCCTGCCCGCCAAGTTCCTGGCGCTGGCCACCATGAACCAGAGCGGCTGGGGCACCTCCGGCCGCCGGAAGCTGGCCGCCAACTACGTGCCCCTGCTGCCGCTGGCGCTCTGGGCGTTGCTGCTGCTGGGGGGCCTGGTCCGCAGCGTGGTGCAGGAGGCCAGGGCCGACTGGGGCGGCCCCTCGCGGGCCGCCGAGGCCCGGCACCTGGCCGCAGGGGCCGGCGCCTACGTGGGGTACTGGGTGGTGATGCTGACGCTCTACTGGGTGGGCGTGCGGAGGCTCTGCCGGCGGCGGGCGGGCGGCTACTGCGTGCAGGTGTGAGTCCCGGCGTGCGGGGACCCCGGGAGCCACGGACTTGCCGGCCTCGGGTTCTGTGGGCCTCGCTTGTCCTCCTCCGTGAAGCGAGGGGGTCGACCCGAGACTCTTCAGCCTGGACTATTTGGGGGCTGGGACTTGGGGTCTTTGGGCAGGGGTATTTATTGATCAGGGTGTGGATTTTTAGGGGCAGGGGGAGACAGGGGTCCCCGTATGCTGTCCTGGGGTCTGCTTTCTCCCTGTTCGTATTTAATATCCATTTGTACTGTGTGATTAGGACATAATAAAGAATTTTATTTATTTTCTTCTGAGTCTCTCCCCTTTTTTTTGAGAATGGAGGGGCTGTGTGGTTGAAGGTTGGAGACTCATGGGTCTGTAATGTTTCTTTTTGAGAGACCGAGCATGAGCAGAAAGAGGGAGCCAGGAATCCGAAGCAGGCTCCAGGCTCTGAGCTGTCAGCACAGAGCCTGATGTGGGGCTCCAACTCATGAATGGTGAGATCATGACCTGAGCTAAAGTCCAATGCTTAACCAACTGAGCCATCCAGGCGCCCCAAGCTGGTTGTTGTTTTTGTTTGTTTTTTAAGTTTTATTTATGGAGGGTGAGAGAGGGAGAGATAGAATCCCAGGCAGGCTCTGCACTGTCAGCACAATGTCTGATGCGGGGCTCAAACTCAGGAACTGTGAGATTGAGACCCAAGCTGAAACCAAACGTTGGCTGTTCAACTGAGCCACCCAGGTGGCCCAGCTGCTTTTTGTTTGTTTATGCATTTATTTGCGGGGCGGGGGTAGGTGCAGAGAGAGAGGGGGAGAGGGCGAATCTCAAGCAGGCTCTGCACCATCAGCGCAGAGCCCGATGTGGGGCTCGGACTGACAAACTGAACTGTGAAATCATGACCTGAGCAGAAGTCAGCTGCTTAACTGAATGAGCCACCCAGGCGCCCCCCCCCCCCGCCTCCCAACTGTTTGAACCTAGACAGGATACCCTCCCTCCTTCTTCAGAGTCTCGGTTCTCTGGGAAACGGGGATACTAATCCCATGGCTCAGAGGTGTGAGGGTGAAATTTCTCAACTCCTCACTCACAGACACTTACGGAGTACCTACTACATGGGGACACTGTCAGGCACTGTGGGTGGTGTCTTCCTGGTCCATCCGCTCCGCTCCTAAGAAGGGGAACTTGTACTGTCTCTCCTCAAACCCCTAGCATCTCACCCTTGGCTTGCTTCCCATTCACTGAGAAAACAGAGTTGGATGACAAGACTTCCAGTCCCCACCCACGTCTTCCCACTGCCTCTGTGCCCACACAGTCCACCTTCCCCCACTACTGCAGGTGAACCCTCTGTGTTCCGATGCCAACCCCTTCAGGCACTAGACCTCATGCCGTCTGGTCTGTCTACTCAAAGATCTCCCACGCGCTCACCGTCATCAATTCTTCCCTTCCCACGGGGTCCTTCCCACCAGCATCCAAATGTGCCGTCACTCGAATTTTTAACACTCCCTTCCTATTCCTATTTCCTCCTGAGCTACTCATTTTTAAAAAAGTAATCTCAGGGGCGCCTGGGTGGCTCACTCGGTTGAGCGACCGACTTCGGCTCAGGTCACGATCTCATGGTTTGTGGGTTCAAGCCCCTCGTCGGGCTCTGTGCTGACAGCTCGGAACTTGAAACCTGCTTCGGATTCTGTGTCTCCCTCTCTCTGACCCTCCCCCACTCACGCTCTGTCTCTCAAAAATAAAATGTTTTTAAAAAATTTTTAAAAATAAAAATAAAAAAGTAATTTCTACCCCTAGGCACCTGGGTGGCTCAGTCGGTTAAGCGACCGACTTTGGATCAGGTCATGATCTCGCGGTTTGTAGGTTCGAGCCCCACATCAGGCTCTGTGCTGGCAGTGCGGAGCCTGCCTGGGATTCTCTCTCCCTCGATCTCTGCCCCTCCGCCACTCATGCTTTCTCTCTCTCAAAATCAGTAAATAAACTTAAAAAGATTTTTTAAAAAGTAATCTCTACCCCCAGTGGGTCTTGAACTCACAACCCTGAGATCAAGATTTGCAGGCACCCCAAACTGTCTCGTTTCTAACAACAAAACTCCTTGAGGGCTGTTTATATTTGTCTCCAGTTTCCACAAAGTTCAGCTGTGTAAGTGTATAATTCAATAGACGTGTGCAGCCATTACCGTCATCTGATTTTTGAACATTTTCATCACCCCCAAAAAGGAACCCCATACCCACTGGGAGTCACTTGCATTCCTCACGCACTCATTCTGGATCCACCTCCACACCCCAGGCAACCATAATCTACTGTCTCTACAGATTCGCCTCTCCTGGATATTTCACACAAATGGGATCACGCGATATGGATCTTTTGCGACAGACTTCTTTTGAGGTTCATCCGTGTTGTTGCATGTATCGGTGGCTCTTTCCTTTTCAGGGCCAAATAACATTCCACTGTAGGGATGTATCGCATTTGGCTGATGCATTTATCAGTTGATGGACATTTGGGATGTTTCCATTTTGGGGCTATTGTGAATAATGCTATGAACATTCACATTCAAGCTGTTGTGTACACACAGGTTAACTTCTCTCGGGTGGAATTCTCTAGGAGTGGAGTTGCTGAGTCACAGGGTAATCCTACGTGTAATTTATTGCCAGGTGGTTTCCACAGTGACTGTACCATTTTATATTCCCACCAGCGAAGTATGAGGGTTCTGATTTCCCTGCATCCTCACCAACATTTGTTATCACCTGGCTTTTTGATTATAGCTTCCCAGGGGGTGTGAAGTGGTATCTCACTGTGGTTTTGATTTGCATTTCCCTGATGACTAATGTTGCCTCCCACTGACTTTTAAACCCATGCGAATCACATGGT
Source organism: Acinonyx jubatus (assembly GCF_027475565.1). Lineage (NCBI taxonomy): Eukaryota > Metazoa > Chordata > Mammalia > Carnivora > Felidae > Acinonyx > Acinonyx jubatus. The sequence goes on along the minus strand of NC_069396.1, from coordinate 54,365,703 downwards.
TCCCCCACCTCCCACCCCATTGCTCTATAGAAATTGCTCAGGGTAAGTTCATCAGTGTTGTCCACGTGGCTAAAACCAACGGCCAATTCTCAGGCCTCCTATTTCATGATGTGGCAGCATGTGACCCAGGTGGTCACTCTCCTTGAAATGCTTTCTTTGCCCGGCTTTCAGAATGCCACAGCTGCCTTGTTTTCCCTCTCCGTTTTCCTTCTCGGTTCCACGTAATGTTTCAGACTGCTTCGCCTTGGAGAAGCCTCCTCCCACCCACTTCTCTTCTCCTTCTACACTCGTTTCCTCTGTGTATCCAGCGATACGGCTCTGAATGCCTCGTTCATGCTCCCTGCCTGGAGAAGGGACTCTGGAACTTGTATGTTCAGATCAGACCTCACCCCTGCATTCGAGACTTGTATCCCCAACCGCCTCCAGGACATTTCCACTTGGGACACCTCAAAACCAGACCCAGCTCCTCATCTGTCCTCCCCTTCCTCCCCCTTAATCCCCAGGAAACCTGACCCTCCAGCAGCACCGATATCCAGAAACAGAACCCCTACCTTAGAGCTGCTCATGCCGTGTGCGTTGTGCACAACAGTAACCCCTGCCACATAGGACTATCTGATTGCTTTTCATTCACTCATTCTTTGACAAAGTCAATCAGTCACAGACCCACTTAACCAAGTATGAACTGAATTCCACACTTTGCCAGGTTTGCAAATACAGAAATGAATTAAGAGGCAGCGCCTGACTTCCAGGCACTCCTAGTCAAGTAAACAAAGAGTGTGATCCAGACTATACCCAGGATGCCTAGACACGTCCCTCTGTGACTACTGTTTTCAAAGATGAGGGACAATTTAAATTATCAAAGCTACAAAAGATTATAAATTTAGCTCCTCAGTTGCACTGGCCACATTTGAGCTGTTTCGTGGCCGCAGGTGGCTGGCAGCCACCATGATGGACAGTGCACATCTAGAACATTCCCATCATGGCAGAGGGTTCTACTGGACGTTGGTGCTGCCCTGACCACTGACACCTGCCCCTTCTCTTTTCTTCCCCTCACACCCAACATTCCGATCCACAAGCAAGCCCCACGGCTCCGCCTTTAGGCCAGATGGAGAACGACTGCTCTCACTGTCACCACTTTGTCCCTGACGCCGGATCTCTTTCCTGGATTAAAGCTGTCCAGGTTATCACAGCACCAAACAGTGGTTTCTGCTTCTACCCTTCCCGCTACGGTGTAGTATCGACACAGCAGCCACGCAAATCGAATCAAATCATGACCTTCCTTGCCTCAAAACTGCCCATAACGTTCATCTCAGAGGAAAACGCAGACCTTCCAGTGGCCAAGGTCCTGCATGACCTGGTCCCCTCACATCCTCTCTGACCTCACTGCGTAGGCATTTCCTAAAGTCCTGCTCCAGACGCCCTGCCATCTGGCCATGTCCCCGATGCTGGGCACACTCAGGTTGTTTCTGACTTGATCCATGCCTCATTTTTGCTTCATTTTGTTTATCGTCTGACCATACGTGAGGACATAAACTCCATGAGGGTGCAGACTTTTGTCTGTCCTGATTTCTTCATTGCTGTCTTGACAGTCTCTTAAAAATGCCCGGCATATAGGAAGTACTCAGTAAGTATTCTCTAAACGAATGAGTAAAGGGGAATGTATCAGTGAATAAGAACGAGTAGATGCCTAAAAGGAGCTTATCTTTCACATGCGAGGACACAAACCCAAATAAAAAACACAAGCTGACATTAAGTCCCAATGAGTGCTTATGCACAAGCTAAAACAGGGGGATGTCCATGCAGGGGGAGCGTAGTCAGAGAAGATGGCATTTGGGCTGGGACGTGTGCACTGAGAGAGAGGTAGCTTCGTGCGGTTCACAGTAAAGTCATTTCAAGTATGAAAAACAGCACGTGCAAAGGCCTGAACATGGGACCGAGCTTTGTATGTTCAAGGACCAAAAAATGGCCAATGGGGATAGAGAGTAAAGAGGGGGGACAAGAAAAGAGAGTCAGGCAAATACAGTGCCAGGCACACAGAGCTGTCGTGGGGATTAAATAGGTTAATACATGTAAAGGCTTTTCAGAGGAAACCCTAAATGGGTTAACTAGCCATGTAACAAGGTCCTGGAGAGAGTGACAAGAATCATGACAAACGCAAGGAATAAGCAAAGGCCAAACGAACTGCAGGGTAGAAAGATCAAGGGGAAGAGTGGGACAAGGCTTGCCTGATCATCAAGGGCCAGAACCTGGGGGATCTTGGAGGCCTTGACAAGGAACTGGATTCTGTCCCAATGGCAATAGGGAGCCACTGAAGGCTTTTGAGCCGGAGTAACCTGCTCTGACACACTTATTTTTTTAACTTTATTTATTTTGAGAGAGAGCATGAACAGGGGAAAGGAGCAGAGAGGGAGAGAGAATCCCAAGCAGGCTCCATGCTGTCAGCACAGGGCCTGATGTAGGGCTCGATCCCATGAACTGTGAGATCATGACCTGAGCCAAAATCCAGCGCTGGACCCTTAACGGACTGAGCCACCCAGGCGCCCCTGATCTGACATACATTAAAATATTACTCTGGCTGCTATGTGGAAGACGGACTGCAGCGGGGCAAGGCCGAGTCGAGGCAGGGGGGCGAGTGGGGATGCTGCTGCAGTGATCCAGGCAAGAGATGATGGTGACTGGGACCACAGAGAGAGGGCAGCTGCACAAGATGTTTAGGAGTTAAAAAGGCTCAGGCATGAAAACCGGAGAGGAGGAGGAATTAAACTTAGGTTTCTGGGGGAGCAGCTGGGTGGACGGGGGTGCCTTTAGCAGGAAAGCCTCAGGGAGGCACGGGCTTTCAAGGAGACATCAAGGACTCTATTTGAGGGTGTCTTCTGCAGGCTGCAATGTCAGAGAGACTGCCAGAAATCCCGGGAAGGGTCTGGGCTTGCACCTAAAGCCCTCAGCACAGGCCCTTGCACTGTGACAACTCTACATACTCCCGTCATTAGGAGCCTATCCGCCTGAACGTATCTGGGGTACGCTGCCTCTCCTGCTACCTGCGACGGTACTGACCACCTTCAAAGATGGAAAGAATCTAGAGAGCGGAAAGACATTCTTTATTTTAGGGATGAAAACAGGACAAGGAAGTAAGAAAAAGATACCTTTGTTAGTTGCCCTTGAAGTACCATCGAAAAAATACCCTGGGGAAACAAGGAGGCATTTTGTGTTGGAGGGCAGGGTTGGGGATGAGATACTGGGGTCCTGGAAGCCTGAGTCCCTAAGGTGGATAAGGCCTGAACTCTTGGATCTGAGGGACGAGGGGGCCGTGGACCTGGACTTATGGGTCTGAGGGAGGAGGGGCTGGAAGCCTAGTTTCCTGGGTCTGAGGGAGAAGGGGCTGGAGGTCTGGACTCCCGGGTCTGAGGGAGGAGGTGGATGGTGGCCTGGACTCCTGGGTACGAGGGTGCCGGACACTCAGGTCTGAGGAAGGAGAGCGGATGCTGGCACTCCAGGGTCCCGGGGACTCACCACACCATAAGGGTCGCACTGGCTGATGCTACGGCTGCGAGGGCCGCGAGCAGGCACTGGTTGCCCGGCGTCAGAGCCTCGGGCCTGGCCAGCAGCTCGCCCAGGCTTGGCCTCCATGGTTCCAACGTCTCTGTCTCCTTCGGCGCCCAGCGCAGCACTTTCCGAAAGGAGACCTGGAGCTCGATCTCCCCACGCGGGGGCGCACTGGTCACTGCGGGGGCGAGCACGTCAGTCGGGCGCGCTCCCGGCGCCCCGCGCAGCCCCGCCCCCTCGCGCAGCCCCGCGCGCACCGTTAAGAAAAAAGTAGAGCCGCGCCACTGGGCGCTGGTCGTGCAGGATGGAGCAAGAGAAGGTCCCGCTGTGCGTGGGCTGCACCGGCCGGATCCGCGCCAGGTATCCTTGGGCCCGCGGGATGTCTCGGAAGTAGGACTGGTCCTGCGTCCGGAGCTAAGGGACGCTCGGGCTGAAGCGGTGGGAGGAGCGGAGCCCTGCCCTAACTTGGGTCAGGCTCCCCCTGCAAGCGTCTCGCCAAACCAGAACGTTCGAGTCCCGACCCCCGAACTAGACCACGCCTTCTCGAGCCTTGGCCCCACCCCTCATCCCTTATTAGCGGACCTCCCCCCCCCCCGCCTCCACGCATAACCCCGCCTCCTGGGCGCCGTACTCACTCTCCGGCCCTAAATCCTTCCTTACACGTAAGCCACCCTCCTGAACCTTGACTCCACTTTTAAATCCTGGGACCGTCCCCTTGCACGAAACGTGAATCTAGACCGAGCTCCCTCGAGTCCCACCCCCCTGAGTCCTGACCCCCCCCCCCATCCTCTAGAGAAGCATAACCCGCCTCCTAAACCCTTCGCGTTGGCCCCGCTCCGACTCACACCTCCTCCTGCGAACTTCCAGGAATAAGTGATTTCCTCCTTAGGCAGTTGGAAGTTCACAGTGCAGGAGAACTTAGCCTGCTGACCCCGAGTCACCGTCAAGTCCTGAACTGAAGACATGTCCGCGTCACCACCCGGGCCCGCCCCCGTGCGGCCGCTTCCCTTCCCGGCTCAGCTCTAGTTTCTCCAGTTCGTACCGTTTCTTCTCCTTCCAGGCCCCGCCTCTCACCTGGGCAGTCCAGCGGGAAGTTGCAGGCCTTGGAGTAGCACCCGTAGCAGAGGAAACGCCGGGCGACATCCTGGAACCCTGTGGGACCGAAGCGTGCACCTGGGCTCCGTCTGCGTTCCCCAGCCAGGGTCCCTTTGGCCAACTTAAGGTCTGTTAAGCCTCCGGGCTCTATCGGCCAGACAGGCCCTGGGCGCCGCCTTCCCTGCGCTCACTGGCTGACTCGCCACACTCTCTGGCCTCTAGGACTCCTATTGGCTTGTTTTTGCTTTCAGGCCCGCCTTATATGAGGTTTGTGAGCAATACCTGGTTTTATTACTTTTCTCCAGGGCTCTTATTGGCCTCCTTCGGACCCGACGCCCACCCAGGTTTCGATCCCGACCACCTCCCTGCCCCCTCAATTCTGAGCTTTGAATGAGGTGCTTACCGCAGGGAGGGACGCAGGCCTGGGCTGTGGAGAGAGAGACATAACTACCTTGGAGGGCCTGGAAGTGTCCATCTGGAGCTCCCATAGGCGATGTTACTGGGCCAGATGCTTTCCTCCTACGGGGCGGGGCCAGGCCTGCCGCGGCCCACCTAGGGGGCGGAGCCAGGCCTGCCGCGGGCGATCCAGGGGCGAGGCCTGATCTGCCACCGCCCACCTAGGGGGCGGGGCCAGGCCTGCTGCATTCCAGTAACGTCAGGCCCAGGCATGCTGTTTCTAAGGGCGCTGGGCGGACCCCAGTGTGTTCCACTGAGGGAGCGGGGCTAGACCCCCGGGCGATTGTTTTAGGGACAGGGCCTAACTAGCGGGCTCAGAGTAGAGGTGTTGGCTAGGCTAGAATTCCCCCACTGAGGGGGTCCACTTGGAAAGGAAATGTCAGAGTGCGCCGACAGATCCAGGGAGAGGCCCAGGCCAATCTGGGACGGAACCATCCCAAGAAGGGGTCCTAGCTGGAGAGGAAACCTTCCACCGAAGCGGGGACCACATCCAGAGTGGTCCTGGCAGGGGGAGAGGCTGTGTCAGGAGTGACCCACCGAGGGCAGCGGCTCAGAGGGACTGGGCAGAAGGGAGAGGATGGCTGGCTCAGGAATTTTCTAATTGTGTGTGTTGCGCCTAAGGGAAGGAACTGGAGCCTCTTTTACCTCCTTTAAGCTTCATAATGACCTTCCGCATTTTCTCGGCAGCATCAGGGAAAGCAACGTTAAAGGAGCCTGGGGAATGGAGGGGGGGCCTTGTAGAAAAGACCCTTCCCTTCCTCAGCCCCTCCCCGTCCCTACGTGTCTAGTATATACTGCACCCCCTCTTCTCACCTCCTCCCACCCTGTCTACCTGGAAGCCTGACGACTCCCCAGATGTCCTTCCATCTGCCCCAGGACTATCTCTCCAATGGAACCCCTCTGCATCCTGTGTTATCTTATTGAGGGGGAAGGGGAAGATAAAGATCAAATTCCTCACCAAGTCCTATTACCCCTACATGGTCTGGCTAGTTTCCTCTGGCTCTCTATTCCATCGTGCCCACCTATCATTTCCCCTAGTGTGAAAACAACCATATTCTCTAGCACCTCAGGGCCTTTGCACATGCTGGCTTCTGTTTCTAACACGTCTTTCCCCCTACTCCTGCCCATCCTTCATCTCCGACCTCATGTCGTCTCCTGCGAGGTTTTCCCTGACCACAGATCTAATCCAGTTCCCTATTTTTGTCTCCCGAAGTGTTCCATTCATTCCATTTAGAGTTCTCAGTTTAGAATGTGTATTTATATAATTTATTTTAAAAATTGTAATGTTTATTTTTGAGATAGAGAGCACAAGCAGGGAAGGGGCAGAGAGGGAGACACAGAATCTGAAGCAGGCTCCAGGCTTCGAGCTGTCAGCACAGAGCCCGACGTGGGGCTCGGGAAATCACAAACCCCGAGACCATGACCTAAGCTGAAATCGGACACTTAACCGACTGAGCCACCCAGGTGCCCCCTTACATAATTTATATATACAGCAATCATGTAAGTGTGTACACTGTTAAGTTCGTAAACACGTTGTTCTTCGTTCTTCAGTGCCGTATCCCCAGAACCCAGGGGAGGGCCCTGAGTCTTAGTAAGTATGTGTAGAATGAATTCCAGGATCCAGCTGGAATGGCGACCACAACCGGTGGCCTGTGGCTCCAGTCCATCTCTTGCATGTGTTATATTTGGACTGGAATTTATTTTTAAAAATTAACCAGTTGCCAGCATGTAAAATTTGGGAAAGTCACATAAAACGTTTGGCATTTCTTTTAAAACATTTGGAAGAGGGGCAACACAGAGGCTGTGTTTTTGTGAGGGGGCTAGTAACTACAGCTTAGGGGCGGCTACCTGCTCTACACAGGGCATGCACCTGACCCTCCTCTGTGGTCTCCAGTCTCTGTTCGTTCCTACCCCCCTTTTACGCTTTCTTTCTCCGTCCTTGTGGGTGGGTGTTGGCAGTTTTGACCCTTGCAGGGGCCTCCCAACTGTAAGGTTTTGTGGCTTTTCCCAAAGTGAACGGCTGGATGGTGGATTGGCGATTGGTGGAGATGGCTTTGGAAATTAGAAATGTGGCAGGTGTTATGGACTGAATTGTATGCAGTCTTCCCAAATTCGTATGCGGAAGTCCTAACCCCGAGTACCTCGGACTGTGACTGTACTTGGAGGTACAGCCTTGAAGAGGTCATTAAGTTAAAATTATGTCATCAGGGTGGACCCTGATCCAGCATGACTGATGGCATTGTAAGAGGAGGAAAGCTAGACACAGACACACAAAGGGAAGAGCGTGTGAAGACACAGCAAAAGAGAAGATGGTCATCTACAAGCCAAAGAGAGAGGCCTCAGAAGGACCCAGCCCTGCTCACCCTGATGCCTTGATCTTGGACTTCTAGCCTCCAGAATTGTGAACAAATACCTTTCGGTTGTTTAAGCAACTCAGTTTACGGCACTTTGTTATAGCAACCCCAGCAAGCTAACACACAGGGATTGCTAGTTGCCTCCAAATATCTCTTTAGTAACATCACACTGCATTTCAGCTGGGAAAGCACCCCCGGCCCCGCCAACCACCCAGCTAAAAGGCTAGATTTCTCAACAGCCCTTGCAGCTTGTAGCTGCAGTCATGTGACCCAGTTGTGGTCATATAACCAAGTTCATAGGACATAGTCTTAAAAGAGACATAGCACATTTTATCAATCCTTCCCCTTTCTCCATTTTGCTGCCTGAAGCTTGGATGGATGGCCGGAGCTCTAGCAGTCATGCAGAACCACGAAGATAAGGGCTCCACCCTAGGATGGTAAAGCAGGCAGCCGGAAGGGGTTTGGGTCCCCAAGAAGATGAAATGGTGCTGCCGTACTGAAGTGCCTACCTCAAGACTTCTTTTACACGGGAGAAATAAACTTCCAGCTTGCTTAAGCCGTTGCACATTCCTCTGTGACTTTTTTTTTTTTTTTTAAGTAGGCTTCATGCCCAGCGCAGAGCCCAGCGCGGGGCTTGAACTCACAATCCTGAGATCGAGACCTCAGCTGAAGTCAAGAGTCAGACGCTTAACCAACCCAGCCACCCAGGGGCCCTGTTCCTCTGTGATTTAAGACATATAAAAATGGAAAATATTGGCAAGTGTGGCTGATATGGTGATCTTTGGGTATAAATTGGAGAGGGGGGCACTGAAGCCAGGAAGTGGGTTCAGAATGAGGGGTCAAGGACTTAGGTGTCTCTCCTTGGTCACAGGGCAGATGTGTGGTGTGGAGACGGCAGGATGATCAGGAGGATGTGGTCAGAGTGGGGTGCTCAAATGAGAGGCCAGGATGTTGGAGTCGTCATCCAAGGAATATCTTTGGGCCAAACCAAGTGACTCACAGGGAGGAAGAGTGTGGGATATACCAAGTGAGCCATGCCCAGGGTATGTGTGCGTGCTGTATCGATCGAGTAAATCATGGGAATAAAACAGGGATAGAGTGAAATGTCTAGAGGCAGAGGGGTGGAGGTTGTCTCAAGTGAGCCACAAGGGGGCGTGGGTAGATGTTGTAAAGTCTCCCCAAAAGAGGTGCATGTAAAAAAAAAAGTGCGTATCTGTAGGAACTTCAGCTGTTTCAGACCATCCGGGTTTGAGTCCCGGCTCACCCATCTGTTATGGGTGTTGGGAGTTTTGACCCTTGCAAGGGCCTCCAAACTGTAAGGTTTTGTGGCTTTTCCCAAAGTAACGGCTGGATGGTGGATTGGCGATTGGTGGAGATGGCTTTGGAAATTAGAAATGTCACAGCTGAGACATCCATTTCCAGCCCTCTTCCTTATGTGACCTTGGCCAAATATTTAGCTTTCCTGATCCCCAGTTTGCAAGACGGGGACAATATCAGCGCCTGCCTCTTAGGGCTGGGGCGAGATTTAATGCCGTACAATATAAAGGGCGTCCCCATGCCAAACGATGTGCCGTTTAATGGCCGCGTGACAGAATGTCTGTAAGTGCTTCGGATGGCACACGGTGAGTGTGCTGCTCGTATCGACCACCTCCAGGTTTGAGATGGGGAAACGGAGGCACAGAGAAGTTAGGAAGGTGGCCCGAGGTCACACAGCTAGACTTCAACCCAGGTGGTTGAGCTCCATGACCTGTGGCATACCTCCCTTCTCTACACCATGCCATCCACTCCCTGGTTTTTATATGCAAACAGGATCACCTGCCACCACAGAGAGCCTCTCAGACTCAGCGTGTCCATCTCTTGGGTCCTCCGTCCCGGAGACCTGGAGCTGCCCTTTCCATCCCCCTCACCCTGCACACACCCAATCCAGCATCTCCTGGGTCCGTCCAGGACAGAAAGTCTAGCTGGGCCCCAGCTTCCCCATCTAGAAAATGGGGCCACAAAACCCCACCTCACAGGGCCGGTATGGAGATGTCCTTGAGGAGGATAATTAACATGTGTAACCGCAGACATGGCCCCTCCCATGTATGGGGCCCGTTTGGCACGGTCACATCCTTGACCTTCCTAATCTTCCACGCTCAGGCCCAACCCTCGTCTTGGCCCACCTGGCCCACTACAGCTGGTCCAAACACCGCTGACCTTCTCAGTGGTTGCCCTGCTTTTGCCCTTGGCCTACATGGCCTCAGTCAGATACCGTCTCTTTCTTTCTCCCTGAAATCCTCCAGTGTGGCTCCCGCCTCGAGAGCAAAAACTGAAGCCAGTTCAAGGGCCCACAAGAACGGTTCTCAAAGTGTGTTCCTGGAGCATCACCTGGGAACTTGTTGGAAATGTGCGCTTCCTGGCCCTGCCTCAGACCTACTGGTCTGAAATGGAGGGTGGGGCCCAGGTGTCTGCATTTTAACCGGCTCCCGGGTGATTCTGACATCCACGGGAGCTTGACAACCACTGGCCTACGAGGTCCTACAGGATGTGGTTCTTCGAAGCCTCTGATTTCATCTCTCGCTTTTTCCCTCCGCTCCAGCCTCTTGTGCTGGCTCTTCCCCCAGATGATCTGCATGGCTCTGTCACCTCATGCACATCTTTGCTCAGCCGCATCTTCTAATTTGCAACTCCCCTGACCAACCTACGTGACATAATCACCCCACGGGGCGCCTGGGGGGCTCAGTCGGTTGGGTATCTGACTTTGGTTCAGGTCATGATCTCGCGGTTCGTGAGTTCGAGCCCTGTGTCAGGCTCTGCGCTGACAGCTCGGAGCCTGGAGCCTGCTTCAGACTCTGTGTCTCCCCCTCTCTCTGCCCCTCCCCTGGTCGTGCTCTGTCTCTCTCTCCCTCCAAAATAAATAAAAACATTAGCATTTTTTTTTTAATAATCATCTCATGGGGCACCCTGTTCCCTTTCTGTCCTCTGTTCCCCTCCATATCCTGGATTACCAACTGACACACTATAGTATTTCACTGATTACATTCATTGTCTGTGCCTCCCACCGCCCCCAATACAAGCAACCTGAGGGCAAGTGGTTTGGAGTTCTGGTCACAGCTATGTCCTCAGTGTTGTTTCCGGCACATTCAATAGAAACTTGTCGCTTATGTTGCACCAGCTTCTCCCGGCCTCTGGTCTGTCCCCCACACAACCCCAGAGGATCTTGCTACGCCCAGAGCTGAGCCTGCCCTTTCCCCACTCATAGCCCTGCTCCTTCAGGACAGTCTCCAGTCTCCCTGACCTTGCAGCTAAACCCTGGACGCATGTGTCTAGCTGCCTCCTGGATGTCTCCTGCATCCCTCACGGTCACTACATCCTAGCCCAGCTCACCACCTACTCCCACTCCTGCTCTTTTGCCCGGACTCCCCGTCTCCAGGGATGACCCAGCCCCCACCCTCGCATGGGGACCCCGGGTGCTGTCCGTTATCTTGCAACTCCCCGAACAGCCCATCAGACCCACCCCCTGTCCCTCTTGCTCTGGACTCTCATCTGCGCCCGTGTCCTCTCCTGCACCGTCACAGCCCTTCCCCGCCTTAGGCCTCCCAGCCTCCACTGTCTCCCCACTCCAGTCTGTCCCACACACAGCTCTAGGGGGAGATCTTTTACGTGCAGAACGGGACTCGTTCCTGCTCTTTTCAGAAACTTCTGTGAGGAGGTGGTCTACGTGGGGAGAAAAGGTGTTTTCTGGAGTCCTGAGCCCCTCCCCCCACCCCAGCTCTGAGTTGCCCAGGCCTCTCTTTGGGGTTTGGGGGTCTGTAGCTGAAGTCTTCTCCACGCTCACCCCCTCCCCAGATACCCCCTGGGTGGACAGGAACCTCCCCATCTTTCAGGGTCGTTGTCAGAAAGCTTGGTGGGCAAGAGCAAAAAACAAAAGGCCTAACTGCAGATGTAGAAATAAACCCTGAGCCCTGGACCCCCAGCTGGCCAGTTCATGCTGCAAACAGCGCTCAGGCCTCCCTCCTCCCCCCCACCCTCAAGGTCTGTCTGGTCGGGAGGCTTCTCCCGCTCACCACGCTGCACAGCCGTCAGGGAAGCAAAGCAATTGTCCCATCTTACAGGTGGGTGAGCTGAGACCCTGAGGGAGGCAGCAACACATCCAGAACCTCACAGCCAGGAAGAGGGGGAGCCACACAGCCAGGTGGCTCTGCCTGCTCCCGACTGGGCTTCAGACTCGAGGTCATTTCTGCACTATTCTTTGACCTCCCTGCCAGCATCCGGCCGTCCCTTCTTCCCGACAGATAATCAAGCTCCCTCAGCCTATGGCACCGCCTCAGCATCTGCCACATTTGCCCCCCACGCCCCGCCCCGCGCACACACATCTACCTCTTGGGGGCTTCCGACCCACATCCGCCAGACCATCCCCACCCCACTCACCCTGGGCGGCAGCTATCTCCTGGAGAGAGTGGGTCATCTGGGTGAAGGCGTCATGCAGATGGCTTCTGTCATCGTAGTCTGGGAGTAAGGGCGGAGGGCAGAGGCTGGGAAAAGCAGTCCCCTCAACACCACGTCCAAAGTGTGGAGATTCTCTGTCTCTCTAAGATACCTTCTGTCTCCGAGTCTCTGTCCAACCCCCCCCCCCCCCCGCCACTGCTATCCTGCCCTCTCTGAGTCTGTCCCCTATCTCTGAGTCTATCCCCCCATCTCTCTCCTCCCTTGAGTCTGTCCCCCTACACCTCTGTTCTCCTCCTCTGAGTCTGTCCCCCATCTCTGTTCCCCCCCGTCTATCCCCCCATCTCTGTCCTCTCCTGAGTCTGTCCTCCATGTCTATACTATTCCCTTCTGAGTCTGTCCCCCCAAATGTCTGTCCTCCCCCGAGTCTGTCCCTCACTCTCCATCCTGCTCTAAGTCTGCCCCCACCATCCCCTCTCTGTGTGAATCCCAGTGGTTCTCAAGGCACTCGGGGCCCTCCCTGCACATACCCCCCGGGACCCCGGAGGAGACTGGCAGGTCTCCTCACTGATTTCAATGTCGGCGAGGTCCGCAAAGGCGCTGCTGAATGCCTCCTGACATTTCTGCAGCTCGGGGCCCTGTATACCAGCAAAGATCTGGCAGATGCGGGTGCGTTCCTTATAGGATGTGAAGCAGATCAGACAGGCCCAGGCGGGGGCCCTGAAGACCGTGAGGGCCACCAGGGCACACGGGACAGCGCTGTCTTGGGCCAGCAGGGCCATAGTGGAGGGTCTAGGCCCGGGGAGAAGCTGGTGACCTTTGTGAGGTCACCATGGTGGGGGGGAGGGGCACGTGGTCTAGGGTCAGAGGTCGGATTTCTGTGGCTGGCCAAACGTCAAGCTCTGGGTTTTCCAGGAGAAAGGGTGTGAGCGGCCAGGGGTCAGGTGGGCAATCCCCAGGCTTGTGGTTGGTCCGGACGCCAGGCTCCCAAGAACCTCACCTGTGACCCTGGATGTCCTCACAGGTTAAAGGGTCTCAGGGACCCAGAGGCCGGCAGTGTGGTGTGGGGTGGCCTGACAGGCACTGGCGTGGGGTGGGGGTGTGGGGTCAGAGTGGAGATGGCACAGAGGTACTGTGAGATCCCGAGAGACAGGAGCTGAGACATGGAGGGATGCCAGAAAACACAGTAAGAGAGAGATGAAGACAGAGTCTGAGAGGCCGCTGTGCAGACACACAGAAGACTCCAGAGACACAGTGGAGATGGAGAGACAGCCCAGCTCCTCCACCCAGGGTCCCCCCGGCATGGGGCAGCGGTCCGGGGCTGGGGTCCCCGCCGGGCGTCCCGTGCAGGGCGCAGCCTGGGGAAAGCTAGGAGGCCGTATAGTGATCTCCGTGGGTGTCCTCCTCAACTATACAACCTCCTACCTCAGCCCGGGGGGCGCGGCAGGTGGACAGACAGACGGATGGACGGACAGATGGGGGCCAGGAGGACCAGGGAGGGCGGGGAGGGCCGGGAAGACCCCAGCCGCGATGGTGAGCCCCCGACACGGACCCACAGACTCGAGCTTGTGTGCGGCGAAGGCCCCGCAAGGTCGGTTCTACGGGTGGGTGCCAGGACCCAGGAATCCGGGCCCCCGGCCCCCTCCTCCCCCAGGAACCCAGGAATCAGTCCCTTGGCCCCTTCCTCAGCAGGGACCCAGGAGTTCAGGCCCCTAGTCCCTTCCTCCTCAAAGGGCCCTGGAATCCAGGCCCCCCCCAGCCACCTCCTCCCTCAGACCCGGGAGTCCAGCCAGGCCTGCCTCCCTGGGGAAGACATGGCCTGGCTTCCCGGATGCAGAGTCAGAGGGAGCCTCACCTGTTTTGGAGTTGGGCCCCTTGGGCAAGCAGCTCCCTACCTACCTGTCAGATTCTGGAATCCAGGACTAGGGCGGAGGCGGGGATATGAAACCTTCGAACATCTCTGGATATTTTTCCCCTCTCTCATTTCTTCTTTTGGCCTCCCATCGTTTATAATGATGACAGCTGTGATCCCTGAGCGCTAACACTGCCCCAGGCCTAGTAAGGTGCTGTCGGCTCCCCCCATTGGGCAGGTGAGAAGGCCACCTTGCACTGCCCCACGAGGGGGGAGGCTGGGCCAGAGCAAGTGGGAGGGGCCGGGCCTGGTAGGCTCCGGGGCGGGCACCCAGCCTCCCCACCCGAGGGCTAAAGGTAGCCCGTCTGTGCACCTGCAGGCAGCAGGTCGGTCCCTCCGTCCAGTTCTGTCTGTCCCTCGCTCTAGCTCCATCTTTCTGGCAGTCTCCTCCTGCTGTCTGTTCCTGCTGCGCCTGGTGTCCGTGTCAGCTCCCAGCTCACCTGGTCTCTACCTCCTTCTGCGTCTGTTTCTCCCGGCTCCGCATTGCTCATTCCCCGCTCTCGGCCTTCTCTCTCGGCCTCGCTCAGTCTGTTTCTCCCCTCCTTGGTTCCGGCACTCTCCCTCGCAGATGGCCTCTCCCTCTTTTCTCCTTCCTTATTCTTTTTCTTTCCCTTCTGTCTTTCTTCCTCCCTTGTCCTCCTCCCTCCCTCTCTCTTTGTCTCTCATGCTCTCAGTCTCTTTCTTCCTCAATGTCTCTGTCTCTGGCCGTCTCCCTTCTCCTCTCCCTTTCTCTCCATCTCTGTCTCCCTCTGTCTCTTTCCTCCCTTCCTTCCCACCCCCTTCTTTCTCCCTCCCTTCTCCTTCGCCCCCTCTCTGCCTCTCTCTTCGCGTCTCTCTCTCTCTCTCTCTCTCTCTCTGTCTTTCTCCTTCCCTCTCTCCCTCCCCCTCACAGCTCAGAGCCAGGTCTGGAGCTGGGGGTGGGGTGGGGGTGGTGGTTGGAGAAGGGGCCCAGGGCTGGGGTAGCGACCTGCTGAGGAGGGGGAGGAGAGGCGGGAAGGGGGCGGAGGAGGAAAGGAGGAGATGGGGGGCCAGAGTCGGTCCGGCTCTCATCCCCCTTCCCTCCTTCCCAACCTCCCAGACCCTCAGGCGGGGGCGAGAGTCAGGCCAAGGTGGGGAGGAAGGGGAAGGGAGGAGGCTGCCCCCGCCCCCCCACAACCTGGCCCAGAGCCCAGGCCGGGTTCCCAGCATGCCCCGGGGCTGCCTGGGGCCTGAGGAGGGGGTGAGAGGGGAGCTGAGAATCTTAAAGATTTGCAGGACCCGAGCATCTCCCCACTCCCCCCCCCCAAATTTCTCCTTGGGGAAACTGAGACGCAGAGAAAACCGTCAGGACTTGTTCAAGGTCACCGGACACGGCGCTGATGGAGACACGAACTCCCTGGGCCCATAGGCCCGATTTGGGGAGGGGGTTGGCGCTGGACTTCCCTCAGGTCTGGGTCCCCCTCCCCCTCTCTGCAGACCCTGGGGAGCCCCCAAGGGTCAGAGAGCAGACCCAAACAGTCTGGCACCATGGCAACCGGCTGGCCCCGCCCCCTTAACCCCCAGAGGGCTGGGATCCAGCTGGGGCTTAAAGAGGAGGTGGGGACGCCTGGGTTCGGGGGAGGAAGGGGCAAGGGGCCCGGACTCCGCCGTTTTGTGAAGGGTGGGGGCTGGGCTGTGGATTCCCAGGTCTGAGGGAAAAAGAGGCCCGAGGCCCAGTCTCTCTCGGGTCCTGGGGTAAAGAGGGCTAAGGGTTCGGATTCTGGGGGAGGGGGCTGGGTTGCGGACTCCCAGGTCTGAAGGAGGAGGGGGCTGAGGCCTGGAATCCCAGGTCCCCAAGGGAGCCTGGATGCTGGGCCTCTCCTCCGCCAGACATCCCCTGCCCCCGCCGCTGACCCTGGCCTGTCTGGCAGCCCAGACAACCTCCCCCCCCCTCCTCCGCCCCCACCTCGCACGGCTCACCCTTGACCCCTCAAAGCCCCGCAGCCCCTTCCCTGCCCCTCCCCCTCCCCTCCAGCCAGACGTTAACCCTTCCGCTGCCAGAGGCACCTCCAAAGCCAACCTCTCTCCCTCCACCTCCCCTGAGGGCTCGGGCGGGCATCTTGCCCCAGTGTCCTCCAGCCTCCGCGTCCAGCTACCCCGGCCCCAGCTCCCTCCTCCTCTGGAATCCGGGAGGCGTTCCCCGCCCTCTCCTCCTCCGGACCCCGGAATCCAGGCCCCCAGCCCCCTCCTCCGAGGATTCAGGAGTCTGGGTCCCCAGCCCCCTCCTCCTCCAAGAACCCAGAAACCCAGGCCGCCGCGGCCTCCTCCCCCTGGGACCCCGGGTACGGGCCCCAGCGCCCTACCCCCGCCCCCCGCCGCCCCACCCCCCGCCCGCTTTCCGCAGACTCACGGCTCCGCCGCTCCCGCGTCGGAGGGCAGGGGCTCCCCGGCCAGCCCCCAGGCCGCGCCGCGCCGCGCCCGCCGCCGCCGCCGCCCGCTCTCCATCCTCTCCCCGCCTCCGCCGCCCGACGGCCTCTCCCCTTCCTCCCGGCGGCCCCGCCATCCTCCTTCCCTCCTCCCGACTCCCTCCGGTCCGCGTCTCCGCCCGGGACCCCGCGGGCCGGCCCCCTCCCCGGGCGCCCCCGCCCGGCCCCTCCCCGCCGCCGGCCGGGCCCGGCCTGCCTCCCCCGGCCCCGGAGCTGGCCCCGGTCCAGGGGAAAAAATTCCATCCAGCCCCGGGGAGGAGGCGCGGGCGGGGGAGGGAGCGCGCGGGGAGGCCGGCCGGGAGCGTGACGCAGGGCGGAGGGAAGGGACAAAAGGGGCCGGGGCGGCGGGGCGCCGCGCTCCACTTCTCCCTCCCTCCGCCTCCTGCGGCCGGCCCGGCTCTCCCCTCTCCGCTTTCTCCCGCGCCCTCCACCTCTGCGCCCTCGCCTTGTCGCCGCGGTCGCCGCCTCCTGCGCGGTGCATTCTCCTCCCGGTCTCTCCGTCTCTGTGTCTCTCCTCTTCCTCCCCCCCCCCCCCGCCCCAGCGGGGTCTGCTCCCCTCCTCGCTCTCCCCCCTTCCTGCCCTCCCAGCCTCCTTCCCCTCCCTCCGCTTCGCCACCCCCCGCCCCCCGCGCTGGGGCCCCAAAGGTGAATCAGACCCATAGCTGCCCTTGCAGACGGAGCTCACAGTCTGACGGAGGAGACAGCCTCAGACGCAGACAGTTCCAATGCAGGGCGATCGGGGTATGACAGAGCCAGAGGCCAGCGGCTGTGCGAGCCCAGGGGAGGAAGGAGCCCTTTCGGCTGGAGACAGCCGAAGGGACCTCCGAGAACCGGGAGAAGTTACATCTGGATGGCCGAGAGGGGGGCTGGCCGCAGCAAGGACGTTCCTGGCAGAGGCTCTAAGGCAGGGAACCGGGGGCGATTCCGGGAGGACCGCAAAGCAGTCAAGTCCGCCTGGAGCCTTAGAGGACAGGAGCCGAGGAGCTCCGAAGATGCGGCTGAGGCGGTGGGCGGGGCCAGGCTCGAGAGCGTTTTGAAGGCCAGGCTGGGAACTTTCTCCTGGGGGTGACCGGGAGCCGTGGAGGGTGGTAGTCAGGTCTGGACGTCAGAGAGACCCCTCTGGGGCCCTGTGGGGGATGGGTGGAGGGGGCGGATGCCCGGGCTGGGGCTGGGACCCTGCGGACAGAAAGGAGAGGGTGGGGCAGAGAATGTGTGCCGGCAGGAGGGACTGGGCACTGACCGACTGTGGGCGTGATGGGGAGGGGAAGACGTGAAGAAGACACAGCCACCAGGAGTCTGGCCCAGGAACTGAGGGGACAGAAGTTGTTCCCAAATGGGAACCAGGAGGAAGAGGGAACTGGGGAGGATAGGTGCTATGCGCAGCTTGGAACTTTGTGGGCGTTTGGGTCAGGGGACGTTTAGGGAACACATTCAGGCAGCGGTGGGTATGTGATTCTAGGGCTCCAACAGTGAAAAATGCGTTTGCCTTCCACCCTGCCCCCCAGACACCCAGTACTTGCTGGAGATCGCTTAGGCTTACCAATTTCTTGTGTATCTTTTCAGCCGAATTCTATGTATCTATGCACATATGTTATGCCACCCCTTTCTCTTTTTTTTTGTCCCCAGCTGGGATCACATTGTCCTACACTTTGCTTTTTTAACACTGCGTCTTGAAGAGCCTCCCCTATCCATGCTTATAGACCCAACTTCTCCATTTTAGGGGCTATATAGTATTCCATTGCATACATTATCCATACTTAACTCAGGCAATTGGGAGATTTGTTTTCTTGCATACAGAAACTAATGCTTATGCATATGCAAATTACTTCTTTTAAAAAATGTTTATCTATTTATTTTGAGAGAGAGAGAACGCATGCGCACACACGAACTGGGGAGGAGCAGAGAGAGAGAATGCCAAGCAGGCTCCACACCATTGGCACATTGCGGGATTCCGTGCGAAGCTCAGGAACCCTGATACCATGACCCAAACCGAAATCAAGAGTTGGATGCCTAACGGACTGAGCCACCCAGGAGCCCCATTTGTTTTTTATTTTTGTTTTTATTTTTTACTGATTTCTTCCGATGCTCTTAAGCCTCTGAACTCAGATATTGGATACTGACCTCAAAGTCTTTTAAATTTTGTTTTTAATTACTAACGATAGGAATAATGGCAATGACAACACATACCCTTTGCTGAGTGTCTAGTTTGGGGTGGGACCTGGGCTTGGTATTTGTTATAAATCAGATCATCCAGTCATCACAGCAATCTTACTATTTTTAAAATATTTTTAAAATTATTTTATTTATTTTATTTAATATGAATATTTTAGATTTAAATTTTATTTAAATTTAAATATAATTAAAATTAAATTTATTAATATTTTAAATTTAAAATTAATATTTAATATTTTTAATATATTTTTAAAATTTTTTTTAATGTTTATTTATTTTTGAGACAGAGAGAGACAGAGCATGAACGGGGGAGGGGCAGAGAGAGAGGGAGACACAGAATCAGAAACAAGCTCCAGGCTCTGAGCCACCAGCCCAGAGCCCGACGCGGGGCCCGAACTCACGGACTGCGAGATGGTGACCTGAGCTGAAGTTGGACGCTCAACGACTGAACCACCCAGGCCCCCCCAAATATTTTTGATTTAGAGGGAGAGCGTGGGGGGTGGGGGGAGGAGGGGCAGAG
This sequence comes from Acinonyx jubatus, assembly GCF_027475565.1. NCBI lineage: Eukaryota > Metazoa > Chordata > Mammalia > Carnivora > Felidae > Acinonyx > Acinonyx jubatus. The sequence continues at coordinate 54,346,782 of NC_069396.1, read as the reverse complement.
AGCAGGAGAGAGAAAATCCCAAGCAGGCTCCAGGCTGTCAGCACAGAGCCCTATGTGGGGATTGATCTCATCGTGACCTAAGCTGAAACCAAGAGTTGGACGCTCAACCGGCTGAGCCACCCAGGCGCCCCTCAGAGCAGTCTTACTATTGGAATTGTTTTATCTCTGTGTAAGGATGAGGCAACTGAAGTTCTGAACAGGGAGTTAGCCAACCTCCAAAGTGAATGGCAATGGCAGGACTTGAACCCTGCTCTCTGTGGCTCCACGGTCCATGCCTCTCCTTTGGAGGTGAGCTGCCTCTGCAAAAATATGCAGCTTACTTGGGATTAGTATTTGGCTCCTGTCATGCACACGAATTCACATGGGAGAAAAAGGACATTCTGTCAGGCCCTACACCTTGATTTGGTATCCAGAATTACTGTCACTCTGCATTTACCCCAGATGCCCTATAGTCTGGACAGGACAGTAACTGCACCACCCTGCTGTCTCCTTTTCCTGGCTCTGATCCTGTCATGTTGTGATTCTCGGTGTCTGGGTCTGGCTCTGGGAATTCACTGAGGGCACCATCTAGGCCTGAGTCATCTCTGTGTCCTCACTATCACCCAGCATAGGGTGTGGCTCATAGCAGGGGCCCAGGAAAGGGTTTGCTAACGAAATGGAGGGATAGATGAATAACAAACAGCTTTATGGGTTGGGTTGCCTTGGGACTTGCTTAAGCCTCTGGGGTAAAAGAACATACATAATTCCCGTTGGTTCCTAAAACATAAGGCCTACATTCTCATTGGTTAGTGAGTCACAGGACCAACTGTTTCCATCATTCTCTGATATAGAGTTTTCGACTTCCTTGGCACCTAAGACTCAGCTGACCCGTTCCCACTAATCGCTGAGACTCAGGACCCACCATTCCAACCAATCCCTGAGAGTCATGACCCACCCTTCCCATCAGCTCCTGGGACTCAGGACCCACCTTCCCATCAGCCCCTGAGACTCTGGATCTACCTTTCCCGTCAACCCTGGAGACACCAAGGCCACCATTTTCATCAGACATTGGCATACAAATACTGTTGTTCTTTTCAGTCCCTGAGACCCAACATCTATAATTCCTATACCCCTAGGATACAGGGCCCACCATTCCCACCAACTCCTGAGATACAAGTTCTGCCATAATTATTATCCCTTGGAACAGTGTGCCAATGGAAAATAGAACCATCCCACCCATCACAAATACATCCCCACGATCCCAGAACAGGAACTATTAGCCATGAAGACATCTGTCTTGAAGTAGGTCTGAGTCAATAATTCACTGATTAATACTGTAGAAAAGAAGGCACCAGGTCATGAAGAACATCAAAGTAGCAGAGAATCCTTCCATATGAGGGATCAAACCCAAACCCGAGATAATCCTACAGTACCGCCAGAAAATCCTTCCACTCGGGGGTTAAACTCCAAACTCAAGATAATCCTACAGCACCACTTAATCCCCACAGGTGCGATAATCCTCAGGCTGGCAGAGCAACCAAAATACCAGATGATCCAAATGCAACACAAGCTCCGGTTGCACCATTAAGTTATCCCAGATGGGCACTTGCCCCTCGTAGGACTTGGGGACAGGGGCACCTTTTCTGTGTGTGTGTGTGTGTGTGTGTGTGTGTGTGTGTCTGTCTGTCTGTCTGTGTGGCAGGTGCAGAGAACACAAAGCTTTGTCCCTTTATTAACCCTTTCCTGGGCGGAGGGTAGGAAACATGGGAGGGATTTTGAAGGGAGAGTTTCTCCGCAGCCTGTTTCTTCCCCTTAGGGCCATGCCTTCTGTTCATCCAAATAGTGAAGGACCTCCAGCTACCCTGTTTTTTGTTTTTTTTTTTTTTTTGCATCTCTTCAAAAGGTAGGGAGGGTGGTTCTGAGGTTCAAGGAGACTGGCGTGGATGGGTGGTTTTCCAAGCCCCTAAGCGGCCATCTACTTCCGCTTCCTCTGGTAATACAGCCTCTTTGGTGTACGAAATCCACCCATGTGACTCTACTGAGAATGTTCTGGGACTAATGCAACTTCCATTCCGCAAAACATGTGGTCTGGGCATTTGACCCAACACAGGCCAATCAGAACATTCATTTGTGTCCCCCCCGACCCTGAAACAGAACTGATTAGAATCCAAGCTTTTACTTTTTAATCTTAAAAAAAAATTTTTTTAGAGGATTTTAAGACTCATAACCCTGAGATAAAGAGTTACATGCTCCACTGACTGAGGCAGCCAAGCGCCTCTTTACTTTTTTATTTTGACGCCTCGTTTTGTTATTTATTTTTTATTTATTTGGTCTTATAAAATATACAAGCATTAAAAAAATTTTTCTTTAACGTTATTTGTTTTTGGGAGAGAGAGAGAGAGAGTGCGCCTCGGGGAGGGGCACAGAGAGAGGGAGACACAGAATCTGAGGCAGGCTCCAGGCTCTGTGCTGCTAGCACAGAGCCTGACCCAGGGCTTGAACCCACGAACTGCAACTGAGCCACCCAGGCACTCCAAGTATACAAGCATTTGTACACACATGTAGTGTTTTTGTTTTCCAAGAACAGAATTATATTGTATATAGCAAAGTGTTTAAGAGCACAGATTCTGAAGCCAGGCTGAATCCTGGCTCAACCATTTTCTTAGCTGTGTCTTTTTAGGCCTCAATTTTGGCATCAGTGAAATGGGTATGATAATTAATAGTACCTACATCACAGGATTGAGATATGAGGATTACAGGAGTTAATACGTATAAAGTGCTTAAGACAGTGTCTGGCTCCTAGTAAGCCACAGATAGGATTATCTGTTGTTATTATTCCCACAAAAAATAGAAAGCTAGCTCTTTAGTCTAACTTCTACATAAACATGCACAGCATTTTCTAGAAACAGGACAATTTATACTTATGGAAATATTGTTTACTACATTCTTCCTCCTCTCCCTCCTCTTTCTTTTTCCTTTGCTTGCTTTTTTTTTTAAGGTCTTTATTTATTTTTTTTTTTAATGTTTATTTATTTTTGAGAAAGAGAGCGAATGAGCACAAGTAGGGTAGGGGCAGAGAGAGGGAGAGGCCGAGGATCCGAAGCAGGCTCTGTGGCTCAGCGCAGAGCCGTATTTGGGGCTTGAATTCATGAACCGGGAGATCATGACCTGAGCCCAAGTCAGACCCTTAACCACCCGAGCCACCCAGGCGCCCCTAGCTTGTCTTTTCTCGACTCCTTCCTTCTTGTCCACACCCCAGGCACCTCTTCACCCTGAATTACATATGGTATCTGTCATGGGTTGAATTATGTGCCACCCACCCCTATGTTGAATTCTTAACTCCCAGTACCTGTGAATGTGACCTGATTTGGGGGTCTTTAAGATGTAATCAAATTAAGATGAGATCATACTAGAGTAGAGTGAGCCTTAAATCCAATGACTGGTATCTTTTTTTTTTTTTTAATGTTTATTTATTTTTGAGAGAGAGACACAATGCGAGCAGGGAAGGGACAGAGCGTGAGGGAGACACAGAATCTGAAGTAGGCTCCAGGCTCTGAGCTGTCAGCACAGAGCCCGACGTGGGGCTCGAACTCACAAACCGTGAGATCATGACCTGAGCCGAAATCAAGGGTCAGATGCTCAACCAACTGAGCCACCCAGGTGCTCCTAAGATCATAATAGCCACTTTTAAATTTAAGCATCCTGGTGTAAGGGGAGTGAAAACCTTGTGTGTGCATTCAAAGTCAAAATTTTATCTGTCAGTTGAAGTGTGTGTATATGTGCGCGCGTTGAGTAATTACATAATTACAGGAGTAAGACGCTGAAATAATTAATGATGATTGCAGGCTGTAGGTTGGGTTTTCAGGAAAGGGACTCTGAAAAAGAAATTAGGGTTTAGGATATGAACTGGGGAGCGCTGTCAGGTTCAGCAGCGTAAAGGGGGGCAGGGAGAGGAAGAAGCTGAACTATGATACCTCATCTAGTCCCACAGGCAGCTAGAGCTGAATGCCCCCAGGCACGTGTCTCAAGAGGCAAGAGGACCAAGTCTTTGTATTACACATTGACCTGGCATTGGATGTGGGCTGCCCCTAGGGAGGGGCTGTGACCGAGGGCAAGGGAGTGGGCAAGGCAGTCTGAGGGCAGTCTCTGGGACGGGCACTCAGCTGCAAGACCTCAACACCCTCAGCAGTGTCCTGGAGGGGAAGTCTGTCCATTATAGCATGCCTTTTACATGCCCCAAACAAATTTTGAGAGCTTCCGTGTAATTATGTAAATCAGGAAGGAGAGTGAGTGTTGGTGTGAATATTAAAGGTGCTTCAGGGGCGCCTGGGTGGCTCAGTCCGTTAAGCGTCTGACTTCAGCTCAGGTCACGATCTCATGGTCCGTGAGTTCGAGCCCCGCGTTGGGCTCTGGGCTGATGGCTCAGAGCCCGGAGCCTGTTTCTGATTCTGTGTCTCCCTCTCTCTCTGCCCCTCCCCCATTCATGCTCTGTCTCTGTCTGTTTCAAAAATAAAATAAACGTTAAAAAAAAATTAAAAAAAAAAATAAAGGTGCTTCATTCAGATACCATTAGGAAGACAGTTTTCTCCTCTTGCAATGGACAAATTCCTGTAAAAATGTGAAGAATAAATAACGTGAGGCAAAACAGCAAAGATCAGATCGAATGGAAATTCAGAGATCATTTCTATGGCAGGCAGCCTTCTTTGTACAATTGTTTTGTATTCTGCCATTCATACTATTAAAAATAATCTTTAATAACTATATTTGATTTTTTAGTTATTTAATTGTATTTTTAAAAAGTATTACTTCAGGGGTGCCTGGGTGGCTCAGTCAATTAAGTGTCCAACTCTTGATCTCGGCTCAGGTCTTGATCTCAGGGTTTTGAGTTCAGGCCCTGTGTTGGGCTCCACACTGGGCATGAAGCCTACTTAAAAAAAAATAAAAAATAGGGGCTTCTGAGTGGCTCAGACAGGTAAGCATCCAACTCTTGATTGCAGCTCAGGTCATGATCTCACAGTTTGTGGGATCAAGCCCCACGTTGGACTCTGCACTGGCAGCACAGAGCTTGCTTGGGATTCTCCCTCTCTCTCTCTCAAAATAAATAAACATTAAAAAATTATAATGAAATAAAAAGTTAAAAATAAATAAATAAATGGTAAAAAGTATTCCTTCACATTTGTGAGGATGAATTTTAGAAGTTTGACAGCTTTGCTGACTTAAATTTCTTGAAGTGGAAATAAAACTCTCTAAAATTATGTACAACAACTTGTATGATAAATCACCTTTGATCCAGACATAATAGTGAATGCAAAGAGCATGAGGAAAATAGGAAAGTGTTAGAAAATTAGATCCGCTGAATACGTGTTGTTCTTACCAATCAAACCTCAAAACAACATATTTTATAAGAATACTTTTGAGGGGTGTCTGGGTGGCTCAGTCGGTTAAGCATCCAACTTTGGTTCAGGTCATGATCTCGCTGTTCCCGAGTTCAAGCCCCACGTCAGGCTCTGTGCTGACAGCTCAGAGCCTGGAGCCTGTTTCAGATTCTGTGTCTCCCTCTCTTTCTGCCTCTCCCCTGTTTGCACTCTCTCTCTCTGTCTCTCTCTCTCTCTCTCTCTCTGTCTCTCTCTCTCTCTCTCTCTCTCTCTCTCTGTCTCTCTCAAAAACAAACATTAAAAAAATTTTTTAATAAAGTAAAAGAATATTTTGGAAGGATAATTTATATAGATACAAGTGCATATATTAAGTTTTGAGCCTATTAAGGCCAAAAGCTTACATCACAGCTGCCAAGTTGACTGCAAAATACTGTCAACTGTTTTCAGAAGTGGAAAATGAATGATTTTCAAAATTTGCCCAAGCTATTAGTCCCACAAGTTCTTTCTAGAAAACATAGTTTGAAAAATTGTCTGGATCTTATTAAGCTGTGCACAGACTTCCTGTGTGTATTACTTCCGTATCTTGTACATGGAACATTTGGATATGAAGAAACCATCAGGTATCTTTTTATCTGATTTGCAATGAAAAATTTTTAAATTTATTTATTTTGAGAGAGAGAGAAAGAGAGCACATGTACATGCACGAGCGGGGGAAGGGGCAGAGAGAGAGGGAGAGAGAATCCCAAGCAGGCTCTGAACTGTCAGCACAGAGCAAGATGTGGGACTTGATGTCACGAACCGTGACATCATGACCTGAGCTGAAATTGAGTCAGATGCTTAACTGACCGAGCCACCCAGGTGTCCCTGATTTATAATGAACTTAACCCTGTTTCTACTTGATTGCTGAGATATTTCTAGGTCTTATACATAGTTAATAAGACAGTGAATATGGCTTATGAAATATATGTGGAATGGAAAAGCAGTGTTGTCATTGATAATGGAACGAAAATGGAGAAGGCTATGAGGGAATTAGAAACTGCAAGCGTATTATGATGTGTTCACACTCTTTAGCTGTGTGTCTAAAGTGACTGGAGCTCAGTACCAGGTGAACAATTACCGGCCATAAGCAGAAAGATGGTGGGCTACACTGTTATGGTTCTTCTTCAGCCAAAATCAATCTCATGACATACAATAGGTTTTGGAACTGCATTCAAACAAAATGGCAAAAAAACTTTTCTATGTCCAAAGGCCCACTTGAGCAAAAGAAGATATTTTTTATTTTTTAAAGTTTATTAATTTTTTTTTTTTTTTTTTTTTAGTAATCTCTACACCTAAGGTGGAGCTTGAACTTATGACCCCGAGATCAAGAATCTCATGCTCGGGGTGCCTGGGTGGCTCAGTTGGTTAAGCATCCGACTTCAGCTCAGGTCATGATCACGCAGTTTGTGGGTTTGAACCCTGCATCCCGCTGTGTGCTGACAGCTCAGACCCTGGAGCCTGCTCTGGATTCTGTGTCTCCCACTCTCTCTGCCCCTCCCCGACTCGTGCTGTCTGTCTCTCTCTCTCTCTCTCAAAAATAAAACATCAAAAAATATTACAAAAAAAAAAAAAAAACCAACAGAAGGTCATGCTCTTCCAACTAAGCCAGCCAGGTGCCCCAAGAAGAGATTTTATGGTATACTCTGCATGGCAATATTAACATATCAAGACTTCCTGACAACTGAGAGTTGCTTATAGAAAAAGCGGTTGGTTTATCTGATGAGCCTACTGAAGAGGTAGCCAAACCAAGGTGCTTGGAGCATGGAGGTAGTCTATACAGATAGGTGTTATAAAAAGTTGGTCGCCATCCTGCTCCTACCAAGGTGCCAAAGTTGGTGTGTAGCTGTTGAAAACCAGGCTCACAGATGGAAATTCAGACCTCATTCTTGTAGTGTAGGTGTCTTCTAAAATGGCTCCCAATGATCTCCACTTCCTGGTATTCATGCCCTTGTGTAACCCAGCTCCCCTGAGTATGGGCCGCACCCATTGACTTGCTTATAACTCATAGAATATGGTGAAAGTGATGGGATGTCATTTCATTTCCAAGATCAGGTTACAAAGGCCTGGGATTTCTGTCAAATTCTCTCTATTGCTTTCCTGGCTTTCATTATTAATGAAGTAAGTGGCTATACTGTGATCTCCCATTTTGGAAGGACCTAGGTATTAAGAACCTGAGGGAATCCTAGCAAGGAACTGAGGCACTCGGTACAACCTCCTATGAAGAATGTTGCACAAAACCAATGAATGAGCTTGGAAGTGAGTCATTCCAAGTAGAGCCTTCAAACGAGACTGCAGGTCTTGGATCAGCACCTTGGTTTTAGCCTAGTGAGAAAGTATGAAACAGAAGACTGAGATAAGCTATGCTCAGACCCTTGACTCACAGAAACCTTGAGATAATAAATGTGTTGGGTTTTTTTTCTTTTAATTAAGTAGTCTCCACACCCAACGTGGGGCTTGAACTCATGACCCTGAGATCAAGAGTCACATGCCCTACCAACCGAGCCAGCCAGGTGCCCCAATAAATGTGTTGTTTTAAGCTGCTTAGTTTTGGGATCATTTGTTACACAGCAAAAGATGACTAATACAGTTTTGACATCCTGGAAGTCAATGGCCTTGCTCCATTGTCATGTTTCTCATTCGAGATGGAAGAACAGATTATTCCTGAGTAATTATGCGAAGTAGCCAGTGCCTGCAAAAACCTCAGGGGAAAAGAAAAAAAAATGTGAGAGAGGGCAGGGCTTTCTCGCTTTTGATAATGTCAGGCTGGGTTATTTCAATCAGCCCTTCTACTGAAAACAACTAAAAGCACTGGATAAAATGCTAACAACAGTGCTTGCAAAATCATGAAAGATAGGACAATCTAGTGAGGAGTTTCCCAGGTTAGGGTTTTTTTTTTAATTTTTTTAATGTTTATTTATTTTTGACAGAGAGAGACAGAGAGAGACAGAGCATGAGTGGGGGAGGCAGAGAGCAAGGGAGACACAGAATCTGAAGGAGGCTCCAGGCTCTGAGCTGTCAGCAGAGAGCCCGACGCGGGGCTTGAACCCACCAACTGTGAGATCATGACCTGAGCCAAAGTCGGATGCTCAACCAACTGAGCCATCCAGGTGCCTCTCCCAGCTTAGGTTTATTAAGGGGGAACTCAGAGAAATAAGAAAAGCCTTCTGAGCTGCTTTGATTATGAAAATGAGCCATAGTTTTCAACAGGCTCCCGGAATGAAGGGAACCCAGATCAAAGTGGTACCCCGCTGGTGCCATGGCAAATGGAAAAGCAAACTTACACCCTCTCTGGAGGAAGGTTCTTAAATCACAAAAAGAAAATGGTCCCAGCTGGAAGGTGTGAGATGGACAGAGCAAGAAAGTGGTCAATGTATAGATGTTTCCATCAGAATCTCACTGTGAAACTCATGGCCCTGTGAAGGGCTCAGTTGAACATAAGCTAATGGCCCAATTAAACATAACTAGTTACAGAGGTGTGGCAGGATGAAGAGGTCCAGTAAGGGATAGTGGGATTTCTGGTACCAGCAATGGTGGGGAGCCATTACCACCCCCAGATCTGATGGGACAAGGAAGGAAACGATGGTACCTGAAGCCAGTGAGACATGTAGGCTTGGAGGATGGGTCTCTTAGGATGGTCTGGAGAAACAGAACCAATAGGGTATAGATACATAGGAAGAGATTGTTTATATGGAATTGGCTTATGCAATTATGGAGGCTGGGAAGTCCCACAATCTGTTCCATCAAGCAGACACTAAAAACATTCCCAAACAGGCTGATGGTGGCTTGGTCCGTTAAGCATCCGACTCTTGATTTCAGCTCAGGTCATGATATCCCAGTTCGTGAGTTCGAACCCCACGTCCGGCTCTGTGCTGACAGCACTGAGCCTCCTTGGGATTCTCTCTCTCTCTCTGCCCCTCCCCTGCTCACGCTCTCTCTCAAAACAAATAAATAAACATAAGAAAAGCATTCACAAAAATGTAAAACAATGCCATTCTTTTCATTGGCTTTTGTTTTAAAAGAGTGTTTTCTATTAAATACATTCTTTGTGTTAACTTGTAATTTTAAAATGTGATTTTTAAATGAATTAATACATAAATATTTTGAAAGTGACTCTATTTTAATTCCTCATAAGGTGCGTATTCATAGTTATAAACTGCATAAGCCAAAGAAAGCTCTTGGGGCTCTCAATACTTCTTTTTTTCATAGCGTAAAGACGTCCTGAAACTGAAAAGTCTGGGGCCTGCTGAGAAGCGTACAACTATGTATAGAATTCTCACACACACTGTGTTGCAGAAAATAAGATACAAAAGGATACAGAAAGTCTTGTTTCATATGCATAAATACCTATCCTTGAAAACAGGCAAAAGAAAACTAAGTGAAGGCATTAAAAAGACTCAGAGCAAAGGTGCCTGGTTGGCTCAGTCTGTTGAGCATCTGACTTTGGCTTGGTCATGATCTCATGGTTTGGGAGTTCAAGCCCTGCATTGGGCTCTCTGTCTCAAAGATAAATAAACATTAAAAAAAAAAAAAAGAAGATTGAGGACAAGTTTATCAAAAAGTTAGAATGTTGCAAACTTCTGCAGGTGTGGAGGAGTTACCATTGAAGAAAAGGAAAACACATGCATGAGATTCTGAAATATTGTGTATATTTCATTTCTTGACCTATGTGACAATAGACTGTTGAATTTTTTTTAATGTTTTTATTGATTTTTGAGACAGAGAAAGACAGAGCACGATCAGGGGAGGGGCAGAGAGAGAGGGAGACACAGAATCTGAAACAGGCTCCAGGCTCTGAGCTGTCGGCACAGAGCCCGTCGCAGGGCTCAAACTCTTGGACTGAAAGATCATGACCTGAGCCGAAGTCGGACGCTTAACCGACTGAGCCACCCAGGCGCCCCTAGAGTGTTTACTTTAAAATTACTCGTGTGTAGGGGCGCCTGGGTGGCTCAGTCAGTTAAGCGTCCGACTTTGGCTCAGGTCATGATCTCACGGTTTGTGAGTCTGGGCCCCACGTCAGGCTCTGTGATGACAGCTTGGAGCCTCGAGCCTGCTTCGGATTCTCTCTCTGCCCTTCCCCTGCTCACACTGTATCTCTGTCTCTCTCTCTCAAAAACAAACACCAAAAAAATTTAAAAATAAAATAAAATTACTCATGTGTGAAAATAAAATTACTCGTGCGTATGAATACATTTGTTTTATGCATCTTTATGTAATATTTCACAAGAAATCTATAGCTGAGAGCAAAAATCTTACATCTGCTTCTGAAATGGTTGAGAAAGCAGCAAAGATTCAGTCTGTGGAACATCTTTAATGAAATTACATCATTGCTTTTGACCAAATTTTCCCGAAGAGGAAGGAATCCTTTCCTTTAATCACTTTCTCTTCTTAGGGAGGAAGGAAAGCTTAATACCCTGATGGTGACATCACTATCACGGGGATCCTTTACTGGCAAAGTGAGCATTTACTTAGTATCAGAACTGTGCAGTTTGGTGAACAGAGAGAAAAAGAAATAACAGCTTGTAAGTGCCAAGGGGGTGCCTGGGTGGCTCAGTCAGTAAAACATCCAACTTTGGCTCAGGTCATGATCTCACAGTTTGTGAGTTTGAGCCCCAGTCAGACTCTCTACCATCAGCACAGAACCCGCTTCCAATCCTCTGTCTCCCTTTCTCTCCGCACCCCCCCTCCGCCGTGTTCTCTCTCTCTATGAAAAATATATAAACATTAAAAAAATAAAAGTGCCTAGAAATCATTGTTCCCACACTCTACTGTTAAAATGTTAAAGTTAGATCATCATACAGTTTTAACTCTTTATGTTGAACTCATTTTAGTGTTTTTGAAAAGTTGCAAAAATAGTACCGAGAATTCCCACATACTCCTCTAACTTTCCCTAATGTTAACTTCTTATATAACTGGTGCCAAGAATACACAATGGGGAAAGAATAATCCCTTAACGAATGGTGTGGGGGAAACTGAATGTTCATGCAAAATAATCAGATTGGACCCTTATCTTATAGCCTACACAAAAGTCAACTGAAAATGGGTTGAAGACCTAAGCATCAGACCTTAAACTCTAAAGCTCCTAGAACAAAACACAGGGAAAAGCTTCATGACAAAGGTCTTAGCACTGATTTCATGGATATGACCCCAAAAGCACAGGCAACAGAAGCAAGAACAAACAAGGAGGACTGTATCAAACTAAAAAGCTTCTGCACAGCCAAGGAAACAATCAAGGGTGAAGAGACAACCTATGGAAGGGGAGAAAATATTTACAAACCATATATCCGATGAGGAGTTAATCTCTAAAATATGTAAGAAGCTCCTACAATTCAAGAGTAAAAAAATAAAAGCCTTAGTTTAAAATTTAGCTCAATTTAAAAAATGAGGTGAAAATTGAATAGACATTTCTTCCAAGAAGACACATAGATGGCCAACAGATACATGAGAAAATGCTTAACATCACTCATTATCATGGAAATGTAAATCAAAACCACAATAAGATATACCTCACACCTGTCAGGATGGCTATATAAGACAAAACAAAACAAAACCCCAAAAGTGTTGAAGATGTGGAGAAATTAGAACCTTTGCACACTGTTGGTGGGAATGCAAATGGCAGGGGTGCCATTGGAAACAGTATGGAGCTTCCTTGAAAAATTAGAAAGAGACTACCTATGATCCAGCAATCTCACTTCTAGACATTTATCCAAAAATATTGAAAGCAGGATCTTGAAAAGATATTAGTGCCTCTATGTTCATTGCAGCGTTATCAACAATAGCCAAAATGTGGAAACAACTTGTATGTCCATTGACAGGTGGATGGATTGAAACAGAGAAACAAACAAACAAACAAAACCCCTGTGGTATATACATATGATGGGATGTAATTCAGCTTTAAAGAAAGGAAATTCTGCACCATGCAACAACATGGATGAACCTCGAGGACATCATCCTAACTGAAGTAAGCCAGGCACAGAAAGACAAATGCTGGATGATTCCACTTACATGAGGTATGCAAAATAGTCAAACTCAGGGATACCTGGCTGGCTCGGTCGGTAGAGCATGTAATGCTTGACCTCAGGGTTGTAGGTTCGAGCTCCACATTGGGTGTAGAAATTACTGAAAAAAATAAAATCTTTAAAAAAATAGTCAAAATTTGGGGCACCTAGGTGGCTCAGTCAGTTAAGTGTCTGACTTTAGTTCAGGTCATGATCACAGGGTTCGTGGATTCAAGCTCCGCGTCAGGCTCTGTGCTGACAGCTCGGAGGCTGGAGCCATCTTCGGATTCTGTGTCTCCCCCTCTCTCTGCCCCTCTCTTGCTCATTCTCTGTCTCTCTCTGTCTCTCAAAAGTAAATAAACGTTTAAAAAAAATTTTTTTTAAATAGTCAAATTCACAGGATCAAAGAGTGGAATGATGGTTGCCAGGGGCTGGAAGAAGGAGGAAATGGAAAATTACTTATCAACTGACATAAAGTTCAGGTGAGCAAGATGAATGAGTTCTAGAGATCTGTGGTACAGCACTGTCCCTGCAATCAACAGCACTGTGTTGTACCCTTAAACTTTGTTAGAGGGGGAGGTGCCTGGGTGGCCCAGTGGGTGAAGCCTCTGACTTTGGCTCAGGTTGTGATCTCACAGTTCTTGAGTTCAAGCCCTGCGTCCGGCTCTGTACTGACAGAGCAGAGCCCATTTTGAATCCTCTGTACCCCTCTTTCTCTGCCCCTTCCCTGCTTGTGTGCTCTCTCTCAAAAATAAGTAAAGATTTTTAAAAGATTGTTAAGAGGGTAGATCTCATGTTAAATTTATTGCAATAAAATAAAAAAATGTCAAAACTCAGGAAATTGGGGCACCTGGGTGGCTCAGTCCGTTAAGCGTCCACTTCGGCTCAGGTCATGATCTCGTGGTTTGTGACTTCGAGCCCCATGTCAGGCTCTGTGCTGACAGCTCGGAGACTGGAGCCTGCTTCGGATTCTGTCTCCTTCTCTCTCTGCCCCTCCCCAACTTGTGCTCTGTCTTTCTCTATCTATCAAAAATAAATAAATGTAAAAAGAAAAAAAATTTTTAACTCAGGAAATTAACATCGGTATAATGCTACTGACCTTACTATATATATATATATATATTTTTTTAATTTTTAACGTTTATTTCTTATTGAGAGACAGAGACACAGATCGTGAGCAGGGGAGGGACGGAGAGAAGGGGAGACACAGAATCCGAAGTAGACTCCAGGCTCCGAGCTGTCAGCACAGAGCCCGACGGCAGGCTCGAACTCACGAACCGTGAGATCATGACCTGAGCCGAAGTCGGACGTTTAACCGACTGAGTCACCCAGGCGCCCCTGTTATATTTTTAAATAATAAAGTTATCAAGAACCTTTTAATGTAACCCGTGGTCATTTGGACTTTCTGTGAAGTCTGCTCAGGGCATTAGGCAATTTTGGTATTGGGTTGCCTAACTCTTTTTCTAATTAAGTTTGTGGTTTCTTTATAATCCTCATCCAATGAAAATTGCTGCCAAAAGTATTACAACCACATTGGTTGTAGGGATCACCTAAATAAATAAAACCTTGAAAGAGAGCGAGAGATTGTTTTACATTTTTGCAAACCTCTTTAGTCTCCGGCTTAATGGGAGATAACAGAATTCTCATACCTGCGTCTTCATTCAATTTGTTGTGATAGTTGGCTTTTTTTTTTTTTCAATTTGCCTTGTTTTCAGTGATGTCAGTGAGCCAAAGTTCTTTCATCCATGATTCAGTTGGTGAGCGTTCAGTTGGTGTTCAGTTTTGTGGGTTTCGTTTGGTTTGTTACCATGAGTAATGCTACCATTAATATCCTTGTTTGTTCATCCTTACGTGTTTCTACCTCTGCTTCCGTGGAATTAATTCTCTAGAGTGGGATGGTTGCGATCAGGGCGGTGTGTAGATGTAATGCTAGTGGCCGATGCCGTATCACTTCCACACGTAAGCGTGTTCTTTCGTCACACTCACTCCAGCTAAGGGTGTTCAAATGCCTTTTAATTTTACCATCTAAAGGGGCACCGTATTTTTACTCAGATACGCACTTTTCAGACTCCTGGTTAATTTGAGCATTTGTTTCATGGTTAGCTTTTTGGATTTATTTTGTTCTATGAATTCTCTATTCTCATTCCTTGCCCATTTTCTATTGAGTTGTTTCTCTCTTTTTAACTTCTTGTAGGAGAATAGATCTCGATTTTTAATAGCCATCAGTATTGGAAGATGTACTATCCATGACCCTCGGTACACTGATGATTGTTTGGGTGCATTTTGCTATACAGAAGTTTTCATTTTTATTTTTACATATAGAGAGTATTTATTATTTTCCCCTCCAGGTTTTTATTTAAATTCCAGTAGTTAGGGGTACCTGGGTGGCTCAGTCAGGTAGGCATCCGACACTTGATCTCAGCTCAGGTCTGGCTCTATGCTGGGTGCGAAGGCTACTTAAAAGAAAAAAATGCAGCTAGTTAACATACAGTGTAATATGAGTTTCAGGTGTATTTAGTGATTCAACACTTACATGCAATATCCGATGCTCATCACAAGTGCCCTCATTAATACCCATCATCTATTTAACCCATCCCCTCACCCATCCGCCCTCTGGTAACCATCAGTCCATTCTCTGTAGTTAAGAGTCTGTTTCTTGCCAAAAGTTCTTTTTTTTTTAATGTTTTCATTTAATTATTTTGAGAGAAGGCGAGTGGGGGAGGGGCAGAGGGAGAGGGAGAATCCCAAGCAGACTCTCCACTGTCACCACAGAGCCTGGCACGGGGCTCTTTGTCATGAACCGTGAGATGGTGACCTGAGCTAAAATCAAGAGTCGGATGCTTAATGGACTGAGCCACCCAGGCACCCCTTGGCAAAAGTTTTTATATCCATATAGTCACATGACTATTTTTTCTGCAGACCTTTTGGTCTCCCGCTTAAAGTTACCTCCACAGTCGCATAATTGCGTTGATTTCTTCTAGTATGTTCACAACTTAAAAAAAAAATGTTGAATCCTCTCATGCCTATTCTGTATGTGATGTGACCTGAGATGGGAGTCCAGCTTTATTATATTTTCAGATAGGTCTGTTTAGCCAAGACCTGTTTTTTTTTTTTTTAAGAAGTTAGCGTTGTTGTTTTTAAGATTTTATTTATTTAAAAAAATTATTTAATGTTTATTCATTTTTGAGAGAGAGACAGAGCGTGAGAGGGGAATGGGAAGCGAGAAAGGGAGACACAGAATCTGAAACAGGCTCCAGGCTCTGAGCCGTCAGCACAGAGCCCGACGCAGGGCTTGAACCCACGAACCATGAGATCATGACCTGAGTCGAAGTCAGACACTTAACCGACTGAGCCACCCAGGTGCCCCAAGATTTTATTTTTAAGTAATCTCTACACCCAACGTGGGGCTTGAATCCACAACCCCAAGATCAAGAGTCACATGCTCTACCAACAGAGCCAGCCAGGCACCCCAAGTCCTGTTTGTTAAATACACTATTCTTTCTCATGTGTATAGGACCATCACCATTGTTATATTTAAAATTCTCATGTAGACTTGGATCTATTCTGGATTCCTTATCATGTCCTTTGATCTATTTTTCTATTCCTATTCCAATATTACACTAGTTTGATAACACCAAATTGATAGTATATTCTTCTGCATTAAAACAAACAAACAAACAAACAAACACCCTTCATTACTTTTCTAAGAGGTTTGATAAATGAATGACAGGAAAGAGTAAGGACCCTACATGCTCTGTCATCGTAGATTGTAGGAGCCATAAAAGCCTGGATCAGCCTGTAGCCACCTTCATGAGCGTCAGTGGAAGCAACTGTCTGTAGGTAGTGAATTAAAGATCATTTATTTATTTTTTTTTAATGTTTATTTATTTTTGAGAGAGAGAGAGAGAGAGAGAGCGTGAGTGGAGGAGGGGCAGAGAGAGAGAGAGAGAGGGAGACACAGAATCTGAAGCAGGCTTCAGGCTCCGAGCTGTCAGCACAGAGCCCGATGCGGGGCTCAAACTCATGGACCCTGAGATCACGACCTGAGCCGAAGTCAGACGCTTACTCAACTGAGAGCCACCCAGGCGCCCCAGATATCATTTAAAAAGTGGAGAACTAGCTTCTTGCCATTTCAGTCTCTTCAGCAGGAGGTGAGAACAATAAAAGGGGGAAAGAACAGCTATGGAGCAACCAGTCAACTGTACCAACCCTCCTACAAAATGATGAACACCAACTCTACTTACCTGCTGGACTCAGAGTAAGACAATGATGGGGATTGTCATCACAGAACAGAAGTATAAATCTATAAGCCTATAAGAGTAACACGCTGATAGGGGCACCTGGGTGGCTCAGTCGGTTAAGAGACTGACTCTTGGTTTCAGCTCAAGTCATGATCTCTCAGTTTCGTGAGTTTGAGCCCCATGTCCAGCTCTGTGCTGATAGCTCAGAGCCTGGAGCCTGATTTGGATTCTGTATCTCCCTCTCTCTCTGCCCTTTCCCCGCTCACACTCTGTCTCTGTCTCTCTCAAAGATAAATAAAACATTTTAAAAAAGATATAACAGTAAAAACCAGGGGCGCCTGGCTGGCTCAATCAGTAGAACATGAGACCCTTGATCTAAGGGTTGTGAGTTCAAGCCCCACATGGGGTGTGGAGCCTACTTTAAGGAAAAAAAAAAAAGCAAAAACCAGAACTAAGAAAAACAGCAAAATCAACTAAAAATTGGGTGTGGAGGGGATGAAAGGAAGTGGAAATATTCTAATTTTGTCATTGCTCATAGTGAAGAATGATCACACACACCCACACACACACAACAAAAAGAAATATAGACCATATTGTGAAATATAATTTCAAAAGAAGCAATAAAAACAGAAAGTATAACATTAAAATGTTGATAAAACTAAGGGAAAATATATCTGTCATAGAAATGAATTTAAATGTGCTTATTCTACATTTTTTTTTAAAAGCAATTATCACATCAGATCACACAGTAAAACCCAACTATTTTCTGGAAATAGTAGAAACATGTTAAAACAAATGGATGCAGAAGGTTTGCAAATGAAAAGATGGGCCAAGGCATGTGAGACCAATTGAAAGAAAAAGAAAACAGGGCTTCAATTTTAATATACAACAAAGTTGAATTTAGGACAATAAGCCATAAACAGGATAAAGAGAGATACTTTATGAGAATAAAAGATATATATACACAAGAATGATCTAATAACACCCATGATATTCTACATACCAAATAATACAGCATCACAATTTTTTCTCAATAGAAATGTCTTTTTTTATATATATAATTCATTGTCAAGTTAGCTATTTATATATATAATTCACTTGTCAAGCCAAGTGTGCTCTTGGCTTTGAGAGTGGATTCCCATGATTCATCACCTACATGCAACACCCAGTGCTCATCCCAACAAGTCCCCTCCTCAATGTCCATCACCCATTTCCCCACCCACCCCACCCCATCAAGTCTTAGTTTGTTCTCTGAATTTAAGAGTCTCTTATGGTTTGCCTCCCTTCTGTTTTTAACTATTTTTTCCCTTCCTTTTCCCCATGGTCTTCTGTTAAGTTTCTCAACTTCCACATATGAGTGAAAACATGACATCTGTCTTTCCCTGACTGACTTTATTTCACTTAGCATAATACCCTCAAGTTCCATCCACGTTGTTGCAAATGGCAAGACTTCATTCTTTTTTGTTGCTGAGTAGTATTCCATCATTTTTTATCGTTTTTTACCACATCATTTTTATCCATTCATCCGTTGATGGACATTTGGGCTCTTTCCATAATTTGGCTATTGTTGATAGCACTGCTATAAACATGGGGGTACATGTGCCCCTATGAATCAGCACTCCTGTATCCTTTGGATAAATTCCTAGTAGTGCTATTGCTGGGTCATAGGGTAATTCTATTTTTCATTCTTTGAAGAACCTCCACTCTGTTTACCAGAATGGCTGCACCAGTTTGCATTCCCATCAACAATGCAAGAGGGTTCCCCTTTCTCCACATCCTCCCCAACATCTGTTGTTCCTTGAGTTGTTCATTTTAGCCACTCTGAGCAGTGTGAGGTGGTTTTGATTTGTATTTCCCTGGTGATGAGTGGTGTTGAGCATTTTTTCATGTGTCTGTTAGCTATCTGGATGTCTTCTTTGGAAAAGTGTCTATTAATGTCTTCTGCCCATTTCTTCACTGGATTATTTGTTTTTTGTGTGTTGAGTTTGGTAAATTCTTTTTTTTTAATTTTTTAAAAATTTTTATTTATTTTTGAAGGAGAGAGAGAGACAGAGCATGAGTGGGGGAGGAGCAGAGAGACAGGGAGACACAGAATCCGAAGCAGGCTCCAGGCTCGAAGCTGTCAGCACAGAGCCTGATGCGGGGCTCGAACCCACAAACTGTGAGATCATGACCTGAGCTGAAGCCGGACGCTCAATCGACTCAGCCACCCAGGCGCCCCGGTAAATTCTTTTCAGATTTTGGATACTAACCCTTTATCCGATATGTCATTTGCAAATATCTTCTCCAATTCTGTTGGCTGCCTTTTAGTTTTATTGATTGTTTCCTTGGCAGTGCAGAAGATTTTATCTTGATGAGGTCCCAGTAGTTCATTTTTGCTTTTATTTCCCTTGCCTTCAGAGACATGTCAAGTAAGAAGTTGCTATGGCCGAGGTCAAAGAGATTGTTGCCTGTTTTCTCTTCTAGGATTTTAATGGTCTCCTGTCTCACATTTAGGTCTTTCATCCATTTTGAATTTATTTTTGTGTATGGTGTAAGAAAGTGGTCCAGGTTCATTCTTCTGCATGTTGCTGTCCAGTTCTTCCAGCACCATTAGCTAAAGAGACTGTCTTTTTTCCATTGGATACTCTTTCCTACTTTGTTGAAGATTAGTTGGCCATACATTTGTGGGTCCAGTTCTGGGTTCTCTATGCTATTCCATTGGTCTATATGTCTGTTTTTGTGCCAGTACCATGCTGTCTTGATGATTATAGCTTTGTAGTAGAGGCTAAAGTCCAGGATTGTATAGCATCACAACTTAAACAGCAAAACCACCGAACATTAGGAGAAATACACAAATATTGATCTGTACTAAGAGATTTTTAAAATTATTTATTTATTTAGAGAGAGAGAGAGTGAGCAGGGGAGAGGTAGAGAGAGAATCCCAAGCAGAATCCCAGGCAGGCTTTGTGCTATTAGAGTGGAGCCAGACGAGGGGCTCAATCCCATGAACTGTGCGATCATGACCTGAACCAGAACCAAAAGTCAGATGCTCAACTGACTGAACCACCCAGGCATTCCTGTACTAAGAGATTTTAATTTACCCCTCTTGGCTATGGTAGAATCAATGGGTAAAAATAAATAAAATTTTAGAGCTGTCCTGTCTAATACAGTAGCCACTAGCCACATATGGCTATGTAAGTTTAAATTAATTAAAGTGAAATAAAACTGAATATTCAGTTAGTCACAACTAGCCATATTTCAAGTACTCTTTAGTCACATGTGGCTAGTGACCACTATATTAGACAGCACAGATGGAAAGTACTATTAGACACATTGTGTAGAGGATCTATTTCATGTAATTAATGAGTCATCGTATCTATCACAAAATGGTAAAAGTCACACATACACAGAGCCAAAATGGAAGGAAAACATTCTCTGACAATAGGCCCATCAAAATCGCTATTTCAGAATATCTAGAAAATAATCATATCAAATCCAACAGAGTCCAGCCATCTCAACTGCTAAAGAAATTTAAGAGTCATTAGTGATAATGGTGAAATTCTAAAGTCTTCCCAGTTATGCCAGGAACCGGGTGGTCTATTAACACAATTGTAATTGCTTCTGAAATGCTAGCACAGGCAGCTAGACAGGAAATTGAAATAAACAGTGTAGATGTGAGAAATGAGCGGCAAGCTGGTCATCTTTTGAAAATGATATGATCCTTCACCTAAAAAACCCAAGAGAATTTACAGAGAAACAGAACTCCTTATCAAGTTCTTTGACTTGGCAAGATATAAGATAAATATACTCATCAAGATCTTACGAAGAATCAACAGGTAAAATTAAAAAAAAAATTTAATGTTTATTTATTTTTGAAGGAGAGAGTGAGACAGAACATGAACAGGAGAAGAGCAGAGAGAGAGGGAGACACAGAATCCAAAGCAGGCTCCAGGCTCTGAGCTGTCAGCACAGAGCCCGATGTGAGGCTCGAACTCACGAACTGTGAGATCATGAGCTGAGCTGAAGTTGGATGCCTAACCGACTGAGCCACCCAGGCTCTGCAACAGGTAAAATTAGATGTGTATTTCAAACAATACACAGTGTCATTCCAGATGGATCTAATATGATTTTTAAGGTAATTTATGTACGAACAAAAAATATTTTCCATTATAATTTTGGATTGGGTGTTTTTTAATGTAAGGAAGTTATTGATTTTTTTTATATTGATTGTACAACCCAATCCAAGCGGGGACAATTTTGCTTTCCCTCCTGGGGGCACTTGGCAAGGTCTGGAGACATTTGTTCATCCTGACTGGGGGAGAGGGGTGTTCCTGGCATCGGGTGAATGGACGGCGGATCAGTAGTGCTGAAGTTGAAAATCTGTGGTGTAACTCGACACCTTAATGAGATATCATGTTGTTTCTAGCAGTGTTTCCAGTTCATTTTGGATGTCCCAGGGATGCAGTCCCACTAATCGCAAAAAATAAGGATATATCCTTTCCAGTATTCATACCTCTTATTTGGTTCTGTTTCGTAATTGCGTTTGGCTGGCACTCTTAACCCGTGTTTGCACTGAGCAGCTGAACTCTACTTCTCTGTTTGGGAATTCTGTCATTTGTGAGGGCCCACTTCCTACCATCAAGGACCTAACGGCTAGATTACTTGCTTTCCCTGAAACCTAGCATGCAGGTGTCTGACTGAACTCGCACTGAGACTTTATAAAGACATCAAGAAGGGGTCAGTGCTCACTTTGATGGCTTTGGCACTGAACCAGGCTGTCCCTAGGCAAACTTGGCGATGATTCCCCTTTCATTGTTTCCTTGGGTTCTGACCCATTTTCTAAACTTGGTACTTTAGCTTTCTCAGCTGCCCCATGTCCTATGAATGAACTCCTTTTCTTTTTTGTTGTTAACCCAAATTGGTTTCCTTCGCAACCAAGAACCCGACTATTAGAATGTTAAATAATAATTGTGATAGCAGGTGCCATTGTCTTGTTCCTGACTTCGCTGGAAATAGTCTCTTGTTTGCACACATTCATTAATTCATTCACAAAGTGAATATTGAAGTCCATGCATTCATTCCTTTACCTCCGGTTCCAATCCAATTACCACATGGGCCATTCCAGTTTCCGCTTTCCTGCTTGTGTAAATCCCTTCTCTGAAAAATGGGAAACCTGTTTCCCATTATCTATCGTATGTATACTTATTTCATCAGTCCCTCTGAGTGTAACTAGCTCTCCCTCTCAGGCACCATTCCTCCTTATTGGCTCTGCTTTCGGGGCTGGGATGTTCCCACCCTCCTCCACCAAGGACTCCCTCTCATTCTGCTGGGTCATTCCAGAGAGTAAACACATGCAAATGCCCTCCTCATCTTGCTCAGGTTCTGACATTCCCCCATGACATTCTTCTTCTTCTTTTTTTTAATGTTTATTTATTTTTGAGAGAGAGCATGAGCAGGGGAGGGACAGAGATAGGTGGGGACAGAGGATCTGACGTGGGCTCTGCATGGACAGCAGCAAACCTGATGTGGGGCTTGAACTTACAAACCATGAGATCATGACCTGAGCCCAAATCAGATGCTCAACCGACTGAGCCACCCAGGCACCCCTCCTCTATGACATTCTTGAGTAGACACCCTCTTCACTGTGTTTGAGACACCTCATTCTAGGCCACCACTCTACACAGGTATCCGTCTTGCACCTGAGCTCTCCTGATCAGAAGAGAAAGAGAAAAGAAGAGACAGGAAAGGAAGGAGGGACGGGGCGGGGAAAGGAGAAGATGAATTTTCAATATATTTTGAATGCAGAGCCGAGGGGATTTCCAGCTGGATGTAGGGTGAATGAGGAAAGGAGACAAAGATAACTCTGAGGACTTTGGCCTGAACAGATGGAGTTAAGCTCTCCCGAGATGGGGAAGGCTGTGGGAAGAGCAGACATGGAGCAGAAATCTAGACTAAGGTTTGGGCATGATGAGTTTAAGAGACATATTAGATACCCCAAGCAGGCAAGTAAATTGAGGAACCTGGAGCTTTGGTGACAGGATCAGAAGGAAGGTACACATTTGGGAGTTACCAGCATTTTGTCGTCTTTAAAGACTTCAGACTGGAGTAAATTGCTTTGGGAATGAGTAAAGATGGCAGAGAGAAGTGGCCCAAGGCGTAGGTCTTGGGTAGGCTGCCAATGCAGTGTTTTACAAGGAAGCATTTAACTTGTCTTTGGTTTTATGTGACCTGAGAGATTGATAAGTAGAACTCTCAAGGTTTTTTTTGTTTAATTTTTTTTAACGTTTATTTTTGAGACAGAGAGAGACAGAGCATGAACGGGGGAGGGTCAGAGAGAGGGAGACACAGAATCTGAAACAGGCTCCAGGCTCTGAGCAGTCAGCACAGAGCCCGATGCGGGGCTCGAACTCACGGACAGTGAGATCGTGACCTGAGCCGAAGTCGGATGCTCAACCGACTGAGCCACCCAGGTGCCCCTCAAGGTTTTTTTTAAGTTCATGTATTATTTTTAGTAATCTCTACATCCAGCGTCGGTCTTGAACTCCCAACCCTGAGATCGAGTCCCATGCTCTTCTGATTGAGTCAGCTAGGCGCCCAAGTAGAATTGTAAATTAAAGGAAATAATCCTATGTAAGGGGATTATTGTTGGGAAAGGTATCTGAAAATTAGGAGATCTATCTGGCCGTGGTGTGTGTGTGTGTGTGTGTGTGTATAATATTTATTTAATTATATAAAAGAAACTGGAGGTTTATTTATTTATTTTTATTTGAGAGGAAAAGAGAGGAAGAGAGAGAGAAGAAGAGAGAGAGAGCACAAGTAGAGGAGAGGGGCAGAGGGAGAGAGAGAGAGAATCCTAAACATGTTCCACGCTCGGTGCAGAGCTCAACATGGGGCTCAATCCCACTACCCTGGGATCATGACTTGAGCTGAAACCAAGAGTTGGGTGCTCAACTGACTGAGCCACCCAGGCGCCCAGTACTGGAGGTTTCTATTGCTTGTTATCTATGTGTCTGTAGTTTTCCCTTATTGTGTTACCATATTCAATTTTTATATTATGCAGTGCTGACTCTATAAAGATAATTTGAGAGTTTTATTTAAAAAAAACATTTTTTAATGTTTATTTTTGAGAGAGGGAGACAGACTGTGAGTGGGGGAGGGGCAGAGAGTGAGGGAGACAGAATTTGAAGCAGGCTCCAGGCTCTGAGCTGACAGCAGAGAGTCTGACAGGGGGCTCGAACCCATAAACCATGAGATCATGACCTGAGCTGAAGTTGTATGCTTAACCAGCTGAGCCACCCAGGTGCCCCAGGAAGTTTTAATTTTTATCTTTAGTTTATGTGGAATCAGAATCGTCTGTCTGTTGATAGTTTAAAATAATATGCTTCTGTCCATTTATTTCCAAAGAATTTTTTAAATGTTTATTTATTTTTGAAAGAGACAGAGAAACGGAGCATGAGTGGAGGAGTAGAGAGAGAGGGAGAGGGAGACACAGAATCTGCAGCAGGCTTCAGGCTCCCAGCTGTCAGCACGGAGCCTGATGTGGGGCTCGAACTCACGGACCACGAGATCATGACCTGAGCCAAAGTCAGAGGCTTAACCCACTGAGCCACCCAGGCGCCCCTCTGTCAGTTTATTTCATCGTGACCAATCTATTTAACATGTTCATCTCTTCCTGGGAATATTTTTGCAACTTAGGTTTCTGAAAAATCATCTATTCATCCCACGTGTTTTACTTATTAGCAAGGAGCTGAACAGAGTTCTCTAATGTGGTTCCTCCAGAGCTGTCACCGTCCTTCTCATTATTTTCACCCTTTGGCTCTTTCCCCCGCATCCTGTGTGATTTTCCTGAACTTGGAAACCATGCCACTCGTGTTTATTTTCTGTGTGCGGAGTCTTGTATTTTATGCTTCTAAGTCCCACTTTAATTTTTCATTGTCATCATTTTCTCCTTAATAGTTTGCCCTCGATTTACCAGTTCCATTTGCATTTTTCTTTCTTTTTTTTCCAAGTTTTATTTCTATTTATCTTGAGAGAGAGAGCGCGCGCCTATGCACCTGCTTGAGCAGGGGAGAGGCAGAGAGAGAGACAGAGACAGAGAGAGACAGACAGAGTGAGGGAGAAAATCCCAAGCAGGCTCTTCACTGGCAGCGCACAGCCTGACACGAGGCTCATTCTCACTAACGGTGAGATCATGACCTAAGCTGAAGTCAGATGCTTCACCGCCTGAGCCACCCAGGTGCCCCTGTATTCTGCTTTCTTATTATTGTTCATATAAGTTTTCTTCAATTTCCGTATAAGTGGAAGCTGCTAGAGCCTACCATTGTTTTGCTTCCTGCAGTTAATAAATTAAAATACTCTTTTATAAATAAATAAATACTCTTAAAAAAAATCTTTTATTTTTAAGTAATCTCTTCATCTATTGTGGGGCTCGAACTCACAACCCTGAGATCAAGAGTCACATACTCCACCGACGGAGCCAGGTGAGCACCCCTCTTTATAATTTTTTCATTCTCTTTTCTTTTTCTCCTTTATTATTTGTCAAAATTGTGTTGGAAGAGAGAGCTGGAGCGTTTTTTAGGCATCTAAATTGGGAATCCTAGGAATTCACTCCATGGTTTACGGGCCAAGCGTGCTGAGCGCACTTTGTCCAGCAGGGGGCACACTTGGACTTTGATTGCTTCCCTGCCTCAGGTTCAACAAGATCCGTGGCTGAGAAATGAAGTTTTTGCTTCATGAGTCAGGGCATCTATTTTCCCAGCAGATGTAAAATCAAACCCCTACAATAGAAAGGCAGGGACAGAAAATGAGGTAGCAGACGTGCGGTAAAGGACAGTAGTGGGGCAGGCATACATGCTGACAACTGGGACCTGAGCTTTGGCCCCAGTTCCACTGAGACCACGGCACTGGCTGGGAGAATGTCGCCGATTAAGGCCCTGCAGATTCCGTTCAGCCCTAGCTGATCTGTCATATGGGAATGCCAGAGGATCAATACGTTCAAGAAAGGGTGGACATTCAGATTATTGGAAGAGATGTCCGAATTTTTTTTAGTGTTCATTCATTTTTGAGAGAGAGAGAGAGAGAGAGAGCACGTGAGCAGGAGAGGTACACAGGATCCAAATCCGGCTCTGCACTGACAGCAGAGAGCCCGAAATGGATCTCGAACTCATGAACTGTGAGATCACGACATGGGCTGAAGTCAGATGCTTAACTGCCTGAGCCACCCAGGCGCCCTGAGATCTCCAAATGTTAAACTGCGATCAATGAACTAAAACTGTTTCAGGGGCACCCCAGAGGGGCTCAGTTGGTTAAGCATCTGACTCTTGATTTGGGCTCAGGTCATGTTCTCATGGTTTGTGGGATTCAGCCCTGATAGCTGGGAGCCTGCTTGGGATTCTCTCTCTCTCTTTCTCTCTGCCCCTCCCCCCACACTCTCTCTTTCTCTCTCAAAATAATTAATTAACTTTTTTTTTTTTTAAAGCATGAACATATGTCAGTGTCTTTCCCGAAGTCCATGGAAGGCTTATGAACTGTGAAAGTGAAGTCAAGTTTCACAGGGAGGTGCTGGCAGCTTCGGGGGTTGAGGCAGAGCAGGTAACCTCTCTCTGCCTCTCTCTCTGCCTCTGCAGGGGTTGAGGCAAGCGGGCATGGGCACGATGGTTAGCGGAGAGGGGATGTTAGACCTTTTGAGTACGTGTAAGACCAGCCCAGTTCAAACTGGCCTAATGGAGGGAGAAAAAAAAGTATTAACTCACTACAATTCTCCCAATTCCAACGTCTTTTTCCTTACACATCCAGGAAATTCTCGGACACTCGTTGAGCGTCTTACAGTTCAACTTAACTCTGACACTGGCTACCTGGAAACAGCCTAGGATCCCACAGGTTAAGGGCTCAGTCCCACAAGACCACCCCCTTCCCCTAGATGTCAGTCAGGGGTCCCAGGTTGTCACCTGTGCTTCTGACCCACTGGCTGTACATCAGAGGCTCCCAAGACCCCCTCCTTGGGTTCAGTTAATTGGTTAGAGCAGCTCACACACTCAGAAAACCTGTTTACTCACTAGGTTACCAATTTATTACAAAGAATATCGAAGGCTAGGAATCAATAGCCAGATAAGAGGTGCATAGGGTGATGTCCTGAACAAAGGAGCTTCTGTCCCTGTGAGTTTGGGACCCTGCACGGTGGCACACGGATGCGTTTTGGTTCATGCATCCGAAAGCTCTCTCTGGACCTTGTCCTTTTGGGTTTTTACGGAGGCTTCATTATATAGGCTTGAATGCTTAAATCATTGGCCACTGGTGTTTGAACTCAACCTCCAGCCTCTCTCCCTTCCCTGGAAGTCAACATGCTCGGACTGAAAGTCCCAGCATTCTTTTTGTTGTTGTTGTTGTTGTTAATATTTCTTCATTTTTGCGGGGGGGGGGGGGGTAGAGAGAGAAAGAGAACAAGTAGGGGAGGGGCAGAGAGAGGGGGAGACAGAGCCATGAGACCATAACCTGAGCAGAAGTCAGATGCTTAACTGACTGAACCACCCAGGTGCCCCCAGAAAGTCCAACATCCTAAGAGCAAGGTTGTTTCCCCTGGCAACCAGCTCCGCCCCTTAGGTGCTTTCCAAGTTACCTCATTAGCATAACAAAAGAAACCTTTGTCTGCTCTCCTCACTAAGGAAATTCTCCAAGGGTTTTAGGACATTTCTGCCGGGAACTGGGACAGTGACCAAATATATATTTCTTATTATAAATCACAGTAACACACTCTGCTGGCTGAAAGGTTTTGAAATACACTGGCCTGTGGCACAGAGGGTTCTAGAGCTTGGTCGATGTCACCGAAATCCTTTAAAAAAATTTGCTACCCCTGTAGCTCTGCTCTCCTCTGTTGGCTTTGTTCTCAGGCAGGCTGTGGCCCAGTTGGGCCCTGACAGCTCCAGGCTTGAATCTTACCCTTTCAGAGACCCCAGGAGAAACAGGGCAGCTATATTTCCCGAAGGTATAGCAGAAGTCCTGGAAACTCGTTAGAGGAAAATGGATATAGTCTCATCCGGGAGCCGATAAATTGACCGTGGGTGTTATCGGTGATGAAATATGCCCACTGGGTAGTGTTGGTTCACAGACTCACCCATAGAATAGGGAATCGGGTTGATAATGGGACGATGGCTGCCCTCCAAAAGGAAATCAAGATGCTTTTATTTGGTTTTTTGTTTGCTTGTTTATTCATTTATAATTTTAGTTAATATACCCTGCGATCTTGGTTTCAGAAGTAGAATTCAGTGACTCATCACTTAGGTACAACACCCAGTGCTCACCACAAGTGCCCTCCTTAGTACCCATCACCCATTTAGCCCACCCCCCACCCACTTCCCTCCATCAACCCTCACTCAGTTTGCTCTCCATTGTTAAGAGTCTCTTGTGGTATGTTTCCCTCTCTTCTCTCCCCCCCCCCCCTTCCTATATGCTCATCTGTTTTGTTTCTTAAACTCCACATATGAGTGAAATCACATGGTATTTGTCTTTCTCTGATCGACTTACTTTGCTTAGCGTAGTACATTCTAGCTCCAGCCGCATCATTGCAAATGGTAAGATTTCATTCTTTTTGATGGCTGAGTAATATTCCATTGTATGTGATGTGGGAAACAAAGGCAGAAGGAAATGGTGGATAAAATTAAATTTCCTTATAGCCTGCAGCCCATTGACAAAGACTTGGGGCAGGCAGAGTCTACCATTTCTCCAGGAACCCCTACTGCCGTAACGTTAATGCTTCACTAGAGAGGACAACAACCTTAGCTTGACAATAGCTAGGCTTCCAGGATCCTAGGAGTCTTCTTTAGCAAATGAAAATCCTTTTGGGAACCTCTCTTTTGCCTTTTCCTCCCCCAGCTCCGTAGTATATAATCTGTCACCTGTCACAACCCCAGTGCAGCAATTCCTGCCCACAGGTCTTGTCCCTGTGCTTTGATAAAACCACCTTTTTGCACCAAAGACATCTCAAGAATTCTTTCTTGGCTGTTGGCTCTGAATCCAACCATCGCTACAAAACCGCATCATTTTTGGTGTCCAACGTGGGACTCCTAGTCTTTGCATCTGGACTCTGAGCTTCGGTGCAAATTTGCTGAGTACTTTCTCTTTTCTTCCTTTACTCTCATTTCAGGGGCTTTTCCAGGAGTATGGTCTTATTGGAACATTTTCATGTCGATTGCTCGGGCTGCAGTCCTCTAGCCCATGGCTACTCTATGGGGAGGAGAAAGCCTGCCTTTTGGCTGGAAGTTAGTAGCCTGGCTGAAATGGTAATAAGGCCCAGAAACTTGATGCCCTCTCTTTATTCCTGTCCTTACACAAAGTTGTCCATCTTGGGCACGGGACTGCCACCAAAGTGACTAGCATAGCTTCCAATTTTAAGACTCCCTTGTGAGGTTTTCTCCTCATTGGTCTTATGTGATCCCCTCCACATCTCTAGTCTAGCAGCTTCTGGCCGTGGGACCTCCTGCAGAGCTGGCCAAAACCAGTACCTGACTGAATTAAAACCCAGTCAGAGACTGTTTGCTAGGAAGTTGGCTGTAAGGACTACATGTGTTGGAATGTCACTTAGATAATGATGGATTTCTAGCTTTACTGTTTTCCATCATTGTTTTCTACTACATAAGTGGGTAATTTCACCTTGTAAACTTTTCCAGTGTTTTCCATGGGTTAAAAATGATGGGTTCTTCACAGCCTTCTCAGCAAGGCAAACTCAGTCCCTATGCCAGCATCCATTGTAGTCTAGAATGCAATGGGGAAGCAGGGGAAGGGCCGTCCTCTCTTCTACAGGGCCTTTATGGCAGGTGGTGATCATAGCAATTTAGTTCCAGGGATGCCTTGGGCCGCTTTGACACCAGGAACCTCTGACATATGCTGTGTGGGACACCACCAAGAGTCAGGGGGGGATTTTCTTAGTAACTGACCTTCTTTAAGTCCCCAAGGACTCTCCCTTTGGATGCCTTTTTTTTTAAGTGTTATTTATTTATTTTTGGGAGAGAGAGTTCTAGTTGGGGAGAGGCAGAGAGAGAGAGAGGGAGAGAGAACCCCAAGCTGACTCTACACTGTCAGTGCAGATGCAGGGCTCAAACCCATGAACTGTGAGATCATGACCTGAGCTTAAATTGGACACTTAACCAACTGAGCCACCCAGGCACCCCTGGGATGCTTTTTTTAACCCACTGGAAACAACTCAGATTGTAAAATTTGAGAAAGGACTGATCTTCTGTAACACTGCATGGCCTCAGTAGGATCTAGCAGTTAGATCTCTTCTGCAGGAAACAGGGCAAATGAATGGAGGTGCCCTAGATCCAGGCCTTTATGGCTCTAAATCAGGACCGAGAGGTAAGGGCCTCTTATTATCTGAACAGGACTCCTCTGAATAAATCCACATTGCTAGAGGAAATACAGGCCACCTCTAATGAAGAGTATACCATCTGTCTCTCACTATGTTTCTCCTAATAGATGTGGGGGCTTCTCCCTCATTCATTCACCCAGCTAATAACTTTAATTGGAACCAACTGTCTCTGATAAGTCTACCTTGGGATGGGGGCTTTAAGTAATATTCCCAAGCAGCTGGTGAAACTCCCTTTGTTTCAGGAAATTCTCTGTCTTCTCAGGCCCAACACGGACTGCTATATCCACTTTGGTGGAAAAAAAAAAGAACACACATGATGTCTGCTCACCTGTCTGAGCTGATGAGGTTTAGAACCTGGAAGCCTCTTTCTCTGCCTTCTGGGAGCATCTCGCCTCTTCTGCCTCCCCCTCCTCCTCCTGTTTTTGCACCACGTTCAGTGCAGCCTCTATAACTGGTACCTATGCCATCCTGGGTGCCTCTGGCACCACTGGCTCCTTCTCCCCCCCTCTCTGTCAAGGAGCAAGAGCACCTGCCTTGAACCACCCACTTCAGATTTCCCCACCAGTGGCCCAGGTAAAAATTGACCACAGGGAACAAGTTGGTGGTCTTTTAAGTGGACCCAAGTGGAACAGGATTTGGTGTTTAATCTAAATTGAGTTTGTTGGTTTAATTAAGATACACATGCCTTTAGAGTTATCAGCATTAAATATGAAACTTTTATTCTTCCTAGGTTTACTGAAGGTCAAACAAACTCATGTTTTCTCTGTTGCAATTTGGCAGCAAAAAGATGACTGAAAATGATAGTTAATTTTTTCTGTCTTAAGGTTTTTATGGGTAGTTGTTAAGACCGCTTTCAGCCTTTGGTAACTTGAAACTCTGAAGTTTTGCCTGCATGATAAATGGGATTGAATTCATTGGGCATTTAAGTCTTTTCCAAATGAGATAAAATACTAAAGCATTGATTATTGAACGTTTTTGTTTCTTATTACAGAGAAACTAAGAATACTTGAGTTTGCCATCCAAAGAATTCTGGTATCACAGTTCACAATCGGTTACTACTAGTTTTCACTGGAGATGAAGGTTTCTAAGAGTTAAAATTCTGCTAAATGTAGTTAGATAGATGGAAATAAAGAAACTCTGGATTAAAAAGTTCTTGTGAAAGGTTTATGAAGGGAAATCTTTGGAAAGGAATTTTATGTGTGGTCAGGACTAAAGTTGAAATGAATGGATTTTAAAAGTACACTGGTATCAGATTGAAATTATGCTTTCTTTCCGTTAAAAAAAACAAAAAAGCTTTCTTGGATTGTTGGTCTGCTCTTGATAAGAAAATGTAAACAAAGGTTTTTGTTTTTCCTCTTTTGTCTGCCCAGAAAACCAGTTTTTATATTTTGTCTTTATCAGGTCTTTGATGACTCAGTCAACACTTCTCAGCATTAAATGAACTAGGTTTTGCTAACACCCATATAACCCTAACTATTTGCCTTTGCAATCTTTTATCATCACCGTGGTTAAACAAACAATAAGCCTTGGGTTACATTTGGGTAAATGCTATAACTATTCTAGAGATATGCTAGGTAATTCCTAAAGTTTTAATATACTTTGGTATAAGGCCATCACTTGATAGTCTTAATTATTGAAGTGTTGTGTGCCACGGAAGCGACTGAATTTCCCTGTCAATTGCATCATAACGCACTCTCCTCAGATCTCTAACCTTGTCCGTTTTTGAGTCTTTTTGTCATGTGTAGTTCTTGTGACTCCTGTTTAAAATTTTGCTGTTCTCTAATGTTTGCCCTTCCATGTTAAGGAAACTTTCTCTTAAGGTATCTGTGACCCCTTTAGAAATGTGACAAAATATTCATTTGTGAACAAATCGAAGCATTTAACTTTTCTCTCTACCTGAACCTTCTGAAATTCAAAAAACTCCCCTTGAGTGTTCTTTCTTTCATGGCCATCATAATTATTCACATAAATTCAGTAAGAATCTGTTCTTCGAAGCGCCTGGGTGGCTCAGTAAGTTAAGCATCTCTTCGTTTTGGCTCAGGTCATGATCTCATGGTTTGTGGGTTTGAGCCTGCTGTCAGCGCAGAGCCTGCTTGGGATTCTTTCTCTCCCTTGCTCTCTGCCCCTCCCCACCCGCTCTCTCTGTCTCTCTCTCAAAATAAATAAACTTAAAAAAAAAAAAAGGAATCTGTTCTTCATGTAACAGGACACCATTAGAAACGTTGGTTATTTTACCAGGGCTTTGACTGGAATGTCCTATTTGAGAGACATGCATAGACTCAGATATAACCAGATGACTTTAAGGAACTAAGGTTGACTCTATGAAACATGGAGTCATAAAGTCCCTTGGAAATGTTGGCCTGATACCTTGCTTATAGAGTTCCCAGCAGCCTCACCAGGTGAGTAAAGAAGGTCACTTCCTGGCAGGTGCAGGAACCTCAGGATATCTTGGGGACCTCGTAAAGAGGAGTTGGCCCAACTCTACAGGCCTTACAGGCCTATCTGATGGCAAGTATTTGGCTTGGCTTCTGGCCTCGAGAGGCTACTAAAAGTTCAACTTAGATTCCTCATGAAAAGTTCCAACAAAGCAGATTTTAAAAGATCTATATGGCCAATCACTATTCTTGCTGAGCTTATGTAAATAATTAGGCAGCTTAGGTAAATAATTATTTACATTATGTAAATAATGTAAAGTTTGGTGTTTAAAAAAAATTTTTTTTTAATGTTCATTTATTTTTGAGACAGAGACAGACAGAGCAAGAACAGGGGAGGGTCAGAGAGAGGGAGACACAGAATCCGAAGCAGGCTCCAGGCTCTGAGCTGTTACCACAGAGCCCGACATGGGGCTCGAACTCACAGACCATGAGATCATGACCTGAGCCGAAGTCGGAGGCTCAACCGACTGAGCCACCCAGGCGCCCCAATGTAAAGTTTGTTAAAACTGGACTTGTTTTACAAAAGAATTAGTCTTGATTTGGCTATGGCTCTCCAAACTAAGGTTTTCAGTCTGCTTCCAAAAGGCGTTCCTTCACAGTAGACCTATCAATAGGAAAGACTATAATGCTTTGTTAAATTATTTGCTTGAGGCCGGGTTAATTCATAAATCTCTAAATGAATATGGAAACCATATCCTCCCTAAACCTGATCTGACAGTTACTAGAAACCCATCCCATATAAACTCAGGAGACCTAGTTTATTTAAAGAACTGGAAATCTCGGGGCACTTGGGTGGTTCAGTAAGTAAAGCCTCTGACTTCAGCTCAGGTCATGATCTCATGGTTTATGAGTTTGAGCCCCACTTTGGGCTCTGCGCTGACAACTCGGAGCCTGGAGACTGCCTCGGATTCTGTGTCTCCCTCTCTCTCTGCCCTCTCCCGCTCGCATTCTGTCTCTCTCTCAAAAATAAATAAAAACATTAAAAAAATTTTTTTAAAGAATCGGTGTAATAGGTCAACTTACAAGATATCAGAAAGCTTATTGATATAAGTCCGGCTTAAACTCACCTTCCATGAATAATTGAGACAAAAGCATATGTAGTTCCCTATTAGGGTTATCGGAAATTACTAACTGCCCTATCTCGCTTCTGTGACCTCGCCTGCTTGCTAAATAGATAACTTAGGATGCAAAACGCTCCCCCACCCCTTCTACCAAGATCTGGCCTAGGCAAGGCCAACATGTAAAAAGTCACGTACTCACTGCCCCATGGTATCTCAGGTGTCTAGCTATGATTGGTCATTTTAAACCCTCTTAGGACAAAGAAGTTTAAATTGATAGGTTCCTGCCAAAACTAACATCTGTATGTCACAGTATAATTGGCTACCATGAAATGCTGTAAATTATAATTGGTTAACTAAATAATGACGTATTCTGACTTGGTAAAATCCATATAAGCTCACTGCTGCCTTTGTTCGGGGCCATTCTCTGCACTTTTCTCCTTAAGATCAGGAGGTCAGGTTTGGCCCGCCCGTGAATAAAATCTGGCCTCGCTTCTATTCGGCGTCTGGTGGTTTTTTCCGACAGCACCCTGTTTCAATTGGAAGTCTAATACAACAGGGGATTTAACTCCAAAATGGAAGGACTCCTACCGGGTCATATTATGTACTCCCTTCCACGGCAGTAAAATTAGAAGGACATTCCTCATGGACTCACATATCAGAAATTAAACCTGTACCTTCCTCAAAGGAATCTAGTATGCCAGCTGACGCACCTCCTTATTCCTGTGAACCTGTAGAAAACCTCAAATTTCTCTCTCTTCTAACGACAATGAAGGCCTTGAGGAAAGTTCAGATTAACTACCAAAGGCTGTTTTTATCAGGCTTCTTCTTATAATAATATTAGCCCTAATTTGTTGTCGTTTCTGGTGTCTCCCTGCCTGGTGCCCAGACTCCTAATACTGCTCTAACTTGTAGCTGACAGATGATCCTTTCTACTCCAGGAAGTTTATATATGTTGTCCACCTCGGAATGGCTGCCTCTGCCTTTGGTAATTGTATATAAATACCCCACTTGACCAACGTTGACCCATAGGTGGGGACATCTCTAGCCCCTTTTCAGCTGGAGGAAACTACAGATGAGACCTTCCACCCTCAGCAACCTTAAAGGTTTCAGGGTCAAAATGGTTCAGGGGGGAATGATGTGGGAAACAAAGACAGAAGGAAATGATAGGTAAAATTAAATTTCCTTATAACCTGCAGCCCATTGACAGATAGATACCTGAGGCAGTGGAGTAAAACATTTCTCCAGAAATCCCCACTGTTTTCATGTTAATGTCTTACTCAGGGAAAATACAACCTTAGGTTGACAATAGCAAGGCCTCTAGTATCTTGTGAGTCTTCTTTTTTTGGTTGTTGTTTTGTTTTGTTTTTGCGTTTTTCAGGTTTATTTGTTTTGAGAGAGTGTGTGAGTGGGGGAGGGGCAGAGAGAGAGAGGAAGAGGGAAAGAGAGAGAATCTTAAGCAGGCTGTGCACAGTGTGGAGCTCAATGATGAGCTCGAACTCACAAACGCTGAGATCATGACCTGAGCTGAGGTCAGACTCAACCAACTGAGCCACCCCCGAGTGCCCCTCTTGTGAGTCTTCTTTAGCGTATGAAAGTCCTTTTGGAAACTTCCCTTTTGCCTTTCCCTCCCCCAAGGCCACAGTATATAACCAGTCACTCCTCACAACCCCAGCACATCTCTTTCTGCCCACAGGTTCTATCCCTGTGCTTTAATAAAATCACTTTTTTGCACCAAAGACATTTCAAGAATTCTTTCTTGACTGTTGGCTCTGGACCCCCACCTCCACTCCCAAACGCATCGTCTCCAGCTGTAACACAGGGCTTGGCACATGGGAGGTGTCCAGGAAACAGAATTTGGATGAACAAATACCCAGTGCCAGCCACTGCCCTAGGCATCTGATACACGTGAACTCATTTAAGGTCACATAGCATGTGCAGTAGTGGCCCCATTTTATGGATGAGCAAACTGAGGCACTGCGAGGCTAACTAATTTTGGCCAAGTTGAGCAGGTGGCAGGAGAAGTGGTAGGTAGATAGCTGTCTGGGCTCCAACCTGGTGACTCCAGCCCTCAACCCGCACACTCCAAATGCCCGGCTCTCGGGTCAACTCTGCGTCAACACCAGGGCCAGAGTCTGAGGCGGCCTGGGATGAGGACAGTGGTGGGAAGGGGGACCCATATGCAAGGGGTCAGGAGGCCACAGGGTCACTGGTGGCAACCACATCTCTAGGGACTGCTGGGGACCGAGTGACGTCTACCTGATGTATTTGTACCTGAGAACTTACCTTCCCTGATGCCGCCTGGCTTCTCAGCCTGGGAGCCTCTCCTTAGAGCCCCGTCGTGTGATAATGCATTTGTCTGATCTCTTCCAGCGCCCATGGGCTCCCATCCCAGGGAGCTAGCCAGGTGGTGTTCCCTTCTCTTCCCTGTGCAAACATGGTGCCCGAGGAAAGGGCTACTACCGTTCTGGGGCCTTATCCGCCTAGACAGGCCTCGGTCCATCTCCAGTAACTCCCGGGCTCCCCTGCAACAGGCAGGGAGGCAGGAGGAGATGATTTCTCAGCCCCGGTCTACTCCGCCCACCCCACGGCCTGTGCTGCCCAAGTTCCCCTTCCGTGGTGACCACAGCTCTGTCACACACGGCTTCCCGTTGGGGCTTCCTTGGCCTCACCCCACATTTGGGGCATTTCCCTCCCTGACAGAAGGACCTGGATCCGGGCTCCTGCCCTGGCCGGTGCAGACATGGTGCCCCTGCTGCTGCTGCCCCTGCTGTTGGGGGGTGAGTGGGCCTCGGGAGGAGGGCTGGGCACAGGTGGGAGGGGCTGGAGCCCCGGCTGAGCCTCCGTGTCTCCCCCAGGGGAGGATCAGGAGTACCAGCTCCAAGTGAAGGAGTCCGTGACCGTGCAGGAGGGTCTGTGTGTCCATGTGCCCTGTTCCTTCTCCTACCCCTGGAAGCCGGGGTATTCCCGGACGATGCTCTACATATACTGGTTCCGGGATAGGGACACCTCAAGCAACCGTTATCTGGTGGCTACAAACAACCCACAGAGAGCAGTGAGGACAGAGGCCCGGGGCCGATTCCGCCTCGTCGGGGACCCCTGGGCCAAGAACTGCTCCCTGAGAATCAGAGACGCCATGAGGAGTGACGAGGGAGTCTACTTTTTCCGAGTGGAGAAAGGAGAAGACGTGAAATATACTTACACACATACGACGATGACTCTGCGGGTGGCAGGTACAGCAGGGGCCCCAGGGGAGGGCTCTGGGAGGTGGACACCCCCTCTTAGAGCAGGCACAGGACGCCGGAACATTCCCTGCTCCGGGTCTTGTGGCTGGGATGGTTGGAAGGGATAACGGGGCCCGGGGTCAGCTTGGGCCCTGAGGCCCGGACCCTCTCAGGGTCACCCCGTGGGTCCCCACCTCCCTGGGGCCCGGGCACCTCCCTGTCTCCTCCTCAGCCCTGACACAGGAACCCGACATCCACTTCCCGGAGCCCCTCAAGTCTGGCTGGCCCGCAGAGCTGACCTGCAGCCTGCCGGGGTCCTGCGAAGGGGGAAGACCTCTCACATTCTCCTGGGTGGGGGCTGCTCTGGACTCGCTGGACCCCGAGACCCTGCACTCCTCGGTGCTGGCCTTCACCCCGAGGCCGCAGGACCATGGCACCAACCTCACCTGTCAGGTGAAACTGCCAGAAGTTCAGGCCACCGTGGAAAGAACCATCTGGCTCAATGTCTCCTGTGAGTGCTTGGGGGGGGAGGCCTGGGTCCCTCAGGGCAGTGGGGTTTGAGCAGTTCTGGGAGTAGAGGGAAGGGAGACAGCAAGGACGGCCATCCCCACCTTCTCAGTGCTCCCTACCCCTTTCCAGTGCTCCCCTACCCATTTTCTGTGCTCCCCCACCCCTTCCCAATGCTCCCTACCCCTTCTTAGTGCTCCCACCACTTCCAAGTGCTCCCTACATTCTCAGTGTCTCTACCCCTTCCCAGTGCGCCCCTACCCCTTCTCAGTGCTCCCCACCCCCTCACAGTGCTCCCCACCCCTCTGGGGGTGCTGGGTCAGCTTCCATCCCAATCCTCATCTCTGAAGCAGGACCATATCTTTCTACCCCAGATGCCCCCCACAACCTCACCATCAGCATCTTCTTCAGCAATGTCACAGGTAGGAAAGAACTGTCTTCTTGGGGGCTGGGGCCAGGCCTGGGGTGGGGGTGAGGGTTCAGCTCCCAGCAAGGGACCATCTGGCTTACTGTCTCCCATGAGTGCTGGAGGGAGGGCTGGGTCCCAGAGGGCAATGGGGGGAAGAGGGATCCTTTTCCCGGAGGACATTGGGGGAAGTCTGAACACCCCGTCCAAGGTTTTCACTTACGGGGCTTCTGGAACAAAGGGCAAAAGCCCACCCCTCTCAGCCACACGGCAGTTGATGACCACCCACAATTTGCAGGGACACAACACAGGCAGGAAAGATCCTCTCTTCCCTGGGGCTGTGATAGGAACTGGGTCTCTGCGTGCTCAGGGCTCATGGTTCAGGGCTTGGGGATTGAGACCCTCGCCCACTCCTCAGCCCTGTGGTCTGGGTCTGCCCCCCCACCCACCTCACCAGCGTCTCCCATCGTGGACCCTGTATTGCTTTTGGCTGCTGCCTCTTCTTTTCTCTGGTTTGTATGTATTGTTTATGTCTTACTTTGGCTGAGGACTAATCGACACATAACGTTGTATTGTTGTGTTCGTTTTAGCTATACAACATAATGATTTGTATTGTGACATGATCATCACCACAGCAAGTTCAGTTAACATCCCTCATCACATGTAGTTACTGTTCTTTTTTCCTGTGGTGAGAACATCTAAGATCTGAGCTCCTAGCAGCTTTCTTTTTTTTTTTTTTAATTTTTTTTTAACGTTGATTTATTTTTGAGACAGAGAGAGACAGAGCATGAACGGGGGAGGGGCAGAGAGAGAGAGGGAGACACAGAATCGGAAACAGGCTCCAGGCTCCGAGCCATCAGCCCAGAGCCTGACGCGGGGCTCGAACTCACGGTCCGCGAGATCGTGACCTGAGTCGAAGTCGGATGCTTCACCGACTGAGCCATCCAGGCGCCGCAACAGCTTTCAAGTCTGGGGTACCGCTATTACTTATGGTCTCTGTGCCTGCGCGTTACATCCCGTGACTTATTTGTTCTATAACTGGACGTTAGTTCCTTTTGACCTTCTCCATTGTTCCTTAGTTTTAAGGTCTGTGGTTTTTTAAGTTCATTTTAGGTTTTATTTTAGCGAGAGAGAGAGAGAGAGAGAGGGAGGGAGGGGCAGAGGGAGAGAGAGAATCTCAAGCAGGCTCCGAGCTCAGCCCAGAGCCCTACGCGGGGCTCGATCCCACCACCCTGGGTTCAAGATCTGAGCTGAAATCGAGAGTCAGACACTCAACCAACAGAGCCACTCAGGCTCCCCAAAGTCTATGTTACTTGTAGTGAAACAGACACAGGTAACACTACCTTCCGGGTGTTTAAGGGTAGAGCTCAGCAATGTCCAGTCCATTTGTGGTGTTGTGCAACCGGTCTGCAGGGCTCCCACCAGCTCCCAGAACCGAAACTGTGTCCATCGGGGCACCAACTCCCCTCGCCTCCCCTCCCACACCTCCCCTCCCCTCCCCCGCTCCCTGGCAGCCTCCATTCTACCTTCTGACTCTCCAGGTTCTGTTCCCTGGGCTGGAGTTGCTGTCTGCTCTCCTGCCTCTCTGATCTGGTGGACCCTTCCATGTTCCCCTTCCCCACAGCTCCAGCCTGGACCCCTGTTTCTCTCTGTCTCCACTCTCATGGGCTTGCTCATTCTGTCCCTGTCTCCACCTGTGCCCCCGTCCCTATCCTGACCCTATCCTGGTGCCTCCCACAACTTTCTAGTCCCCTCCTTGCCAGCATCCCCCCACGAGTCGGGGAGTCTCGAGGACCTCACTTCCCAAATCATTCCCCTCTTCTTGCCCTTGGCCCCAGACCCAGCTCCAGTCTACTCCTGGACCCTGAACCCTCGCCTCAGCCTCCCTGCCTCCTGGTTAATCTCTTCCCTGCACTCCCCACTTGGCCCCAGCAGGATCTCTCTAGAACTAGTGCTGATTCTGCATTTCCCCTGCTTTTACAGCCCCTACTGCTTCCCAGTAACCTCAGGGCAAATCTCAAGGCGCTCTGTCCGGCCCTCAAGGCTCACCCCACCTTCTCTCCCACCGGGATCCATCGGGACGGTGTCTGTCCTGGTTCTCCCTGCCCAGGCGCAGGCGTTCCTCCCCTCACGTGCCAGGCCCTCAAGTCTTGGCACATCTCCACGGGAGCTGCCCGCCCACGGCTCACCCTCCCCACCTCAGCGCAGCCCCCCTTCTTTCTGGTGGCCTCACTTGACCGCCAGGGTCGTTAATCAGCCACGAGTAGCCCCGCCGTCAGCCCTTGTGGCATGGCCCTGTCTTTCCACTGCTGGCTCTGCGGGCACCATCCGGAAGGGACTCATGTCCCGGCTCCACCCGCCTCGTGGTGAATCTCTTACCCAGTCCCCAAGACGCTGTGCAACGGTATGTCGCTGCCGGTCCTGGAGGGCCAGTTCCTGCGGCTGGTCTGCGTGGCTGACAGCAATCCCCCTGCTGAGCTGAGCTGGTCCCGGGAGGGGAAAGCCCTGAGCCCCTCCCAGCCCTCCGCACCCGGGGTCCTGGAGCTGCCCCACGTAGGGGCTGGAGATGAAGGGGAATTCACCTGCCAGGCTCGGCACCCGCTGGGCTCCCAGCACATTTCCTTCAGCCTCTCTGTGCAGAGTGAGTCGCAACACGGGTTGTGGGGGTGGACAGCCTGGCCGGGTGTTTGGGATGTGGAAGGGCCTGGGGCCTGCGGGCAGGACTTCATCCTCTGTCCCCCGCTTCGCCAGGAAGCCTGTCTTCCTGCAACTGTGTGACTGACGAGCAAGAGGGCTCCTGGCCCCTGGTCCTCACCCTGCTCAGAGGGGCCCTCATGGGGGCTGGCTTCCTCCTCACCTATGGCCTCACCTGGATCTACTACACCAGGTGAGCGGGCCTGTCCCCCCCCCCCCCAGGGCAGTCTCCAGGAAGTCCCTGAGTTCCAGGTGGGACGCAGCTGTCCCACCCGCCTGGAGTTAGAATGAAAGGGACAACTCTCTGATCTGAGACCCATGTTGTCCCTGCAGGTGTGGAGGCCGCCAGGAAGCAGGGCTGAGAGTCCAGACCGAGCCTCCCTCCCTCTGGAGACGGGACTGAGGTGTGGCCCTGGAGCCCAGAGGGACAGATATGGGGCCCTCGTGGTCAGCTTCTTCCTGGAAGCTCTCAACTCAAGCCTGCTCAGTTCCTGGGAGTTTAATTTGGAGAGCGGACTGAGTGACAATGTGGGGAGGCCGCGCCATCAGAAGAAGGGACTACTTAGGTTTCAGCAGGGGCTGTGGCACGCCACGCCATTCAGGGCCACAGGGGCAGAAGCAGGTGCAGGGAAGCCTCGCCAGAGACGACAGAGACCTGTGGGAAAGGCCAGGCCGGGAGGGCAGCTCGGGACCAGCTAGTTTGAGTCATTCTGGGGGGGCCTTAGCCTAGAGGGGGGGCTCTAGGTGTCTGGTTCCTGTCCTGAGTGTCTTAGGGCAGGGGAAACGGTGGCCTGGCGTGGGAGTGAGAGAAAAGGGGTGTTTGGGGGACACGCTGGGGATTGGTTGGTTTGCTCTGAAGGGACTGAGCCCTCTGCTACCTTTAAGACCCGGCCCGGCCTGGAGGGGCCGTCTCCCCAGGGATGGCAAGATTTTTAACACATCAAAAGTCACAAGATACAGGAAACAAACAATCTGACTAGTACACACCCCACGGGCACCCCCTCTCCCCCGTCTGTGCCTGTGGGTGTCTCCTTCTGTTCAGCCTGCTCCTCCTTGCTGGTGTCACCCCTCCCACCCTCCTGCTCTCCATCCCCAGCCCTGCCCCTGCGAAGGGAATGAGCTTCATTCAGGCTTATGTTCATGACCCAGAAGTTACCTGCCTAACCCCCGACTTTCTGGTCTCCCAGATTTCCTGCTCAGTGTAGACGTCAATGCACGGTGGAGTCAGGAACACGTCTTTCCCACCCGAAAGACGCCTACCTCATAATAATTGCAAGAGAATATCACAGGATTTTTTAAGTTTATTTATTTATTTTGAGAAAGAGAGAGGGAGAGAGAGAATCCCAAGCAGCCTCTGCACTGGCAGTGCAGAGCCCGATGTAGGGCTTGAACTCATGAACCTTGAGGTCATTGACCTGAGCCTCAGTCAAGAGTGGCACGTTTAACCGACTGAGCCACCCAGGCACCCCCAGAACATCACGTGTAATTATAAATACAAGTCAGTGGCACCTGGGTGGCCCAGTGCATTCGTTGGGCGTCTGACTTGGCTCAGGTCATAATCTCAGTTTGTGGGTTCGAGTTCCAAGTCAATCTCTGTGCTGACAGCTCAGAGCCTGGAGCCTGCTTCTGACTGTGTGTCTCCCTCGCTCTCTGGCCCTCCCTGCTCACACACTCTCTCTCTCTCTCTCTCTCTCTCTCTCTCTCTCTCTCTCTCTCTGAAAAATAAATGAACATTAAAAAAATAAAAAATTGTATATACGAGTTTGATTAAAAGTGAGACGTAACTATTGATTTTATCATTTAATGTCTATAGAAATTTCTAGAGCAAAACTATGTTTTAATCTTCTTTTTTGTCGAACAGTTTCTAACCAAGACTTTTCGTTCATTCGTTGTGTTTGGGGGCCTAACTTAAATAGAGTAAAATATGCAGATCTAAAGAGTGCAACTCGATCAGTGCTTACCTGTGTCAACACCCTTGCTTCTCCCACCAAGTTCAACCTACAGATTCTTTCCACTTCCTCCTGGAGGTCAGGTTCCACCACTAAGGTGGGGAGGGTGAGCGGTGGGCGGGCAGTCAGGGTGGAGATGTGCCAAGACCTGAGACGG
Organism: Acinonyx jubatus; assembly: GCF_027475565.1. NCBI lineage: Eukaryota > Metazoa > Chordata > Mammalia > Carnivora > Felidae > Acinonyx > Acinonyx jubatus. The sequence continues at coordinate 54,304,381 of NC_069396.1, read as the reverse complement.
CCCTGGCAGATGAAGGGGAGGGCCCCTTGCCCGCCGCGCAGCAGGAGTTCCAGAAGCACCAGAGACAGGATCACCGTGGGAGAGAAGGCAGCGTGAGCAATGTTGGAGCCTTGAGTGCCCAGCTGAAGGCATTGGGCTTTGTCTTAGGCCCCTTCAAGTCACACATTTACAACTGTATGGCCTCCCTCTCTTCTGTCCCTGCAGATCCTCAGCGCCTGTTTTTTGTGCGCTACGAATGGGGGCTCAGATGCTACACAAGCTTTAGGGTCTGACTTCTTTCTCTCAGCTTTAAGTTTTTCAGGTGTGTCCATGTTGTTCCACGCATCAGTAATTCATTTTTGGTCTTGGTATTCTTTTTGCTTGTTTTAATGTTTATTTATTTATTTTGAGAGAGCAGGGGAGGGATAGAGAGAGAGAGGGGGGGGAGAGAGAGAATCCCAAGAAAGCTCCGCAGTGTCAGCCCAGAACCCAATGCAGGGCTCAAACCCACAAACCATGAGAACGTGACCTGAGCCGAAATCAAGAGTCCGACACTTAACCGACGGAGCCACACCGGCACCCCAGTGTTTGCTTTTAATTAGTATCGTAGGTTGGACATCCTGCCATCTGTTTATTCTAAAATACAGTGACTGCATTTGTTCCCGGGGTTTGGCTTTTATTTGTGATGATTTATTTATATGATTTTTTAAATTTGTTTAAGTAGGGTCCATGCCCAACGTGGGGTGTGAACTCATGACCCTAAGGTTGTAGGCTCTACCGACTGAGCCAGCCAGGCGCCCCCGATAGGAAAGTTTCGCTGAAAAAGAAGGAACGCTAGCACTCTGCTCCATCACGAGGTAGGCGTGTAATCAGCTGCAGAGAATATCATGAAAGCCTTCTCCCGAATAGTCACGTGAATTCACATCCCCATCACCATGTTCATGTTTTCTTTTAATATTTTAATTTTTCCAGCCTTTATTGAGTTTCTGTATTTGTTTTCAGAGAGAGAGAGAGAGGGAACGCTCAGGGGCCAGGGGAGAAGGGGACAGAAGATCCAAAGTAGGCTCTTGCCGACAGCAGAGAACCCGATGTGGGGCTTGAACTCACTAACTGTGAGATCATGACCTGAGCCAAAGTCAGACGCGTAACCACCAGAGCCACCCAGGTGCCCCCCCGTGTGCATGTTTCAAAGTTCTAACCTTACTCCATCCAGCAATTTCCCTTCTAGGTAGATAGATGCCCAGAGGATGGAAAGCAGGGACTTTCACGGATCTTTGTGCATCGGTGTTCACAGCTCCTTCTCCCTCAATAGCTGGCAGCCGACCAGCGTCCATCCGTGGCTCCATGGATAAACCACATGAGGTGTATACACACGATGGGACCTTATTCAGTCGTGAAACGGAGGAACTTTCGAACACGTGCCACGGCGTGGGTGAATTTGAGGACGTTATGCTAAGGGAGAGAAGTCAGACAGAAAATGTGAGGTACATGGACCGTGGTCAAAGTCACAGAAACAGAAAGTAGAATGGCGGCTGTCAGGGGCTGGGAGAGGGGGAAATGGGGAGTTGGTGTTTATTGGGTACAGAGTTTCAGTTTGGGAACTTGAGGAAGTGCTCGAAATGCACGATGGTGATGGTTACACAACAGGCTGAGTGTACTGAATACTGCTGAAGTGTATACTTCATGTATTATTATGTTTTGAAACAGTTGCTTATTTTTGAGAAAGTACAGCAGGGGAGGTGCAGAGAGAGAGGGAGACGCAGAATCTGAAGCAGGCTCCAGGCTCCAGGCTCGGAGCTGTCGGCACAGAGCCCGACGCGGGGCTCGAACTCACGAGCCGTGAGGTCATGACCTGAGCCGAAGTGGGACCCTTAACCCGCTGAACCACCCTGGTGCCACTTGAAGTGTATACTTTAAAATGGTCCAGGGGTAGGGGCGCCTGGGTGGCTCAGTCGGTTGAGCGGCCGGCTTCGGCTCAGGTCACGATCTCAGGGTTGGTGAGTTCAAGCCCCCCATCGGGCTCTGTGCTGACAGCTCGGAGCCTGGAGCCTGTTTCAGATTCTGTGTCTCCCTCTCTCTCTGACCCTCCCCCGTTCATGCTCTGTCTCTCTCTGTCTCAAAAATAAATAAATGTTAAAAAAAATTTTTTTTTAAATAAAATAAAATGGTCCAGGGGCACCTGGGTGGTTCCAACGGTTAAGCGTCTCTTGATTTCGCTTCAGGTCATGATCTGGAGGCTGTGGGACTGAGTCCCGTGGTGGGCTCTGTGCAGACTGGGGACCCTGCTTGGGGTTCTCTCTCTCCCTCTCTGTCTCTGTCCCTCCCCCACCTCAAAAATAAATAACTTTACAAAAGAATAAAACAAAAAGGTCAAGATGGGCAAAATGGTCGTTTTTGTGTTCTGTCTTCCGTACCCAAACGAAAGCCTTCTATAAACCTAGTCAAGACAGACAGAATGGGAACAGGAGACGGATAATGCCGCCCAGTGGAAGCCAGACGAGAAAGCAGGCACAGCCCCCTGGGTTTTCTCTCTTCTTGCCCGTGGTGCACAGCTGTCGTGGTTGGAGCCCTTGAGAATCGCTTCCCCCTACCTCGGCCCGGCCGCACGGCACCATACGCTCAGGCACGGGGGTTACCACTCCGTTCCCAGCGCCTCTGTCTCACTGAAATGTTGGCAAGTTGTGCTGCACCTGACTGTCTTATTTCAGTTTTATGCTACAGCGGCAGATTTGAGTTTTGTGGTACAAACCAGCACAGCAAATCCCGCACCCTGCTCAGACTTTTTTATTAAAAAAATTTTTTTTTCTAATTTTAGAGAGAGAGTGGGAGAGGGCAGAAGAGAGAGACAGAGAATCTTTTTCTTTTTTAATGTTTATTTTTGAGAGAGAGAGAGAGCACAGGGAAGGGGCAGAGAGACGGAGATAGAGCACACGAAGGAGGCTCTGCACTGAGAACAGAGAGCCCGACGTGGGGCTCGAACTTACAAACTGTGAGACCGTGACCTGAGCCAGAGTCGGACGCTTACGTGCCCAAGCCACCCAGCCGCCCAGAGAGAATCTTAAGCAGGCTCCGCGGTCGGCGCGGAGCCCAATGCAGGGCTCAATCCGGAGACACTGGGATCGCGACTTGAGCCAAAATCAGGAGTTGGATGCTCAACTGACTGAGCCACCCAGGCGCCCCTCATCCTTCTCAGATTTAACATCCACAGAAGGTGACTGGATCTCTCACACTTACTCATTGCAGAGAACCCAAAGCTGCCAACCCAGCATGATACGTGGGAGGCTTCCTGAGGGTGATGTGTGATTGTCACAGGCAAGCTGATGTCCTTTCCCTCAGCGTGAGAACAAAAGCTTCTTCCCCGCATCCCCAGCACTCAACCCAAGGGTGTTTTGTGTCAGGCGTAGGTTCCAAGGCCCCCAGGGGATGCCTGAACCAATAATCCTATATATATTATGTTTCTTCTCTCTCTACAAACCTATCATAAAGTTACATACGAAGCACAGTGAGATATGAGCCAGCGGAAGTAATAACAAAGCATAACTGTGGTAACCATATACTGTCCTATAAGGTATGTGAATGTGATCTCTCAGGCTCTCTCTCAGAATTTCCACTTGTGCTGTCCTCACCCTTCTTCTGAATGCGACGATGCAGATGATAAAGCGCTACTTTCTGAGACGAAGCGAGGGGAATGAGGTAGGCTTGTGATGTAGCGCTATGGTGCCATTGACCTTCTGGTTGTCCTAAGGAAAAAGCATCCAGACCGCAGCTGACCTCAGGGGAACTGAAACCACACAAAGTGAAACTGTGGACTAAGGGGACCCGCTGTCCTGTCAGGCAGTTTTGCAAAGTGACCGTGCTCATTGACATTCTCACCAGCAGGGTCTGAAGAGGTCTGGGTCCCCTGCATTCTGTCCAACACTGGATAAAACCAGGCCTTTCAACTTTAGCCCCCCCTGGTGTGTGCAGATGTATGTTTTTTTTCATGAGTCTTAGTAAGAACTGTGATTTAGGTCTCAGGACTTGACTTTATTTTTTCAAATGTTTATTTATTTTGAGAGACAGAGAGCGAGTGCACCCAGGGGAGGGGCAGAGAGAGAGAGAGAGAGAGAGAGAGGATCCCAGGCAGTCTTCACACTGTCAACTCAGAGCCCGATGTGGGGTTTGAACCCAGGAACTGCGAGATCATGACCTGAGCCAAATCATGAGTCAACGCTTAAGTGACTGAGCCACCTAGTGCCCCTAAAGATATTTTCATTTTTAAGTATTCTCTACACTCAATGTGGGGCTCAGACTCACAACCCCGAGATCAAGAGTCCCATGCTCTACTGACTCAGTCAGCCACGGATCCCTACTCCAATATAAATTTTATAATGAAAATATCAAGTTCTTCAAAAATCACTCCGGGGGATTGGTTGATATATGGCTCTGATTCTGCATATGAATTTAGGTAGACTTGACTTTTATACAGTATTATTTTAAACCCATTAACATGACATATTTTTCGATTTACTCACACATTTAAAAATATTTTTTAAAGATATTATTTTTATTTTATTTTATTTTTTTGAGAGAGACAGGGCACAAAAGCAAGGGTAAGAGACAGAGGAGAGGAGAAGAGAGAGAGAATCCCACCAGGGACAGAGAGAGAGTGGGTGGAGAGAGAGAGAGAGAGAAAGAAGCAGGGCTCATGTTCATCTGATGTGGGACTTGAACTCACAAACCGTGAGATCATGACCTGAGCCGAAATCAGATGCTTAATGACTAAGACACCGAGGCACCCTTAAAAAAATTTTTTTTTAACTTTTATTTCTTTCTGAGAGACAGAGCATGAGCAGGGGAGGAGCAGAGAAAGAGAGAGGGAGACACAGAATTCAAAGCAGACTCCAGGCTCTGGGCTGTCAGCTCAGAGCCCAACGAAGGGGTCCGAACTCCCAAACTGGGAGATCATGACCTGAGCCGAAGTCGGACGCTGAACCGACCGAGCCACCCAGGAGCCCCCGGATCTTCGCTATTGTAAATGCTGCTGCAATGAACACACAGGTGCACATATGTTTCTGAGTGAGTGCTTTCATTTCCTTCATATACAGACCAGAAGTCCATTGCTGGATCATGTGGTAGTTCTGGTTTTAATTTCTTGAGGAACCTCTGGACTGTGTTTCAGAGTGGCTGCACCAATTCACATTCCTTCCCATCAACAGTGCACAACAGTTCTGTCTTTTCCACATCCTTGTCAACACTTGTTGTTTCTTGTCTTTTTGGTCATCACAGCTTGAGATTTGTCAGACCGACAGCTGTCGGCACAGAGCCTGATGCGGGGCTCGAACCACTGAACTGTGAGATCGAGACCTGAGCTGAAGTCAGGGGGAGGGGTGCGTTGGGGAGGGGCAGAGAGAGAAGGGGGCAGAGAATCCCAAGTAGGCTCCATGCTGTCAGCAGATTTACCATGCAGGTCTCAAACCCATGAACCATGAGATCATGACCTGAGCTGAAGCCAGAGGCTCAACCCACTGAGCCATCCAGGGGCCCCCACATATGAATTTTTTTTTTAAATGCACCATGTCAAATTGCAAAAGCAAAAATGCTCAAAATCCAAAAATAAGATATCTCACAAGCATTAGAGACTCCTTTCATCAGTCGTTTGCGATACCTCTCTGGCGTGTATATATGTGTGTGTGTGTGTGTGTGTGTGTGTGTATTAGGTTTCTATGTATTGATTTTTGTAACCTCTACACCCAACGTGGGGCTCAGAATCATGACCCTGAGATCAAGAGTGGCACGCTCTTCCTACTGAGCCAGCCAGGAGCCCCAAGAACTTGACTTTCAATCCTACAGCCTGCTACGGGAATGTCTAAAGTGTTTATGATCATGGTGCAATTTGAGGAACGCTTTATCAAGGTTGAGCCCCTCCCAGTGCTTTCAGAAAGGGTCCCTGAAAGGTAGAGCCTCATTACCTTCATGGCAGCAGGGTAATGCTGCTTCTCTGCTAAAGTCACAGATTTGGGGTGTCCCTGCCCAGTGGGGTCCCGATCTCCCTTGATCTGTCATTTTGTGCGGCCTGGGCCATCAAGACCCTCAGATCCGCAAAGACAATCATTTGAGGATGCCGTGTTCCCAAAACCCGTCAGGGCAGAAGGGCTTTGACCCTGAGCCTTCCCCTGCTTCCCCCCCTCCCCTGGATTTGGGTCCGGAAATGCCTTCCTTCCTGGCCTGCACTTGAATGGTTTTAAGGAAATGGTAAATGATCCTTTTCCAGAACCAGCAGTGGTTTTCAGCTGGAGGGTGAGTCACACTGAATCTCTAGGACTTTCCCCTTTCTCTCTTTAGAAAGGATTAATTACAAGACAGCAATCTTTTTTTTTTTTAAGAGACTAAACACGATCAGAGGGGAGGGGCAGAGGGAGAGAGAGAAAATATCAAGCAGGCTCCAGGCTCAACGTGACGGGGCTCCATCCCACCACCCTGGAATCATGACCTGAGCCAAAATCAAGGGCCGGGCATTTAACCGACTGAGCCACTCAGGTGCCCCAAGACAGCAATGTTTTATTGAAACTTCTTTTTTTTTTTAGTCTAAAACAATGGGAGGAGAAACTAATCTCTTCATATGTTCCTAGGAACATAAGCCTAATATCACTATTCCAAACCAGTATTATTTACAAAAATGACTCTTTACTTTCTTGCCAGGTTCACAAGGACTAGTTTTTTTTTGGGGGGGGGGTGGGGAGTAAGCGAGAAATACAGAGAGAGAGAGAGAGATTGGGAATTGGGGCTTATACTCACGAACCATGAGATCATGACCTCAGCCAAAGTTGGACGCTTAATCGACTAAGCCACCCAGGTGCCCCACGAGGACAAAATTTTAAGCCCACCTCAGCGTAGCTTTGCGAATCTCCCTGCCATCAAATGCCCGACAGTCCTTACGGTGGAAAGGTCGGCCTTTTCATGGCCATGGCAATATTCACCGTGCACCGGGACCACAGAACCCCAGGCAGCAGCAACAAGATGAAACCCCTCCACACCATTCCTGTTTGCCTTCCAAAAGCATGCTGTGTCTAAATCTCCCTTGTCTATCCAGACTGAGGCAGATGAACCCCAGAGGGTTTTTTTGTTTCCTTTTTTTTTTGAGGTCTGTGCTCAAATGTCGCCTTATCGCCATGGGTTCCTCGGAAGGATCTCTCTCAGAAGATGCCCTCCCCTCTCCCCCGGGGCTCACCACTTCCTCATCTGATTTTCTATCAGCGTTTAGCAAAATTTTCCTTAAAGGGCCAGGGCCAGTATTTGCAGCCATCGTGTCTCCGCATACAGTTTTTCAACTCTTACTGTAGCACAGAAGCAGCCGTAGGCCACGACCGGATGGGTAAGTCAGACTTGTACACAAAGTGGTTGGCCAGATTTGGCCACATGCCCGCATTCCGGACCCCTGTTCTAGATGAAGGCGACTACGGATCATCTCGGGTCCTGTCCTTTCCCGTTACGGAATTGCAAGCTTCGCGAGAGAAGCCACACGCTTTTGTTCACTGGATCTTCAATGCCAAGAGCGACTGGCATCGACCCCAATGTTCACGGGATAACAGAAATCCATACTTGCAATACCTTCTGGTCCTACTGTGTCTCTTTCCCTCCTCCAGTGGAGGAGGTGCTCCTTCTGCTCCGTCTGTCCCCTCAGGATGCTTCCCTTGTATTTACTCCAACTAGACTCCACCCTCCTCTAGAGCAGAGGTGGGTCTCTTCCATTCTGGAAGCCCCGGGCGCATCAGAATACTTAACCGAACACACTCTATAGATCTGCACGGAAAGAAGAAATCGGTCACCACAAGAAGATGGGGGTAAGAATCGAGAAGGCTAAGCGGTGATGGGAGAGGAGCTTCTAGGGAAAAAGAGGATCGTGGGAGTGAGTGCTGGCCATTTTCTCTGAGTATAGAAAACAGGGACGATGTTCTGCGGTACGATTTGTCAGCCAAACGCTACCCACAGGGCTTTGTTCTACGGCTGGTGCCCGTACTTTAAGATGGAACATTGTGTGGTCCCCCAAGAGAAATTTAGTGTTAACTAAATTCACCACTTCAGAAAGTGAAGTGTGCATATGGGTGAGCTGCTATGGACACCAGCAGATAATATAGAAAACTTCAGGGGCGCCTGGGTGGCTCAGTCGGTTGAGCATCCGACTTCGGCTCAGGTCATGATCTTGTGGTCCGTGAGTTCGAGCCCCACATCGGGCTCTGTGCTGACAGCTCGGAGCCTGGAGCCTGCTTCTGATTCTGTGTCTCCCTCTCTCTCTGCCCTTCCCCTGTTCACGCTCTGTCTCTGTCTCAAGAATAAATAAACATTAAAAACAAAAATTAAAAAAAAAAGAAAACTTCAGGGGTGCCTGAGCTACTCAGTTGGTTAAGCGACCAACTCTTGATCTCGGCTCAGCCCACGACCCCAAGGTTCGTGAGATCAAGCCCCGTGTCCAGCTCTCAGCTCAAGAAAGCCTACTTGGGATTCTCTCTCTCTCTGCCCCTCCCCTGCTCGTGTGCCCACTCGTGCTCTCTCAAAATAAAGAAATAAACGTTTCTTAAAAGAGAAAAGAAACTGCCTTCCAGTTAAACACATTGCTAAAAATCTTTCAAAGCAGATAAATAAATTCAAATGAAAAGGTTCCATAATGAAAAGTGCTGGCTTATTATATAGTTTCTGCCAGACTCCGAGATCCTGGGTGCCAGAGAGTAATTCTATCCCAGTTGTTGGTAAAAAGATGAATCTCGTTTACACTAAAAGGGCGGTATTACAAGACCCTGGTGTCACCTGTCAAAACAAGAATGTCTAGAATGGAAATTCCAGTAAACCCTTGGGACGAAGGGCACTCAGAATACAAGAGCAAGCAAAATGCACGTAAATTAACTCCTAATTTGAGAAATCAATAGAGTGTGTGTGTAAATTGATACACACTGTCTAGTGGGTAGCTAGTTTCTAACTCAATTATGACGATCCGGCCTCTGCTCTCTTCCCCGGATCAGTCTGTTCCAGAAGGACCCCCTACAGCTAAGCAGAGGGTAGCTCCGAGGCGATCGCTTCATGTATAAATCTGTCAGATACTAAGTACCAAGGGAACAGTGATAACCAACAGGACAAGCACCAGAATACAGACGTTCTTGCGAGATTTTCTTTTCTGATCGTAAGCAGCTTGCGGAAACTGACCGGCGTGGCTCTGTCTGCACGCACCTCTGGGCCTTCTCCGTCGGCCTCCGTGCTGTCAGCGGGGTCTCCTTGGTCACGGATCATCACGGGCAAATCTTTAAACCTCTGACGGACGTCCAAAGTGTGAGCCTGCAGCTGCCGAATTGCCCTTTCCCTCTCTTTAATGAGTTCCAGTTCCTGCTCCGAGGTGGCCACATCATCCCCCTGGTTCTGCCTCTGGTCCCACTCGTCGTGGCCATCAAAGGACAGGCGCTGCTCTTTCGTGGCCTCCCCTCTGCAGGGAGACAGGCGGCTCTCGCTCTGGCAATCTTCTTTTCCTTTGCAGACCCTCCTCCCCACCCAGCCTGGAAATCCTTTAAGGCTGCAGAGAAGTCATTCAGTTGGCGTCCTTTGTTCTTTCCGAGCGACCAGTTCCTAACTATTGTATTTCCTGGGCAAGGTGCTTTGTGGACTGTTACAACTGTTGCAAATTTTCCTCCTGTTGCTTGAGTCCTGCTGACTTCCTGGTAGGCTCAGCAAATTCTTTGAGCAGTGGCTGGGCGTCCCCGCCCACCCGTGACTGCTGAAGTCCCGGGGCTGGGGCTCGGAGGGCCCCAGGTTTGGTAAAAGGGACTGTAGGGCATGAGGAGGACCTAAGACCCACTGGTCTTGCACGAAACTCCTTGAAGCAGCCCCCACCTGGTTGCACAGGCTGATGGGGATCTGGGAAGAGAAAGGGCTGGGGGAAGGGGCTGAGGCTGCCCACAGGCTCCCTGTTTCTCTTTCCCAGCTGCTCTTGCCCTTCGCTCACCTCACTCTTGACTTAAATGGCATTGGCCGGGTGACCACCCTCAGATTCAGATCTGGATAGCACCCCAGCCTCCGGGGCCCTCGGTATTTTCACGGGCTGTGTCAGATGCAGAGATGAGACAAGATAATTTCTTAGTTCCCAACTCACCGCACCCCCCTACCCCCCCACAGCCTGTGCTGCCCAAGTTCCCCTTCTGTGGTGACCACAGCTCTGTCAGACACGGCTTCCTGTTGGGGCTTCCTTGACCTCACCCCACATTTGGGGCATTTCCCTCCCTGACAGAAGGACCTGGATCCGGGCTCCTGCCCTGGCCGGTGCAGACATGGTGCCCCTGCTGCTGCTGCCCCTGCTGCTGCTGCCCCTGCTGTTGGGGGGTGAGTGGGCCTCGGGAGGAGGGCTGGGCACAGGTGGGAGGGGCTGGAGCCCCGGCTGAGCCTCCGTGTCCCCCAGGGGAGGATCCAGAGTACCAGCTCCGAGTGAAGGAATCCGTGACCGTGCAGGAGGGTCTGTGTGTCCATGTGCCCTGTTCCTTCTCCTACCCCAGAAAGCGGTGGTATTCCCGGACGATGCTCTACATATACTGGTTCCAGGATAGGGACACCTCAAGCAACCGTTATCTGGTGGCTACAAACAACCCACAGAGAGCAGTGGGGACAGAGGCTCAGGGCCGATTCCGCCTCATCGGGGACCCCTGGGCCTACAACTGCTCCCTGAGGATCAGAGACGCCATGAGGAGTGACGAGGGAGTCTACTTTTTCCGAGTGGAGAGAGAAGACATGAAATATACTTACACACATACGACGATGACTCTGAGGGTGGCAGGTACAGCAGGGGCCCCAGGGGAGGGCTCTGGGAGGTGGACACCCCCTCTTAGAGCAGGCACAGGACGCCGGAACATTCCCTGCTCCGGGTCTTGTGGCTGGGATGGTTGGAAGAGATAACGGGGCCCGGGGTCAGCTTGGGCCCTGAGGCCCGGACCCTCTCAGGGTCACCCCGTGGGTCCCCACCTCCCTGGGGCCCGGGCACCTCCCTGTCTCTTCCTCAGCCCTGACACAGGAACCCGACATCCACTTCCCGGAGCCCCTCAAGTCTGGCTGGCCCGCAGAGCTGACCTGCAGCCTGCCGGGGTCCTGCGAAGGGGGAAGACCTCTCACATTCTCCTGGATGGGGGCTGCTCTGGACTCGCTGGACCCCGAGACCCTGCACTCCTCGGTGGTGACCTTCACCCCGAGGCCGCAGGACCATGGCACCAACCTCACCTGTCAGGTGAAACTGCCAGAAGTTCAGGCCACCGTGGAACGAACCATCTGGCTCAATGTCTCCTGTGAGTGCTGGGGAGAGGGCAGGGTCCCCCAGGGTAGTGGGGTTTGAGCTGGTGTGGGGCAAGGAGAGAGAGCAAGGACAGCCATCTTTACCTTCTCAGTGTTCCCCTACCCCTTCCCAATGCTCCCCACCCCTTGTCAGTGCTCCCCTATGCTTTTCCAGTGCTCCCTACCCCTTCCCAGTGCTCCCCACCCTTTCCTGATGCTCCCCACCCTTTCCCAATGCTCCCGGCCCTTTCCCAATGCACCCACCCCTTCCAAGTGCTCCCCTATGCCTTTCCAGTGCTCCCTACCTGTTTCTAGGGCTTCCTACCCCTTCTCAGTGCTCCCCTACCCCTTCCCAGTGCTCCCCACCCCTCCGTGGGTGCTGGGTCAGCTTCCATCCCAATCCTCACCTCTGAAGCAGGACCATATCTTTCTACCCCAGATGCCCCCCACAACCTCACCATCAGCATCGTCAGCAATGTCACAGGTAGGAAAGAACTGTCCTCTTGGGGGCTGGGACCTGGCCTTGGATGGGGGGGGGGCGGCTTCCACCATGTGGGATGGGGATCGTAGCTGGAATGGGACCAGATAAGGGAAGAGCACGGATAAAGATCACCACCCTCCCTCCTCCACCTTGCCTGGGTGCAAAAGTGGCTGCTCAGGCACACTCTGTTCACCTCTACGGGGCGCTGCTGTGGTTTTCCTCCTCCCCTCCCGCCCCAGCCTCCTCCATCCTGTTTCCTGCCGAGTTCACTGACCAAGGCCACCAAAAGATCCAGGCGTGTCCCAGTGGGGGCACCGAGCCCTCTCGGAAGATGTGAAGCCCGGACACTTGAGGTCAACCTCTTTTGGGCGTAAAGCCCAGCCTTTGAGCCCTGTTGGACCCAAGTCAGTGGGCCAGGGATGGCGAGGGAGATGCCAACCAGATCCTGGGACGGAGGGAGACGTGGAGACTGCCGGTCTCCAGCGGCTGTCTCAATGTCTCTCTCTCCTCTCTCTACATCTCTCCCCCAAAGCCCTCAGCATTCTGGAAAACACCTCATCCCTTCTCATCTGGGAGGGCCAAGCTTTGCGGCTGCTCTGTGCTGCTGCCGGCAACCCCCCCGCCGAGCTGAGCTGGTTCCGGGGGTCCCCTGCCCTGAATGCCACCCCCATGTACAGGACCCACATCCTGGAGCTGCCTCAAGTCGGGGCTGCGGAGGAAGGAGTCCTCACCTGCCGAGCTCAGAACTCGCTGGGCTCCCAGCACGTCTCCCTGCGTCTCTCTGTGGTCTGTGAGTGTGGGGACCCCCGGGGGGGGGGGCGGGACACCCGGGGCCTGGGGAGCAGAGGCGTCGCTGACCCTGCCCCTCCCCCACCCTGCAGGCCCCCCGCGGCTGCTCGGCCCCTCCTGCTCCTGGGAGGGCGAGGCGCTGGGCTGCACCTGCTCCGCCCGAGCCCGGCCGGCCCCCACCCTGCGCTGGCGGCTGGGGGAGGGGCTGCTAGAGGGGAACCACAGCGACGCCTCCTTGACCGTCACCTCCAGCTCCGAGGGGCCCTGGGCCAACAGCTCCCTGAGCCTCAGGAGGCCTCTGGGTTCCGACCTCAGACTCAGCTGCGAGGCCCGGAATGAGCACGGGGCCCAGAGCACCGACGCCGTCCTGGTGTTGCTGCCAGGTCTGGGGGCTGTGGGGGAAGGGTGGGCAGAGCCGGGGGTGGGGGGTGGGGGTGGGGGTAGGGGTGGGGAAGGAGTCTGCATCCTAGAGAAGATGGTCTGGGTAGGCGTGGGGCGGAGGGCGATTGGTGGGACAGGGTGGTCCATCTTGGGCCTCAGCAGGCCCTTCAGTGAGTTCTGCAAGGAGCTAGGAAGGCAAGAGACTGAGTCCTGCAATTCGGTCTCCCTCTCTCCGCAGGGAAGTCGCTGTCCCTGGCAGAAGCCGCGACTGCAGCTGTGGGAGGCGCCGGAGCCATGGCTCTGCTGTGCCTGTGTCTGTGTCTCCTCCTCTTCTGGGTGTAAGTCTGTGCGGGGAGGTCCCTCATCCCAGAAGTACAGGGCTGAGTAGGGCAGCTCGAGAGAAGAAATGTACTCCTTCATTTTCATCCTGTGCCCATCCTCCCCCAGTCCTAGGGGACCACCAGTCTATTTTCCATCTCTCTAGATTTGCCTCTTCTGGACTTAAACAAAAATGTTAACGTTTATTTATTATTGAGAAACAGAGAGAGACCGAACATGAGCAGGGGGAGAGCAGAGAGAGGGGGAGACACAGACTCCGAAGCAGGCTCCGGGCTCTGAGCTGTCAGCACAGAGCCCGATGCAGGCTTCGGACTCACGAACCGCGAGATCACGACCTGAGCTTAACCGACAGAGCCACCCAGGTGCCCTGGCGTGTACAAGTTTTTCTGTGTTAGACGGATCTTTCGTGATGGAAGTTCAGTCTGGCCAAACCTCTGGTCACCCAGGGGGATGGAGTGCTTCCTGGCCTGTCTGGTTCCAGACCGGATACCTCAGCGGATTGGCCGGGGAGCAGACAGCCTGCCCACGGGAACCTTCGTGGCTGCAGTGTGCTGCTTTCTCCTTTTAGGGTGAAAGCCCGCAGGAAGCAAGCGTCTAGGAGTCAAGAGGGCATGGCTAATGAAGACCCTGTCATGGGTACAGTCGACTGGGTGAGTGATGCCGGGGTCTTCTCGTGCAGTGGGGGGGCTCTGGACCTGTCCATTGGGACTCCACACGGAGCTCCTCAGCATTTCCCCGCCCCTGCCCCAGCCTGGTCACCTGAGCAGTCACCTGGGAGGTGACTTCCCTACTCCACTCTTCCCTACTTCCCTTCCAGCCCTTCTGGAGTTTCAATGATGCTTGTTCCCAGTGCTTTGAGAATCAAGTCACATTCCTTGTCCCATGTTTGAAGTCCTTCAGGAGGTGTCCCTTGATGGCCACTCCAGCCCTGGTCTGGCTATGGTGCAGCCACACTGGCTTTCTCGTGGTCTCCCCTACCGCTTGGACCCTTTGCGCATACAGCTCCTCCCACCAGAAATGCCCTTCTGTCCCCATTTCCGTCACCCCACTTCACGTATCAACATCTTCTGCTCTGGGAAAGCTTTGCCATTTCCTTCCCTGCCAACGCCCACGCCTCCCTCCTCTACGTCCCCAGAGCTCTGTGTCCAGCCCCGTCTCAAGGGGCACATCCCACAACACCACTGCATTTCCTCATGTTTGGGATGTCTTTGCCGGCGGGGGCTGCAGTTGTCTCTCACTCCGCCCCTGTCCACCATGTCCCTTCTGCCCTTTTATGAAACTGGGGCCGTGTTGCCCTACATGGAGTTATCCGGAATGCGTTGTTCATGACCAGTCCCTGGAACGGGCATTGTTTGCTTGCACGTACTCGTTTTGTCCATAATATGATGAGCAACGATGAACCCGGTTGCCACTGTTACCCCATATATGTGTGTATACCTGAGATACGCGCTGTTTCGTGTAACTATTTCTGAACCTACAAAGGGTGGCACCCTCTGTGCCCGCTTCTCCGGCTCCCTTTGTGGACTCATCAACCCTGCAAATTAGGTCCTGGAGATTCATGCCTGTTGTTAGCTGCGGTTACCTGTTTACGGTGTTTCGTTTTATGATCGTGTCTATTGCCTAAGCTCCTCTTGCTGGACATTTGAGTTGCTCCAGATCTCATTGGATTCACATACGAGCGTTCGTTTTTTTTTTTTGTTTTTTTGGCAACATTATGTAAGAATTTAATTACTAGGTCAGAGGGTGTGTGAATGTTCCTATCATGACAAATGTTTTCCAAAGCAGTCGCATCCATGTGTACACCTGTCTGTGCCTCTTGGATCCTGTTGACCTATACAGTCTCTGTGCTTGGTTTTCTCAATTTTTTGGGTCGTCTCACTCTCCCGCTATGGTTTTGATTTGCGTTTCGTTAGTTGTCAAGGAGCATGACAATCTCTGTCTTCAGTGGCATATGAACACCTCCTCTCTAAAATGCTTGGTCCCGGGACACCTGGGTGGCTCAGTCAGGTAAGCGTCCGGCTTTGGCTCAGGTCATGATCTCACCGTTCAGAGTTCGAGCCCCGCATTGGGCATAGAGCCCACTTTGGATCTTCTCTCAGAGCCCCTCCCCTGCCCTCTCTCTCTCTTTGTCTCTCAAAAATAAAATAAATGTTAAAAAAATAAAATTCCTGGTCTCATCTGCTGCCCATTTCCCTGCAGCCCATAGGGTGTTTGACTTTCTTACTGAATTGATTGGTGAGCTTTATACATTTTCATACTGGTTTCTTTTTTTTAGTTATATGCACTGTAAATATCTTCCAGTGAGTAATTTGTCTTCTCTTTTTAAAGGTGACCTTTGATGAACATAAGTTCTTAATTGCAATATAACCATATTCACTAACCTTCTCTGTTCTTTTTTTTAAAAGATAGATTGACATAGCTTTCTTTTTTTTTTAATTATTTATTTATTTATTTTGAAAGAGAGAGAGAGAGAGAGAGAGAGCAGGGGAGGGGCAGAGAGAGAGGGAGAATCCCAAGCAGGTTCTTCCCTGTCAGCACAGAGCCCGATGTGGGCCTCGAACTCACAAACCATGAGATCATGACCTGAGCCGAAATCAAGAGTTGGTGGCTTAACCAACTGAGCCACCTGGGAGCCCCTGATCTTCTCTTTTCTGTTGAATGCCTTTTGGGTTTCATTTAAGACAATCTTTCTTTTTTAATTTTAATTTTTTTTAACTATTTGTTAAAGTTTATTTATTTGTTTTGAGAGAGAGAGAGAGAGAGAGAGAGCACGCAAGCATGAGCAGGGGAGGGCCCGCACTGTCAGCGCGGAGCTCAACGCAGGGCTCCAACTCAGGAACCTCGAGATCATGACCTGAGCAGAAATCAAGAGTTGGACGTTTAACCGACTGAGCCACCCGGGTGCCCCTAAACAAGTCTTTCTTCTCCTAAGATTAGAATGATATTCAAGTATAGTTTCACTAAAAGTTTTACGTATTCCTTTGGACATGTGAAGCCTTAATCTACCCGGAGTTGATTTGTGTGTGGTGTGCAGTGTTGATCTATGTATGTTCCTCCTCGACGTGTGGAATAATGTCTCTCTCTCCTCTCTGCTGATCTGCCATCTACTCTGTCAGACATCAGAAGTCTATACATGCGTGGCCTCTGTCTGTGGCCTTCTATTCTGTTCCAGTGGTCGATTTTACTGTCCCTGAGTCAGAACTGTCTATAGAGGCAATAGAATCTACAGACTCAAAACTAAGTCCTACTGTCTGATAGAGCAGGATCATCTCCTTAATCTTCTTTAAAATAGTGTCTTGGCTATACCTGGACTTTTGCTGTTCTATTAAATATTAGAATCGGTTTATCAAGTTCCAAAAAACACTCCTGTTAGTGTTTTGGCTGGAATGACATTGCATCTGTAGATCACCTTGGGAAGAATATACTTCTTTATAAACTCAAGTCTCCTTGTCCGCAAAAAAAACAGGTTATCTATTAGTTTAAGGTTTTTTTCCCCAAGAAAGATGTAGAAATCCTTCAACACATCTTGCGAACCTTTTGTCAGTTTTCTTCCTTAATACTAGTTTTGTTACTGTTATAAATGCCATCTTTTTAAAAGTGCATTTTCTGATCACTTATCGCTGATATGCGGAATGAAAACATTAAAAAAATTACAAATTGGTCTTAGATGTCATTTAGAGTCTTGCTGGTTTGGTAGCTGGAGCATTCTTAGATATGATTCATAAGCCTGCTGAACCATTCTTTTACAGAGATATGGATACTGTCTGAAAAGTTTGTGATATTCTTGTTTTAAATTGTCGTGGCTTTGGGGCGCCTGGTGGCTCAGTCGGTTAAGCGTCCACTTCGGCTGATCTTGCAGTTCATGAGTTCGAACCCTGCGTCAGGCTCTGTGCTGACAGCTCAGAGCCTGGAACCTGCTTGGGATTCTGTGGCTCCCTCTCTGCCCGTCCCCTGCCCGTAGTCTGTCTTTCTCTCTGTCAAAAATAAGTAAAATATTAAAAAAATTAAAAATTAAAAGCATTGCCATGGCTGCTGAATCAAAGCAGCTGATTTCATGCAAATATAGTGTCATTTCCTTCAAAAATCAACTCATCCTTTTAGACTTTAGATACAGAAGAAGAAACACCTGATCTCATGCATTCTCTGCGGATGTATTTTTCTTCTAAGATATTTCTTTTTTTTTTAACTTGAGAGAGAGAGAGAGAGCGCACATGCACAAGTGAGGGAGAGAGAGAGAGAAGTGAGGGAGAGGGGGAGAGAGAGAGAATCTTTCTTTTTTCATGTTTATTTATTTTGAGAGAGAACACGCAACAGCATGAGTGGGGGAAGGTCAGAGAGAGAAAGAGAGAGAGAGAGAGAGAGAGAGAGAGAATCCCAAGCAGGCTCCGCATGTCCGTGCAGAACCCGATGTGGGGCTCCATCCCGTGAACCGTGAGATCATGACCTGAGCTGAAATCAAGAGTTGGACGCTTAACCGACTGAGCCACCCTGGCGCCCCAAGATTCCATATTTCAACAAATGACTCACTCCCCTGAATAAGTGATGGGGAAAGTAAGCACACTCAGACTCTGGCCTCTGGTAAACAGAGGTCTGTGGAGCACGGATTGTGGGCAGTAAGTGACTAAAGACTGAACACCAGCCAGTTCCTTCATTTGTTCAGAGAGCTCCTCCTACTACTTTCCCCCTTATGGGGCCAAACCGCCCCACAGATTCTTCTGGGGCTTCGCTGTAAATGTTCACGTCTTTTCAGTGACACCCGCCCCTTCAGGGGGTTAGTGGTCTGGATCCTAAGCATTGTCTTCAGTCTCTCAGTAGATGCAGCAACGTATGAAACGCAATTATGTGCTTGTCGATCTTATGTTCTTCCAGCTTGCTAAGCTCTCTTGTTTGTTCTCATCATTTGTATGTAGACATTGAACTATTTTTAATAGGGTTTTTTTTTTTTTTTTGATTTAACAAATATCACAGGGGTGCCTGGCTGGTTCAGTTGGAAGAGCATGTGACTCTTGATCTTGGGGTGGTGAGTTCCAGCCCCCACGTTGGGTGTGGAACCTACTTAAAAAATTAAAAAGGGGGGTTGTGGGAGGGGGGATGGGCTAAATGGGGAAGGGGCACTAAGGAACCTACTCCTGAAATCATTGTTGCACTATATGCTAACTAATTTGGATGTAAATTTTTAAAAATAAAAAATAAAATAAGTTAAAAGTAAAAAAATTTGTAAAGGATCCTAGGTTGGGGTGCCTGGCTGGCTCGGTTGGTGGAGCTTGGTTGATCAGAGCATTAAATAAATGTTCTCAAACCCACAAGTCCTCAGAAGTCTTAATACAAGAAAACCCAAACTGAAAACACATTACACTTTCCCTTTGGTTCTGATATTCTCTTTTTTCTTCTTAAAGCTTTTTTTTTTAAGTTTATTTATTTATTTTGAGGGAGAGCAGGAGAGGGCAGAGAGAGAATCCCAAGCATGCTCTCCGTCCAGCAGTGCTGAGCCTGATGCGGGGATCAAACTCACGAACCATGAGATCGTGACCTGAGCCCAAACCAAGAGTCGGACACTTAACTGAGTCACCCAGGCGCCCTGGTTTTGATATTCTTAAAATTTACTATACTGTATTGGTGTGTGAGGTTTCCCTGGTCTTTTTTCTTGTGCTTGTGGGCCCTTTCAGCTGGAATGGTTTACCTCTCTTCAATTCAATTTTATCTCCACTATTTTTGTTCACATATTTTCTTCTCTTTTTATTTCCAATAACACAAAAGACCTGAGTTTGGTTCCTGGCTCTGTCTGTTACTAGATGAGTAATCTTGGGCCTCCCACCTCAGTCTACCATGTCTGTAAAATGGGAATAAGTATCATTCATACTGTGTGTGTGTGTGTGTGTGTGTGTGTGAATTAAATGTAATTAGTAAGCCTTCAGTATGGCCTAATCAGTCATAGCGTTACAGAATTTTAAATGGATGCGTGAAGGGCACCTGGGTAGCTCAGTCGGGTAGGTGTCTCTTGACTTCAGGTCAGGTCAGGCCAGGTCATGATCTCACGGTTCGTGAGTTTGAGCCCAGCATCGGGCTCCACACTATCAGCTTGGGGTTCTCTCTCTCACTCCCTCTGGCCCTCCCCTGTTCTCTCTCTCTCTCTCTCTCTCTCTCAAAATAAATAAGTAAACTTAAAAAAATAAATGGATGAGTGAATCATTGGGTTCGTAGGAAATGTGTGTGAATAGGAGGATGAATGAACAAATGTCCCATTAGCCCAACCTCCCTTGAGGGGGACCACGTCTGCCTCATTCCTTCTCCGACTCTCTCGTTTCTCTTTCACTCAGGGTTCCAGGAAGAAGCCCTGGCCAGACAGCCCTCCAGATCAAACGACCCCTGCCGGGGATGACCCTCCCTCGGGGGAGCAGCAGGAGCTCCATTACGCCTCCTTCAGCTTTCACGGGATAAAGATGAGGGAACCTCAGGACCAGGAGGCCACCAGCACCAGTGAGTACTCGGAGATCAGGACGAGCAAGTGAGGGCCACCTGGAGCCAGGAATCCCAGCCCCTGCGGGGAGAGGAGAAGTCAGGCGCCAACTGATGAAGCGCGTGGAGCCCTGTGGCGATATAAAGGAGCAGGACTGTCCGGGTGTCCCCGGGTAGAGCAGATCTGGGCTCAAACGTAGCCTGTCAAGCAAGTCGCTTCATCTCTGCGTGCTTCAGTTTCCCGTTCCGTAAATCAGAGATCATGCCTTCTGCCTCAAAGGTGGTTGTGAACAGTAAAGAAATTAACACAGAGAAATCAGCCAACAGAGGTCCTATCGCACCATGGGGCTCAGTGCCTACTGATCTGTCTTCTTTGGACAGAATGGTCCTGCTGGAAAGTGACCCTGGGGCTGAGGGTGACCGCCCCAGCACACAGTAGCAACCGGCTGGTGTCATTCTCCTTCAAAGCCTCCCCAGGGAAAGACCAGCCCCTCAGCCTGGGTTTTGGTTTCACGATACAGCATCTTATCATCTCTGTGGGGTCTTCTCTGCGTCCCACTTGTATCTGTCCATTCTTCCAGCACATTCCATCACCTCCTGACCTCCAGTCCCTTCCCTGTCTCATTTATGGGCCCCCACAGGGATCCGTCCAACAGCCAGAGAGCTGACCCTGAGTCTCCTCCACAAACCCATTCAAGGCTCCCTAGGCTTAGACAATACATCACAAACATCTGCCCCCACCCCTGGCATTTGAAGTCCACCAACCACCCCCCCCAACCCCTGCTAACTACTGTTGGAAAAGAAACAATGGGCCCCGAGTGGAGGCACTTACCCCCACAACAGCAAACCCAAGACTCACTGAGGTTTCAACCTCTCCCAGAAATGTGACCTTTAAACAGTCGGTCTGAAATTTCCTGATCAGCACTGGTGAGGTCACCTGCAGGGTAAGATCTTCCCCCAAAAAGATGGCCCGATCTGGGGGGCAAAAATCCTTCCTTTGTTTTGAGAATACTTCCTCATGCCACCCTCCTGCCTTTAAACACCGTCTGCTACTTACAACTCCTCAGGGCACCCATCTCCTTACTGGAAGGGACACTGCCAAACTTATGAGCCTTTGAATAGAGCCAATTACATGCCCAGATTTCCTCGGTTGAGTTTTTATTCTTTTTCAAAAATGTTTATTTATTTTTGAGAGAGTGTGCGAGTGAGGGAGGGGCAGAGGATTCAAAGTGGGCTCTACACTGAGAGCCAGATGCGGGACTTGACCTGTGAGATCATGACCTGAGCTGAAGTCAAGAGTTGGATGCTTAACCAACTGAGCCACCCAGGTGCCTTCAACAAGCTTTTCTGATCCCAGCTGCCTGACACTATGCTTTTGATTGCCGTACAAAAGAAAAGTTTTTCTAGAAGGAGGCGAGCAAGAAGGTTATCAGCTACAGGAAAGGATTGTTTCAGGCAAGACTGCTCTCCTCCTGTGTGTGGGGTAAAGATAAGGGGTCTTCTTGTGCAGATGACCTCGTCTTCCTTTAGGGGATGGAGAGGTCCTTGTGGCCAACTCATTGGCACTGATTGTCAATAGCCAAAGTATAGAAAGAGCCCAAATGTCCATTGATGGATAAATGGATAAAGAATATATATATATATAGAATATATGTATAGAATATATGTATAGAATATATGTATAGAATATATATATATATATATTGCGTGTGTGTGTATACACACACACACACACACAATGGAGTATTACTTGGCAATCAAAAGGAATGAAATCTTGCCATTTGCAACAATGTGAGTGGAACTAGAGGGTATTATGCTAAGTGAAATTAGTCAAAAAAAGACAAATACCATATGACTTCACTCACATAAGGAAAAGATATAAAACAGATGAACATAAGGGAAGGGAAACAAAAATAATACAAAAATGGGAAGGGCGACAAAACATAAGAGACTCTTAAATACAGAGAACAAACTGAGGGTTGCTGGAGGGGTTGTGGGAGGGCAGATGGGCTAAATTGGCAAGGGGGCATTAAGGAAGACACTTGTTGGGATGAGCACTGGGTGTTATATGCAGGGGATGAACCACTGCATTCTACTCCTGATATTATTAGTGCGCTATATGCTAACTAACTTGGATGTAAATTTAAAAAAAATAAATGATTAAAAAAATTCCTGACTATAAAATAGTTCAATGTCTACATACAAATGATGAGAACGAACAAGAGAGCTTAGCAAGCTGGAAGAACATAAGATCGACAAGCACGTAATTGCGTTTCATACGTTGCTGCATCTACTGAGAGACTGAAGACAATGCTTAGGATCCAGACCCCTAACCCCGTGAAGGGGCGGGTGTCACTGAAAAGACGTGAACATTTACAGCGAAGCCCCAGGAGAATCTGCAGGGCGGTTTGGCCCCATAAGGGGGAAAGTAGAAGGAGGAACTCTCTGAACAAATGAGGTTAAGACTGTATTTCTGGGAGAGAACAAGGACTTTAATCATCTCCACTTTGACTTTGGTCTGTACTTTCTAATTAAGTTCTTCTTTCCAGCGTATTTCTTCACTCAGGCAAAAGACCTTGCAGGCAAAGCATCCCTCGTTGGGAACTGAAACTACTCCCTCAAGCAATAAAAAGACTGCCCTGGGCCAGCAAGACCCAGCATGACTAATCCCGAGACCGTGATCAACCTGACCTTTACTGCCCAGCCACATGTCCCCACTGCCCTTCATCCCACATTTTCCTTATATAAACCTATGAATATTTTCAGCACTCAGGAGACAGAGTGAGACGTTAGTCCTGCGTCTTCCCTGGGGTTGGCCTCACTGGAGTAAATCCCTTTCTTGTCCACCTCTGCTTATGTCTCTGCCTTCAGATTTTGTCAGCATGTGGCCAACCCAGTCTGTTTGGGATCCTCAGAGCAGGTGCACTTGTGACTCTGTGCCTTGGTTATAGGAGGTTGAAACTGAAGTTAGGTATGTGTTAATTTAAGTGATGCCATTTTGGGCCTGTGGGTTTTCTTTTCTATTTTGTCTTTTCTTTTCTTTTCCTTTCCTTTATATTTTATTTTACTTTAGTTTTTAGTTTAATTCCAGTATAGTTAACATACAATGTTGTATTAATTTCAGCCGGTACAATGTGGTGACTCAACAGTTCTATATCTTAGTGCTCATCATGAGGATACGTGTACTCTTAATCCCCATCACCTATTTCCCCCATCTCCCCCACCTCCCCTCTGGTAACCATCTGTTCGTTCTCTAGAGTTAAGAGTCTGTTTTTCAATTTGTCTCTTTTCTTCTTTGTTCATTTGTTTTGTTTCTTAAATTCCACACATGAGTGAAATCATATGGTATTTGTCTTTCTCTGGCTGACTTACTTTGCTTAGCTTTATTCCGTCTAGATCCATCCATGTTGTTGTAAATGACAAGATTTCATTCTTGTTTATGGCTGAGCAATATTCCATTGTGCATGTATACCACGTCTTTCTTACCCACGTATCTCTGGATGAACACTTCTCTCTTCCATAATTTGCCTATTGTAAATAATGTTGCAATAAACATCGAGGTGTGTATATCTTTTGGAATTAGTGGTTTTTGTATTCTTTGGGTAAATACTCAGTAGAATTACTGGATCATATGGTAGTTCTATTTTTAATTTTTTTAAGGAACCTACGTACTGTCTTCTCACCGTGGCTGTGCCAGTTTGCATTCCCACCAACAGCTCATGAGGGTTCCTTTTTCTCCACAGCCTCACCAACATTTGTTGTTTCTTGTGTTTTTGTTTTTTGGTTTTTTTTTTTTTGAGAGAGAGAGAGAATGACAATGCAAGTGGGGGATGGGCAGAGAGAGAGGGAAAGAGAGAATCCCAAGCAGGCTGCATGCCTAGTGTCGAACCCGACATGGGGCTCGATCTCACGACAATGAGATCATGACCTGAGCCGAAATCAAGAGTTGGACACTTAAGTAACTGAGCTACCCAGGCACCCCTGTTTTTTTCTGACGTTTATCTTGTTTTAGATAATCTCTACACCCAACGTGGGGCTCAAATTCAAGACACTGGGATCTAGAGTCACATGCTCTTATGACTGAGCCAACCAGGCACCCCTCTTTTTGATTTTAGCCATTCTGACAGCTGTAAGATGATGTGTGTGGGTTTTTAAAAAAGATTTTAAAGTAATCTCTACACCCAACACGAAGCTTGAACTCACAACCCCAAGATCAAGAACCTCATGCTCCACCAACTGAACCAGTCAGGTGCCTGGTTTTTGTTTTGTTTTAAAATCTCTGCACATTCTTCCCCATTATGCCCGGCTTCTTCCCCAGTTCCCTGCTCCGTTATAGCTGACTTAACATTCTCAAAAACTACCCTCTCTATAGATCACACCGAGATCTTAATTCTTAGTGGAGGCCTGACAAACTTGGTAGCTTCTCTAAAATATTGAGTTCACAGGAGAACTTCCTCTTCTAGGGACATTCCACTGGCAAATGCTAAGTGAAATCCACTCTGTCACTAATAGCGAGCATGTTGCATGTCCACTAGGGCAGAGTCTCCTGAAATTG
Source organism: Acinonyx jubatus (assembly GCF_027475565.1). NCBI lineage: Eukaryota > Metazoa > Chordata > Mammalia > Carnivora > Felidae > Acinonyx > Acinonyx jubatus. The sequence continues at coordinate 54,280,124 of NC_069396.1, read as the reverse complement.
TTAGAAGATGACATGGGGACTGGTCCTTGGAGACACGATCTTGATACCTTTAGATTCCCCCACCCCATGGTGGTCTCTCCTTCTGCTGTCTGCTGTCACCATCAGTCCCGGACTATTGTCTGATGGTCTCCATCCCTTATAAATAAAACCCCTTCCCAGTGTGCATCATCTGCTTTCCCGGGACCAGGGTACAGTGGGTTCAGGAGTCACTATCTATGGTGTCAGGTTTGTGTGGATCACAACCCCAGCCCCCAAACGTACAGTGATCTCGCAGTGATGTGAGACCCTGTGAAGGTGGCTTATCACATCAAGTCTCAGTTTCCCACTGGATGAGGAGAATTGTTAGCCAGTCTTCTCTAGGATTGGTTGTGAGGGTTCAACAGGGCAATATGTAGAAAGGTACAACCCTGAGTCAGCACATGAGGACCTCCAGTGAATCTCCATCTCTTTCCTAATCCTCTGCTCGGAGGGAGATCCGGGCACAGGGTTGCTTCTTAAAGTGTGGTCCAAGGGCCAGCAGCATGACATAACCTGGAACCCCAGAGAAGACCTTGTCCCTCCCTGTCCCTCCGCCAGCAGACACCACAAGGTGAAAAGCAAGGTGAAAAGGCAACAAGAGGGTTGAGGGGAAAAGCACAGAGATGAGCCCAGTCCACTCCACCCCTTCTTCTGGCTTCTCCTTCCTAAGAAGGCCCCGGAGTTTCAGAAATTGCTGCGACCTAGGTGCCCTGCTAGCCTAGAGCTCGGGACCTTGCACCTATGGATTGGGGTCCTTGGCAGAGTTGGGGTTTCCTGAACTCACCCAGCTTTGCTCCAGAACCATGGACAGCACCAACCCTTGGGCTGGGAGGTCCCCAGGTCTGGCAGGATGGGCGGAGCGCCCCCTGGAGGTAGTTCCCTGACTTGCCTCAGATGCAGAGATCAGAAGTCAGGGGACTGACTGGCGTGATATTCTGTCCTAGGGGACAGAGATGCTGGCCAGAGCACGTCCAAGCTTCTCCTTAGTCACCCTCTGAAAATCCACTCATCCTGGGGACTCAGCTTCAGAGACACAGTGCATTTCTCACAGAACACTGGATGCCTTGCCCCTCAGGGCTGACTCTGCCCTCACCCTATCCAGAAAACCCTCCCTCTCCTCACTTTCCAGCGGGTTATTTGCTGTTGCACTTTTTAAAGTTTATTTATTTTTGAGAAGGGAGGGAGGGGCAGAGAAAAGGAGGGAGAGAGAGAATCCCAAGCAGGCCCTGAACTGTCAACACAGAGCCTGATGTGGGGCTTGAACTCATAGTGAGATCATGACCTGAGTTGAAATCAAGAGTCGGCCGCTTAACTGACTGAGTCACCCAGGCGCTCCCGGAGTCGGGAATCTTCTTAATCCGCTCTGGGATTGAGTGTGTTTGAAGCTGGGTTCTGGTGTTTTTGTGGATGGCCTACTTCCGGGTGACCCTTACTTCAAATTTGTAACCCTACTTGGGTCCTAACAGGTGCTTACCGGGCCTCTACTTTTTAGGAGACCCTGAACTTCAGACTGTGTTTATCCTGTTTCATGAGGCTGCTCAGGGGACAAGAGCAGGTGTTGGGCTGACTCAACACTGTTCCCTCCCCCCAGATTCTGGCCCTTCTAGTCCCTGCCCACATAGCTCTGCACTCCAATTCTGTGTCCGGTCCCATGACACCGTTGAAAGTTCTGCTCAGATCCCCAGCCTCTTTACCCTGTTTTCTGCCTGCTTCCGCTTCTGGCCCCTCCAGCAGAATGAGCCTCTTTTCTGTGGGATCCTGGCTGCCTTTCCCGTTGGCCTCAGTGGAAAAGTTCTGGCATGATATACTCTGTCGTGGCTGGAAACCTCCCTTGCTTTATTTTGGTCTCCTGAGTCACTTTCTCAAAAAGGCCCTGACCTCCCAAACTGAAACAGCACCCCCTTCACACTTTTGCGTTAAGTTCTTTGTTATTCATACATAGCTCACATCATCAGAGGTCAGATTGCATACTGATTTGTCTATGCCTCTCTCCCAAATACTAGAAGTTCCACGGCTGATAGTTGGTTTTTTTGTTGTTGTTGTTTTTTATTTGAGAGAGAGAGAGAGAGTGCGCGCGCGTGCACGAAACCAGAGGAGAAGGGCACAGGGGGAGAGAGAATCCCAAGCAGGCTCCTTGCTCGTGGATCATGACCTGAGCCGAAATCAAGAGTCTGTTGCTCAACTGAGCCACCCAGGCACCTTGGAGAGTTCTTTTTTAAGTTTTCTTTTCTTTTTTCTTCCAGTAATCTCTGCACCCAACGTGAGGTCGAACTCACGACCCCGAGATCAAGAGTCGAATGCTCTTCTGACTGAGCCAACCAGGTGCGGGGAATGAGGGTTTTTTGTCCACCCGCCCCCCCCCCCACCTTTGTTTCCTCAAAGGTAAACATCAAGGTTACTGGAAATGAGAGTCCCTCAAGTGAAGCGGTTTTGCTTATGGTGCAACAGGCAGACATGACACATAGTAGGTCCTACAGAAGCGTTAGACTCTCCTGAGCATGCCCAGAACCTGGCAGAGTATGAGGCAAGCAGCCCCCTAATTCCTACCGGCTCTGAGACACAGGAGTACTGGCCCCTCCAGCCCCTTTGCCAGGCCCCCAGCCCCTCCTCCCTCAGACCCGAGAGTCCTGATCCCCAGCCCCTCCTCCTTCAGACCCAGGGGTCCCGGCCCCCAACCCCTACTCCCTCAGACCCAGTTCAGGCCCCCAGCCCCTCCTCCCTCAGACCCGGAAGTCCCGGCCCCCAGCCCCTCCTCCCTCAGACCCGAGAGTCCCGGCCCCCAGCCCCTCCTCCCTCAGACCCAGGAGTCCCGGCCCCCAGCCCCTCCTCCCTCAGACCCGGAAGTCCCGGCCCCCAGCCCCTCCTCCCTCAGACCCGAGAGTCCCGGCCCCCAGCCCCTCCGCCCTCAGACCCGAGAGTCCCGGCCCCCAGCCCCTCCGCCCTCAGACCCGAGAGTCCCGGCCCCCAGCCCCTCCGCCCTCAGACCCGAGAGTCCCGGCCCCCAGCCCCTCCTCCCTCAGACCCAGGAGTCCCGGCCCCCAGCTTCTGCGGGGTCGGCGGTGACCGGTCACCCTCCCAGCCTCGCACCGAAGCCCGGGCGGAGGTCCCTTGGGTTTATTCGCAGCGCTCTTTACAGGTAGCCCCGCACCCCCCGGCGGCAGGGCCCGGCGCAGAGCCGGGGTCGCTGGGAGGCGGGGGTGGCGGCCCCGACGACCCCTCCTCGTCGCGCCCCCCGCGGCCCTTGCCGATGGCCAGGCGGGGCCGGCCGCGCTGCAGCCCGTCCAGGAGGGCGCAGGCCTGGCAGAGCGCGCGGCTGGCCAGCGCCCCGCAGCGGGAGCAGGCGCCGGGGGGCGGGGGCCGCGCGGCCGGGGCCAAGGCCAGGCGCTCGGCCGAGTGCACCAGGTCCAGCGCCGCCGACGGCCGCGCCGCCTCCAGCAGCTTGAGCAGGTGGCGCGCGTGGCCGCGGAAGGCCTCGGGCGCGTAGACGCACTCCTCCGAGAAGTAGTCGAGGCGGCGGAAGTGCGCGTACAGCACCACCTCCTTCTGCGAGGCCAGCTGCAGGGGGCGGCAGCGCGGCAGCGCGCCCCCCTCGCCCCGCGAGCCCAGGCCCCCGCCCCGGGCCAGCCGCCCCGCGTCGCCCCGCAGGAAGTTCATGAGCACGGTCTCCGCCATGTCGTCGGCGTTGTGGCCTGGGGGAGAGAGACGGGGAGCCGGTGAGATGGGGGCGCCGCCGTGGGGCAGCAGGGACCCAGACGGACGGGGAGGGGCCCTGGAGAGCGGCACAGAGTGGGCGACCCGGGCTGGAGACCCCCACCCCACCCCACCCCCAGACACTGCAGGACGCCAGGACCAGGAGAGAGATGGGGGGGGGGGGGGGAGAACAGTAGGGAGGGCCGGACAGGGCCATGGAGACCCCTGGGCACCGCGCGACAGCCTGGTGGAGGTGGGTGGTGGGCACAGTGAGAAATGAGAGGGGACACACAGGCCTCCAGGAGGCAACCCGGGGGGCCCTCATTTGCCACCCACTTATCGCCAACCAGGCCCTGTGCCAGTTGCTTTTTCAGGAGGGTCGTAGAAGTGCTTTATGCTACAAATATCTTTTCAGTCTCAGTTGAAGGTGTTCGTCACACGGCACCGGAGAAGTCAAAGCGGCCGCTAACGGTCAGTGGAGGTTGTCAAGTAGGCTGCTGTCCCAGTGCCGGGGAATGCGGATCACCGCGTGCAGGAAGGCCAGCGAGAGCTTCAGTATTTACTCAACAGTCACCATAAACGTCACCTAAACGTCTACCTATTCTGCATCTTGTCGTCTTATACTTGGGTCTGTCTGGTCCGACAGACACTGGTCTTCTTGGGGCTTCTCCAGTCGGCCACCCTTCCCCTCCTCAGGGCCTTTGCACCAGCCACCTCCTCTGCTCAGACCCCAACAACTGGGTCTGCCCTTCACTGGTTACTCAGGCGGCCTTCAGGTCAGGCTCACTCAGGAACCACTTCCTAACTCCAGGCTTCCCCCTTCACTGGGTCCTCCTGTTATAAACTGGCAAAGTCTGTGTGATTTTTCCTTAGCAGCACTTACCGGGTTATAATTATGGACATGATGGGAGGGCAGGGGCAGAGGCTGTCTTGGGCAGCATCAGGACGCAAACATCTCTGTGAGGCCTGCTGTTTGCCAGTCTCTGGTCTAAGTGCCTCACACAGCACTCACTTTATTCCCAACGACCCTGGGACCTCGATATTATTAATAACCCCGTTTTACAGATGAGGTAACCGAGGTTAGGTGTTGCTCGAGGCTACAAAGCGTCTGGTACAGAGGAGATGGTCAACAATCACGTGTTGAAGCAACGGTTGGGAGAGAGTAAGTTCTCAAGTTCTCAGAGAGAAGAGGCCGACAGAGAAGGGGGGGGGGTCTAAAGAGTTGCGTTTCAGACTACAGATGGCTTCTGATGGGTGGTGTCACTTCACTCGCCTCCTTTTGTGAAGGGACACAGAGAATGTCATTTTGAAAACTGCAGGGAACACAGCCCCAACCCCCGGAGAGCACCCCTGCACCCCTCCACGGCCAAAGCGAAGGCAGTGACTCAAAGCTTGCCGCGCCCAGCCCCGGCGCGCGCACACTCTGCCCACGCACCTTCAGCGGACGTGCGCACCCCCTTCTCGTGGAGATCCCCCACTGCGGGCACCCCCGGCGTCTCCTTCACCCCTTGCTGGGCACGCGCCCAGCCCCCTTGCAGCGCCCGCCCCGCGCCCCTCGGCTGCGGCGCCAGCGCTCACCCGTCACGATGTGCGTGGCTCCCACGAGGCGCGCCCCTTCCTCCAGCGCGCGGCGCCGCAGGACCCCGCAGAAGGTGCAGCAGGCGCGGCTGCGGCCGGAGCCGGCCGTGCTGCGGGCCACGGCGTCCATTGTCCAGCCCCCGAAGAGGTCGGCGTAGGCCACGACGGTGAGCGGGAGGTCCCAGCGCGCCGCCTGGCGCCGCACGGCCGCCAGCGCCGCGTCCCGGTAGCCGCCGATGCCCTCGTCCACGGCCACCAGGCGCAGCGAGACGCCCAGGCGCGGCGCCAGCTCGCGCAGCACGTGCGCCAGCACCGTGGAGTCCTTGCCGCCGGAGGCGCCCACGGCCACCACGGCGCCGGGCGGCAGCAGGCGGCCCGCCAGCACCGTGTGCAGCACCTCGGCCTCGAAGGCGGCGCAGAAGCAGGCGCCGCACAGCGCTTGGCCGGAGCGCGGGCGGCGGAGGGCGGCCCGCGCCGCGTGGCAGGAGGCGCACTGCGGGGCGGGCATCGTGGGTTCCGGGCGGGCGGGCGGGGAGGAGTTGGCTGCCCCTGGACAGGGAGAGAGGGGAGGCAGGTTACGTGCGGATTCCGGATTGCGGGGTCGATGCCTCTGGGAAGCCTGCCTGAATAGCGCCCAGAGTGCATATACCCATTGCCTGGAACCCTCTCCCAGCACATGTGCAGGATTGGCACCTTCAAGTCTCAGCGTAAGCTTTTCATCATTCATTCCTTCATTCGACAGGTATCCATTCATTGCCTCCCATCTACCCAAAATGCGTTCGATACTGGAACAGCAGTGAACAAAATAGGAAAGGTTGCAGGCACGACGTTCTAGGGGAGGAGCCAACCCATGATAAGTAAATAACCAAGACACTTGACAAATATAAGGAGTAATATGAGGGAATTATCCTCTGAACTGGGGCCAGAAGGATGAGAAGGAGTCAGGCAATTAGATCAGGGTGGGAAGAATGTTCCAGATAGTTAATAGCAAAGGCAAAGGACCTGAAGGGAAGGGCCTATATTCAGTTGTTTGGAAAGTGAGTTATGGGTGAGGACAAGAGAAGATCGGGGACTTGGAGGTTGGCAGGGTGAAAAGGTTGGATTTTATTCTGAATCAGCTGAGAACCGTTAGATGGTTGAAAGCTGTGGAGTGATAGGATGTGATTTATATTTTGACAGGATGCCTCAGGCTGCTGCGTGGGAACAGAGAGTGGAGTGGCGCGGGGCAGACACCGGTAGACCAGTGAGGAGGCTCCTACAATGGTCCAGATGAGCCGTAATGTGGCTAAGGGCTGAGTAGAGGCAGTGGAGAGAAGTGGTCAGATTCTGGATCTCTTCTGGAAATAGAGTAGGTTGGACTCACACGAGACTTGGTTGAACGAGGCAACAGATGAGAGAAACAGAGGACTGACGACTTCAAGGTTCTGCCTTCAGCACTTGCAAGGATAGTGGGACCATTTCATGGGGAGGACGTGGGAAAGAAGGAAGAATAGGGGAATATTGCGAAAGGTGTAGGTTTAGTCCAGAGAACCTGTAACTTTGTTTGGGCATGGTAATTTGGAGGTCCTTTGTTTGCTCTGAAGTCTTTCCTGAAACCTGATCTGGGTCTGGCGCCTCCTCTGGGCTCTCATGGCCGCCTGACACCCCCCCGGGCCAGCCCTGATCACTCTAGATTGTAACCAGGGCAGAGGAGGCTGCGTTCGAACCGCCCTCAGGTTGAGGGTGGAAGCTAGGAATCAGAACCTAGACAGGCTCCAAAGCGGGTCAGCAGGGGCACCGGACACAGGCGTTGGAGGATCGCGGAGAGCGGTGCCATCTCTCCAGGGATGCCTACCGGAATGCGTGGGAAGGTAAGATGGAGACCCTCAACTCCTACACCGCAGCACGACGAAGAGCGGAGATCGGCCCGCTGAGGAGGGGAAACTCACGTGAGTAGAACCCGCGCTGGGAAGTCCAGGCTCCGAGAAAACGCGGAAGCCTGTGGAGGGACTACGATTCCCAGAAGGCTTTGGGTTTACCCGCCTACGACTCCCAGGTGCCGGCGCGGCGGCTTGGCCCGCATCGCCTTCAGCTGCGAGACCAGCTGGGCACACACGCTGCCAACCTCGCCGTGACGTCACGCTCTCCGCCCAAGGCTCCCAGAGTGCTCCCGGCCAGGCCGGCACGTCTCCCGTCTGCGCCTGCGCAAAAACAGGTGGGCCGTCTGATTTCTGTGTGCCGCCGTACACTGTGCACTTTATTCTAGAGAAGGAATGAATGCTTTCCAGATTTTCTGCTCTTATGGAAGTATGATAGAATTTATGGTGCGACTGGAGAGTTGTCGGGGTGGGGGGAAGAGAGGGATAAGGGCACGCAAGGGAGAGGCCGCGCGTGCAACCGCACATTGCAAAGCTTGGGCTGCGGCGCCCGGCGCAGGGTGCACGAAGTGGGCTTTTATGCGCTCCGCCCGCAGGCGTGGGAGTGGGTGCGCGCGGGTTCCCAGAGCCGCGGCGGTGCGGGCTGGGGGCGCCTTGCGTCCGCGGAGCCGACAACGGGCGGTTTGCGGTTCCCCACGCGGGTACCGGGCTGGGGGCGGAACCCAGTGGGCAGCTACGCTCAGGTGTAGCGCACGGACGAGTGCGCGCACCTCCAGCCTTGTGGAGTTGAAGGCAGAGCTCGAGATGGAGGACAGGTGAGCCCCAAGACACGGAGGGTTTCCGAGGGCACAAGCCTCCGAAAGCAAAAAACCGAGCACTCTCCCGGGTGCTGGGGCACATTTGAGTATCTGAAGCTGTCGCGAGGGTTGAACCCTGGTTATCGGGCTCCTACGTTAGTGATTTCCTGAGGCTTCCTGTGTGCCGGGTCCTGCCCTCGGGGACACAGGAGTGTCATGCCTGGGTGGGGAGTTGAGGGTGATGAAGCTTGATGTGGAGGGACCAGATGTCAGGGGCTGCGGGAACCCAGAGGTTACAAGTGCCGCTAGCCAGGACATGGAAAGAACTGCGCTCGCTGAGCAATTAGCAGGTGCTCGGCACGTACCGTCTCACATTCCTCCTCTGTAAAGGGCGCCTAACAACAGAGGCTGCCCCACAGGCTGTTTGTGAACATAAATGAGTTAATATGGCACGTGTGTATGCGCCAAACAGTAAACTTTCATTATTCTCCTCCCATTTAATTCTCCTAATCAAGGTCAGCTTCTCTTTGGGGACCAAGCCTAATAGTTCTTTTCAAGAAAGGAGATGAAGTTTCAAAACTGACAGGTTTTAAGCCAGTCCTCAGTTTGGGGTGGTTTTGTGCCCCAGGGAACATTTGGCACTATCTGGAGACGTGTTTGGTTGTCACAACCACGGACCAGGGCAGGGGTGGGACTGGTGTTTGGTAGGTAGAGGCCAAGTGTGGTGCTGAATACAGTGTGCACAGGCTGGCCTCTTACTGCAAAGAATTATCCAGTTTGAAACGATAGTGCCAAAGCCGAGGAACGCTGGCCTGAGTGGTGTTCTTCTGTGATGTGCATTCATTTTTCTGCCCCAAAACTAGTATACAAATTCAGGTGTTTCTGTGTTGGTTTTAGTCTCCTACTTTGCAAGTCTCTCTAATTAAATGTTTGAGTAGATCTCAACACCACCTGTATACTTTTGAGTGAGACGTTAATAACAAGGATTACCCTCAAGACTAGACGTCATTGGCAACAAGAGGATGTGAAAGCCAGCCTGCGCCACTTACTTAGTCATGCGACCTTGAACCTTTCTGTGCCTCAGTGTCCTCTGTGGGGGTGATAAAGCAGTTGTTGGGATAAAGAGGTAAATGAGTTAACGTGTAAAGCTTGGGAGTGCCTGGGTGGCTCAGTCGGTTAAGCGACCGATTTCGGCTCAGGTCATGATCTTGCGATTCGTGAGTGCGAGCTCCGCGTCAGGCTCTGTGCTGACAGCTCAGAGCCTGGAGCCTGCTTCAGATTCTGTGTCTCCCTCTCTCTCTCTGCCCCTGCCCCACTTGTGCTCTGTCTCTCCTTTTCTTTCTCTCAAAAGTAAATAAACATTAAAAAGTATATTTAAAAACATCATATAAAGCATGAAGGTCAGTGCTTGGTGCTTAATAAGTGTTTGGGGTGGGGGTGTGCTGGTCCCTTATGTCACTTCCCTGGAGTGGCAGTGGTTGGGAGTGTTGAGAATGGGACCAGTCCCTGTAGTCCTTAGTGGCCACATTCACCAGCAAGCTGGCACAGTTTGGGCAGAGGTTCCTCACCGATGTTTTGCAAACATTTTTATGTTTTGTTTGCTGCAACATGTTAATTAATATTCCAGTGGAAAAGACTGTAAGTTGGTGTTGGGGGTTTCTGGAGATGGCAGATGACTAGCTCTCATCACCTGCAGGGTAAGGTCGAATCCCTCAGCCTGGTGTTTGCAACCATGCCCTTGATGACTTTTTAGCCTCTCCCATCCCCGAGATTCTGGCAGGTCCCCCACAATCGCCAGCGAAGTAACTTTTCTGCCAAGTGTTTGCACGTTTTGTCCGCTCTTCCTGAAGACCCTCCCTCCCTCACCCCTCCTCCCCACCACACTGATTCCTGTTTGTCATCCGAGTAGCCATGTGGATGTACTTTTTCCAGGTAGACTTCGGGACCCATCCTACCTTGCACTGCGTTAACAAGCCACCTCTAGGCTCACTTTGTCAGAGGCCCTGTCACCTTGGGCTGTGACTGTGACTGTTTCAGTGTCTCTTTGGGTTGGGAGCTCCTTGAAAGAGGGCTTCGGTTGGATTTGCATCTGGGTCCCAGCGTCTAGGCACAAGGCCTCGTACAGAACAGGCAAGGTACTCAAGGCCCTTGCTGAGCTGTTGCTGGCTTACCTCTCCTTTCTTGTCCCCTACTGTGATCTGTACCCCAGTGAGCATGAAGCCCAGGCAGGAAACTTGCCACGTGGTATTGTGGTTAAAGACAGAACAGCTTGGTTCTGATCGTGGGATTACCAACCTGGTTGTGTAACTGTGGACAGCTTACATATTCTCACCTGTAAGGTAGAAATAATAATGGTACAGCCTTCACATGATGAGAGCAGTGGTTCTCAATCTGAGATGATTTTGGCCCCCAGAGGACATTTGGCAGGGACAGTTTTGGTTGTCACACCTGGGGTTGAGGCATACTGGCATCCAGCGTGTTATAAATCTCAAACACACAGGACAGCCCCAATAGCAAAGAACTAACATGCCCAAAATGTCAGTAGTCCTGAGGTTGAAAAGAGGGCACACTTGATGAATACTTGTAACAGCTCTTGGGCCACAGTAAGTGCTCCGTAGATCTGGCTGCCATCACCTCCGCTACTTACGCGTGCCAAGCTCTCTGGTGACTCCTTCTCCCTCTGCCTAGAGTGCCTTTCCATCACTTGGCATTGGTGTTGAATGCCTACTTACCCTTCTGGAACTACCCAGAATGCTACCTCTTTGGGGAAGCCTTTCCTGACCTCTGTCACCTTCAGCCCCCAAGACATCCTCAACCAGGCAGTGGAAAGAACTTTGGAATCACACATAGGCCTAGACTCAGATTCATGCTCTTTTCTTACATCTGAGTGACTTTAGACCTCAGTGCCCTTATCTGTGAAATCAAAGGGTGGCTTTGAAGATGAAATGGATCCACACTGGATTAGTGTTCGATTAAGGTCAGGACTCCCTTTGTGGATTACATTAGTTTATAAAACCTAGAAGCTTAGTGTTGGTTTAGATTAGGGGAAATTGTTGGGGTGCCTGGGTGGCTCAGGTAGTTGAATGTCCGACTCTTGATTTCGGCTCAAGTCGTGATCCCAGGGTTGTGAGATCGAGCCCCGCATCTGGCTCTGCGCTGACAGCACAGAGCCTGCTTGGAATTCTCTCTGCCCCTTCCCTGCACACGCATGCACTCTTTCTCTCTCTCTTTTAAAATAAATGAATAGAGGGGCACCTGGGTGGCTTAGTCGGTTAAGCAGCTGACTTCAGCTCAGGTCATGATCTCGCGGTCCGTGAGTTCGAGCCCCGCATCAGGCTCTGTGCTGACAACTCAGAGCCTGGAGCCTGTTTCAGATTCTGTGTCTCCCTCTCTCTGACCCTTCCCCGTTCATGCTCCGTCTCTCTCTGTCTCAAAAATAAATAAATGTATTTAAAAAATAGGATAAAATAAATAGATAAACAAATATTTTTAAAAATTTAAATTGACATCTGACATTTTTCAACATTAAATTTTTTTCTTGTCACTCAGAGCCAGAAGTCATTATACATTGTATGAGGTGACAGGAGATGGGGATTGTTTGTTAATAGAATGACTATTTTATGACATGATTCACATAAGCTTTAAGTACCTAAGAGAAAAATGCACACCATGTCTAATGGGGGATCATTAGTTTTTTACCTGAATGTTTTATTCGGTGTCACTTGAAAACTTTGTCCCTGAAAACATTCCAGTTAATTTTTTTTTTTTTTTTAAATTAGCTCCTCTAAGCTGTAATGCTTTGGTTGTTCTGAATACAGGATGTCCCGACATGGACCAGGAGTCACCTTCGAGGAGTAGAGTAGACGTACAGTCCTGTGTGGGGAGTTGTGTATACCCCCCACTCTCAAGACCTCTTTTAGACAAAACAGGGTCTGTACATACAGATACGTTTCCCACCTTCTTGGACGTACGTCAAGAAGCTCAGGGGTTGCTTTAGAGCGAACACACAGTCTGGTCTGGGGCATGTATGTCTGAGCCTATCAGATCCAGCCCGAAAGAGAACTTCCCCGTGAAGAAGAAAATAGGTTTCATTCTTACAGAAGAACCACATTTCTAATGTTAGAGTTTCTTGGGAATGAGGGGCTTCCGGACGACTTGGTTTCAGCATCCTCCCTCTGGTTGGCCATGTGTTTTCTGGAGAGTGTGGGCCTGGGAGGGTCAGTAGTGTGTGTGACAGGTCAGCCAGAGGCCCTCTCCCTTTTCGTGAAAGAGGGACCTGATGAATGTGGGTTGGGGCAGAGAGAATGCTAGGCATTGTCATCCTCAAACCATAGCCCCCCTCAGCCTGACTCCAAAAACAGAGCTGGGGGCGGGGAGTATGTTAGGAACCCTCCAGGATGAAGGGACTACTTCCTGGGCGGAACCAGAGAGTCCAGACTCCTTGGGGGAGACTCTGGGTCTCCTGGGTCATAATAGGCTCTTAAGGGATGTACAGACACAACATGGCAGCCAGACAGCCTGCTTTCTCCAAACGCACATACACCTTATTAAATGAAACTTGGAAACCTGTCACTTGGAAAATGTGGGTGTGCTAATTTGAGTCACATAACATGCGTGAAGGTTGCTGTTTAAGACGTTAGACTTTTTTTCTTGAAATCTTACATAACTTTGGGAAACCATATGCAATTGATTTTATACTAGCTGGTTCACCTTTCAACACTAGTGGAATGGATCCTTTTCTGTTTTTTGAAGAAGTAACAGGAACACACTCTTAGGCTTTCACACCTATAGTCACACAGTTATGCTGCCAAGTTCTTTTTTAAAAAAAAAATAATTGTTCAGGGGCACCTAGGTGGCTCACTTGGTTAAGCATCTGACTTCGGCTCAGGTCATGATCTCAACGGTTCCTGAGTTCAAGCCCCGAGTCGTGCTCTGTGCTGACAGCTCAGAGCCTGGAGCCTTCTTTTGGATTCTGTGTCTCCCTGTCTCTCTGCCCTTCCCCAGCTGACACTCTGTCTCTGTCTCTCTCTCAAAAATAAACATTAAAAAAAATAATTGGTCATAGTTGGGGCGCCTGGGTGGCTCAGTTGTTTACCCGTCTGACTCTTGATTTTTGCTTAGGTCATGATCTCACGGTCGTGAGATCGAGCCCCGAGTCGGACTCTGCTGAGCATGAAGCCTCCTTGGGATTCTCTCTCTTCCTCCCTCTCTGTGTCTCTCTCTTTCTCTCAAAATAAAAATAAAGGAAATCATTGTTCACAGTTAAATTTTTGCCACCAAGAGCCCAAATAACAGTAACACCCTGTCTTAAGTCATAACCTCTGTACTTGCAATAGGGATTTGTGATAAAACGAGGAATGAGAAAATGATGGCTCATAGTCTACAAAACTCGCAGGCTCTACAGTGCCTGTGGAGAGGGAGGGGTTATGTTTACTGGGCACTCCAGGAGACAAACCACACTTCTGGGCAGCCTTTCCTGTCCCGCAGGAGGAGGAGGAAGTGTGGAAATGTGGGTCTGAGGGGGTCTGGGTGTTCTGACATCAGATGGTACGTATCCACGCTTGCTTAGTTGCGGGCTCCACAGAAACCACCAGATGCAGCTGAATCCTGTGTGAAGAATCATGTCTGGGGCGCCTGGGTGGCTCAGTCGGTTGAGCATCCAGCTTAGGCTCAGGTCGTGATCTCACGGTTGGTGAGTTCAAGCCCTGCATCAAGCTCGCTGTCAGCGCAAAGCCTGCTTCGGATCCTGTGTCCACCCCCACTCTCTCTCTCTGCTCTTCCCCCACTTGTGCTCTCTCTCTCTCAAAAATAAACAAACATTAAAAAAAATAATAATAGGGGTGCCTGGGTGGCTCAGTCGGTTAAGCGTCTGGCTATGGCTCAGGTCATGATCTCGCGGTTTGTAAGTTCGAGCCTTGCGTCGGGCTCTGTTGCTGACAGCTCAGAGCCTGGAACCTGCTTTGGATTCTGTATCTCCCTCTCTCTCCGCCCCTCCCCTACTTTTGCTCTTTGTCTCTCTCTCAAAAATAAATAAACATTAAAAATAATAATAATAATCATGCTCCCAAGAGCACATATACCGTGGAAAACTCCTCGTTCCTACAAGTTCGCTGACCCCCTGCCTAGAAAGGGGAAACAGTCACCTCCAAGTCTCTGTTGGCACCTGCTCGGTTTACATAGCAGCTGGACACCAGCCAGCATGGCAGGACTAGGGCACCGTCCACACCTGCAGCATTCCCAGCTGGGAAACAGGCATTAGGTGAGCCCTGCTGTTTTGAGCCCAGCAAATACATTCATAAATGGCTGCTGGGGCAAGTCTACCAGGATGCTTCAGACACTGGTTTTGGTCCCAAAGGGCAGCACCAAATCCAGCTGAGGTTCCCGAGAGGCACTTGATGATCCGTTGTCTTCTATGTGTGAATGGGATGCTTTTCCGCCATGTTTGGGGGTTTTGTTTCTTCTCGCTTTGCTTAAAGGAGGGGTGTCCGAATCCAGGAGTGGTTTTCTATCAACAACGCTCCTTTGTAAGCTGTCTTTCCAGCTGGAAAGCTGAAGAGAAATTCTGCCGGTGGGTAGCTCTTTCTGCCTGTCCCACAACAGAGAGTTTGCAGCTGAAATTGGACTCTCGTTTCAGGGCTCCAAAATTTTAAGGATTTTCTGTCGCTGATGACATTCGTGTCTTGCCCCACATTTGAGATCCCATGAGATAATGTTTTGCTTCATCTAAAAGTGTGCTTGTGGACTGACTGACAAGGACACCGGCCTGTGTGTAACCATTCAATGCCCCTTGACCCTCTCCCTGCCCACCTCTGGACCTTTCCACCTCCTCCTCGTCCTCCAGGGCTCCATTTAAGTGTTACTGCCCAGAGTTAGTCTCTGTTTCTTTACTCTTGATCCGTTTCCTCCTCCACCCCCTTTTTTTTAAAGTTTATTTTGAAGTGGGGTGCAGAGAGAGAGAAAGCAAGCAGGAGAGAGAATCCACAGCCAGATCCCCCCTGTGGACACCAGTAAGGAGGACCTGCCCAGCTGCCCCCTCATCCCACCCTACATCAGTAAGCTTGTTGGGGCATCCCACACTCCCCAGCCCTGCCTCTGGCTGGCAGGACTCCCTGGGGAGCAGGGCAGGACCTGGAAGCAGAAGTTACAGGGCTGGTGGCCCCAGAGGTGATGGAGAGTTTTTGCTGATCATGTGTTGCTGCATCAGAACCACCGACCCCAGAACTTAGTGTCTTTGTTTTTTTTGTAATTAAAAACAAAATTTAAATGTATTTTTAAAAAGTTGCATTATTTTTGAGAGAGGGAGAGTGGGGGAGGGGCAGAGAGAGAGGGGGACAGAGGATCCAAAGCAGGCTCTGCGCTGTCAGTGCATAACCCAGCGTGGGGTTCGAACTCGCGAACCACGAGATCATGACCTGAGCCGAAGTTGGATGCACAACTGGCTGAGCCACCCAGGCGCCCCAGAACTTAGGGTCTTTAAACAGTCATCAGCTCTCAACTTGTATCTGGGTCGGGAGTTTCGGGAAGGGTCCAGCTGTAAGAAGGGCATTTTGGCTAGGAGATACTGGTGTGGCATCTTTGGCAAAAATACTGGCTGCTAGAGAGAGGGGGAAGAGCCACAGCGGGGGGCTGGGTGGGTCACCCCTCGAACCCCCTCAGTGAAAGGGAACCGAGGAGGGCAGTCTAAATGTAGGGAGAGTGGGTGGTCTGAGAACCATCCCAGGGGAGGCACCCTTAAAACAATAGAAAATTGGGGTGCCTGGGTGGCTCAGTCGATTAAGCGTCTGACTTCGGCTTGGGTCATGATCTCACAATTCGTGAGTTCAAGCCCCGCATCGAGCTTGCTGCTGTCGGTGCAGAGCCCCCTTCAGATCCTCTGTCCCCCTCTCTGTGCCCCTCCTCCATTTACACTTGCTCTATCATAAATAAACCTTTAAAAAAAAAAAGTTACTCTCCCACAGTTCTGGAGGCCAGAAGTCCAAGGTCAAGATGTCAGCAGGGTGTTCCTTCTGGATGCTCAGAGAGAAACCATCCTATGTCCCTCCCCTAGCTTCTGATGGCTGTTGGCTTTCCTTGGCTTGTATGCTCATCACTTTAATTTTCGCCTCCATGGCCGTCTTCTCTCCAGGTCTTCACATGGCCTTCTTATGAGGACACCAGTCGTTGCATTTAGGGTCCACCCCAATCCGATACTTCCGCATTTTAATGTCTACATCTGTGTAGACCCAGTTTCCAAATAAGGTCACATTTCGAAGCTCTGGTGGACGTGGTTTTGGGGGGACATGATTGAACCCAGCTAGGTTGTGGGGGTTGTGGGACGGGGCCCTGACCATCCCTGCCACTCTCAGATGGCCCCTTGAAGGGGACGATCCCAGAGAACCTGATGGTGGAGGTGACGATGGAGGTGGTGGGAAAGAACCTGCTGGTTGGAGCTGGGAGGCCAGTACTGGCCACTTGGTTGCTGGACGTGGCTGCACACAGTTGCGGTGCCCTACTACGGGCAAGTCTGGCACCAGCAGCACCTGCCCTTCCACCCGCACCCCTTCCCACAGAGTGCCATACACATGGTGAATCAGGTGCAGTCGGAAAGGGGAGGGTCGGAGGCGAGAAGATGGGTCTGAACATGGCTGTGGAGTCAACACTGAAGTCTTCAGTCTCTGGGCTGACAGCGTCTGGGCCAGAGAGTGCCTGTGGGGCTGGATTTATGAGCCAAGAAGAACTTGAACTGGGGGAAGTCAGAGCCTGAGCTATAGACTGGCCGAGTGCGGGATCAGCTTAAATGACTCTCTGAAAGGCTCAGTCCTGCCGAGTCTGAGTCTCCCTGAGACCAGGGCTGGCCAGGTTGGGCAGTGAAGCCAAGCGGTCACTTAAAGCACTGGGTTTGGAGTCCCTTAGATGTTTGTTTGAATCCCAGCCTTGCCCATTACTACTTGTATGGTCAGTGTGTGGGACCAGTCATCTGTCCATCCGTTTGTCCATCCGTCCATACATCCGTCTGTCCACTCATCCATCATCCACCCATCACATTGTCACTTAGTATAATCATGTATGAACTTGGGGAACTTCTCTGCACCACTGTTTTCTCATTCATGAGACAAGGATGATCATAACACCTCCATCACTGGGCTGCAGGAGGGATTCATTGAGTTAATGACATTATAAAGCTGTGAGGCCAAGGCCTGGCCCATGGTAGGTGCTCAGTAACGATAGTGCTAATGGTCATGGTGATTCTGTTGGTGGTGATGATTGAGATGCTGCTGCTGTCGGCGGTGAGGATGGCGATGGTAATAGTGATGGAGGGAGGGGACTGTGTCGATGGTGTTGGAGATGATGAAGATAGTGGTGACAGTGCTAATTAGCGCTGATGATGAACATGACAGTGGTGATGGTAATGATTAAGGTGGTCATGATGGGGGCGCCTGGTGGCTCAGTTGGTTAAGCGTCTGAATCTTGATTTCGGCTTAGGTCATGATGTCACGGTTTGTGGGATTGAGCCCCGAGTCAGGTTCTATGCTGACAGCGTGGGGCCTGCTTGGGATTTTCTCTCTGCCCCTGTCCCACTTGTGCGTTCTCTCTCTCTCGCTCTCTCTCAAACAAACTTAAATGTAGGTGGTTCCTGCTCACCCTAATCTCTGCCTCCATCAGATGATCTCTTGCAGGGGATCATCCTTGAGAACCCTGAACATGGCCAAGGAGGCAGAGCTGGGTGGCTAAAGATAGTGACCCTGCCCAGGATGGGGGTGGGAATCCAAGGAAAGTTTTCCATGGGAGGGAACCTTTGAACTGTGCCCTTGTGGACGGGTCTGGGTTTGCCAGCTCTGGTGGGAAGAGAGTCCAGGCAAGAGAATGGTACTTGGAAAGGGGAGAAGAGGGGCCTGGCAGGTGGGGGCATGCTCCTGCCTGCTGGTGAGGAAGCATTGAGCATCTCCGTCCATCCCAGGTACACAATACCGCCTTCAGCGCTGGGCAGGCTGCACAGTGTGGGCTTCTGGGAGGCCGCACAGAGGAATAAGACTGCCTCCTTCCACCATGTGAACCTCCTCCCAGAGGATGACAGCGACCTCTACATCTGTGACATCTTCCCCACCCTTGTGTCTGTTGGTATAGACGAGTCCAGCTATGAGTGGATGGAGGGAGGGGGCCGCCTGTGGGGGACGGTTGGCCAGACCCTGCGCTTCCCTGGACGCCACCCTGCCTATCTGTAAGGTCCAGGCCCTGATCCCTGGGGCCGACTCTGGGACGATGGGGCGGGGAAAATCCTGGGAGACAGGGAAGAACCTTCCTTTTGGATGCAGGTGTCACAGGGGTCCAGTGGTAGACAGAGGGGGTCATGACAAAAGCCAGAGAAGAGGAATGTATGAAAGGAGGGGCTGGCCAGGGGGCAGGAAAGGGTGTTCTTAGGGATCTGGGGAGAAAGGGCCATCAAGTGGTCATCAGGTGGGCCTGTCAGAGGATTTAGAGGAGGGGATATCCCAGGGGTCGAGGACCTGTCTGAAGAGGCAGAGGAAGGGCAACCGCAAGATCAGGGAAGGGGACACCCGAAGGGTCAGGGGAGAGGTTATCACCGGGGTGAATGGAGAAGGGGGAATGCAGAAATAAAGCTTAGGGATAGAAAGCCAGGGCCAGGGCCCTGTTGCCTGAAACTCCTGGCTTCCAGCTCTCTCTGCCTCTCCAGGCTCCCCTACTGTGGCTTCCTTGGAGGCATGTTTGCCCCGTGCCCCATTCGCTACCTGAGGATAAACGGCTTCCCCAACTCCCACCGGGGCTGGGATCATGAGGATGAGGACATGGCTGCCAGGGAGGGGGGTGCTGCTTGAGGAGCCCACAGGGAGCCGCAGGTCCCTCCACGGCGTGGGGGGCGCAGGCCACCTGGCCTCCCTGCCCTCCCCCCTGTAAGGCTGCAAAGACGCTCCTCTTACCACCCCGTCTGTTCTCCGGCCACCACCGTTTGCCGGAGGGCCGGGACCTCTGCCAGGAGCAGAGCCACCAGAGGTAAACTGGGGTTGGAGGCAGAATGTTCTGTCTTGGGCGGTCCTTAAGTCCTGGGCTCCTGTGGCTGCCCCTCCCCCCATCCTGGCTTTTTGGCCCCAGTCAGCTGCAGATGGCATGAACTCCTAGGGCTCCAGGCTGCTCTCCAAGGAGCTACAGCCCGTCCACACCAGCCTCCCCATGGACATCAACTTCACAGCCCTAGGAGCCCCAGTGCCAAGCCGAGGGTTTGCTGGAGGCTGGAACAGAATCCCCGGGACCAGAGCTCCCACCTGGTTTCTTACTAAGGAGGGCTGATTTTACTCACTTCTCCCCACCAGCCTTATTCCCCCGCCTTTCACTTCCACGCATCTGTTTTGTCCAAGTGCTTAACACGGACCTACCTGTTTACTTCTCACAAAAGGACGTTGGCATCGTCCTTCTGAAACCCAGGAATTAAACACTTGCCCAACTGACGTAGGATCAGATACAGGTGCCTGGCTCCTGGGCCTGTGTCCGACAACACTATGCTATTCTTTCTTGTAGCAAAAAAAAAAAGTGGGGAAGAGAGTAAAACCTGTGAGGCTGGTTGAATAGGTTAGAGCGTGTTCACCCTACAGCATATGGTGCAGCCACCGAACGGACGTGTTGCAGCTCGAGAAGAACGAGGCACACACGCCTGTGACAGGATCCGATACTGACAGAACCAAGGACAGAGCTCCGACACAAGTGTAGGATTATGAGCATAGGGATGAGTGTGTGCGGACACCAGGTGCTGGCAATCTCCCGTAAGGGCCGGAGGGTAAGTATTCTCGGCTTTGCGGGCCACGTGGGCTCCGCCACGGGTTACTCACGCCCGCCATACACAAACAGATGAACGTGGCTGTGTCCGGTAAAATTTTTATTTAAAAAACCCGGGTGGCCAACGGCCAGTTTGCTGACCCTGGGGAGGTGACCAGGAGGCTGTATAAAAATGGGGAAAAGTCCACACCGAAAGGTTGACGCTGGTTATTTACGGAGATGCTCGCCAGAAGTGGTGGGGGTGGAAAGAAGTGGGGAGGGGAGAGCTGGGCTAGTCGTGTAAGAGAAGAGGTGCCCCGTGAAGACCAGTATACATCGCAAAATTTTATCTTGTACTACTTTATTTTTTTAACGTTTATTTATTTTTGACACAGAGACAGAGCATGAACGGGGGAGGGGCAGAGAGAGAGGGAGACACAGATTCTGAAACAGGCTCCAGGCTCTGAGCTGTCAGCCCAGAGCCCGACATGGGGCTCGAACTCACGGACCGCGAGATCATGACCTGAGCCGAAGTCAGATGCTTGACTGACTGAGCCACCCAGGCGCCCCTCTTGTACTACTTTCTACAGAGACACTTTTCTCAAGGTTAGTCCGGGTTTCTTCCCAAGAGAGTTTTATAATCCTTGACGAGGTTAGTACGAATATGGACACTTCCCCTCATTCTTAAATGTTCTTGTCTAAATGACTTCCTTCATATAAAACAAGGTGTACCTTTGCAACAATGCAGCGCATTCCGGGGGTCCTTCTGAATCGTGGATTCTGTAACATACAATTGAATCAGACTCTACAGAGATTTTTTTTTTCCTTCGAGAAATTTAGACTTTGTTTCACTTTATGTTATTGCTGATGCATACTGGGAACGGATGTCTGGGTAATGCCTTTCATGCAGTAACTGCTCTCGTAAGGTCTGTCTCTGGTATGAGTTGTTTGGTGTTTATTAAAATTGGATCTGTTGTTGAAGGCCTTCCCACACTGAGGACACGCATAGGGCGTCTCTCCCGTGTGAATTCGCCGGTGCACTTGGAGCTGTGGTTTCTTACTGAAGGATTTCCCGCAGTCCCCGCATTCGTGAGGCCTCTGTCCGACGTGAGTTCTCCGATGTGCCATCAGCTCTGATTTCTGGCCAAAGGCGGTCCCGCATGTGTGGCAGGCAAAGGTCTTCCCTCTCGTGTGAGTCATCTGATGTTTGTGGAAATTGGACCTGCCGTTGAAAGCCTTCCCACACTCGGCGCACACGTAGGGTTTCTCACCCGTGTGGACCCGCTGGTGCTCTCTGAACTGTGACTTGGAGGTGAAGGCTCTCCCGCAGTCGCTGCACTTGTAGGGCTTCTCTCCAGTGTGGGTGCGCTGGTGCATGTTGAGGATGGACTTCTGGGTGAAGGCCTTGCCGCAGTCACGGCACACATGCTGTCTCTCTCCCGTGTGGATCTTCCGGTGCATGTTGAGGTGTGACTTCTGCGTGAAGGCTTTTGCACAGTCACGGCACTCGTACGGCTTCTCGCCGGTGTGGATGCGGCGATGTATGTCGAGCTGCGACTTGCAAATGAAGGCTCTCCCGCAGTCGCTGCACTTGTAGGGCTTCTCTCCGGTGTGGCTTCTCTGATGCACGGTCAGGTGGGCCTTCTGCACGAAGGCCTGGCCGCACGCGAGGCACGCGTAGGCCTTCTCCCCCGAGTGGATCCTCCGGTGCAGGCTGAGCGCGGACTTCTGGGTGAAGGCCTTCCCACACTCGCCGCACGCATACTGCCGCTCGCCGGCGTGGATTTTCTGATGGATGGCAAGGGTGGACTTCTGGGAGAAGCCTTTCCCACACTCGCCGCACTCGTAGAGCTTCCCTCGAGTGTGGGTTCTCTGGTGTCTGAAGAGAGATAATGCCTGGAAAAAGGCTTTTCCACATTCCTGGCATTTGTGGGGCTTCTGTCTGGCGTGGCTTTTCTGGTGTGTCGTCAGTTCCGACCTCTGAGCGAAGACTTTCCCGCACTCCTTACATATGTACGGAACGTGTCCTGCATGAGCGGGCAGATACGCGCCGAGGTCTGGCCACAGGGCAAGGCTCGTCGTGCATTTCCCGCTCTCCTGGAGGTTTTCCACGCTGTGGAATCTCTGCTGCTCGAGGGGTGGCTTCTGGCCGAAGCCCCTGCCACATTCGGCACATTTATCGGGTTTCTCCCAGGTATGAACTCGATGTTGTGCGTGTGGCGGTTTACGGCTGCCGACTTTCATATGTGGATTCCCTTCACACAGGTTCTCTCCTGGACGAACGTTCTCGTAGCCAGGACCGGAAGGGCTATGGGGGAGTAGCCGGCCAGAGCCGACAGTCCCATCGAGGTGTTCTGTGCCGTCGCTTTGCTTTTGAGGACTTCCTTCTAGGTTGGGCTTCAAACTTTTCGCAAATGAGCCACGTTTAGGAGGTCTTTTTTGTGGAGAAACAAGATGGGGCCTCACAGGAGCGATTTTTCCCGGGTCTTTACACCCGCGGTCTCTCTCTGTATCCGGTGTTTCCCTACTGAGGAGAGCCCCGTGCCGCGAAGGTTTCCCTTGCTTCTGCAGACCCCTCGTTGTGGGGTTCACATCTCCCAAGACGGAGCACCCTGACCCGCCTCCCGGGGCCGCAAGTTCCTTACCGTCGCGAAACGAAGCTTTTTCAAAAATTTTCTGTCGTGAGGTTTTGAGTCCAAACTCCCCTTCTAGAAGGAGAAAAAGATGAAGAGGTAGGCACAAGTTAACAGAGGAAGGAGGACACGTCAGAGGAGCGGATGGAGACCGAACACAGAAATTGCAAGTCGCAGGATAATGACGGGGGCGAGGCTGGTGATGACGAGGAAACAGCCACAGACTTTACTGCGTGTCAGCCTGTCTGCGGACAGCACGACCGCGTGCCAGACCGTGCGACATCGTGCCACAGAAACTCCTTCAACCCTCACACCCCTCCATGCGTAACGGCACTTACTACCCCTGTCTCACGGAGGAGGAGGTGCAGCATAAGGAACTGACCACAGTCACCTCGCTGAGCTCTGGCGGGAGTCAGATTCAAACAAGGGCAGCCTGGCTCCACTTCCGCGGGCAGACGGTCCAGAGACCCACAGATACGCACACCTATGGACGACTCCAGGAAACACGGACACGGGCAGCATGGGGCAACGGCCGGGGCGGGCCGGAGGGGCTCGGCGGCCAGCTCTTCGTTAGCTTTCGGATCTAAGTCGTGACTCATCCCCCATCTCCCCCCGCTTGTCAGAAGGTGGATTTGGTGAGTCCACCCGCCCTACGTGTCGTCTGCAAAACGGAGACGGCACCAGCCCTGACATGGCCAAGCAGCAAGAGGGTACCGCTGCCCAAAGGCAACTCTCCAGGAAGCTGAAATCTGTTTGCTTGAACCTAGAAATGAACTTACAACCCAGGAAAGGAACACTGGAAGAGTGGACAAGCAAGCTGTCCCCCGAAATCTGTGTCACCGTCTTTCATAGAAGTTAACCGTGACCAGGTACGTGCCTGCCAAGCTACGTAACCGTTCTCAACGTCCTTTGTGATGAGATGTGACCGGGAGACAGTTTTGGCTGATGGAATACGCATACGACATGATGCACCAATTCCGGCCCCGGGGGGAAAGACCACAGCTTCTCGATACCCCGCACCCCCCTTCTGCCTCACAGAACCTGCCTTGGGATGCAGTGCACATTCAGTTGCGCACATCGACAGAAAAACTGAGAGCTTTCCCCCGAGATCAGGGACGCGACAGGGATGTCCACTCTCACTGTTGCTGTTTAACATAGTGTTGGAAGTCCGAGCCTCAGCAATCAGACAACAAGACAAAATATTAGGCATCCAACTTGGCAAAGAAGTCAAACTTGCACTCTTCACGGATGACAGGACACTCTACGTGGAAAACCCAAAAGACTCCACCAGTCATGCACATGGACAGTGTAATAAAGCACAGTGCAACAGCTAGGGAAAACCTTAAACACCCGGAGAATACAAGAAGTGAGGCTTCCTGCTCAACTGCCTTTTGAACTTTTTACAGGAGAGAAAAGTATTCTAGAAATTACTAAACTGAACCTTGGTCTCTTTGTAGAACTTTCAGCCTTATGCTAACCTAATGTATCGTTTTTTATCCACCAAGAACAGGAGTCATCGCTCATTCAGTTGACTAGTATAGAACACAAGATGCAAGAGATGCTGAACAGAAAAGGAAGGAGCGCCTGGGTGGCTCAGTCACTTACGTGTCCAACTTCGGCTCAGGTCATGATCTCATGGTTTGTGAGTTCAAGCCCCGCGTCAGGCTCTGTGCTGACAGCTCAGAGCCTGGAGCCTGCTTCGGATTCTGTGTCTCCCTCTCTCTCTGCCCCTTCCCTACTCGTGCTCTCTCTCTCTCTGTCTCTCTCAAAAATAAACATCAAAAATTTTTTAAAAAAAAATACAAAAAGAGTGATGGCATTTTATTATTCATCTGCCCTGAGATTTAAATACCAACTGTGAAGAGAACATCATATCTTATTTCTTCTGTCAGTCCCCTGGAGAAACTGTATCTCAGACCTTTGTCCTGTCCCCAAACCTCACTCATCATTCACTTATTTATTTAAAAAAATTTTTTAACGTTTATTTACTTTTGAGACAGAGACAGAGCATGAACCGGGGAGGGTCAGAGAGAGGGAGACACAGATTCTGAAACAGGCTCCAGGCTCTGAGCTGTCAGCCCAGAGCCCGACGTGGGGCTCGAACTCACGGACCGTGAGATCATGACCTGAGCCGAAGTCGGACGCTTAACCCACTGAGCCACCCAGGCGCACCCAGGCTTAGTTTTCTGAGGAATCACCGTACCGTCTTCCATAGTAGCTGCATCATTTTACATTCTCAACAACAGTGTGAGGGTCACATCCTTGCCAACACTTACTATTTTGATTTTTTAACAGTAGCCAGTCTAGCAGGTGAGTTGGTTACCGCTGTGGTTTTGCTTTGCCTCACCCTAATACTGAGCATCTTTTCATATACTTGTTGGCCACTCATATGTCACCTCTGGAGAAACGTCTACTCGAGTCCCTGACTTTTTATATCAGGCTATTTGGTTTTTTCTTTCATTTTGCGCTCTTATATAGCAATTTTACCTAAACACTGGCTTTCACGTTTTCTGAAGACATTCTACTTTGAGTTCCCAGACAGTGATTTGACCATTTTGAACGGTTCATTCAGATCATAAAACTCTTGGAGAACCCAATGAAATGTACATCACTACTGAAGATGCTCAATGTAAAATATCAGCACTATGCTGAAAAGCTTGTCCATAATTCTCCAAGGCAGCTTAACGTTAATAATGCTGTTCCGGGGCGCCTGGGTGGCTCAGTCGGTTAAGCACCCAACTTCGGCTCAAGTGACAGAATCAGAGTTTGTGAGTTAGAGCTCTGCATCAGGCTCTCTGCACAGAGCCCACTTCGGGTCCTCTGTCCCCCCACTCTGCCCCTCTCCTGGTCACTCTCTCTCAAAAATAAATAAACATGTAAAAAACAAATAGGAACACTTGGGTGGCTCAGTTGGTTAAGCGTCCGACTTTGGCTCAAGTCATGATCTCATGGTTTGTGGGTTTGAGCCCCATGTTGGGCTCTGTGCTGACAGCCCAGAACCTGAAGCCTGCTTCAGATCCTGTGTCTCCCTCTCTCTCTAACCCTCCACCAGTTGGATTCTCTCTCTTTCTCCCTCAAATATTAAAAAAAACAAAACAAAAAAAAACCCCACAAAGCTGTTTCCAAAAAAAGTCTAATTTATTCCCAAATCCAAGCATATTCTCACCTCTTCTACCCCAATTTAGCTTTAGAGCTCACAGCTGCCATGCAGAACAGTTACAAGTACCATGTCCTTCACGTTACCCCCAATGCCACTCCTCTGGGCTGATGCCATCGCCTTGGACCTTCACAAGCAGTCACTCCCTACACCCTTCATCCTGATATGTATTTTTTGAGTTGGCCTCCATTAAACAGACAACATTAATGCCAAAAGGCTGATGGTTTTAACATCTCATGTTGTTACCCACTCTGTCTAATGATGAACTCGGTGTCTTTGTTTTTGAGACACAGGAGAGAGAGAGAGAACAAACAGGGAAGGGGCAAAGGAGAGGGAGTCGAAGTCAGACGTTTCACCGACTGAGCCACACAGGTGCCCCAATCTTGGTGTCTTTGAATTTACCTCAGCAGGTATTTTGTTTCCTTCCAAAGTAGAAAAAAGTATTATTTTTTGCCTATCTTCAGAAATTCAATAATTTTTATATCCTGAATGGTTTCCTCACGCTCGATACTGACATAACGAAGATTAAGTACGGAAAGTGGAGATCAATCAGACCACGCAGACAGGATCATTCTACAGACAGTATATACTGTCTATACTGATGTATATCCATCTCTGTAGTAGACAAGAAAATAGGAACACTAGGTACAGCACAAGCAATGAAACTCTCTAGATACATTTGAATGTAGAAATACGTGAAGCACCTGGGTGGCTGGCTCAGTCAGTTGAGTGTCTGACTTTATTTTTTTTTTTAATGCTTTTATTTATTTTTGAGAGAGACAGAGTGTGAGCAGGGGAGGAGCAGAGAGAGGGAGACACAGAATCTGAAACAGGTTCCAGGCTCTGAGCTGACAGTGCGGAGCCTGCGTGGGATTCTTTCTCTGCTCTTCCCCACTCGCTGGCTCTAATAAACTTTAATGTTTTTTATTTATTTTTGAGAGAGAGAAAGAGAGAGAGTATGAGCAGGGGAAGGGCAGAGAGAGAGGAGACACAGAATCCTAAGCAAGCTCCAGTCTCTGAGCTGTCAGCACAGAGCCCGATGTGGGGCTCGAACTCATGAGCATGAGATCATGACCTGAGCCGAAGTCAGACGCTTAACTGACTGAGCCACCCACGTGCCCTGCTCTAATAAACTTAAAAAAAAAAAAAAAAAAAAAAAAGAATCTAACAAAATGTAAAAGGCTGAGAAAAATGTTTGATTTGGTAAGGATTCCAATTTCTGATCTCCAGCAAATAAGGTAAGTGAGCCATCCTGCAGGAATTGTCCACCACACCACTGAATAAGGTAAGAGAAGGGTTTAGGCACAGGAACTGGAGGGGTTGATCTAGAGATCACCAGAAAAAAACCCCTGAGGCTTGGTGTTGTGAAGAGAAGGGCCCTTCAAGGGAATTACCATATGAAGGGATGACCAGAGGGTAAGCCTGGGGCTCTGCGGGGGAGGAGCCACAACTAGGGGAAAAGAAGAAAAATATCCACCATAGAAAAGACAAACCAGTGAATTCAGGGGGCAAATAAAAAAGAAAAAGGGCCTTACGAAAACTCCATGGACACAAAAGGACCGAACAAGATGTAGAAGCAACGTATAGACGGAAAGCCCGATCGTGAAGGATATGAGGAGATACTCTAACTCGGTATTAGCTAAATGACGTTAAAACAAGAAACAGCCCAATGGCCTATCACATGGGCCAGGAGAAACCTGATCAAGGCCACGCTGGCAAGCAAGGCGTACAAGGGTGGGTCCTTGAGCCTTCTCACGCCAGAGCACGGATTCTGTAGCCCATCAGAAGAGTCTATGGTTTACTTAGTCACACTAAGTACGCTTGTGTCCAGGGATCAGGGAAGCCCGCTCCTGTCTAGTCACCTCTGAGAAATTCTTACGCCTGCCCCCACGGCCATCACAGCGTTAGTTGTAGAAACCGGGAGAGCACAGGGCGTGTGGTCCACCCACCGGGGGATGGGTAGGGTGGCAGGCTGAATAATGCCCCCCCTCCCCTGCCCAGAGATGTCCACGTGTCTGCCAGGTAACAGTCACTCACTTGGACGCCACTGATGTGGGAGCTGAGCCTCCCTTATCCATGGCTCCTCTTCCTTTTCCATCCTGAAAATCATCTCTGGCCTGGGAATGGGGTACCCTGTTCGTGAGAAAGAGTATCGGATTTGGATGTGGTCTTGGGCTTTACAGGCCATTCAGTGAAGCTTTGCATTGGCCCCTCGGAAAAGTCAACATCTTTTACTTAGGAACTAAGTACTATTCGAAAGGGCCCTAAAGGAACGACAAGACGGGGACAAATCAAAGGCAAACAGATAACATACTTCATTTGCCCTGCTGCGTCCCACAACAAGGAGGGAAATCTCGACGAGGTCTGTCCGAGATTCGGGCGGGTGGGAGGGCAGGGGTGCTCACCCAGGGAGAGGAGGTGGCTGCAGATCTCCAGCATCACGTCCCAGTACAGGCATCTCTGGGCGGGGCCCAGCTGCTCCCACTCCTCCCTGCTGAAGTCCATGGTCACATCCTCAAATGACACTGATACCTGTAACATCAAACCCCAGGTCAATGCGAAATTACTCCTTATTGGAAAGAGGTCACCTGCAAACCTGTTCTTAATGATTTTTCCCCATGATGTACATGGCTCTCCACTAACCACCCACTTCATGTCGTATTTTGGGGGATTAAAACTTTTTAGAAATACCCTGCAATCTTACTACATACTCGTGATTGAAAGGGCGGGCCTACGCCAGCCGACTCCATCTTGTTCTGTGTCCTTCACCTTGACCACACCTCCTCCCCTTGAGTAACCCCCCCCTCACCTGCCTAACTGGACTCGGACCCTTCCCCAGGACCCTTCCCCAGCCAATCGGCTGAGGCCACAGCCATTACCTCACCAACTGCCCCAGGCCCCAATAAAACCTTTGTCCTTTTGAAACTCGCTCTCTTTCCCTGGTATCTCACCGCTGCGTCAGTGCAGGTAGGGGATTGAGCTCGAGCTAGCTCGAATAAAGGCTCTTTGCTTTTGCATCGGACTCGGCTCCCTAGTGGTCTTTGGGGATCACGAATTCTGGGCATAACAGTGATACTGTGGTTAGTTCCAGCTGTCTGGCACAGAGCTCTTAAAACACTTGAAAAATTTTTTGGCACAAAAACAGACACTCAGATCAATGCAACAGAATAGAGAACCCAGAAATGGACCCACAAACATATGGCCAACTCATCTTTGACAAAGCCGGAAAGAATATCCAATGGAATACAGTCTCCTCAGCAAGTGGTGCTGGGAAAACTGGACAGTGACATGCAGAAGAACGAACCTGGACCACTTTCTTACACCATACACAAAAAGAAACTCAAAATGGAGGAAAGACTTAAATGTAAGACAGGAAACCATCAAAATCCTCGAGGAGAGAGCAGGCAAAAACCTCTTTGATCTTGGCCACAGCAACCTCTTACTCAACACATCTCCGGGGGCAAGGGAAACGAAAGCAAAAATGAACTACTGGGACCTCGTCAAAACAAAAAGCTTCTGCACAGCAAAGGAAACAATCAACAAAACTAAAAGGCAACCGACAGAATGGGAGAAGAGATTTGCAAACAACATATCAGATAAAGGGTTAGTATCCAAAATCTATAAAGAACTTATCAAACTCAACACCCAAAACATAATCCAGTGAAGAAATGGGCAAAAGACATGAATAGACACTTCTCCAAAGACGACATCCAGATGGCCAACCAACACATGAAAAAATGCTCCACATCACTCATCATCAGGGAAATACAGATCAAAACCACAATGAGATACCACCTCACGATAAAGGCTTGAGGAAGAAGATGGTGGCGTAGAAGGACGCTGGGCTCACCGCGTCCTGCTGAACACTTAGATTCCACCCACACCTGCCTAAATAACCCAGAAAACCACCAGAAGACTAGCAGAATGGATTCTCCGGAGCCAAGTGTAGACGAGAGGCCCACGGAAGAGGGTAGAAAGGGTGGAGAGGCAGTGTGCACTACACGGACTGGGGGGAGGGAGCCGGGGCAGAGGGGCAGCCCGCCGGCCGCGCAGAGACCCTGAGTCTGGCTTGCAAAAACGGAGGGGCTGGATGGAGTGTGTTCGGACAGCAAGCGGGACTTAACATCTGGAAGGTTATAAGCTAACAGCTCTGCTTGGAGAAGGACAACGGGAGGGAGAGTTGTTGAGCCCCGGACGACAGAGCTCAGTTTGGCGGGGAACAAAGGACCTCGCCAGTGCCATCTCCCTCGCCCATCCCCCACCAAAATCCCAAAGGGAACCAGTTTCTGCCAGGGAACTTGCTTGCACCGCGCAAACATCCAGCGCTGTGCTTCTGCGGATCCATCCCTCCGGTGGCGGGTCTGATTCCCTCCCGGTGCTGCAGGGCCCCTCCTGAAGCAGACCACCAAAGGAAAAGCAAGCTGAGCCTGCCCCTCCTGCCCCCGTGCACCTTGCCGATCCACCCTGGCTGATAAGCCAGATCCCCAGCACCACAAGCCTGGCAGTGTGCAAGTAGCCCAGACGGGCCACGCCACCCCACAGTGAATCCCACCCTTAGGAGAGGGGAAGAGAAGGCACACACCAGTCTGACTGTGGCCCCAGCGGTGGGCTGGGGGCAGACATCAGGTCTGACTGCGGCCCCGCCCACCAACGCAAGTTACTCAAGACAGCACAGGGGAAGTGCCCTGCAGGTCCGCACCACTCCAGGGACTATCCAAAATGATGAAACGGATGAATTCCCCTCAAAAGAATCTCCAGGAAATAACGACAGCTAACGAACTGATCAAAAAGGATTTAAACAATATAACAGAAAGTGAATTTAGAATAATAGTCAGAAAATTAATCGCTGGGCTTGAAAACAGTATAGAGGACAGCAGAGAATCTATTGCTACAGAGATCAAGGGAATAAGGAACAGCCAGGAGGAGCTTTTAAAAATGCTATAAATAGCTGCAAAATAAAATGGAGACAACCACAGCTCGGATTGAAGAGTCAGAGGAGAGAATAGGTGAACTAGAAGATAAAATTATGGAAAAAGAGGAAGCTGAGAAAAAGAGAAATAAAAAAATCCAGGAGTATGAGTGGAAAATTAGAGAACTAAGTGATGCACTAAAGAGAAATAATCTATGCATAATTGGTATTCCAGAGGAGGAAGAGAGAGGGAAAGGTGCTGAAGGTGTACTTGAAGAAATCATAGCTGAGAACTTCCCTGATCTGGGGAAGGAAAAGGGCACTGAAATCCAAGAGGCACAGAGAATTCCCTTCAGACATAACTTGAATCGATCTTCTGCATGACATATCATAGTGAAACTGACAAAATACAAGGATAAAGAAAATTCTGAAAGCACCTAGGGATAAACGTGCTCTAACATATACAGGGAGACCGATAAGACGCGTGACAGATCTCTCTACTGAAACTTGGCAGGCCAGAAAGGAATGGCAGGAAATCTTCAATGTGATGAACAGAAAAAATATGCACCCAAGAATCCTTTATCCAGCAAACCTGTCATTTAGAATAGGAGAGATAAAGGTCTTCCCAAACAAAAACTGAAGGAATTCATCACCACTAAACCAGCCTTACGAGAGATCCTAAGGGGGATCCTGTGAGACAAAGTACCAGAGACACCACTACAAGCATGAAACCTACAGATATCACAATGACTCTAAACCCCTATCTTTCAATAATAACACTGAATTGTAAATGGACTAAATGCTCCAAGCAAAAGACACAGGGTATCAGAATGGATAAAAAAACAAGACCCATCTATTTGCTGTCTACAAGAGACTCATTTTAGACCTGAGGACACCTTCAGATTGAAAGTGAGGGGATGGAGAACTATCTATCATGCAACTGGAAGTCAAAAGAAAGTTGGAGTAGCCATACTTATATCAGACAAACTAGACTTTAAATTAAAGGCTGTAACAAGAGTTGAAGAAGGGCATTATATAATAATTACAGGGTCTATCCATCAGGAAGAGCTAACAATTATAAATGTCTATGCACCGAATACGGGAGCCCCAAATATGTAACAATTACTCACAAACATAAGCAACCTTATTGATAAGAATGTGGTAATTGCAGGGGACTTTAACACTCCACTTACAGAAATGGATCATCTAGACACACGGTCAATAAAGAAACAAGGGCCCTGAATGATACATTGGATCAGATGGACTTGACAGATATATTTAGAACTCTGCATCCCAAAGCAACAGAATATACTTTCTTCTCAAGTGCACACGAACATTCTCCAAGATAGATCACATACTGGGTCACAAAAGAGCCCTTCATAAGTATACAAGAATTGACATCGTACCATGTATACTTTCAGACCACAATGCTATGAAGCTTGAAATCAACCACAGGAAAAAATCTGGAAAACCTCCAAAAATATGGAGGTTAAAGAACACCCTACTAAAGAATGAGTGGGTCAACCAGGCAATTAGAGAAGAAATTAAAAAAATATATGGAAACAAACGAAAATGAAAATACAACAATCCAAATGCTTTGGGATGCAGTGAAGGCAGTCCTGAGAGGAAAATACATTGCAATCCAGGCCTATCTCAAGCAACAAGAAAAATCCCAAATACAAAATCTAACAGAATACCTAAAAGAAATAGAAGCAGAACAGCAAAGACACCATAAACCCAGCAGAAGAGAAATAATAAAGATCAGAGCAGAAATAAACAATAAAGAATCTAAAAAAAACTGTAGAGCAGATCAATGAAACCAAGAGTTGCCTTTTTGAAAAAATAAAATTGATAAACCTCTAGCTAGGCTTCTCAAAAAGAAAAGGGAGACGGCCCAAATAGATAAAATCACGAATGAAAATGGAATTATTACAACCAATCCCTCAGAGATACAAGCAATTATCAGGGAATACTATGAAAAATTATATGCCAACAAACTGGACAACCTGGAAGAAATGGACAAATTCCTAAGCACCCACACACTTCCAAAACTCAATCAGGAGGAAATAGAAAGCTTGAACAGACCCATAACCAGCGAAGAAATTGAATCAGTTATCAAAAATCTCCCAACAAATAAGAGTCCAGGCCTAGATGGCTTCCCAGGGGATTTCTACCAGACGTTTAAAGCAGAGATAATACCTATCCTTCTCAAGCTATTCCAAAAAACAGAAAGGGAAGGAAAACTTCCAGACTCATTCTATGAAGCCAGTATTACTTTGATTCCTAAACCAGAGAGACCCAGTAAAAAAAGAGAACTACAGGCCAATATCCCTGATGAATATGGATGCAAAAATTCTCAATATGATACTAGCAAATCGAATTCAACAGCATATAAAAAGAATTATTCACCATGGTCAAGCGGAATTCATTCCTGGGCTGCAGGGCTGGTTCAACATTCACAAATCAATCAACATGATACATCACATTAATAAAAGAAAAGAACCATATGATCCTGTCAATCGATGCAGAAAAAGCATTTGACAAAATTCAGCATCCTTTCTTAATAAAAACCCTCGAGAATGTCGGGATAGAAGGAACATACTTAAACATCATAAAAGCCATTTATGAAAAGCCCACAGCTAACATCATCCTCAATGGGGAAAAACTGAGAGCTTTTTCCCTGAGATCAGGAACACGACAGGGATGTCCACTCTCACCGCTGTTGTTTAACATAGTGTTGTAAGTTCTAGCATCAGCAATCAGACAACAAAAGGAAATCAAAAGGAAATTGGGAAAGATGAAGTTTTCACTTTTTGCAGATGACATGATAGTATACATGGAAAATCCAACAGACTCCACCATAAGTCTGCTAGAACTGATATATGAATTCAGCAAAGTCGCAGGATACAAAATCAATGTACAGAAATCAGTTACATTCTTATACACTAATAATGAAGCAACAGAAAGACAGATAAAGAAACTGATCCCATTCACAATTGCACCAAGAAGCATAAAATACCTAGGAATAAATCTAACCAAAGATGTACAAGATCTGTATACTGAAAACTATAGAAAGCTTATGAAGGAAACTGAAGAAGATATAAAGAAATGGAAAAGCATTCCGTGCTCATGGGTTGGAAGAATAAATATTGTCAAAATGTCAGTACTACCCAAAGCTATCTACATATTCAATGCAATCCCAATCAAAATTGCACCAGCATTCTTCTCGAAGCTAGAACAAGCCATCCTAAAATTCATATGGAACCACAAAAGGCCCCAAATAGCCAAAGGAATTTTGAAGAAGAAGACCAAAGCAGGAGGCATCACAATCCCCGACTTCAGCCTCTACTACAAAGCTGTCATCATCAAGACAGCATGGTATTGGCACAAAAACAGACACATAGACCAATGGAATAGAATAGAAACCCCGGAACTAGACCCACAAAAGTAGGGCCAACTAATTTTTGACAAAGCAGCAAAGAATATCCAATGGAAAAAAGACAGTCTCTTTAACAAATGGTGCTGGGAGAACCGGACAGCAACGTGCAGAAGGTTGAAACTAGACCACTTTCTCACACCATTCACAAAAATAAACTCAAAATGGATAAAGGACCTGAATGTGAGCCAGGAAACCATCAAAATCCTAGAGGAGAAAGCAGGAAAAAACCTCTCTGACCTCAGCCACAGCAATTTCTTACTTGACACATCCCGAAAGGCCAGGGAATTAAAAGCAAAAATGAACTATTGGGACCTCATGAAGATAAAAAGCTTCTGCACAGCAAAGGAAACAATTAACAAAACTAAAAGGCAACCAACGGAATGGGAAAAGATATTTGCAAATGACATACCGGACAAAGGGCTAGTATCCAAAATCTATAAAGAGCTCACCAAACTCCACACCCGAAAAACAAATAATCCAGTGAAGAAATGGGCAGAAAACATGAATAGACACTTCTCTAAAGAAGACATCCGGATGGCCAACAGGCACATGAAAAGATGCTCAACGTTGCTCCTCATCAGGGAAATACAAATCAAAACCACACTCAGATATCACCTCACGCCAGTCAGAGTGGCCAAGATGAACAAATCAGGAGACTATAGATGCTGGAGAGGATGTGGAGAAACGGGAACCCTCTTGCACTGTTGGTGGGAATACAAACTGGTGCAGCCGCTCTGGAAAACAGTGTGGAGGTTCCTCAAAAAATTAGAAATAGACCTACGCTATGACCCAGCTGTAGCACTGCTAGGAATTTACCCAAGGGATACAGGAGTGCTGATGCATAGGGGCACTTGTACCCCAATGTTTATAGCAGCACTCTCAACAATAGCCAAATTATGGAAAGAGCCTGAATGTCCATCAACTGATGAATGGATAAAGAAACTGTGGTTTATATACACAATGGAGTACTATGTGGCAATGAGAAAGAATGAAATATGGCCCTTTGTAGCAACGTGGATGGAACTGGAGAGTGTGATGCTAAGTGAAATAAGCCATACAGAGAAAGACAGATACCATATGTTTTCACTCTTATGTGGATCCTGAGAAACTTAACAGGAACCCATGGGGGAGGGGAAGGAAAAAAAAAAAAAGGAGGTTAGAGTGGGAGAGAGCCAAAGCATAAGAGACTCTTAAAAACTGAGGACAAACTGAGGGCTGATGGGGGTGGGAGGGAGGGGAGGGTGGGCGATGGGTATTGAGGAAGGCATCTTTTGGGATGAGCACTGGGTGTTGTATGAAAACCAATTTGACAATAAATTTCATATATTTAAAAAAAAGTGTAAAAAAAATATATACCACCTCACACCTGTCAGAATGGCTAACATTAACAACTCAGGCAACAACAGATGTTGGCAAGGACGGGGAGAAAGAGGACCTCTTTTGCACTGCTGGTGAGAATGCAAACTAGTGCAGCCACTCAGGAAAACAGTATGGAGGTTCCTCAAAAAATTAAAAATAGAACTACCCTACGACCCAGCAATTGCACTACTAGGCATTTATCCACGGGATACAGGTATGCTGTTTCGAAGGGACACATGCACCCCATGTTTATAGCAGCACTATCAACAATAGCCAAAGTATGGAAAGAGCCCTAATGTCCATCGATGGATGAATGGATAAAGAAGATGTGATATATATATATACAATGGAGTATTACTCGGCAATCAAAAAGAATGAAATCTTGCCATTTGCAACTACATGAATGGAACTGGAGGGTATTATGCTAAGCGAACTTAGAGCAAGACAAATATGACTTCACTCGTATGGGGAATTTAAGACAGAACAGATGAAGGGAAGGGAAGCAAAAATATAAAAACAGGGAGGGGGACAAAACAGAAGAGACTCATAAACATGGAGAACAAACTGAGGGTTACTGGAGGGGTTGTGGGAGGCTAAATGGGTAAGGGGCAGTAAGGATTCTGCTCCTGAAATCATTGTTGCACTATATGCTAACTAATTTGGATGTAAATTAAAAAAAAACAAACAAAAGAACCTTGAAAACTTTTTAACTTTTTTTAATGTTGATTTTATTTTTGATAGAGAGAAAGAGAGAGTGCAAGCAGGGGCGGGGCAAGGAGACAGGGAGACACAGAATCCGAAGGAGGCTCCAGGGTCTGAGCTGTCAGCACAAAGCCCGATGCGGGGCTCGAACCCATGAGCTGTGAGATCATGACCTGAGCAAAAATTTGATACTCAAGTGACTGAGCCACCCATGTGCCCCAAACCCTTGAAATTTCTTAAGTGAGGAAGAGTGATAAAGGTGTCTCTTACTATGTTGATGAGATGAGTTTTCGGAATGGGGGGCTGGTTGCCAGGGGAACCAGAGCAGTGACTGGAGGGTTAGAACTGACCCCCAACGTCCAGGGGGGAGAGAGGGGCTGGAGGTGGACAATGGCCAATCACCGATGATTCCGTGCACGCTGCCTGTGTCATGAAGCCTCCATAAACACCCACAAGGGCGGGGTCTGGACAGCTTCCCGACTGTGGAACCAGATCCAGTACCCAGGGCACCCTTCAGGGCCTCTGACTGGGGACAGAAGCTCCTTTGGAATCTCACCTGATGGATCTCTTCATCTGGCTGTTGATTCTTATTAGTTAATATCCTTTGCAGCAAACGGGTATCGTAGTAATGGTTTCCTGAATTCTGGGGGCTACTCCTGAAAATTAACTAAACCCAAGGCGGGGATCCTAGGAACCTCCGAAGGCCACTGGAGTTTTGGTTGGCATCTGAAGTTGGGGGAGAGGGGCTGCCTTGTAGGGTGAGCCCTTACCCTGTGGGATATGACCCTATCTATGGTTAGACAGTGCCAGAATGGAGTTCAATTTGATAACAAAAGGTGCACCTGGGTGGCTCAGTTGATTAAGCGTCTGACTCTTGATTTCTACTCAGGTCACGATCTCACAATTCATGAGTTTGAGCCCCACGCCAGGTTCTGTGCTCACAGCACAAAGCCTGCTTAGGATTCTCTCTCTGCCTCTCTCTCTCCGCCCCCCCCTTACTCATGCTTGCTCTCTCTCAAAATAAATACACTTAAAGAAAAAAAAATTTTTTTAACCTTTATTCATTTTTGAGAGACAGAGACAAAGCATGAGTGGGGAAGGGGCAGAGAGAGAGGGAGACACAGATTCTGAAGCAAGCTCCAGGCTCTGAGCTGTCAGTACGGAGCCCAACCTGGGGCTTGAACTCATGAACTGCGAGATCATGACCTGAGCCGAAGTCGGACACTCAACCGACTGAGCCACCCAGGCGCCCCAAGAAAAAAAAATTTTTTTAACGTTGAGAACAAAAGACCCTAATAATCAGACAGCAACAGCTAACGGACAAGATGGGTTCCCTCATGGCAAGGGAGAGAAAACAGAAATTTTCACCAGGCCAGATGACCCTGAAGAATAAAAGCACGGCCTGTGGCAATGGGCCCGCACAAAATTCAGCAAAATTCACGGGAAGACACATGGTATCGTG
The DNA here is from genome assembly GCF_027475565.1 of Acinonyx jubatus. Taxonomy (NCBI): domain Eukaryota; kingdom Metazoa; phylum Chordata; class Mammalia; order Carnivora; family Felidae; genus Acinonyx; species Acinonyx jubatus. The sequence goes on along the minus strand of NC_069396.1, from coordinate 54,242,779 downwards.
CTCCTCCTCAGCTGCCACACCCTGGAGCCACTGCCAGAAACGGAGGGCTGGGTCCTGCTTGTCGTCTGCTCCTGAAGTTGAAGTCTGGGGTCGGACCACCCTCGACAAGGGGACAAACTTGCGGGTTTTGCCTATTTAAGCCTAAACCTTCCCCTCTGGAGTGGGCTTTCCGTTCACAGCCGAAGGCTGTGGTCTCCCCAGTCTGCAAATCGTGGCAGCAAAGCTTCCCCTTGCCTGTGACCAAATCGTGGCATCCCAGGAGTTTCTGCTGACTAACTGCAGGACACCCAGCTGGTGTCACAGGGAAATGAGTGGCTGTGGGGAAAAATCTCCACGCATTTGGTGACCAGGAGAGTCAGAGGCGCCGTGTTCTGTGTGGGTAAAGGAGCCACACAGGAGAAGCGATTTCCCTTTACAACAGGGACTGTGAGGGCGCCTGGGTGGCTCAGTCAGTTAAGCGTCACAGTTCATGAGTTCAAGCCCCGCGTCAGGCTCCGAGCTGCCAGTGCAGAGCCTGCCTGGGAGTCTCTCTCAAAAATAAACAAACTTGCAAAGAAAACAAAACACGGAATACTACTCTGAGCAGAAGCTGACCTCTAGGAAGAGTAGGCATGAAGGCATGCCCGTGAGTGCTGCAGGTGGGAAGAACACAAAAGATGCCAGGCGCCTGGGTGGCTCAGGCAGTTAAGCCTCTGACTTCAGCTCAGGTCATGATCTCAGGTTCATGGGTTCGAGCCCCACATTGGGCTCTGTGCTGATGGCACCCAGCCTAGAGCCTAGGGCCTGCTTTGGATAGTGTGTGTGTGTGTGTGTGTGTGTGTGTGTGTGTGTGTGCGCGCGCCCCACCCCCACTCACTCTCTCTCAAAAATAAACATTAAACTTTTTTTTAATTAAAAAAATAAAGAGGCTCAATGGCAACCTGAGCAGACTCTGAGGTAGTGCTTTTTTTTTTTTTCTGGACCAAGTTCCACCATATGGGTGGAGGAAGGGGGATCCCCTCACACCACCAGGCGGGATCCCTACAGTGGGGTGGCCTACAGCTCAACTTAATTCTGACACCATCTACCTGGAGGTGGCATCAGATCCCACAGGTGAGGGCACTCTCCTGGAAGCCCCGGCTATCACCCATGCTTCTGATCAGCAAGCAGGTGGGGGGCTGGAATTAGAGGTTCCCATGACCCCCTTCTTGGGCTCAATTAACATGCTAGAGAAGGGGCGCCTGGGTGGCTCAGTGGGTTAAGCGTCCGACTTTCGCTCAGGTCATGAGCTCATGGTTTGTGAGTTCGAGCCCCACGTCGGGCTCTGTGCTGACAGCTTGGAGCCTGGAGCCTGGAAGCTGCTTCGGATTCTGTGTCTCCCTCTCTCTCTACCCCTCCCCTTTTCATGCTGTTTCTCTCTCTCTCAAAAATAAGCAAACATTACAAAAAAGCAAAACAAAAAACCATGCTAGAGCAGCTCGAAGAATTAAGGAAACCCATTTACTCCATTGGATCACTCACTATAAAGATAGTAAAAGATATGAATTAACAGCCAGGTGAAGACATGCCCTGGACAGGGGGTGTGGGGGAAGGAGGCTAGGGCTCCCATGCTCCCCTCCAGTGAGCCACTCTCGGGGCACCTCCACCCCACTAGCAGCTCCCAAACCCCACCCTCTTGGGTGTTTCTGGAAGCTTTATTACATAGCTGTGATTGACTTGGAGTGTATCACTGGCCTTGGGTCACTGATTCCACCTGCAGCCCCTCCCCCATCTCTGGAGGTGAAGAGGTGGGGCTGGAAGCCCCGACCCTCCAATCCCAGGGCTGGTTCCCTTGGCAACCACCATCCTTAGGGGATTTCCAAAATTCCCCTTACTTGTATAAACCCAATAGTGGTGGACAGGGGCTGACACACACCAGGGTTATGGCTCTAAAGGGTTTGGTTTTTTTGCCAGGAACTGAAGACAAGACCAAATATTATGACAGAAGATGCCCCTGCTGCTTAGGGCTCAGGAAAATTCCAAGGATCTGGGGGGCTGTGAGCCAGGAACCATGGATGAAGACCAAATATCCTCATTTCTCCTAAATCTCAGCATCCCACAGCTTTGTAAGAGTGTCATTAAAAGATCAGGAAGTGAATACCAAAATATTTAGTTAACAGGGTAAAAGTTCATTGCCTCTAAGGAGAAGAGACAATGTTGACAGCTGTTTGTTTGCTTTTTCAAGCTGGAACACTGTGTAAGTCTATGTAACAGCTGGTCTTTGGGAGGAGAGGTAAGTGGAACAGGACAGACCTTCCAGCGAGAGGAAGCTTATACTGTGTCACACAATTTCCATCATCTTCCACACAGCGGTGCTTGCAAAGACAGCTGTTATTATTTACAAGCCTAGCAAAACAATCTTTTTTATGTACAAATAAAACCAAAACCACCTGCAAAGGAAAAAGTGCCAAATGCCTCAGAAATGTACGTATATGGGTGATGAGTATTATAAAATATATTTGAAAACCAGAGGCTAAGACAAACAAAAATATACAACACAAACATAAATTATAAATCAAAGGGCAAGAAAGAAGTTAATTCACACCCAAAAAATATGCCTGACACCTGTCAGGATGGCTAGTATCAAGAAGACAGTAACAGGAAGATGGCGGTGTAGGAGGATGCTGGGCTCACCTCGTCCTGCCGATCACGTATATTCCACCCACATCTGCTTAAATAACCCACAAAACCGCCAGAAGACGAGCAGAACGGAGACTCTGGAGCCAAGCGTAGAGGAGAGGCCCACGGAAGAAGGTAGGAAGAGCAGAGAGGCGGTGCGCTACCCGGACTGGCGGGAGGGAGCCGGGGCAGTGGAGGGGCAGCCCGCCCGGCAAGGCAGAGCCCCTGAGTCTGGCTTGCAAAAGTGGAGGGGCCGGACGGAGTGTGTTCTGACAGCCAGCGGGCCTTAACATCTGGAATGTTAAAAGTCAACAGCTCTGCTCTCGGAGAGCGGGGAGAGCAGGGAGAGCGGGGAGGGCAAGAGGACACCGGGAGGGAGAGTTGTTGAGCCCCGGAGGACAGAGCCCAGCATGGTGGGGAACAAAGGCGCTGGCAAGCGCCATCTCCCTCTCCCATCCCCCGGCCAAAATCCCAAAGGGAACCAGTTCCCCTCACCGAACTTGCTTGCACCACGCAAACACCCAACGCTATGCTTCTGGGGAATCCATCCCTCTGACAGGTCTGCCTCCCTCCCGAAGCGGACCGCCGAAGGCAAAGCGAGCCGAGCCTGCCCCTCCCACCCCTGTGCACCTTGCGGATCCACCCCAGCTAATACGCCAGATCCCATCGAAGCAGCACCACAAGCCTGGGAGTGTGCAAGTAGCCCAGACAGGGGCCACACCACTCCACAGTGAGTCCTGCCCCTGGGAGAGGGGAAGATAAGGTACACACCAGTCTGACTGTGACGCCAGCGGTGGGCTGGGGACAGACATCAGGTCTCACCGCAGCCCCGCCCACCAACACAAGTTACTCCACACAGCACAGGGGAAGTGCCCTGCAGTTTGGAGCCACCACAGGGACTACCCAAAATGACGAAACAGAAGAATTCTCCTCAAAAGAAACTCCAGGAAGTAGCGACAGCTAACGAATTGATCAAAAACGATTTAAGCAATACGACGGAACAAGAATTTAGAATAACAGTCATAAAATTAATCACTGGGCTTGAAAAAAGCATAGAGGACAGCAGAGAATCTACTGCTACAGAGATCAAGGGACTAAGAAAGAGTCACAAGGAGCTAAACAATGCTATAAATGAGGTGAAAAATAAAATGGAGGCGGCCATAGCACGGATTGAAGAGGCAGAGGGGAGACTAGGTGAATTAGAAGACAAAATTATGGAAAAAGAGGAAGCTGAGAAAAAGATTTAAAAAATCCAGGAGTATGAGGGGAGAATTAGAGAACTGAGTGATGCAATCAAATGGAACAATATCCATATCATAGGAATTCCAGAAGAAGAGAGAGAAGGGACTGAAGGTGTACTTGAACAAATCATAGCTGAGAACTTCCCTGCTCTGGGGATGGAAAAAGGCATTGAAATCCAAGAGGCGCAGAGAACTCCCTTCAGACGTGATTTCAATCGATCTTCTGCACGACATATAGTGAAACTGGAAAAATACAAGGATAAAGAGAAAATTCTGAAAGCAGCTAGGGATAAACACGCTCTAACTTATAAAGGGAGACCCATAAGACTAGTGGCAGACCTATCTACTGAAACTTGGCAGGCCAGAAAAGAATGGCAGGAAATCTTCAATGTGATGAACACGAAAAATCTGCAGCCGAGAATCCTTTACCCAACAAGTCTGTCATTCAGAATACAAGGAAAAATAAAGGTTTTCCCAAACAAAAACTGAAGGAATTCATCGCCACTAAACCAGCCCTACAAGAGATCCTAAGGGGGACTCTGTGAGTGAAATGTTGCAAGGACCACAAAGGACCAGAGACATCACTACAAGCATGAAACCTACAGACATCACAATGACTCTAAACCCCTATCTTTCAATAATAACACTGAATTGTAAATGGACTAAATGCTCCAACCAAAAGACACAGGGTATCAGAATGGATAAAAAAAATAAGACCCATCTAATTGCTGTTTACAAGAGACTCATTTTAGACCTGAGGACACCTTTAGATTGAAAGTGAGAGGATGGAGAACTATCTATCATGCTACTGGAAGTCAAAAGAAAGCCGGAGTACCCATACTTATATCAGACAAACTAGACTTTAAATTAAAGGCTGTAACAAGAGATGAAGAAGGGCATTATATAATAATTACAGGGTCTATCCATCAGGAAGAGCTAACAATTAAAGGTCTATGCACTGAATACGGGAGCCTTCAAATATATAAAACAATTAATCACAAACATATGCAAGCTTATTGATAAGAATGTAGTAATTGCAAGGGACTTTAATACCCCACTAACAACAATGGATAGATAGATCATCTAGACACAGGATCAATAAAGAAACAAGGGCCCTGAACGATACATTGGACCAGATGGAACTGACAGATACATTTAGAACTCTGTATCCCAAAGCAACAGAATATACTTTCTTCTCAAGTGCACATGGGACATTCTCCAAGATCACACACTGGGTCACAAAACAGCCCTTCATAAGTATAAAAGAATTGAGATCGTACCATGCATACTTTCAGACCACAATGCTATGAAACTTGAAATCAACTTCAGGAAAATGTCTGGAAAACCTCCAAAAATATGGAGGTTAAAGAACACCCTACTAAAGAATGAGTGGGTCAACCAGGCAATTAGAGAAGAAATTAAAAATATATATGGAAACAAAAGAAAATGAAAATACAACAATCCAAACCTTTGGGATGCAGTGAAGGCAGTCCTGAGAGGAAAATACATTGTAATCCAGGCCTATCTCAAGAAACAAGAAAAATCCCAAATACAAAATCTAACAGCACACCTAAGGGAAATAGAAGCAGAACAGCAAAGACACCCCAAACCCAGCAGAAGAGAAATAATAAAGATCAGAGCAAAAATAAACAATATAGAATCTAAAAAAAATGTAGAGCAGATCAATGAAACCAAGAGTTGGCTTTTTGAAAAAATAAACAAAATTGATAAACCTCTAACCAGGCTTCTCAAAAAGAAAAGGGAGATGACCCAAATAGATAAAATCATGAATGAAAATGGAATTATTACAACCAATCCCTCAGAGATACAAGCAATTATCAGGGAATATTATGAAAAATTATATGCCAACAAACTGGACAACCTGGAAGAAATGGACAAATTCCTAAGCACCCACACACTTCCAAAACTCAAACAGGAAGAAATAGAAAGCTTGAACAGACCCATAACCAGCGAAGAAATTGAATCAGTTAACAAAAATCTCCCACAAATAAGAGATGGTTGTCTCCCAATAACCAACCAGATGGTTTCCCTGGGGAATTCTACCAGACATTTAAAGCAGATAATACCTATCCTTCTCAAGCTGTTCCAAAAAATAGAAAGGGAAGCAAAACTTCCAGACTCATTCCATGAAACCAGCATTACTTTGATTCCCAAACCAGAGACCCAGCAAAAAAAGAGAACTACAGGCCAATATCCCTGATGAATATGGATGCAAAAATTCTCAACAAGATACTAGCAAATTGAGTTCAACAGCATATAAAAAGAATTATTCACCATGATCAAGTGGGATTCATTCCTGGGCTACAAGGCTGGTTCAACATTCACAAATCAATGTGATACATTACATTAATAAAAGAAAAGATAAGAACCATATGATCCCATCAATCGATGCAGAAAAAGCATTTGACAAAATTCAGTATCCTTTCTTAATAAAAACCCTTGAGAAAGTTGGGATAAAAGGAACATACTTAAACACCATAAAAGTCATTTATGAAAAGCCCTCAGCTAATACCATCCTCAATGGAGAAAAACTCAGAGCTTTCTCCCTGAGATCAGGAACACGACAGGGATGTCCACTCTCACCGCTGTTGTTTAACATACTGTTGTAAGTTCTAGCATCAGCAATCAGACAACAAAAGGAAATCAAAGGCATCAAAATTGGCAAAGATGAAGTTAAGCTTTCACTTTTTGCAGATGACATGATAGTATACATGGAAAACCCGACAGACTCCACCATAAGTCTGCTAGAACTGATATATGAATTCAGCAAAGTCGCAGGATACAAAATCAATGTACAGAAATCAGTTACATTCTTATACACTAATAATGAAGCAACAGAAAGACAAAGAAACTGATCCCATCTACAATTGCACCAAGAATCATAAAATACCTAGGAATTAACCTAAGATGTAAAAGATCTGTATGCTGAAAACTATAGAAAACTTATGAAGGAAACTGAAGAAGATACAAAAAAATGGAAAAGCATTCCGTGCTCATGGGTTGGAAGAATAAATATTGTCAAAATGTCAATACTAGCCAAAGCTATGTACACATTCAATACAATCCCAATAAAACTGCACCAGCATTCTTCTCAAAGCTAGAACAAGCAATCCTAACATTTGTATGGAACCACAAAAGACCCCGAATAGCCAAAGTAATTTTGAAGAAGAAGACCGAAGTGGGAGGCATCACAATCCCTGACTTCAGCCTCTACTACAAAGCTGTCATCATCAAGACAGCGTGGTATTGGCACAAAAACAGACATATAGACCAATGGAATAGAATAGAAACCCCAGAACTAGACCCACAAAAGTAGGGCCAACTAATTTTTGACAAAGCAGCAAAGAATATCCAATGGAAAAAAGACAGTCTCTTTAACAAATGGTGCTGGGAGAACTGGACAGCAACATGCAGAAGGTTGAAACTAGACCACTTTCTCACACCATTCACAAAAATAAACTCAAATGGATAAAGGACCTGAATGTGAGCCAGGAAACCATCAAAATCCTAGAGGAGAAAGCAGGAAAAAACCTCTCTGACCTCAGCCACAGCAATTTCTTACTTGACACATCCCCAAAGGCAAGCGAATTAAAAGTAAAAATGAACTACTGGGACCTCATGAAGATAAAAAGCTTCTGCACAGCAAAGGAAACAATCAACAAAACTAAAAGGCAACTGATGGAATGGGAAAAGACATTTGCAAATGACATATCAGACAAAGGGCTAGTATCCAAAACTTATAAAGAACTCACCAAACTCCACACCCGAAAAACAAATAATCCAGTGAAGAAATGGGCAGAAAACATGAATAGACACCTCTCTAAAGAAGATGACCAACAGGCACATGAAAAGATGCTCAACGTTGCTCCTCATCAGGGAAATACAAATCAAAACCACACTCAGATACCACCTCATGCCGGTCAGAGTGGCTAAAATGAACAAATCAGGAGACTATAGATGGTGGTGAGGATGTGGAGAAACAGGAACCCTCTTGCACTGTCGGTAGGAATGCAAACTGGTGCAGCTGCTCTGGAAAACAGTGTGGAGGAGGTTCCTGAAAATGTTAAAAATAGATCTACCCTATGACCCAGCAATAGCACTGCTAGGAATTTACCCAAGGGATACAGGAGTGCTGATGCATAGGGGCACTTGTACCCCAATGTTTATAGCAGCACTCTCAACAATAGCTAAATTATGGAAAGAGCCTAAATGTCCATCAACTGATGAATGGATAAAGAAATTGTGGTTTATATACACAATGGAGTACTACGTGGCAATGAGAAAGAACGAAATATGGCCCTTTGTAGCAACGTGGATGGAACTGGAGAGTGTGATGCTAAGTGAAATAAGCCATACAGAGAAAGACAGATACCATATGTTTTCACTCTTATGTGGATCCTGAGAAACTTAACAGAAACCCATGGGGGAGGGAAAGGGAAGAAAAAAAAAGTTAGAGAGGGAGGGAGCCAAACCATAAGAGACTCTTAAAAACTGAGAATAAACTGAGGGTTGATGGGGGGGGGGAGGGGAGGGTGGGCGATGGGCATTGAGGAGGGCACCTGTTGGGATGAACACTGGGTGTTGTATGGAAACCAAGTTGACAATAACTTTCATATAAAAAGACAAAACAAAAAAACAAAAAGACAGTAACAAGTGTTGGCAAGGATGTGGAGACCAAAGGACCTTCACGCACTGTGGGTGGAAATGTAAATGGGTGCAGCCACTGTGGAAAACAGCATGAAGGTCCCCTAAAAATTAAAAATAGAAATACCACACAATCCAGTATTTCTGCTACTGGATATTTACCCAAAGAAAATGGAAACACTGACTTGAAAAGGTTAGGACTTGTCGAAGTCCTAACCCCCAGTACCTCAGAGTGTGCCTGTATTTGGAGACACAGTCTTTTAAGAGGTAACCTATGTTTATTGCAGCATTATTTACACCAGCCAAGATATGGAAGCAACCTAAGTATCTATCAACAGGTGAACGGATAAAGAAGATGTGGGGTGCGTATAAATGTTAGACATACGTGTGTGTATATACCGTGTATAGACCGGGAAGGTCTTGTGCTAAGTGAAATAAGTCAGAGACAAATACTGTATGATTTCACCTGTATCTGAAATCTAAAAAACAAAACGAATGAACAAGCAAAGCAGAAACAGACCCATAAACACAGAGAACCAGTGGTTGCCGAAGGGGAGGAGGTTGGGGAGATCGGCAAAGGTGGGGAGTGGGGAGTACAGGCTTCCAGCTATGGAACCAGTGAGTCTCAAGGATAAAAGATACAGCGTAGGGAACACTTGTGGTGACAGATGATAGCACTTGTCAATTTAATATGTTGTACGCTTGTTACCAACGTAACATTGTGTCACTATACTCCAATTTAAAAAAAGACCAATAAAACAACGTAAAAAATACAAATTAAAGCAGCCGTGGCATCTATTTATTTTTGATCAGACTAACAGGCTTAAAAAGTAGAGAATAACAACACAATATTGGCAGAAGCCGAGGGAAGACCACGATGAAAAGACTGCGAATGTTGGTGGCAAATAGCCTAACACGAACAGAGAAGCTGAGTGAAAATCTGAATTAGCAACGGGAGGATCTACTGAAACGGCAAAACGAAAACCAGGGCAAGCCGGCAAAATTATTTTCATCATCTAAAAGGAAATGAGCCGATATGAAGTAACATGTGTCATAACACCCACTTGAACACGCTTTCAATCCTGCTCTTAACAGTTCAACACATATCAAGGCAAAAGGAAAGGCATTTACCTACGATGTACTGTTTGTCACCGTTTATGGGCTTAACTGTGTCTCCCCTCCAAGCTCCCCGCACCCAAGAAAATTCTTATGGCCAAGTCCTAACCCCCAGTACCATGGAGACATGGTCTTTTAAAAGCCTGGGTGTCTCAAGGGGCGCCTGGGTGGCTCAGTCGGTTAAGCGTCAAACTTCAGCTCAGGTCACGATCTCGCGGTCCGTGAGTTCGAGCCCCACGTCGGGCTCTGGGCTGATGGCTCAGAGCCTGGAGCCTGCTTCCCATTCTGTGTCTCCCTCTCTCTCTGCCCCTCCCCCATTCATGCTCTGTCTCTCTCTGTCTCAAAAATAAATAAAAAGGTAAAAAAAAAAATTAAAAAAAAAAAATAAAAGCCTGGGTGTCTCAGTTGGTTGTCTGTCTGTCTGACTTTGGCTCAGGTCATGATCTCGTGGTTTGTGGGTTCAGAGCCTGGAACCTGCTACGGATTCTGTGTACGTGTGTGTGTGTCTCTCTCTCTCTCTCTCTCTCTCTCTCTGCCCCACCCTCCTCCGCTCGCACTGTCTCTACCTCTCTCTCAAAAATAAAGAAACATTCAAAAAAATAAATAAAAGAGGTAACCAAGTTAAAATGAGGTCAGTAGAGTGGGCTCTGATCCTGTATGACTGGGGGTCCTGATAAAAGATTAAGGGGCACCTGGGTGGCTCAGCTGGTTAAGCCGCTAGTTTAGCAGCTGACTTGATTTCAGCTCAGGTCTCGATCTCAGTTCATGAAATCGAGCTCCTCCCCAGTGAGGAGCCGGCTGTGGATCCTCTCTCCCTCTCTCAAAATAAATAAGTAAACATGAAGGGAAAAAAAGAAAAAGAAAAAAAAAAAAAAAAAAGGAAAGGAAATGAGACAGACCCCCACAGAGGGCAGATCACACGAGGACAGTCAGAAGCCATCCATCTACAAGCCAGGGAGAGAGGCCTCAGAAGGAAGAACCCTGCTGACGTCTTGACTTTGCATTTCCAGCCCCTAGAATCATGAGAAAATACATTTCTGTTGTTTATGCCACCCAGGCTGTAGCACTTGGTGACGGCAGCCCGAGAAAACTAACAGTCACACAACAAAGATCTTGGACAGTTCTGGGTGAAATTAGGATGTTTTACCTTTTCATTTTTGGCATGCCTTTTAGGGGGCACCTGGGTGGCTCAGTAGGTTAAGCGTCTGACTCCTGATTTCAGGTCATTACTTCACGGTTTGGGAGTTCAAGCCCCACATCAGGCTCTGTGTGGACAGTGCAGAGCCTGCTTGGGATTCTGTCTTCCTCTCTCTGCCCCTTCCCTGCTCATGCTCTCACTCTCAAAAAGAAATAAACATTTTAAGTTTTTATTTATGTACTTGAGAGACAGACAGTGCAAACGGGAGGGGCAGAGAGAGAGCCAAAGAATCAGAAGCAGGCTCCAGGCTCTGAGCTGTCAGCACAGAGCCCGATGAGGGGCTCAAACCCTCAAACCCCGACATCATGACCTCAAAGTCAGATATTTAACCGACGGAGCCACCCAGATCCCCCCAAAATAAACATTTTTAAAAAAAAGAATGACTTTTAAATATCTGCGGCAATATCTTTTAATTTTTAAATGATTTTTACTCGGCATTTATTTTTAATAGTGTTAATGTTCTTCGATGTTTTCTATTATCAAATGTTTCTGTCAGGTGGAGTAGATTTTAAACATAATTGAAATATATAATCTTCTCACAGTATGTTGGTTCACAGTGGTAATAACCCATGCATTTACTATACTTAAAAAACAGGACATCTCTCTGTAACTGATTATAAACCCATCACAAGGCAGTGACACACGGTTTATTATTATGGCCACCCATTACTGTTTTTTTTTTTTTTTTAATTTTTTTTTTCAACGTCTATTTATTTTTGGGACAGAGAGAGACAGAGCATGAACGGGGGAGGCGCAGAGAGAGAGGGAGACACAGAATGGGAAGCAGGCTCCAGGCTCTGAGCCATCAGCCCAGAGCCCGATGCGGGGCTCGAACTCCTGGACCGTGAGATCATGACCTGAGGCGAAGTCGGCCGCTTAACCGACTGCGCCACCCAGGCGCCCCCCATTACTGTTTTAAAACACAATGTCATGGGGCGCCTGGGTGGCTCAGCTGGTTAAGCGGCCGACTTCGGCTCAGGTCATGATCTCGCGGTCCGTGAGTTCGAGCCCCGCGTCAGGCTCTGTGCTGATAGCTCAGAGCCTGAGCCTGCTTCAGATTCTGTGTCTCCCTCTCTCTCTGACCCTCCTCCGTTCATGCTCTGTCTCTCTGTCTCAAAAATAAATAAACGTTAAAAAAAAAAATTAAAAAAAAACAACACACACAATGTCTTTTTTTTTTTTTAATTTTTTTTTCAATGTTTATTTATTTTTGGGACAGAGAGAGACAGAGCATGAACGGGGGAGGGGCAGAGAGAGAGGGAGACACAGAATCGGAAGCAGGCTCCAGGCTCTGAGCCATCAGCCCAGAGCCCGATGCGGGGCTCGAACTCCTGGACCGCGAGATCGTGACCTGGCTGAAAAGTGGGACGCTTAACCGACTGCGCCACCCAGGCGCCCCCACAATGTCTTTAAATACACAGACTAACTTGTAATTTAGGAAGTCTTGAGTATACCCAAGAATCTTTCTTTCTTATTTCCATATATTAAATATTAATATCTGGGGGCAACTTAGAAACACTATTCTCTGGCATTTTTATTCATCTTGAAAACAGGAAAACCCACACGTGTCCTTAAAAGGCAGTTCTCACTCTAGTATCCTATGTTCCTGTAACCCATGCGGAGACGGGAAACCAAGCAAACCCCTGCCAGCAGGTAAAGAGAAGTCAGGTAGGGGGCAAGCGGCTGAGAACATGCGGACACACCCAGTGGTGGATGAAGTTTCGCATTTCCCAGCCAGTGGCTGGGGCTTCTCACCTGGATCAGGAGCTACCTTTTCCTCTCCCTCTGCCCCAGGGCCAAGCCTCCCCTCCATCAGCCCGGTTTGGTTTCCTCTACAATACAGATGGCCTGTGAACGAGGGGACATCAGCCCCCGCGGCCCGCTCTCAGCAGGCGGATGCACATGTTCTGAGCGACACAAAGTCCAGAATCTGCTGCTTTCTGTGTCTGCCCTCAATTTCTGGAAACTGTCCCTGGAGTGGCTCCTGCTTACCTCGCATGGTCCATCCTGCTCCTCTGAACCCAGGGCCTGGGACCTCTGGGACAAATCCTCACCAGCAGTCATGTCTCCTCTGGGCTTCACTTCTCGGTCTCTCTTGTGGGCAAGTCCTTTCTTCCCGGGAGCCCAAAGCTGGGCGGGCATCTGGAGGCTTCAGTCAGAGCTGCGGGGGAGAGTCTGGCTGGGCTTCTAAGGAGACCAGCAGCGTCACTGGTGTGGTCTGATCCGGGGGCTCTGCAGAGCCACCGGGAAGTCCTGGAGAGGGAACACCCACACAGTCATTCATCGAACATTTGCTCCGTGCAAGTATTTTCGAGAGTCCTTCGGGGAAGGCCACTGTGCTAGACATAATTTTTTTTTTAATGTTTATTTATTTATTTTGAGAAAGAGAGGGAAACAGAATCCCAAGCGGGCTCCAAGCTGTCAGCACAGAGCCTGATGCGGGGCTCGATCCCACGACCCTGGGATCATGACCTGAGCCACGCTTAACTGACTGAGCCACCCAGGTGCCCCTATGCTAGATACTATTGATGTGGGATCATAAGGCAAGCTAACATCCGCAACCCCCACCCCCACCAGGTGGGATACATGTGATATCCCTCAGGCACTCGTGGCTGCCCAAAAACAAAGGAAAGGGGCAAACGAATGGTTAACTGACCTGGTTGACTGACCGAGGTCACAGTCAAGCAGGACAGGAATCCCGTGGGTTTACGTAGGTCTTGGTAAATTACAAGAAAAAGACAATCTTATCAATAGCCTAACCTCCAGAAACCCAGACTCAGTCTCCTGGAGCCTTAACATCACCCTCCCCTGCATAAAGATGCGGGGAACAAAGGCAAGAAGGAAACGGTAAATAAGATTAAATTTCCTTATAACCTGCAGTGCATGGAGGCCAGAGTGAAACATTCCTCCCAGAACTCCCTACAGTCTTAACGTTAATGCTTTGCTAGAGAAAAAACAACTTTAGCTTAACAACAGCTAGGCTTCTAGTATCTTATGAGTCTTCTTTTCTTTAGCACATGAAAATCGTTTTTGGAAACCTCCCTTTTGCCTTTCCCTCCCCCAACTCCATAGCATATAACCAGTCACCTGTCACAGCCCCAGTGCGGCTCTTTCTGCCCACGGGTCCTGTTCCCATGCTTTAATAAAATCACCATTGTGTATCAAAGACATCTGTCTCAAGATTTTTTTTTTTTAATGTTTATTTTTGAGAGAGAGAGAGAGAGAGAGAGAGAGAGAACACGTGCGTGCGTGCACCAGCAGGGGAGGGGCAGAGAGAGAGAAAGAGGGAGACACAGAATCCGCAGCAGGCTGCAGGCTCTGAGCTGTCAGCACTGAGCCCGACGCGGGGTTCGAATCCAGAAACAAGACCATGACCTGAGCCGAAGTCAGACGCTCAACCAAATGAGCCACACAGGCGCCCCTGAAGATTTCTTGGCCGTCAGCTCTGAACCCCCACCACCACTCCAAAACCACACTGCTATGGAATAAAAGCTCAGAAGATCCCAATTATTTTTTTTGAGGTTTTTTCTTTTATTTTTTTTTTCTAACGTTTATTTTTGAGACAGAGAGAGACAGAGCATGAATGGGGGGAGGGTCAGAGAGAGAGGAAGACACAGAATCAGAAGCAGGCTCCAGGGTCTGAGCTGTCAGCCCAGAGCCCGACGCGGGACTCGAACTCACGGACCGCGAGATCATGACCTGAGCCGAAGTCGGGACGCTTAACCGACTGAGCCACCCAGGCGCCCCAAGATCCTAATCACAGTAAGAGTCTGCTCTAGAGGACGGTTGAATTGTAGCTCTGCCACCTTTTAGCTGTGAGAATATGAAGATGTTACTTTAACTGCAGTTTCCAAAATGGAAATGCAAGTTTTTATCACAGGCGACGGGAAACTGGTACATGCTGATGAGGCTTACGACGCCTCCAGCACCTGCGCGGCATGCGGTGAACGCTGGATAAAAATCAGCAAGTAAGGTTATCAGGTACCTGGTTCTACTTGCATGTAACCCTGTCAACTAAACATTACCATCACGATTATACCCATTTTGTGGATGAGGAAACTGAAGCTGAGTACTGTTACATAATTTGCCTTGCGGTCACTCAGTCCGCAGAAGGAAGGAAGGAAAGAGAACCAGACTTTCCTCCGCCTTTTTTTTTTTTAACATATATTTTTCAATGTTTATTTATATTTGAGAGAGAGAGGGAGGCAGAGAGTGAGCGGGGAAGCGGGCAGAGAGAGAGAGGGAGACACAGAATCCAAAGCAGGATCCAGGCTCCGAGCTGTCAGCACAGAGGCCGACTCGGGGCTCAAACTCACCAACTGTGAGATAATGACCCGAGCCGAAGTCAGATGCTTAACCGACTGAGCGCCCCAGGTGCCCCTCTCTTGTGCCTCCTAAATTGCACACAGCTGCCTCTATCCCACGTGGTCCCCTACCCGGTCAGCTTCCATAAACACCATCCATCTCTATCTCCCGTTGCCTTCAGAGAGCTGAGGCTTTGAGCCAGCCACGCTGATGTGTCTAAGCTTCTGGACATTTCCGTGCCCATCCATAACACCCTAGACAGCCCGGACTTTTCTAACAAAGATAAAACTTAAATTTACTATACTTATGGGGCGCCTGCGTGGCTCAGGCGGTTAAGCGCCTGACTCTTGGGTTTCGGTTCAGGTCATGATCTCAATGTTTTTGCGTTCGAGCCCAGCATCCGGCTACATGCTGACCGAGCAGAGCCTGCTTGGGATTCTCTCTCCGCCCCTCCCCTGCTTGCTCTCTACCTCTCCCTCCCAAAATAAAGTAAGTTTACTGCACTTAACCCCTACCTTCACCCCAAAACCTGCAGACATGCATCAGGACCCCGATCACCTACCATGTCTTGACAATACATAATAAATTGCCTTCCAACGCTGCACCCAAATGCAGTCATGACAGCAAGGACCTCCAGATATCCCCGAAGAGTGAACCACAGGATGGCCAGAAGGTCGCCTAATGCCTCCCCCGACACAACACGGTCACAGCCAGGCTCCACAGGCTGCCAAGAAAGGTCTCTCTCCCAGGCACTGAGTTGCACAGAACCTGGAATAATCCCCAACACCGGCTTCCAATTAATGCATCCCAAGAGGAGATCCTCATCCATCTGTTCCACTGCCAATTTCTGACCCTTATCACGTCCACAAGGACCTAAGGAGAGACCTTGGAAACCCCCATAACAGATTCCCTAGGCCTCCAGTCGATAGGGTCCCATATGCTACCCTCAGCGCCCCACTCTACCGATTTCTATAGGTCCGCAAGTACACTGGTCCCCGATGTTACAATGGGACCCTCCAAGTCCCCCAATCCCTGAAGCCGCTTGCCCCTGCATCAATCACTGCCTCCAGGGAGTCACTCCCCCAGCGTCCCCAGTGCTACCTGAGGCCCGTCCAAGAAGCCAGTTCGCCGTCCTCAAATGAACGACTGTCAAGGACCAACAGTATAAAAGTTGGTATTAAAACACACTTGGAATTTAAGTTCCCCCCAAATACTTACACACACGGAAAACACGCAAAGACTGACAATGACGGAGCCAATCACCCAACTCAGATTAGCAGCCACCGCCTACCGCACAGCTCCCGTCACTAAAGACCCCATCACTCGCAGACCCTCGCCACTCGTCCCCCGAGCCCGTCACACTCACCGCAAGCCGAGTTCCCCTCATTGGCCCCACAGGACGTCCACTGCTGACATCCTAAATCACCGCAGCGTCCCACGCAGGCGACGGACAGGTTAGAACCAGTTAACAACCTAAGCGAAATGGCCGCGCTGGGCCACTTCCGGCCTGGGTTCGATTCCCGTGGGCGTTTCTTGGCGCCCCGGCGATTGAATGGTGCGCAGACTCAGTAGAAGCCGTGAGGCCACGCCCTGCCAGTAGTTATCATGGCGTACTACAGTCTATTCGGCGGGTCATCTTCTTACAGCGGTTGTCAAGGGAAGGACATGGCCGCGTCCATGAGGATTATGATACCGGAGGCCGCCATTTTCCAAAGACTTCCATTCCGTACAGCCAGGGAGGGCGTTTGCAACCTCACCAAGTCTTGGGATCCATCCCACCTTGGCAGATGTATTACTTACTTGTTTGTGTATGTATTTCTAGGAGAAACTGGCATTGCATATCCCGAAAAATACCTTTTCTTTGTATTTTCACACTGATTTAAAACTCCACACTCAGGAGGTGCCTGGCTGGCTCAGTTGGTGGAGCATGCGACTCTTAATCTCTGGGTTGTGAGTTGGAGTCCCACACTGAGTGTAGAGTTTACTTAAAAATAAAATCTTAAGAAATAAACAATTTTAAAGAAAGCTTAAAAAAATGAAAAATAAATAAATGCTCAAAATCCAGGTGTTCTGCTCCCTCTTCCCTACCACAACTCACCCTGCAACAGAGATGCTAATGGTGAGAGGCAAATGGGATCCCAGAGGGTGTTGAGTCTGGCACTCAAACTCTCCATCCATCACCAGATTTCCCTGGAGGCAGCTGGGACACCAGGCTCTGAGGACTGGGTAGGCTGGGGGCTTGCTTCTCAAGGGTCCAGCTTAGTCTGGCAGGAGTTGCTGACAATCACGGAGACCAAACACAGGGACTGGCTCTTCAGGACTGATAGAGAGGAGCCATTCCCCAGTGTGGTGCAGCTGTGGTAAGAAAATGGTAGAGACAGAAAGAAAGAGACAAAGCCAGACCTAGTGTTCAGAAGGAATTCCTCTCTTTCTGTTTCTCAGTCCCCATTTTCTAATTATTTATTTACAAAGTTCTGTAGGCTTTGCTGTTGTGGGGAACAAAGGCAGAAGGAAAAGTAGATAAAATTAAATTTCCTTATAACCTGCAGCCCATAGACAGATACTTGAGACAGGTGAGTAGGATGTTCCTCTAGGAACTCCCGACTGTTTTAATGTTACTGCTTTGCTAGAGGGAAAAACAATCTTAGCTTGCCGGTAGCTAAGACTTCCGGGATCCCGCACATCTTCTTTAGCATATGAAAATCCTTTTGGAAACTTCCCCAATCTTTACTTCTCCCAATTCCCAAGTATGTAATCAGTCACTCCTCACAACCCCAACGCAGCTCTTTCTGCCCTTGGGTCCTGTCCCCGTGCTTTAATATAAAAACCCTTTTGTGCCCCAAAGACATCTCAAGAATTCTTGGTGATCAGCTCCAAACCCCAACATTTCCACATCATTTACTGCAGTATGTATAATAATTCAGTACAAAGGTTCTGGAGCTGGACTCCCTGGGTTTGAAGCCAGCTGTTCAGATTTGGGCAAGTTAGTTAACCCCTCTGTTCTTCAGTTTCTTGTTTCATAAAGTTGTGCTTTTGGCGGGGTACCTAACCCGATTTGTGTGAGAGCCGGCGGCGGCATGGGTAGTGAAAGAATCCACCCAAGGCAGAACAAGGAAATAGAAGTTTAATGAATACACCAGAAGGGGACTGGGGAAAGACAGTGAGGGAGACACTGTCTGCAGGGAGGTAGTGGGTGGAGGCTGTATTTAAAGGGGTAAGACCCTTGGGGCGTCTGGGTGGCTCAGTCGGTTGAGAGGCTCAGGTCATGATCTAGCAGTCTGTGAGCTGGAGCCCTGCGTCAGGCTCTGTGCTGGCAGCTCAGAGCCTGGAGCCTGCTTCCGATTCTGTGTCTCCCTCTCTCTCTCTGCCCCTCCCCTGCTTGCTCTCTGTCTCTCTCCCTCTCAAAAATAATAAACATTAAAAAAGAATTTTAAGGGGGAAACCCCTTTTGGTATTTGGTAACTGTGCCTGGTTGTAAGTAACCCATTGATTAGTTAGCGCCTGTGGATATTTTGAGGTGGGTCACCTTGATGTGGGAGCAGAAGGCAAGCCTTCACCCCACAAACACCCTGCCAGGTGGGATATGTGTGATATCCCTCAGGGACTCCCGGCTGCCCAAGAACAAAGGAAAGGGGGAAATGAATGGTTAACTGACAGAGAGCACAGTCATGCAGGACAGGAGTCTCCATCAGTTTACCTATGTCTTAGTAAATTACAAGAAAAAGGCAATCTTCCAGAAACCCATAGACTCAGTTCCCTGGAGCCCTAACATCACCCTCCTCTCCATAGTGATGTGGGGAACAAAGGCAAGAAGGAAATGGGAGGTAAAATTAGATTTCCTCATAACCTACAGCCCATTGACAAATACTTGAGGCAAATACAGAGTAGAACATTTCTCCAGGAACCCCCTACTGTCCAAAAGTTAATGTCCTACAGGAGGGAAAACAACCTTAGCTTAACAATAGCAAGGCCTCCCTTATCTTAGGAGTCCTCTTTAGCACATGAAAGTCCTGGAGTCCTCCCTTTTGTCTTCCCTCCCCCAATTCCATAGTATATAATCAGTCACTCTTCACAATCCCAGAGTGGCTCTTTCTGCCCAAGGGTCCTGTCCTTTAATAAGTCACCTTTTTGCACCAAGGATGTCTCAAGAATTCTTTCTTGGCCATCAGCTCCGGACCCCCACCACCACTGCCAAACCCCATCAGCCTGATGGGCCTGATTGTTTTCAGTTGATGCTCTGTTGGTCTCTGTGGGCCGTTTCTCTATTCCATTGCTGTTGCCTAAAAGCAGCCTCTACAATGATCATATTCAAAATGTTTGAAACAGTGATTTTACATAATAAGAATGAGCTGTCACTGGAGAAAAATATTCTATTTCATTCATTCAACAAATATTAGGTTCCTATGATATGCCCAAGGAAAAAAAAGTTAAGGATTTTATTTTTAAGTAATCTCTACACCCAACATGGTGCTAGACCTCACAACCCCAAGATCAAGAGTTGCACGCTCCACTAACTGAGCAAGCCAGGAGGCCTCCAAGAAAGACTTGTTGAATTTTTTTTAATGTATATTTATTTTTGAGAGATTGAGACAGAGTGTGAGCAGGCGAGGGGCAGAGAGAGAGGGAGACACAGAATCCGAAGCAGGTTCCAGGCTCTGAGCTGTCAGCACAGAGCCCGACGTGGGGCTCAAACCCACTAACTGTGAGATCGTGACCTGAGCTGAAATCAAGAATTGAATGCTTCACTGACTGAGCCCCCCAGGTATCCCTGTAGTTTAGTTTATAAGTCAACTTCTAATGCTGTCATTCCCAACTCTGAGATTATATATAACGTATATATAATACACAATGTATGTGTGTATAAACACACATATTTCACATATTTATATTTATGCTTATATTTATATCCTGCCAAGTTTTCCTCTTTTCACCTCTGCCCTCCAGATTTCCACACACACTCCTTCCCTCTTGCCTTACAGGATTAATTTCCACAACCTGAAAATCCAAGGCCATTTCGATCCACAGTTGTCTTTGCTCTGCTCTTCCTTCTTCCTAGCATGCTTTTCTACTCCAAAATCATCAGATGTACACTTCTACTTGTCCATCTTACTCTGCTTAAGTCCCTCTTCCTCCAGGAAGCCCCTCTTGATTGTTGTCTCATTGAGCTGCCTCCTTAGCCTGAGTTACTACATCACAACACTCGTCGTCATCATAAATTTCATTAAGCTTAGTCCAAATCTCCTGGTATTTTCTTTCTTTTTTCTTTCTTTTTCTTAGTAGTAGAGTTTGATTTTTCTGAGTTTGAGCCTTGACTACTCTCCCTGTCTAGCACAATGACCTTTACCTGAGGGTGCCCGGAAATTTTACGTGGAGACCATGTGGGTGTTGCCTCTCCAGGACTTTTTGGTGTCTCTGCAGAACCCCCAGGTCAGACCACATCACTGAGGCTGCAGGTCTCTTCACACCCCAGCCAGACTCTTCCCAGCAGCTCTGATGGGAGCCATCAGATGCTCACCTGGCCTGGGGGAAGTGGAGTTGTCAGCAAGAGAGACTGAGAGATAAAGCCCAGAGGACATGCCTGCTGAGGCCCCAGAGGAGCAGGATGGACCATACAAGGTATGCAGAAGCTCCGGGAACAGTTCTCTAGAACTTGAGGGCAGACATAGGAAGCAGCAGATTCTGGGTTCCCTGCTCCTGAGATACTACTCAGCAATAAAACAAGTGACCCACTGATGTATACGATAGCATGCAGGCATCACAAGAAGCCAGATGTAAAAGAGTCTACCATATGATTCCATCTTATGAAGTCCTAGTGTGACCCAAACTAAGCTATGGCGATAGAAATCAGTAAAGGCTGCCTCAGGGAGGGAGCAGTATGATGGAAATGTGTGTAGAGATGAAAATATTCTACATCTTGATTGGGGGGGGGTGAATACATTTATCAAAACTCATTAAAACCTGGGTACTATATATAAATACACTATACAAAATGTATTTATTATACACAAATATATTTGCATGTTATATATGATGAGTATATGTCATGCATATATGATAACATGTATGTAAGATAGGGTAATGGTGGATACATGATATTATGCTTTTGTCCAAACCCATAAGACTGTACAATACACTAACAGAACCTTAGTTTGAACTATGGACTTTAGTTCATAATGATGTATCAATATTGAGTCCTTAATTGTAATAAATGTATTATGCTAATGCAAGATGTTAATAATAGGGGAGACCGTGATGAGAAGTGGGTATATATGGGAACTCTCTGTACCATCTGCTCAATTTTCTGTAAAATGAAAACTGTTCTAAAAAATAGTCTATGGGGGGGGGGGGCAGTGCGCCTGGATGGCTCAGTCGGTTAAGTGTCCAACTTCAGCTCAGGTCATGATCTCATAGTTTGTGAGTTTGAGCCCTGCGTCAGGCTCTGTGCTGACAGCTCAGAGCCTGGAGCCTGTTTCAGATGCTGTGCCTCCCTCTCTCTGCCCTCTTCTGCTCATGCTCTCTCTCTCTCTGTCTCTCTCAAAAATAAATAAACATAAAAAAATTAAAAAAGAAACGGATGGGAAAAGTTGTTATAATCACACCAATGCAAAATAAAGAAAATATAAATATAAAACTACTTTTCTAATCTTGAATTAGCAAAAGTGAAAGAAAGTCCATCATACCAGGCACTCTTATGGGGTGTCTGCAGATTTAAATGCATTGGAAAATGTCATGTTGGCTTCAAATAGAATTGGAAGAATCATCTCCACTTTCCACATAATGTATCAATGAGGAATGCATTTTGCTCTAAATTACGAGGCAGACTTTCAGGAACCTTAATAAATAAGGTTTTATTTTTCTTTCTTTCTTTCTTTTTTTATGTTTATTTATTTTTGAGGGGGGCGGGGAGAGATGAACAGGGGAGGGGAAGAGAGAGAGAAAGACACAGAATCTGAAGCAGGCTCCGAGCTATCAGCACAGAGCCAGACGCGGGGCTCGGACCCATGAATCCTGAGATCATGCCCTGAGCCAAAGTTGGCCGTTTAACCGACTGAGCCACCCAGGCGCCCCAAGGGGCCTTTATTTTTCTCACAGAACACGATGTCTAGAGATGGGCTGCTAGGAGCTTTGATTTCAGCGGCTTGGCAGAGCCTACTAGACATTCTCCGGGGCAAATAAGGAGGAGGGAGAGGGGCCGGCTCCTCCCTGGTTTTCTCACTCCTAGGTGGGCCCAGTCCTGACTCAGCAGCTTTCCTGGACTGAGACCCTTCCACACCGCCCAGATAGTCCTGAACTCGGGACCGAATCCTGCTTCAGCACCACGGACAGCGCCACATCCAGCTTTGGGCGGGAGAGCGCGCTCCCCGGTGGGCAGGTGCTGGGAGAATTGAGAGGCTTGCGGACGGATTTGAACGGGATAGGTGCCCACCACCCCCGCTCCAGTCTAGCTGTGCCCTTCCTAGACTCCTTGACACCGCCGGAAAATTAGGGCCTTAGGGTCAGTCATACCCTTCGTGTGGGACTGCTCACATGCCCTTGGTTTCTTGCCTCTCAGGGCCAACTCCACCCCCAATCTCTTCAGAGATCCCTCCTTGTCTGGGATAAACCTTTATTCTCTTCCTCACCTCTTACAGGCAGGAAGGGATTCTCTCCCCAAGAAGCTGATCTCTTCCTCCTCCTTCCCCTCCCCCTTCTCTTTCCCTCCCCTCCTGCTGTATCTCTCTCCCTCTTCCTCTCCACGTGTCCCTCTTTCCTCCTCCTCCTCCTCCCCCTTTCCTCCTCCTCCTCCTCCCCCTTTCCTCCTCCTCCTCCTCCTCCTCCTCCTCCTCCTTCTTCTCTTTCTGTCTCTCTCGCTCAGTCTCTGGCCAATACCCAAATGGAGCTCTGGAGGACTGAGAACAAGACTCACCACCCTTTCCTGATTCTAGCTGTGTCCCAAATCCTGAAAGATGGTTTAAAAATATGCCTCTGTGTCTGTCAGATAAATGAAGGAATGGAATATCAGGAGCTGACTGAGGCATTGTCTTTGGGAGCCAAGGAAGACATTCAAAGTGTTTAGGCACATGTGGGACCTTGCTTAGATTGGGAAGAGTTCTGTGACCTCAGAGATGGAGCACTGTCCATGGGAGACTGGGAGGCTAAGTGAGCCTCCATGGAGGAGAGGAATTGTGGCACCTGGAAGAGTGTGGGGGAAAAGGGGGGAGAGAGATTCTGTATGTGCAGAGCTCAAGGGAAATGTGAGAAGAGGTAAAGACCCAGTCACAAGTTCTACCTCACCCTGAACCCAGGCTACAGATTCAAGTCTGGAGCTGGAGTCAGGGCTCCAGGCTCAGTCCCAACCTCTATGCCTGCAGACGAATTCAACAGTTCAGCCAGTACTTCCTGAGGTCTCCAGGGTGGGTCTGACATGGAGAGGATTTGTTCTCAGGAGTGTCTTGGTGTTCTGTTCCTCCATCTTCATAAGAGGGTCTCCAAGAGGGGTGCCTGGAAGGCTCAGTCGGTTAAGCATCTGACTTCAGCTCAGGTCATGATCTCATTATCTGTGGGTTTGAACCCCACATCAGGCTCTCTGCTGGCAGCATAGAGCCTGCTTCAGATCCTCTGTCTCCCTCTCTCTAACCTGTTCAAGCTCTCTCTCTTTCAAAACTAAACATTAAAAAAAAAAAAGAGGGTCTCCCAGAAACCTATCTGGGGAAAACAGACATTTAAACTCCACATCTCTCTTGAAGGAAGTGGACTGGTCTTCAGAAGTTGAGAGGCAGGGTTCTGGGGCACAGGAGGAAGGAAACCCCCTGCCCCCCCCCCACAATGTGGTTCAGAGAGTTAAGGGCTCCACTTTCACTTCCTCTGCAGTGGCCTGAGGGAGAGAGAGGTCTCCCTGTTGAAGGGAGAAGCTGGGGACAGAAACCATCCATTGAATCCAGAAAGCATCCCCCCCTTCTACCATCCCTCAGATGCCTCCCCCTCCAAGCTGGGAGAGGATAATCATAGTGTTAAGGGAATCTATCTAGACTATTCTCTGCATCCCAGAGATGCCAATGCTGCTGTGGTGGCCACAACTGTGAGGGCAAGAGACGTCTGAGGAAGAGGTCTGAGTGGGGCTGTGGTCAGACACTCTGCTTGCTACCATGGTCCCCGGAGGATGGTGTAAGTATGATTTATATCCTTCCATCAGTGACAGTGAAGGAGGCCTGTGCCTCCTATCCCATTCTGGACCGACTTTGACCCATCCACACCCACCTTCAGATCCGAAAAACATCATAATCCTTCTCTGGCCACAGACCCTATCAAAACCAAAAAGTGAGAACCTCCTCTTGGAGGGGCCCCCAGTTGGTCTCTGAGCATCAGATTTCCCCAAATTCAGACGAGTGGAAATAGTTTAGGATACAGAAATATGGGGGCGCCTGGCTGGCTCAGTTAGTGGAGCATACAACTCTTGATCTCGGGATTGTGGGTTTGAGCCCTATGTTGGGTGTAGAGATTACTTCTTTAATTGCACTCTTAGTGAGGAGCCCAATGAGGGGGTTGGAACTCATGAACTGTGAGATCATGACCTGAGCGGAAAGTAAGAGTCAGATGCTTAACTGACTGAACCACCCAGCCACCCCTGTGTAGAGATTACTTAAAAAAAAAAAAAAAAAAAAAAGGAAAGGATAGAGAAATATGGTTTCCAATATATGAGACTGTCTCTGAACATGACAAATAGCCAAAGCTCCCCAGGAAAGAACCCCAGAGATGGGAACTCATCTCCTTATCTAGAGGGTGGGGAAGATGTACAGAGCCCCGAGGCTCATAGAAGAAGAGGACACTGTAGAGGTTGTACCCAGGATCACACTCCAGGGTCTGAGTCTTTTCCTCTTCTCCAGCTTGTACCAGATACCCCAAGTCTACACCCTTCTAACATGTAGTGCAGAGTCAATTCAGAATATAATTAGCACTTTGCCAGGAGCTTGCGTAAGAGGATGATTCTCTCCTCCCCAGACCCCAAGACCCCCACCCCTGAGTACTCATTCATGTCTTCAGATCCCAAGATCACAACCCCAGCACTACACATCAGGTGACCTCCCTAGGTCTGTGACGGACAGAACCATCTGAGAAGGTCAGCCCATGGGTAAAACATGTATGTGATTTTCCAGGCCTGATCATAGGCAAATATGAAGGCTTTCCCTGGAGGGCAGACCCCTGCGGGTGGGGGTGGGGGGCTGGGAAGCTGCCCTCCCCACTCCAGACTTGGTGACAGCCAGTGCATCAAAATCCCAGAAGGGAGTTCCTCCCGTCGAGGACTCAGACATCTCTGGCTGGCCATATGCTTTGCACCCTGGGCCAGCTGCCTTCATTCCTACCTCTCTTTATCTGGGTTCTTCAGGTGCCTCTACTGAGGCCTCCTGATGGGGGAAGGAGGAGGAAAACTTGAAGACACTTTCCCCACCCAGACTCTGCACTTTCCACCCCTAGCTCCCCACCCCCATCCCTTGCAGTCATTTCCTCTCAGTAATTCTCCTTCCACTGACCCACCCCCTGCTCCTTGGTGATAAATTCCCACTTTTCCTTACTGTATTCAGAGTGGAGTACTGGCCTCTCTCCCCTCCTGCCACACCCCATTGTGGTGGTTCCTGTGGCCCCAAATACAGTCTTTACCTTTCCTTAATAAGTGTCACAAATAATTTTTTCCTTGACAATCCTATTTTTTTCCCTTTAGCACCCAACCACCTTTCTCTGGGGGGGAGGAAATGGAAAGGGGAGGTGCTTTCTCTGATTTAGCTTCTTACCATCGCAGTGTGTGATTAAAGGCCTTGTTGTTACCTTTCATTTTGACTCATTGTTGCTTCAATTGCCTACTTAGGTATCTCGCTTAGCTAAGCTCCAGCCACCACCTGGCTCAGCACCTACTACTGTTGCTGGTCAGGACACCTGGGTCCCCGAGGGCCTATGTGACTTGATGCCTGGCCAAAGACCTGGCTTGAGGAAGGAGAAAAAAGCCCACAGACAGCCTCCCCTCACCACCCCTCTGTGGATCCAAACAAAGGATTAAAACCAGCCCCTTCCCACCATTGAATTAGAACATGTTGTCATTCTCTGGTCCAAATATTGATAAGAATCTCGCTGTTGGGCCCTGGTAGGAAATGGCGCAGGTAGGGAAGAAAGACTCTGCTCTGGGGCAGTGATGCAAGTGGAGTTTCTGCTGCTCAGGGCAGAGGTGGGGTCTCAGACCTCCAAGTCAGGGTGAAGTTGGGGTGGGGCTCCGGGAGTCACTCCAGTAGTCCCTCCCCCACCCACCGCACCTGTCTTTCATTTTCAGTTCCTGAAAGTGTCTTAAATCACTCTTGCTTCCATTACCAAGGCTGCTGTCTCCACGTGGGCTTGGGTTTTCCTTTTCCCCAAAGTCACAACAGTTTCCTCTCTGACCTTTTGGCCTCCAGCCTCTCCCTTCCGGCTCTTCCCTACACTGGCCTCAGAGGGATCATGTTGATTACTATATGATCCTGCCCCTTTCCTGCTCAAGAACCTCCCATGGCTCCCCATTGCCTTCAGATAAAGCTCAAGCTTGTCTGTCTTCCCCCACTGCTTGAACTAGTTGAGGGTCAGGACTGATTCAAATCTGTCCTTTTTTTTTTTTCTATGATAGTTTGTGAGTGAATGAATGAATGAACGACATAAGTGAGGGTGTGTGTTACTTGTCCAGATGAGGACTCTTTCATACCTCTGACACTATGTAGGCTAGCCTGAGAGAGCCATCCCGAGAAGGGCACCTCCACGAGGGTCCCAAGGCTCTGACTCTCCGGAGGGGCTGGCCAGGTGAGATTGTAACAACACTCCGACCTGCTGGAAGGGTGAACTTGCTTCAAGCTAATGCACTCCTTGCTTGCTGACTTCAGACCCTTTATCTGTACCAGAACTAGCTTGCTTTCTTTGAGGTTTGCAGCTCACTGACCTTAAGCAGTGAAGGACCAGACTTTCCCAGAAGAGAGGCGGGACTCCATTCGAAGACAGCTGCCGTGGATGCCAGCCAGTCTGTTCAGGGTCATGTATCAGGTCCATGACCAACCACTTGGGCACCTGCTTCTCCTGCACTCAGCTCCCCTCCCTTTTCCTGTGCCGTCTTCCCAGGTTGCCAGCTTCCTGAATAAAGCACCATCGACTCATCTCTCGAGTATTGATTTTTTTTCTTTTCTTTTGATTCCAGTATAGTTAACATGCAGTATTATATTAGTTTCAGTTATACTGGTTTACATGACTATTATTTATTTCCAAGCGGTGAGCGGCTGCACCTGACTTCAGGACCAGCTTTCTGTCCAGTTAACAGCTCTCGGCTACAGACAACTGGGCATGAGCCCAGGAGGCAGGGCTTGGGGGCTCCTGTCCTTCCTTACTGCCTTACTTGAGCAAGACCCTTGCCTCCTCTGAGTCTCAGGACCCACCTGCCCCACGCAGAAAGGGGACCAGATTATCTCAAAGATTAATCACAGCTGACTGTGAGTCTGAAGTTCTCTTTTCTAGGTTTGTGGCCTCTTGTACCTACCACAGGCTTCCTGTCTGAACTTCCTCTGTCCTCCCACAGCCCACGGATTCCTTTCTCTGTCAGAGGGGCCACAGAAGGCAAACTGTCCCAGGGCATGACAGAGGGATGCCGCTGTGGCTGCTGCTGCTGTGTGGAGGTGAGTAAACTGAGGGGAGAGGGAACCCCATTTGGGGGAGGCATCGAAGCTCCGAGCTGAGTCTTTCCCTCTCTCTCCAGGGCCCCTGCTTCGGGTTCTGGGCTACCAGCTGGAGCTACAGGAGTCCGTGACTGTCCAGGAGGGCTTGTGTGTCCACGTGCGCTGCAAAATTTTTTTGCCCTGGTTTAGCTTTGGATTCATCTCCATATCTTGGTTCCAGAAAGGGGCAGATGTTTACTACGATCCTCCAGTGGCCACAAACAAACCAGACAGGAAGCTGCATGAGAGGACCCAGGGCCGGTTCTTCCTCCTTGGGGACCCCCAGACCGAGGACTGCTCCCTGTACATCACAGATGTCAACATGGGGGACAGTGGGACTTACTTCTTACATGTCGAAACACACTCCTATCTATATAATATGCTTTCTCTGAATGTGACAGGTATGGGAGGGGCCCAGGGAAAGACCCCAGGGTGTGGGGCATCAGAGATGGGAAAATGAAGGTTCTGTGCCTTTTGGGGGTGGTGTGGAGTGGAGACGGGCATGACAAGACACTGGGGCGGGCTGACAAAACACCGAGGGGCCCCAACATTGTGTCTGTCCTCACCAGCTCTGACCCACACACCTCACATCCTTACCCCGGGGACCCTGGAGTCCGGCCGCCCCGGGGACCTGAACTGCTCTGTGCCCTGGGCCTGCGAGCAGGGAATGCCCCCCATCTTCTCCTGGACGTCAGCCGCCTTCACCTCCCTGGGTCCCAGGACGCGCCTCTCCTCAGTGCTCACCCTCACCCCACGGCCCCAGGACCACGGCACCAACCTCACCTGTCAAGTGCAATTCCCTGCAATTGGTGTGATGGTGGAAAGGACCATCCAGCTCAATGTCACCTGTGAGTGGAGGGCCAGGAGCACCCAGGTGCCTGAGAGGTGGGGCCAGGGCAGAGCTAGGCTGTGGTTTAACAATGGGGTCTTGGTAGCTAAGCGGGAAGGGAATCCCCTTATCTGTGGCCCCGGGTCCTGGGGGAATGGCCCACCACCCACTCCTCCGTTGCCATGAAAGCCGAGGCAGCCTCATCCTTCTGTCCAGATGCTCCACAGAACACGGCCATCAGGATCTTCCAAGGAAACAGAATAGGTAGGAAAGAACCTCTTTTCTCCGGGGCTGGGGTGGAAACCCGGGCTCTGCCAGGACAGCCCTACTTGGCTCTCGAGCTTCTGCTGGCCAGGAACAGGCCTGAGACACACATACAAGAAGCCGGACACTGAGTTCAGACAAAGGGAGCGGTGGGCCGGCCAGAGGCCTGCACAAACTTGGACTCCCTGAAGTTAATGTTTGTGCACCATATGTATCCCCTGTCTCAGCCCTCGGGCCTCCATCTGCTGGACGGTGGGGGCAGCTCCCGGGCAAATCATCCCCGCCTCGACTGCAGGCCTGCTGCTTGGACTCTGCCAGTCCCCTCCTCAGAGCGAGTGTGGACATCACAAGAGGAGAGAGTCACCGGCCTCACCCAACTCCTCTCTCCCTCTCTGCATCTCTCTCCCCCAAAGCCCTAGAGATTCTGCAAAACACCTCGTCCCTTCTCATCAGGGAGGGCCAGGACCTGCGGCTGCTCTGTGCTGCTGCTGGCAACCCCCCCGCCGAGCTGAGCTGGTTCCGGGGGTCCCCTGCCCTGAATGCCACCCCCATGCGCACGACCCACATCCTGGAGCTGCCTCAAGTCGGGGCTGCGGAGGAAGGAACGCTCACCTGCCGAGCTCAGAACTCGCTGGGCTCCCAGCACGTCTCCCTGCGTCTCTCTGTGGTCTGTGAGTGTGGGAACCCCCGAGGGGGGGGGGGGCGGGACGCCCGGGGCCTGGGGAGCAGAGGCGCCGCTGACCCTGCCCCTCCCCCCCTGCAGGCTCCCCGCGGCTGCTCGGCCCCTCCTGTTCCTGGGTGGGCCAGGCGCTGGGCTGCACCTGCTCCGCCCGAGCCCGGCCGGCCCCCACCCTGCGCTGGCGGCTGGGGGAGGGGCTGCTGGAGGGGAACCACAGCGACGCCTCCTTGACCGTCACCTCCAGCTCCGAGGGGCCCTGGGCCAACAGCTCCCTGAGCCTCAGGGGGCCGCTGGGCTCTGACCTCAGACTCAGCTGCGAGGCCCGGAATGAGCACGGGGCCCAGAGCACCGCCGTCCTGGTGCTGCGGCCAGGTCTGGGGGCTGTGGGGAGGTGGGGTGGGTGGGGGGTGTTACCTGGAGGACTAGGAGCTTGGTCCTTGCACTACATCCCTTGCTAGAGAAGCTGTGACAAAGTCCCTCACACTGGGCAGTTCAAACAATGGAGATTTACTCTCTCCCAGTTCTGGATAGAATCAAGGTGTCCACAGATCAGTTCCTTCTGAGACTGTGAGAACCTGTTCCAGCCCCCCCCTGGCTTCTGGTGTTTGCTGGCAATCTTTGATGCTCCTCAGCTTGTGCAAGCATCACCCCTCCTCCGCCTTCATGGTTTCCTGGCACCCTCTTGGGTGTGCGTCTGTGTCCAAATGTCCCCATTTTATGAGGACACTTGTCATATTGGGTTAGGACCCACCCTAGCGATCCCATTTTAACTTGATTACCTTTGTAAAGACCCTGTTGCAAGGAAAGTCACATTGTGAGGGTGGAGGGGTGTACCAGAGGGCTGGGACTTCAGCATAGGAATTTGGCAGGGGACACAATTCAGCCCCCAAGAGCCTCAGAGAGATGGGGCTGGGGTGGGGAGGCACCTAAGGCCCCAAATGGAGCAGCTGTAGGCTTAAGATCTTTAGTCCTGAGGCCAGGGGAAGGGGCCAGTCCAGCGTCCACAGGGCACTGGAATGCCATGTGATGGGTGGCGGGTTATACTAAAGGGACACAGAGGGAGAGAAGTGGAGGGTTGGAGGATGTCATGTATTGGAACTGGAGCTTACACAGAACTCCAATTTTCTGCAGATAAGCCAGAACCCAGGGCCAGTGGCGTCCTGGGAGCCGTCGGGGGAGCGGGCATCATGACCCTGCTACTTTCTCTCTGCCTTTGTCTCATCTTCAGGTGAGAGTGGGCTCCAGGGATGGAGGGAGAGGCCTGGAGTGGAAAGGGCATGAGGTCATGGAATCTTAGAGAGCCTGAGCTAGAGGCACTCGGGCTGCTGGGAACTCCAAGAGCCAGGGAAGGAGGCTGCGTGGTGGAGTGAAGCATCCCGTAGCCAATCGGGCCAAGCCTGGGTTCTCTTCCCAGCCCCTGGTCCAGCTCTTGGATTAGGGGAAGCACTTGGAGACTGGACCCACACCCACCTGCCTCCTTCTATGCTCTTCGTGGGATGCAGGGGATGCTCTGCCCGCTGCACGCCCCAAATAACCAGGCTGAAAGTCCCGGGGCTGTTCCCTTAGAGTGAAGACCCTCAGGAAGAGAGCAGCCCAGCCAGTGCAAATCATGGATTTGAACCCAGCCGGTGACTCAGGCTCTGGGGTGAGTGACAGACCACGAGCTCCTATCCAGCCTATGCCCTTTGGAAGCTGCCCTCAGTGAATAGTCGAGCATTTCCCTTTTTAACATCTAACACTTGCTCCAGTTCCAGTTTTAAATTATTGATTCAACTGCTCTAATCCTTCTGCTTCTGATGGAGTGTGGATATAATCCGGTTGCTCATCGAGGGGCATTTATGCCTCCTATGTCAGAGTATTGCATTCCCCTGGAATATTAGCCTTTTTCTTGTGGTGTTGGTTACCCAGAAGCGTAAGGGCCCTAGCTTAGTGTGGGTCAGACCCACTGAGTAGGGAAGTGGTGACTCGAGCCCTAGGGTAGAGACTGGGGCACCCCGAAGTCACACTTTGCGCATCACTCCCATTTTGCATCCTTCAAATCTACCACTGTCAATGGTAGATAAATATCAACCTCATTTATTATATGCACTTTACGTATAATAAAACACACCCATTTGAATGTGAATTTTGACAAACGTGAATGTTTTTTTTTTTTTATTAAAAAAAATTTTTTTTTCAACGTTTTTATTTATTTTTGGGACAGAGAGAGACAGAGCATGAATGGGGGAGGGGCAGAGAGAGAGGGAGACACAGAATCGGAAGCAGGCTCCAGGCTCTGAGCCATCAGCCCAGAGCCCGACACGGGGCTCAAACTCACGGACCACGAGATTGTGACCTGGCTGAAGTCGGACGCTTAACCGACTGCACCACCCAGGCGCCCCTTGACAAACATGAAAGTTAAGAGCATATGTAACCATGTTCTCGATCAAGATGTGGAACATTTCCAGGGCACCTGGGAGGCTCAGGTGGTTAAGCGTCTGACTCTTGGGTTGGCTCAGGGCATGATCTCACAGTTCATGGGTTCGAGCCCCATGGGTCCGAGCCCCGTGCTATCAGCTGCTTGGGATTCTCTGACTCTCTCTTTTTCTGCCCCTCCCCTGCTCTCTCTCTAGCTCTCTCTCAAAATAAATAAATAAACTTAAAAGAAATAAACCATTAAAAAAAAAAAAAGATGTAGAACATTTCCATCATGTCCCTAAATTCCTTTGTTCCCCTGCCCAGTCAGTTCAACCTTTCCAGAAATCACTGATTTTTATCATTGTGGATTACTTTTGTCCCTCTGGGACTTTATATAAAAGGAATCATGCAGGGGCACGTGGGTGGCTCAGTCAGTTATGTGTCCGACTTCGGCTCAGGTCATGATCTTGCAGTTTGTGAGTTCTAGCCCCGTGTCAGGCTCTGTGCTAACAGCTTGGAACCTGGAGCCTGTTTCGGATTCTGTGTCTTCCTCTCTCTGCCCCTCCCCTGCTCATGCTCCCTCTCTGTCTCTCAATAGTGAATAAACATTAAAAAAAAAAAACTAAAAACAAAAAAAGGAATCATGCAATATTTACTAATTTATCTGGTTTCTATCACTTCATGAAAAGACACAAAAATCCTAAACATGTATTCCTTCCATAACAGAGCACCATTGATCAGAATAAGTATATTTGAAAACTGACAGAACAGCAAGGAAAAATAGACATACTGGCAATCGTAGCTGATTATTTCAAACTCTTCTTTCCGTAACTGGTAGAACAAGTACACACAAAATCTTTTTTTTAAGTTTATTTATTTACTTCTAAAGGGAGGGAGAGCACAAGCAGGGGAGGGGCAGAGAGAGGGGGGGGAGAGAGAGAATCCCAAGCAAGCTCCATGCTGTCAGCACAGAGCCCAACATGGGGCTCGATCCCATGAACTGTGAGATCCTGACCTGAGCCGAAACCAAGAGTTGGACGCTTAACTGACTGAGCCACCCAGGTGCGCCCCCCCCCCATATCATTTTAAAAGCTTAATTTACGTAATTCCCTGTCTTGTTTCTCCTTGGTGGATCTTGGGGAACGGAACCCTTAACATGAACTAAATCCCCATCTTGTCGTGAATCACGACATATATCTTCCATTTCTTTACCTTCAAATTCTCAATTTTTTTTCCTTTAAGCGAACGTCTCTTGTGGTCAGTACAGTATAGTGGTTCAAAGCATGGACTCCGGAGCCGGACTCCTGCCTTCAAATCCCATCTTTCCCTACGGACAAACTGGGTGACCTTGGGCAAGTGGCACACACCTCCGTTTATTTTTGGTGACATGGGAATGTTAAGAGTATAGAGGGTAGTTACAAGAAGTGTCTAGAACACTAGCTGGCACGGGGTAAGCACCGCGTTCATTACTACAGTCAGAGTCGTTACCTCCTCTAGCGAGTAAGTCCTAAGAGCGGTTTGTTTTGTAGCTATTGTTTTATTCCCGCTTGTGTCCCCAGAGACCAGAGAAATGCCCAACAGTTTCCTCTTAATCCGAGAATTATTTCTCGTTTTGCCTCTCTCAGCGCCTGTGTGAGGGCTTGTTTCTTTTTTCTTTTTTCTTAAGCTTATTTATTTATTTTTGAGAGAGAAAGAGAGCTAAAGCTTGCAAGTGGGGGAAGAGCATAGAGGGAGGGAGAGAGTGAATCCCAAGCAGCCTCTGCACTGTCAGCGAGGAGCCAGATGCAAGGCTCGAACTCACGAACTTCGAGATCATGACCTGAGCCAAAACCAAGAGCTGGACGCCCAACCGACTGAGTAACCCAGGCGCCCCTGTGAGAACTTGTTTCTTGCTGCTGTCGCCTGGGGGTGTCACGGGCAGGGAGCAGGTGTGGGCGAGGGTGTCTGGTTGCCATCTTGACTGTGGGAACTGACCTCTGCGCCGTCTTCTAGAGCTTGTCCAGAAACGGGATATGTCATCCCTGCCTTGCTTCATATTTCTAAATGTCTCCTAACCCAGATGTAGAACTTGGAACGTATTTGTTTTCTATTTGTTTAGTAATTGCCTCTCCTAGGAAACCATAAGCTGTGTGGTACCAGGAAGTGTTATCTGCTTTCTTTGTCACCCCACGCACTGCACCTCACACACTGGCTGGACAAAGGACGGTACTATCATTGGAAAGAATTGGTTTTGAGTCCTGGCTCAGTGGTGCCTTTATTTTATTTTATTTTATTTTATTTTATTTTATTTTATTTTATTTTAATTTAATTTAATTTAATTTAATTTAATTTTACTTTATTTTGAGAGAGTGATCAGGGGAAGGGCAGAGAGAGAGAGGGAGGGAAAGAATCTTAAGCAGGCTCTGTGCTGAGCACAAAGCCTGCTGACGCTGGGTTCCATCTCACGACCCTGAGATCATGACCTGAGCCCAAATCAAGATCTGATGCTTAATTAACTGACTGAGCCACCCAGGAGCCCCAGTGGTGCATTTATATAGATAGGTGTCTTTCTCTTTTTTTTTTCTTTTTTTTTAAATTTTTTTTTAACGTTTTATTTATTTTTGAGACAGAGAGAGATAGAACATGAACGGGGGAGGGTCAGAGAGAGAGGGAGACACAGAATCTGAAACAGGCTCCAGGTTTTGAGCTGTTAGCACAGAGCCCGACGCGGGGCTCGAACTCACGGACCGCGAGATCATGACCTGAGCGGAAGTCGGCCGCTTAACCGACTGAACCACCCAGGCGCCCCTAGATAGGTGTCTTTAGGACAATGTATGTATATAATCTCTCTTAGCCTTGGTTTTACTATTTGTGTGATGAATGTGATAATAATATCTTCTCCCAGCCTTTAAAAAAAAATGTAGGGGCACCTGGGTGGCCCAGTTGGTTAAGCACCTGACTTTGACTTTGGTTCAGGTTGTGGTCTCACAGGTCATGGGTTCAAGCCCCTCACTGGGCTCTCTGCTGTCAGTGTGGAGTCCACTGTTCCCTTCTGTCTCTGCCCCTCCCCTGCTCTCATTCCCTCAAAAATAAATACATTAAAAAAAAAAACAAAAAAAATTTAAAAACGTAATGCAGTTAAGATAAACACTGACTAAGGGCTGGCCAACCTTAATTATTAAATATTCAAAAATAAATGAATGGGTGAATGATAAAAATTCCATCAGGGCCCGTCCCCTTCTGGCCCTTGGCTGCTTTCTCCCAGACCCTGCTGACTGGCTCCAAATTCCTCCTCTTCCTTCCACTCAGGCGCATCGGCACCAGGTCTGGACAGACATCCCTGCAGACCCCCCAGCTCCTGCTGGGACTAGCCCCGTTTCAGGAGAACAGGAACTCCACTATGCTTTCCTCCGATTTCCCAAGCTGAAGCCTCGGGAACAGGAAGGCATCAACACCGAGTACTCAGAGATCAAGACATACAAGTGAGGAATTGTTTGTCTCCTAGTTCTGGAGCCTGGAAGTCTGAGATCACGTGTCAGCAGAGGTCTCTCTCCTTG
Source organism: Acinonyx jubatus (assembly GCF_027475565.1). NCBI lineage: Eukaryota > Metazoa > Chordata > Mammalia > Carnivora > Felidae > Acinonyx > Acinonyx jubatus. The sequence continues at coordinate 54,207,220 of NC_069396.1, read as the reverse complement.
GCTTGTAGATGGCTGTCTTCTCCCTGTGAACTTACCTGGTCTTCCCTCTGTGTGTCCGTGTCTCAATTTCTTCTTCTTCTTTTTATTTTTTTAAACATTTTTTAATGTGTTTTTTTTTTTTTTTTTGAGAGAGAGAGAGTGCAAGCAGGGGAGCGGGAGAGAGAGAGAGAGAGAAGGACAGAGGATTCGAAGCAGGTTCTGCTGATAGCACAGAGCCCAGTGCAGGGCTCCAACTCATGAACCATGAGATCATGACCGGAGCTGAAGTTGGAGGCTCAACCAACTGAGCCACCCAGGTGCCCCTCAATTTCTTCTTCTTAAAAAAAATTTTTTTGGGGGCGCCTGGGTGGCGCAGTTGGTTAAGCGTCCGACTTCAGCCAGGTCACGATCTCGCGGTCCGTGGGTTCGAGCCCCGCGTCGGGCTCTGGGCTGATGGCTCGGAGCCTGGAGCCTGTTTCCGATTCTGTGTCTCCCTCTCTCTCTGCCCCTCCCCCGTTCATGCTCTGTCTCTCTCTGTCCCAAAAATAAAAAAGAATTAAAAAAAAAAAACATTGAAAAGCATCTTTTAAAAAAAAATTTTTTTTAATGTTTATTTATTTTTGGGAGAGACAGAGACAGAGTGTGAACAGGGGAGGGGCAGAGAGAGGGAGACGCAGAATCCGAAACAGGCTCCAGGCTCCGAGCCATCAGCACAGAGCCTGACGCGGGGCCCGAACTCACAAGCCATGAGATCATGACCTGAGCCGAAGTCGGACGCTTAACCGACTGAGCCACCCAGGCTCCCCAATTTCTTCTTCTTATAAGGACGCCAGATATACTGGATTAGGGCCCACCCTAGCGACCTCATTTTATCTGAAATTGTCCCTTTAAAGACCCTACTCCTGTAGTCACCTTGAGAGTCCTGGTCGTATCCCTTCTGCCAATTCCTTCTAGTTTCCTAGTGTCCTGGTGTCTTGTCCAGCTTCCCACTGGACAGTAAGTGGTGTGTCCTGGCCGGTCAAATTTCCACCCCCCCCCCATCTCCTTCAGAAGAGAGTGGACTTCTCCCTATGTGTTTGGAGAATGCAAGGCAACATAAGTTAATGAAAGACTGCCTCCCCATGTTTAGAGAAACACAACTAAAATGTAAGGATTCAGGGGCGCCTGGGTGGCTCAGTCAGTTGAGCGTCCAACTCTTATTTCGGTTCAGGTCATGATCTCACAGTTTCATCAGTTCGAGCCCCATGTCGGGCTCTGCACTGGAGTCTACTTGGGATTTTCTCTCTCTCTCTCTCTCTGTCTCTCTCTGCCCCTCTCCCCTGCTTGTGCATCCCCTCTCTCTCAAATAAAATAAAAATTAATTAAAAAAAAATAAAATGTAGGGGCGCCTGGGTGGCTCAGTCAGTTGGGCATCTGACTTCAGCTCAGGTCATGATCTCACAGTCTGTGAGTTCGAGTCCTGCATCAGGCTCTGTGCTGACAGCTCGGAGCCTGGAGCCTGCTTTGGATTCTGTGTCTCCCTCTCTCTGTGCCCCTCCCCTGCTCATGGTCTATCTCTCTCTGTCTCTCAAAAATGAATAAATGTTAAAAAATTATAAAAATAAAATAAAATAAAATAAAATAAAATAAAATAAAATAAAATAAAATAAAATGTAGGGGTACCTAGATGGCCCAGTTGGTTAAGCTTCCAAAATTGACTTAGGTTGTGATCTCACGGTTCATGAATTCAAGCCCCGTATCAGGCTCTGTGCTGACAGGGCAGAGCCCGCTTGGGATTCTCTCTCCCTCTCTCCCTGCCCCGCCCTGCATGGTATCTCTCTCTCTCTCTCTTCCTCTCAAATATATAGGCTTAAAAAAATAAAATGGAAAGATTCAGAAAGGTTGAAATGACAAGATATCGAAAGAGATACCATGCACCATGCAAGCACTAAACAAAAGAAAGCTAGTGTTGGTGTCCTAAAAGCAGATGAATGAGTCTTTGAGGCAAAAGGCATTAAGAATGGGCACTTTGTAGGGCGCCTGCGTGGCTCAGTCAGTTTAGCGTCCTACTTGTGCTCAGGTCATGATCTCAAGGTTCGTGAGTTCCAGCCTGCTTCAGATCCTCTGCCCACCTCTCTCTCTGCCCCTCCCCCTCTCGTGCGGGCACCCTCTCTCTCAAAAATAAATAAACATTCGGGGCGCCTGGGTGGCTCAGTCGGTTGAGCGTCTGACTTCAGCTCAGGTCATGATCTCACGGTCCGTGAGTTCGAGCCCCGCGTCGGGCTCTGTGCTGACAGCTCAGAGCCTGGAGCCTGCTTCAGATTCTGTGTCTCCCTCTCTCTCTGACCCTCCCCCGTTCATGCTCTGTCTCTCTCTGTCTCAAAAATAAATAAACATTAATAAATAAATAAATAAACAAACAAACATTAAAAACAATGGGCACTTCATAAAGATCAAAGGCTTAATTCACACACACCCCAAATATACAAGTGTAATATGTAGGCATCTACAAATGGAATTTTGAAACACACAAAGCACATATAATCACAGAATTACAGTTACTTGTCACAGAGAGCTCCAGGTGCTGGACACTTACTGTTTTACAGTGACTCTTGAGGCCGTGCCCGGGGCTAGTGTGTGACCTCGTGAGCAGGGAAGGGATGCCCACTACGTGGATTCCGAGGGAGGGAGGACAGTGGGCCTCCTCACACCCCCTTCTAGCCTCCCCCATCTCCCAGGTCCTGATGTCCACCCCACCCCCCCCGCCCCACCGGCAACACTGACTTCCACAGACATGTACGGCCTGTGATTCAGGTGGTCTGGCCCAAAGGAAGGAACCCTTTTTCACTTTGCAAAAAAATGACCCCAGAAGGGAGGGGCATTGGCAGGAAGGCGGGAGATGGGGCTCGAGCCCTGCACAGGGTGTGAATTTGGGCGAGGCTCTCACCCTCTCTGGCCTTTAGGCCCAGGGTCCCCAGCAGTGGAGATGCGATGGTGGATGGCTGATTCCCAAGGGCTGTCCCGGCCCTGACAGCGTCTGCGTGCGAGGTTCCTTCTCTGACGAGGGCCACTGTTCTGACATCACTGTCACCTTCCTGTCGGGGCCTCCTCTCAATCTTGCAGCTCTTAGCTTCTGAGAGACAGACCCGGAGAAACAGGCTACCCGGGGACCTGGCACCTCCAAGCTCAGACATGCTTCTGATGCTGTTGGTCCTGCTCTGGGGGACGGAGGGGGCCGAGGGCCAGAGGGGGGCCGGGAGGGGGCCACAGGGGGATTACTGGCTGCAAGTGCAGGACGCAAAGGGGCAGGAGGGCCTGTGTGTGCGAGTGCCCTGCAGATGCTTCTATCCCCGGGAAGGCTGGTCTGAGTCTACCCCAGCTCTCAGCTACTGGTTCCGGAAAGGGGCCGGTGTACAACAGGATGTTCTAGTGGCCACAAACAACCCAGATGGAAAAGTGTGGCAGGAGTCCCAGGGCCGATTCCGCCTCCTCGGAAACCCCCAGGACTACGACTGCTCCCTGGACATCAGAGATGTACGGAGAGGGGACTCGGGGACATACGTCTTTAGGGTGGAGAGAGGGCCTTCTGTGAGATATACTTACACACGGGACCAGCTCTCCGTGCGTGTGACAGGTAAGGAGCAGATTGTGGGAGAGGCCACAGGGGAAGGTTGGGGGTCCCAGGACAACCCGGGAGGGGCTGGGGGTAATGCATGTTGGGGCTCAGAGGCAGGGGCTGGACCAAAGCTTGAGGCTTCTCTCAAGGCTGCACCTCAGACCCTCCTCCTGATCCCCGTGTCTCCCCATCTCCCCCCAGCCCTGACCCAGACACCTGACATCCTTATCTCGGGGACCCTGGAGTCTGGACGCCCCAGTAACCTGACCTGCTCTGTGCCCTGGGCCTGTGCGTGGGGCACGCCCCCCATCTTCTCCTGGACATCAGCAGCCCTCACCGCCCTGGGCCCCAAGACCCACCTCTCCTCTGTGCTCACCCTCACCCCACGGCTCCAGGACCACGGCACCGACCTCACCTGTCAGGTGACCTTGCCTGGGACCGGAGTGACCACAATGAGGACCATTCACCTCAACGTGTCCTGTGAGAACCGGGCCAGGGCCACCGGATCCCTGATGGGGTCCTGAGGGCAGTTGGCTGGGGGGGTCAGGGCCTGGGACCTTGGGTGTCGGGTCCTGGAATGTGGGCTGGGAGGGGGTCAGGAGGATCTCCACCCTCTTCCATTTCTGCAGCTCCCGTGGGGCCAATGTCCACCAGCCCTCTCCGTTGACGCCAATCTGCCATGTCTTTCTGTCCCAGATTCTCCGTGGAACTTGACCGTCACTGTCTTCCAAGAAAACGGCACAGGTAGGATAGGGGCTCCTCCTAGGGTGCAGGGAGCAAGGGCAGGGCCGGGTCCCTCTTGTGGGTCCCCCAGGGGCCCTCCCCCTCCCCGGCCCCCATGGCCCTGTGAGCAGCTGTCCCCTTCGGCCCCTCCCTCCCCCACTTCTGCCCTCCCCCTTGTTATCAGGAGAGCAAGCACAGGGCGACACTCACCTGGCAGAACTGCCCCTTATCGTGCTCCTCCGGACGCCCTCACCTTTTATCTTCCTACCAACCGTTTATCTGAGTGCTTTTGAACAGCTAATCTCTTCACACGGACACGTATTCATAACGCCCGGCAAAGTCGGCCTCAGATGTCCAGTTCCCTCCCGGAAAGTGTCTCGTGTCCAGAGGTTGCTCTGAGCCTCAGTGTGTTTGCTAAGGATCTAAGGGGCCCTTTGCCGTCAGTAGCACAGACTGTCCTCCTTCTGCTCTGTGACTGCGCACTGTTCCTTCACGTGGGCGGGTTCTGCTTCTGCGTGCGCCTTCCACTAACGGGACATCACGGCGTTCGTTTTATTCTATTAACGGAAACGCTGCAATGGATAATCTCGTACTCTTACCCACTTTCTCAGGTGTGTGTCTATGCCTTTGGGATAAATTCCTGAAAGTTAAGTAGCTGGGTCACGTGTTCAATTTTTTTCTTATTGAGGCATAACAACTTGACATATAACAACTTATTAGTTTCAGGTGTGTAACGTCACGATTGGATATTTGTATATGTTGCAAAATGATCACCTTGGTAAAACTGGGAACATCATCGTCCATAGTTACAATTTTCTTTTCTTGTTTTGAGGGCTTCAAGATTTATTCTCTCGGCAGCTTTCTAATATGCAATGCGGTATTGTTAACTATAATCACCTTGTTGTACATTACATCCCCAGGATTTATTTATTTTATAACTGGAAGTTTTTACCTTTATAAAAAACCTTTAATGTTTGTTTTATGTTATTTTTAAAAAAACGTTTAATGGTTGTTTATTTTTGAGAGAAAAAGAGAGACAGAATGCAAGTAGTGGAGGGGCCGAGAGAGAGGGAGACACAGAATCCGAAGCAGGCTCCGGGCTGTGAGCTGTCAGCACAGAGCCTGATGCAGGGCTCAAACTCACGAGCTGTGAGATCATGACCTGAGCCGAAGTCGGACGCTTAACCGACTGAGCCACCCAGGCACCCCAGTTTGTACCTTTTTAAAATGTTTATTTATTTATTAGGGGGGGCAGGGAGGGGCAGACAGAGAGGGAGAGGGAGAGAATCCCAAGCAGGCTCCGAGCTGTCAGCTCAGAGCCAGATGTGGGGCTCGAACGCACAAACTTCGAGATCATGACCTGAACCCAAGTCAGTGGCTTAACCAACTGAGCCGCCCAGGTGCCACCCCCACACACACCACTTTGAGTTTGTAAAAATAAACTGTCTGCCTTTCCTCCTGTGGTGTCCTCTCTGAAGGCCTTCTTCTATCCTACACTCCTTAGCGCCGATTCGGTAGGTCCTCTTAGATGTTCTTTGGACGTGTTCTGTCCTTGGTTGTCTTTGCACTCTCTGTTCCTCCTTCTTGCCGTGCCCTTCCCAGCCCTGTCATCATTTTGCCGCCCCTGCTTGCCTCTCACACTTGACTTCAGAAGCTGCCTCCTCCAGGAGGCCCTCCTGGATCTGCCAGTCTCATTTACATTGCCAGCTCCAAGGCTGCCCAGCCCAGTGTCCCCACCACCTCAACATGAGTCAGGTGGTGTTGGGAGCTCCTGTTCCTGGGTCCTTGTTCCCCACCAGACCATGAGTTTCTACGAGTAAGACCCCTTGGGGTACCCCTTGGGGTACGGTTCGTGAGTTCAAGCCTCGCGTCGGGCTCAGTGCTGACAGCTCAGAGCCTGGAGCCCGCTTCAGATTCTGTGTCTCCCTCTCTCTCGCTGCCCCTCCCCCCGCCTCGTGCTCTGTCTCTCTCTGTCTCTCAAAACTAAATAAATGTAAAAAAAAAAAAATGTAAGACTAAGTCCCCTTGGAGATGACTTGTTAAGTCAGTAAACAGAAGTGGAAATCCGAAGAAAGGACAGAGTTTGCTGGGTCAGTGTGGGTCCTGATGGAAGGACGCGGCATTTAGGGCAGGAATGACCACGTGCACGGGTGTCCTGAAGGCCCAGGACCCTCTGTTTGTGCTTCCTGGGGCCTGAATCCGGCCAGACAGAGTCCATCAGGGCAGAGATAAAGCTATGTCAGAGATAAAGTGCAGAGAAAGAAAGGGCCTGAGCAGCCTCTGGGCTTATGCTCAGTGCCTCTCCCTGGGTCCCTCTCCCAAAGGGAGACGCCCAGAGTCTCGATCTCAGTCCATGTCTGTGTGTCTGAGTCTGCCCCTCTCTGCTGGTGTCCACCTGTATCAATTTCTTTGTGATTCTGACCCTCAGTCTCTTTTTCTCCGCCACCACAGCCCTTGGAGAATGGCTCATCTCTTTCAGTCCTGGAGGACCAGTCCCTGCACCTGGTCTGTGTCAACAGCAACCCCCCCCCCAGTCAGGCTGAGCTGGGCCCCGGGGAGCTGACCCTGTGCTCCTCAAAGCCCTGGAACCCTGGGGTGCTGGCGCTGCCTCGGACACAGGAGAGAGATGAAGAGGAATACACCTGCTGAGCTCGGAGTGCGGTGGGCTCCCAGCACGCCTCCCTGAGCCTCTCTCTGCAGGGTGAGTGTCCAGGGGCTGCACAGTGGACCCTAATCCCTCAATGCCATTTGGCTCACTGGTCCCCGAGCAGGCAGCCCCAGAGCCCGCCGTCCAGCTGCCGGAAGGCTAGGGCACGGGGTAGTGTGCGGCTCAGGAACATGGGGTGCCACAGCAGTGACGCAGGGGGGCCTGGGGGACCGATGTCCAGAGACCAGCCGGGAGCAGAGGACACAGTGTAGCAGTCAAGCTCATGAATCCACGAATCCATCGTCCTTCGCCTCATCGTCCTCGTGTGAGCACTGCCCCAGGGGGAGGGGAGGCCTGAGGAGGGTGGGGATTGTGGCCGAGTCCCAGAACCGGCGCAGGAGGGACTGAACAGGTCAGAGGGCAGGGCAGGGGGAGGCTGACCAGGTGTGAGGATTCCACAGCGTCCAGAACAGGACGGGCTGCGCCTGCTGTGCTCATAGCCGTCTACGGGGCCAGACCTGCACTCTCCCACCTCGTCTGCCCTCCAGCCCCTTAACTGGGAACCGGAGTGAATCAGTTGGCCCTGCATTCCCAGGACCAGACCGAAAGGCCCCGGTGTCTTCTCTCAGACTGAGATTCGTCAGGAAGGAGAAGCTAGGCCTGCAGGGGGTGTGGAGGAGGCCAACACCACCCCCAGTTAATCCCTCAGGTGAGTGACGTGGGCAGCTCACCACCCAACATCCCACCATCACCTCCTCCAGGATGGCCCCAGGATTGCTTCACTCAGCACGGCCGAGGTTGAGCTGCCACGTTCCTCTTGAACCTTCTTCTCTGCGGGGATTCCCTCACATGGCTGGCATGGTCTCATCTCTAAGGCCAGAACCGGGGGTGTGGTTCTCCACCGTGACCTCCCTCTGTTCTGCCTGGTCCACTACATCACCTGGTCTTGTCCATCCTCCCTCTAAGCTCATCCTAGCTCCCGTCTCCTCCCCATCCTGACCCTGCTTGTTCCTGCGGCCTCCTCTTTTCCCCGGGCCTCTAATGCACCTGTCTCTTGCCTCCCCCTCCGTCCTCAACACTGAGTCTCAGGACACCATTATCATCCACTTTCTCCACAGTATGAAGACCTAGGATTCCTCTCCACAGTCCAAACTGAGGGGCAAACAGGCTAGATTTGAAGACCTGACGTGGTCTCTTTCCCACTGAACTCTCCACCCAGGTCCCTACTTCTCCCTGCATCTTACGTCTCCACACCCAGCTGGGTTAGGGTTTTCCTGACTCTGAGACTTTGCCTATGCTGTTCCTTCTCCTGAAATGCCGTTCCCTCCCCATTCCTGCCTCTCCAAGTCCTAATTACCTTCAGGATCAGTCTTAAATGCCACTCACCTGTGTGTGTGTGTGTGTGTGTGTGTGTGCATATGTGCGCACCTGTGTCCATATGTGTGGTTGTATGGTTTTGAGTGGAAGAGTGATAGCCAGTCATTTACTCATAGACTTATTTTTTAAAAATATTTGTTTCTTTTTTTTTTAAAGTTCATTTACTTATTTATTTTGAGAGACAGAGGGAGAGAGCACAAGCAGGGGAGGGCAGAGAGAAGGAAAGACAGAATCCCAAGCAGGCTCCACGCCATCAGCGCAGAACCCGATGCGGGGCTCGAACTCACCAACTGTGAGATCACGACCCGAGCCAAGATCAAGAGTTGGAGGCTTAACCAAGGAGCCCCACTCATAGACTCGTCCGGAAGTATCGTGGAACACCTGCTACGTGCCAGCATTTTCATGGGTGCCAGGGTACAACCATGAACACAACTTCAAAATCTCTGTCATCCAAAGGACTTGAGTCGGGGCGCCTGGGGGGCTCAGTCGGTTGAGCATCCGACTCCAGCTAAGGTCATGCTCTTGCTCATCCCCAGTTCAAGCCCCACCTTGGGCTCTGTGCTGACAGCTCAGAGCCTGGAGCCTGTTTCTGATTTTGTGTCTCCCCCTCTTTCTCTGCCCCTCATCCACTCACACTCTGTCTCTGTCTCTCAAAAATAAATACACGTTAAAAAATTTTTCAAAGGACTTGAATAGACACTTCGGCAAAGAAGATACACAAACCCCCAAGGAGCACATGAAAAAAATAATCAACATCATTAGTCACTAGCGAGATGCAAGTCTAAACCACATCTGTTAGGACAGATGTTCTACTTAAAAGAAGAAAGAAGGAAACCAGTATTGGCAAGGATGTGGACACATGGGAACCCATGACATGGCTTGCAGGAATGAAAAATGGTGCAGCCTTGTGGAAAACTCTTTGGACTTTCCTTCAAGAGTTAAACACGGGGGCACCGGGGTGGGCTCATTCAGTCAGTCGAGTGTCTGACTCTTGATTTTGGCTCAGGTCATGATCTCACCCTTGTGGGATCGAGCTCTGCATCAGACTCCACGCTGACAATGCAGAGCCTGCCTGGGATTCTCTCTCTCTCTCTCTCTCCTTCTCTATCTGCCCCTCCCCCTCCCCTGTGTGTGTGTGTGTGTGTGTGTGTGTGTGTGTGTGTGTAATTAGTATTAGAATTACCATATGATCCAGTGGCCCCACCTCTGGGTGCATATGCAGGATCGAGAGCAGGGGCCAAGAGATATTTACACACCCATGTTCGTAGCAGTATTATTCACGATAGCCAGGTAAAAAGCAGCCCAAGTGTCCCTCAACAGCTGAACAGATAGACGAAATGTGTTCTAACCCATCATGGAATATTATTCAGCCTTAAAAAGGGCAGAAATTCTGACACATGCCGCCACACAGATGAACCCTGAGGACGTTATGGCCGATTGAAATGATTCCACTTATATGAGGTCTCTAAAGTAGTCAAATTCCTGGAGACAGGAAGTACAACAGTGGTTTCCGGGGCTGGGGGGAGGGGGAAATGGGGGGTGGTTCCTTAACGGGAACCGCTTTAAGTTCTGCAACTTGAAAAGAGTTGTTCCTGTTTACCGCAAGTCCAAAATAATCCTGCCCTTGGATTTTTAGAAAATAACCAGTAGGCCACCAGGACACATAGCAAAGTCACAGATGCCTGCAGCTCTGCACCCCACGGGGACAGCACCGTCGTCTAGGGAGGAAGTGGTACGGGTGGGGACCCTGTCACCGGATTGACCTGGTCAGGCTCATCTGTCGTGTTTCCAGCTCCCCCAACACAGATGTTCACTAAGCATTTGGGGAATGGATGAATGAATGAATGGTTCCTGCCTTCACTTCACCCAGCATCCCTTCTTTCCTTCTACCCCGGATGTTCACAGACCTCAAGAGTCCTCCACCTTGCAGGACCGACCACTCGAGGGTCTGGATGAGGCGCTGACCCTCCAGGTGTAGACAGCAGTTGACTAGCTCCCTGGTGTAGACAGCACTGCTCAGACAAGCACCTCAGATGGGAAGATCTTAGGAGACTCACCGTGTCCCATGCCTCACATGCTCTCAGAGGTCCTGGTCCAGGCCCCGTTGGTGGAGGGAAGAGTGGAGATGGGGGGCAGGACACAGCGTTCTGCTCCTGGTCTCTCCTGTGGGGGTCTCCAGGAGAGAGTGCGGGGGGTCAGCAGCACCTTGCAGATGGGAGGTGAGCTCCGCAGCCGCAGTTCCCCTTTTGCAAAATCGTGAGGCCTCGTGCTCCTCCCCAGCTTCCCGTGGGCCCCCCTCAGCCTCCCTCTGCCTTCCCTTCCTCACCCACAGGAAGCCCAGACATCTGTCTCTAAGATGTTGTGGCCTCTGCTGCTGCCCCTGTTGTGGGCAGGTGAGTGGGCGGAGGGGAGAGGGCCGGGCTACTCTGGGAATCGAGGGCGGGGCCGCTACTGACCCTCGATTCCCTGCAGGGTCCCGGGCTCAGGAGAGGAGATACTGGCTGCAGGTTCTGGAGTCACTGGTGGTGCAGGAGGGTCTGTGCGTCTCTGTGCCCTGCAATTTCCTCTATCCCCTGAATAGTTGGAATGACTCTTACCCTGTGCATGGCTACTGGTTCCGGGAAGGGGCCAATGTAGCACAGGATGCTCCAGTGGCCACAAACAACCCAGGTCGAAAAGTGCAGAAGGAGACCCAGGGTCGATTCCGCCTCCTTGGAAACCCCCGGGACTACGACTGCTCCCTGGACATCAGAGACGCACGGAGAAGGGACTCGGGGACGTACTTCTTTAGGGTGGAGAGAGGGCCTTCTGTGAGATATAATTTCCTACAGAACCGGCTCTCTGTGCGAGTGACAGGTAAGGAGTGGGGTCAAGGAGAGGACATGCATGGGTCCTGAGGGCCCCAGGGCAGGCCCGGGAGGGGACCCCCTGATTTCCATCCTGGCTGGGAGGAAACGGCTGGCCTGGTGTAGAGGCTGCTTCTGGGGGCACACGCAGGGCCTGGGTCTCTGTCTCTCTTTCTCCCTCAGCTCTCACACGGACACCTGACATCCACATCCAGGGGCCCCTAGAATCTGGCCAGCCCAAGAAGATTACCTGTAGCGTGCCCTGGGCCTGTAAGAGGGGGACGCCGCCGACCTTCTCCTGGATCGGGGATGCCCTCACCTCCCTGGGCCACAGGACACACTTCTCCTCGGTGCTCACCCTCACCCCGTGGCCCCAGGACCACGGCACCGACCTCACCTGTCGAGTGAGATTCCCCGGAGCTAACGTTAGCACAGAGAGGACCATCCAGCTCAACGTGTCCTGTGAGTGCCAGGCCAGGACGCCAGGGTCCCTGAGGACAGTGGGTGCTGGGGGTGGGGGAGGCAGGGCTTGGGTGGGATACTTGGGGAGTATTCTTGGAAGCACAGTTTCAAATGGAGAGAATACCCGGCACCCCCCCCCCCGCCCCCGCTCATGACCACCTCACAATACTGCAGGTGACCAATTATTTGTTCCTGTTCCAGATGCTCCGCAGAAACCGATCATCCGCATCTTCAGGGGAAATAGCACAGGTGGGAGAGACCTGGGGCACAACTGATGTCTCAGAGGTCAGATAAGGGAATGTTGTAAGGGTCTGATGGAATGAAACCCCGTGGCTCCTTATCCCCTCCCTGGTCCCGCCCCCTGGCCAGACTCTCTAGAATCACTGTGAGTCCTATTCCACCATGTGCTGTCACCACGGCTGCCTCCTCTCCCCTGACCTCTCTCCCCTCCTTGCCATCATTCCCTTTTCCTGATTCTCCGCTTCTCCTGTGACCATGACATTGCACTGTCCCACAAGGCATCTTAAATACAGCTTCCTGTTGCCAGGCTCCGGGCCTCTGGCTGCTTCCTGCGTGACCCCGTGGGTAAGCCCGTCCCCTGGTGCTTCCAGTCGTACGTCTGCCCTGAAGACCCTCACAGATCTCTGTCCCGTCCCGATCGTCCTGAGTGCACTCCCCTGCCACTGGTGGGAGGGCCTTCCTCCTGAACTACCTGAGTCAATATCCTGGAAGTCACTTTAGACATTTCTGTGCCTCGCCCAACACTCCCCATGACTCAGTGAGTTTTGCAAACTGGACTTCCTGAAAATGTCACAGTGGCTCTCTTCCTCCACCCCCACAGCAGCAGCCCCGCCTCGGGCCTCTGTCTCTCTTACCTGGACACAGTGAGACCACCTGCACCCTGGTCCAGCCTTCTCTGTTCAGTCTCTGTCCCCTCCCTGTCCTGCCCGCTGCAGTTGGGCCCAAATGCATCTCTACATGCCCCAGATCGGACCCTGTTCCTCCCCTGCTCCAAACCCTCCCATGGCTCCCCGTGGCCCTCAGAGGAAAGGCTGAGAGCATCACCTGTGTGTGAGCCTCCGAATCTTCCCTGCAAGTGGTCAGACCTACCTGTGTCCACACCCCTCCTCGGTATCACGCACCAAAGTCCACGTCCTGGGATGTTCTCTGCCAGGTCTAGACATGGCCAACTCTTGCTCAGAGGTCCATCTGCCCGTCCTGGGATCACCGGGTACCTGTCCTCACTTCCCCTGATGGGTCTTCACTCTTACTTGCCTTAGCTTGGAACACTTGTCTGTGAGACACTATATTCCACCCCCCGTGTCTGTGGAAGGACAGAGGGAGAGAAGGGGCTCCCAGTCCTGCCCTTCTGACTCTCTCTGTCCCCTAGTCCCAGAGGCCCTGGGCAATGCCACCTCTCTGCGAGTTGAGGAGGGCCAGTCCCTACGCCTGGTCTGTGACACTGACAGCCACTTCCCCGCCAGGCTGAGCTGGTCCCGGGGAAGCCTGACCCTGAGCCCCTCCCAGCCTTCAGATCCCGGGGTCTTAGTGCTGCCCCGGCTGGTCTTGGGGGATGGAGGAGAATTCACCTGCCGAGCTCAGCACCCGTGGGGCTCCAACCACGTCTCCCTGAACCTAATTGTGCAGGGTGAGTGCACGCAGGACACCTGCATTCCGAGGTGGGGCTGTGGACAGGACCAAGGTGTGGACTTAAGGAAATTCACTCCCACCCTCTTGCCCCAGGAATCTCCTGTTCCTGCCCCCCGCTATCTGGGGAACCGTGGAACACCTGGCCTCTTGTCCTCACCCTGCTCAGAGGGGCCCTCATGGGGGCTGGCTTCCTTCTCACCTATGGCCTCACCTGCATCTACTACACCAGGTGAGAAGCCCTTTCTCAAGACGTCCCAGATTTGGGTGACCCCTCGGGTGACGTCACATTCCTTGTCCTCTCCAGAGCAAACCCTCCACGGAACTGGTCTCTCATTTCGGAACTGTGTTTTCCACCAGGTTCAGAGGCTCCAAAGAGGATCAGGCTGCAGGTTGTAAGTGAGCCCCCTTCCTCGCCGTGATGCCGATGCCTGACGGCTGAAGATCCACCCAACTATCAGATCCCGACATTCACCCTGGCACAGCTCTTGTGGAGCCCGGCGGGGCTGGATGGCGTGGCCCTGCCTCTTCTCCAGAACTACAGTCTCTTCACCTCCGCTGCCCGAGAAGCTCCCTGGTGGTTCTGCACCAATGGCGGGAGAGGGCAAGTGAGGGGATGGATAAATCTTTGTTATTATTAATTGGAATTATGTAGCCCCTTTGTAACATTTTGCTTCTACCTTAATGTGGTTGGGATAAGCCCATAACTCAACCCCACACTATATTGTTATAAATCTCATAATATTATTATTTTGAAAACAGCGAACGTTAAAGAGATCTTTTTTCTCTCTTTTTCGATGTTTCCTTTCTTTTTTTTCTTGCTTCTTTTTGAATCCAAATTGGTTAACATATAGCATAATAATAATTTCAGGAATAGAATTTAGCGATTCATCGCCCACATAGAACACTCAGTGCTCATCCCAACAGGTGCCCTCCTTAATGTCCCTTGCCCATTTAACTCCCACCCCCACCCAATACCTCACCAGCAACCCTCAGATTGTTCTCTGTATCTAAGAGTCTCCTAAGATTTGTCTCCCTTTCTGCTTTTGTCTTACTTTTGCTTCCCTTCCCTTATGTTCATCTGTTTTGTCTCTTAAAGTCCTCCTATGAGTGAAGTCATAGGATATTTGTCTTTCTATGACTGACTAATTTTGCTTAGCATAATACCCTCCAGTTCCATCCACGTAGTTACAAATGGCAAGATTTCATCCCTTTTGATTGCCGAGTAATACTCCATTGTATATATAGACCACATCTTCTTTATCCGTTCATCCATCGATGGACATTTGGGCTCTTTCCATACTTCGGCTATTGTTGATAGTGCTGCTATTAACATTGGGGTGTACATGCCCCTTCGAAACAGCACACCTGTATCCTTTGGATAAATACCTAGTAGTGCAATTGCTGGGTCATAGGGTAGTTCTATATTTTTAATTTTTTGAGAAACCTCCATACTGTTTTCCAGAGCAGCTGCACCAGTTTGCATTCTCCACAGCAGTGCAGGAGGGTTCTTCTTTCTCCACATCCTCGCCAACATCTGTTGTTTCCTGAGTTGTTATAAAGAGATCTCTTTCATTAGAAAAAGAAACCATTTCATGTTTATCCACATATTAACCACTCGATTGCTCTTAATTTCTTTGTATACATTAAGATTTCTCTACAGCATCACTTTCCTTGTGCCTGAAATATTTTCTTATATTTCTTGTGGCATAGGTAGGCTGGTGATGAATTCTCTCAGCTCTTTTTTGTCTAAAAGCTTCTGTTTACATTAGCTTGGAAAGATATTTTTTATTGGGTAAAGAATTTTAGGATAACATTGTCTTCCCTTTCAGTTCTTCAAATTCTTTTGGTTTTCATAGTTTCTGGTGAGAATTCTGTAATTCTTATCTTTCTTTGTTTGTAGTTTGTCTTTTTCTAGGGCTGGTTTTAATATTTTCTCTTTTTCCCTGGGTTTAAATCATTTGGTTAATATATGCCTTCGGGTGTGTGTGTGTGTGTGTGTGTGTGTGAAGGAAGAGACAGGAAGATGGGGGGAGTGGTAGAGGGGAAAACAAAGAGAGAGAAAATATTATCCTGTTTGGAATTTGTTGAGTACCTTGGATCCGTGGATTTATAACACTGATCAAACTTGTAAAAATTGAAGCCAATATTTATTTCAATTTTTATTTTCTTCTTTAAAAGTTGCATTTCCTTTGGGGCGCCTCGCCTGGGTGACTCAGTCGGTTAGGCGTCTGACTCTTGATCTCAGCTCAGGTCTTGATCTCACGGTTCGTGAATTCAAGCCCTGCATTTGGGCTCTGCACTCATGGTGCAGACCCTGCTTGGGATTCTGTCTCTCCTTCAGTCTGCCCCTCCCCATTTGTTCTCTCTCACTCTCTCAAAATAAGTAAATGAACTTAAAAAAATTTTTTTAAGTTACATTTCCTTTCTTTTTAATCTTACACTCCTCCATATAATGGTGATGTTTTCCTTTACATCCTTGAGTATATATGGCACATACTTATAATAAGTTTTTTAATGTCTTTGTCTCCTGGATCTGCCTCCTGTGTCATGTCTGACCCTGATCCCATTGGATGAATTTTTCTGTTGAGTGTCACGTGTTCATAATTCTTTGTATGTCTGGTAAGTTTTCACTGAGTGCTGGACACTGTCAGTTTTATGTGGCTGACTGCATGCTTTTGTTGTATTTCTTTAAAAACATTGGTCTTTTTTTTTTTTTTAAAGGCAGTTAGGTTACTAGCATGTTGGGCCAATATTTTTAAGACTTTTTAATTTTAGCCCCTCCTAAGATAGGTCTAGTGTTGGGCTAATTTTCTTTCACTTGAATGCCATCACCCTGTTGGAGCTTTCACTGAATACTCCATAGATTCAAGAAGGTATCTTTACTCTGGTTGGAGGGAATATACACATGTCCAAGCCCTTTGTGAGCTCTGGGAATCTTCCAACTAATAACTCTCTGGTAATTGCTCTCTCCTTAGAAATTGTTCTCATTTGGGTTCATGGGGTTTCACCCTATGCTTGTGCAGATCCAACGACTCCAGGACCTTTCATGGAGACTCTGAACCCTTTCTCCACAATACCCCCGTCTGAAACTCTGACCTACATATTTTAGCCACATCAGCTTCCTAACCTTCAAAGTCTGGCTGCTCAACTCAGTGAAATTTCAGTCCCTTTTATGGTGCCCTTACCCTTTTTCTTACTCTGCTATCTACAAACAAACTCCTCACAGAAAACCTCAGTGATTATGTGGTTCACCTCATTTTTGTCCTTCTCTCAAGGATCACCATTCTTCCATGTATGAAAAGAGAAGTTTCTTGTATTTTGTTTGATATTCTAGTTGTTTACAGGAGGATAATTCTGGACCCTATGACTCTCTCATGCTCAGAAGCAGAAGTCTCCAGCAGACTGTTTGTTTGTTTATTTATTTAATTTTAAAAATATCTTTATTTCTTTTTTAAATTAATTAATCAATCAATTTTTAAATTTACATCCAAGTTAGTTAGCATATAGTGCAACAATGATTTCAGGAGTAGATTCCAGTGATTCATCCCCTATGTATAACATCCAGTGCTCATCCCAACAAGTGTCTTCCTTAATGCCCCTTATACATTTAGCCATCCTCCCTCCCACAACCTCTCCAGTAAACCTCTGTTTGTTCTTCATAATTAAGAGTCTCTTATGTTTTGTCCCCCTCCCTGTTTTTATATTATTTTTGCTTCCTTTCCCTGTGATCGTCTGTTCTGTGTCTTAAATTCCTCATATGAGTGAAGTCATATGATATTTGTCTTTTTCTGACTAATTTTGCTTAACATAATACCCCTAGTTTCATCCACGTAGTTGCAAATGGCAAGATTTCATTCTTTTTGATTGTCGAGTAATACTCCATTGTATGTGTATACCACATCCTCTTTATCCATCCATCCATTGATGGACACTTGGGTTCTTTCCATACTTTGGCTATTGTTGATAGTGCTGCTATTAACATTGGGGTGCGTGTGTCTCTTTCAAACACTACACCTGTATCCTTTGGATAGATAACTACTAGTTCAATTGCTGGGTCATAGGATAGTTCTATATTTTTAATTTTTTGAGTAACCTCCATACTGTTTTCCAGAGTGGCTGCACCGGTTTGCATTCCCACCAGCAGTGCAAAAGGGTTCCTCTTTCTCCACATCCTCGCCAACATCTGTTGTTGCCTGAGTTGTTAATGTTAGCCATTCTGACTGATGTGAGGGGGTATCTCATTGTGGTTTTAACTTGTATTTCCCTGATGATGAGTGATGTGGAGCATTTTTTCATGTGTCGGTTGGCCATCTGGACGTCTTTGGAGAAGTGTCTATTCATGTCTTTTTGCCCATTGCTTCACTGGATTATTTGTCTTTTGGATGTCGAGTTTGATAAGTTCTTTATAGATTTTGGATACTAACCCTTTATCTGATATGTCACTTGCAAATATCTTCTCCCATTCCGTTGGTTGCCTTTTAGTTTTACTGACTGTTTCCTTCTCTGTGTGGAACCTTTTTGTTTTGATGAGGTCCCAATAGTTCATTTTTGCTTTTGTTCCCCTTGCCTCTGGAGATGTGTTGAGTAAGAAGTTGCTGCGGCCAAGATCAAACAGGTTTTTGCCAGCTTTCTCCTCTAGGATTTTGAAGGCTTCCTGTCTTCTGTTTAGGTCTTTCATCCATTTTGAGTTTCTTTTTGTGTCTGGTGTAAGAAAGTGGTCCAGGTTCATTCTTCTGCATGCCGCTGTCCAGTTTTCCCAGCACCACTTGCTGAAGAGACTGTCTTTATTCCATTGGGTATTCTTTCCTGCTTTGTCAAAGATTAGTTGGCCATACGTTTGTGGGTCCATTTCTGGGTTCTCTATTCTATTCCATTGATCTGAGTGTCTGTTTTTGTGCCAGTACCATACTGTCTTGATACTTATAGCTTTGTAATACAGCTTGACATCCAGGATTGTGATGCCTCCAGCTTTGGTTTTCTTTTTCGGGATTGCTTTGGCTATTTGGGGTCTTTTCTGGTTCCATACAAATTTTAGGAGTGTTTGTTCTAGCTCTGTGAAGAATGCTGGTGTTATTTTGATAGGGATTGCATTGAATATGTAGATTGCTTTGGGTAGTATTGACAGTTTAACAATATTTGTTCTTCCAATCCAAGAGCTTGGAATATTTTTCCATTTTTTGGTGTGTCTTCTTCAATTTCTCTCATAAGCTTTCTATAGTTTTCAGTGTGTAGACTTTTCACCTCTTTGGTTAGGTTTATTCCTAGGTCTTTTATGTTTTTTATTTATTTATTTTAAAGATTTTAATTTTTGTAAGTAATCTCTACACCCAACTCTCAACCCCAAGATTAAGAGTTACATAATCTACTGACTGAGCCAGCCAGGTGCTCCCCCACCCCCTTGAAGTTTTAATAACTGTTTTATTAAGATACAACTTATATAACACAAAATTAATTCATTGTAAGTGTACAGTTCAATGGCTTTTTTAGTAAATTTATAGAGTTGTGTAGTCATTGTCACACATTTTTATTAGCCTAAAGAGGACCCTTGTGCCCATTTGTAATCAATACCAGTCCTTTCACAGCTCCAGGAACTCATTGATCTGCTTTCAGTCTCTAATGAACTATTTTATGAATATTTCATATACATCGAATCACATAATATAAAGTCTGTTGTGCCTGATATCTTTCACCAGACATTAGGTTTTTGAGGTCCAAACATGTTAGAGCACATGCCATTAGTTAGTGGCATTTTATTCTCAATGTTATTACATTCTATGAATATACACCACATTTCATTTATGCATTCACCAGCCGAGGGACATTTCAATCATTCCCAGTTTTGGCTTTTAAGAATAATGTTGCTGATTCCACTCTCATTCCTATTCTGGTTCAGGATGATAGAAACTCCATTCCAGTGGGATGAAGCAAGAATACAGGCGCCCTCTCCTCCAAGTCTGAAGTTGAGGGCCACGGCACCCTCCTATGAAAGGGCAGGTGGCTACCCCACTTCTCATCCCCTGCCAGCTACGTGTTGAAGACCCTAAATTCCAGGTGAACACAGCTGAGAAGTTAGAGGCTCTCTTCTTCGAGCTGCCCCCTATCCACAGGGCAGAGGCTCTAACTCTGAATACTGGTACTGGTAGGGAAGAGCATGATGGATAGTATTTTCTAGAATGACAGAAATGTTTAATAGCTTGACAAGGGTTTTAGTTACATGAATAAATGCCAGCTCACCAAGTGATGTCTCTGAGCTCCCAGGGGTATCTGTTTTAGTCTGTTCGGGCCACTATAACAAAGCACCACACACTTGGTAGCTTATGGACAACAGAAATTTATTTCTCACAGTTCGGAAGGCTGAGAAATTCAAGACCAAGACACCAACATATCCGGTGTCTT
Source organism: Acinonyx jubatus (assembly GCF_027475565.1). Taxonomy (NCBI): domain Eukaryota; kingdom Metazoa; phylum Chordata; class Mammalia; order Carnivora; family Felidae; genus Acinonyx; species Acinonyx jubatus. Next base: position 54,187,545 of record NC_069396.1, on the reverse strand, counting down.
GTGAGAACACACGTCCTGGTTCACGGAGGGCTTTTCACTTGTCCTCATGTGGCGTGAGGGGTAAGGGTGCCGTCTAGGGTCTCTTTTATAAGGGCACACAAATCTCATTCAGGAAACTCTACCCTCCTAACCTAATCACCTCCCAAAGGCCGCACCTCCAAATACCACGGCACCGGGGATTCGGGCCTCAGCACTTGAATGTTGGGGGGAAGATACAGCATTCAGTCCATAGCAAAGGCTAAAGCCACATTTGGTAAATATTCGCGCAGTCATTCATGTTACTCTGGATTAGGGGCGGGGTGGGGGTGGGGCTGCTGTGTGGTCATTTTGTAGCTTAGACAGTGTTCTTGTTTATGTCTGTGTTAAGACAGGACAATGGAGAATTCTCATCCTTAGCTTGTTCCATCTCAGTCACAGAGTGGACTCGTCTGGTGTGATATCCTGTGAGATCATGAAAAAAAAATTTTTTTTAGGTTTTTTATTTTGAGAGAGAGAGAAAGAGACAGAGCACGAGTGGGGAGGGGCAGAGAGAGAGGGAGACATAGAATCTGAAGCAGGCTCCAGGCTCTGAGCTGTCAGCACAGAGCCCGATGTGTGGCTTGAACTCGTGAACCTCGAGATCATGACCTGAGCCAAGGTCGGATGCTTAACCGACTGAGCCACCCAAGTGTCCCATGATCATTTATATTTATTTTATTTTATTTTATTTTATTATTTTATTTTATTATGTTTTTAAATTTATATCCAAATTAGTTAGCATACAGTGCAACAATGATTTCAGGAGTAGATTCCTTAATGCCCCTTACCTATTTAGCCCATCCCCTTCTCCCACAACCCCTCCAGTGACCCTCTGTTTGTTCTCCATAATTAAGAGTCTCTTGTGTTTTGTCCCCCTCCCTGTTTTTATATTATTTTTGCTTCCTTTCCCTTGTGTTCATCTGTTCTGTGTCTTAAATTCCTCATATGAGTGAAGTCATATGATATGTCTTTCACTAATTTTGCTTAGCATAATACCCTCCAGTTCCATCCACGTAGTTGCAAATGGCAAGATTTCATTCTTTTTGATTGCTGAGTAATACTTCATTGTATGTATATACCACATCCTCTTTATCCATTCATCCATTGATGGGCTTTTGGGCTCTTTCCATACTTTGGCTATTGTTGATAGTGCTGCTATAAACATGGGGGTGCATGTGTCCCTTCGAAACAGCATACCAGTATCCTTTGGATAAACACCTAGTACTGCAATTGCTGGGTCTAGGGTAGTTCTATTTTTAGTCTTTTGAGTAACCTCCATACTGTTTTCCAGAGTGGCTGCACCAGTTTGCATTCCCACCAGCAGTGCAAAAGGGTTCCTCTTTCTCCGCATCCTCGCCAACATCTGTTGTTGCCTGAGTTGTTAATGTTAGCCATTCTGACTGATGTGAGGTGGTATCTCATTGTGGTTTTAACTTGTATTTCCCTGATGATGAGTGATGTTGAGCATTGTTTCATGTGTCGGTTGGCCATCAGGATGTCTTCCTTGGAGAAGTGTCTATTCATGTCTTTTGCCCATTGCTTCACTGGATTATTTGTTTTTTGGGTGTCGAGTTTGATAAGTTCTTTATAGATTTTAAATACTAACCCTTTATCTGATATGTCGTTTGCAAATATCTTCTGTCGGTTGTTTTTTAGTTTTACTGATGATCATTTATATTTAATAGGAGAACACCGGGGCCTGGCTGTGAATGCCAGCACGGTCTGCTTTACTCTTTATCAAAGGGGAAAAAATGAAGATAATAGAGTAAAAAGATAGGAAGTTGAGAAGTAAATGGGGATCACATCACCGATAGTCTTGGTTCTTCACGTAAAGAGCTGGCATTTCACTTTGGAAAATGGATACTTCACACTGAGTGTCAAAACACACACCAGTGAGTAGCAATCACATCTAGTAATAAAATACTGAACCTGCAGCATTTTCCCTTTACTAGAAATTAGCGAATCCAAATGTATCCTAGATCAGTATTTCTCTCAGCATCTTGCTTTTTAATATGCCATCTTGACTTGAAGAGAAAAGGGAAGGCCCAGCTGAGGCTGCCTGTGTGTGATATTACACGACCCCAACCTAGACAGTGGGACCTGAGTAAGACCACATGCTATAGACTGGGTCCCCCCAAAACCTGTATGTTCAAACCTACCCACCAATGTGATGATAGTAAGAGGTGGTACCTTTAGGATGTGATTAGGTCATGAGGGTGGCGCCCTCATGAATGGGATTAGTGCCCTTGTGTAAAAGAGGCCCCAGAGACTCCCTTGCCCTTTCCACCACATGAGGGCATGGCATTTTAGAAAATGGTCATCTGTGAACTAGAAAGTGGGCTCTCACCAGACATGGGATCTGCCAGCGCCTAGATCTTGGATTTCCAGCCTCCAGGACTAAGAGAAGTGAGTGTTCCTTCCTTAAACCACCCGGTCTGTGGTAATTCTGTTATAGCGGCTGGACGGATGAAGACACCACAGGAATGTGTTTTCTTATGCGGCCATCACATGGTGAGTGTGCCCGGGTGGGACTCCATTTGAGAACACTGTGTGAGCAGGGGCAGTACTGAAGTGTTTTAAATTTGGGGGAGGGTAGGGGCCCCTGGGCCGCTCAGTTGGTTGGGCCTCTGACTCCTGACTTTGGCTCAGGTGAGTTCGGCTCGTGAGTTCGAGCCCTGAGTTGGGCTCTGCGTTGACAATGTAGAGCCTGGTTGGGATTCTCTCTCCCTGCCTCTGCCTCTGCCCCTCCTCCACTTGCTCTCTATTTTTCCCTCTCAAAATAAATAAAAATAAACTTAAAAAAAATTGGAGGGGGGGTTAGGGGCACCTGTGTGGCTCAGTCAGCTGAATGTCTGGCTTCAGCTCAAGTTGTGATCTCATGGTTCATGGGTTTGAGCCCCATGTTGGGCTTTGGGCTGACAGGCAGGAAGCTTTCTTCCTCTCTCTCTCTCTCTCTCTCTCCCTCTCTCTCCGCCCCTCCCCCACTCTCCCTTTCTCTCTCAAAAATAAATAAACATTAAATAAAAAAAAAATAAAATTATTTTGTGGCAGGGGAAGGAAGAAGAGTGGTTCCCGTGACTGCTTTAGTAGGCTCTCCCTGGCAGAGACTGTGTTTATTGAGGTGCAGTGAAAGGAGCAGTCATAATTTCTAGGCGCAGTGAGAACGAATGCAGCCTTTTGGGAAGAGCCCCGTTTGCAAGTGTGTGCGGCAGCGGAGAAATATTCCCCGAGTTCTCCAGGACCAAGACCGCACAGACCCTGGTGCCTGGGGCTCCAGAGGGGTCGGTCGGAGCTGCGGGGACGGAGCGCCTCCTGGGGGCTACGTGAGGAGCTGCAGTAGAGGCAACTGAAGCCCCTGGGACAGGTCGCGTGCGGGACAAGCGGCAGGAAGAGGCTGGTGTGTGTGCGTGTTGGGGGGCGGGTTTGTCTAAGATGCCCCCTTCCCCAGATAAAGGCTCCTCACCACCCTCAGGGCCTCCACTACAGCCAGACCCGGATTCTTCATCCTGCACTGGACCCCGCCCCGCATGGCTCTGGTCCTCAGGTCCACATCCCTGCACCCTCCTGGGGCAGAATCCTGAACTCTCTCTCTCTCTCCCCTCCCCAACCTCTCCCGCCCCTTTACCTACCCCCCACCCCCACCCATCCACCTATCTACCTTTGACCCCATTGTGAGTTCAGGGGCGGAGGGAGCCTGAGCCCATGCTCAACATCTATTAATGAAACGAGAGGGGAGGCTTGCAGGGCTGGGTGTTTGTTCTAAAGGAATCCGTTCAGGGGTGCCTTGGGGGCTCAGTCAGTTGATTTCTGCTGTGGTCAAGATGAGTTCAAGACCTAGGTGAGGCTCTGTGCTGACAGCCCGGAGCCTGCTTGGGATTCTCTCTCTCCCTCCCTCTCTGCCCCTCACCAGCTCTCCTTCTCCCAAAAATAAACATTTTCTTTTTTTAACGTTTATTTATTTTTGAGAGCGAGAGAGAGACAGAGTACAAGAAGGGATGGGGCAGAGAGAGAAGGAGGGAGACCCAGAATCCGACGCAGGGTCCAAGCTCCAAGCTGTCAGCACAGAGCTTGGTGCCAGGCTCAAACTCACAAACTGGGAGATCGTGACCTCAGCTGAAGTCAGACGCTCAACAGAAGGAGCCACCCAGGTGCTCCTAAAATAAATAAACATTTTTTTTAATTTATTTTTTTTAATTTTTTTAATGTTTATTTATTTCTGAGACAGAGACAGAGCATGAATGGGGGAGGGTCAGAGAGAGGGAGACACAGAATCTGAAGCAGGCTCCAGGCTCTGAGCTGTCAGCCCAGAGCCTGACGCGGGGCTCGAACTCCCGGACCGCGAGATCATGACCTGGCTGAAGTCGGACGCTCAACCGACTGCACCACCCAGGCGCCCCAAACATTTTTTTTTAAATAAAGGAATACTTTCAGAAAAAATCTGAACATTCTTTGGCCCAAAAAAGATTCTCGTGGCCCAGCTAGCTGCTTGACCCTTGTCTGGCCAAGGCTAGGGGATGGGCAGAGGTGATCTGGTCACACTGAGGAAGGGTGGAGAATTCTGAGGGGGGCCCAAGAAGCCACAGGAAATTCAGAAGGGTGTGGGGGTGGGGAAATGTTGGGGACAACTCTGAACTGAGAACAGTGGGAGGGGCAGCCATGGGAAGAGCATTCCTGGAAGTGACAACCCCAAGTGTCACACATCACTGCCCCCCAAGTGGGAACAAACTTAGTAAATGTGAGAAACAGAGCTGGGATCACTGGTGGAATGCAAAAGCAAAGCAAAAGAGGGTTCAGAGTGAGTTTGGGGAGGTCATCGGGAGATAGGGTGAGCAGTTTGGATTTTCTCCTAAATATAACAGGACACCACTGCAACTTTTAAGTAAGAGAGGGACTCGGTCTGATTTATATTTGAAAACATTTTTTAATGTTTATTTATTTCTGGGAAAGAGAAAGAGAGAGCATGGGAGCAGGGGAGGGGCAGAGAGAGAGAGAGGGAGACACAGAATTGGAAGCAGCCTCCAGGCTCTGAGCTGTCAGCACAGAGCTTAACTCGGGGCTCGAACTCACGAACCACGAGATCATGACCTGAGTTGAAGTCAGATGGGTAACTGACTGAGTCACCCAGGTGTCCCTAATTGAAAAGTAACTCTGGCTGCTGTGTTGACAAGGCACCATGGAGAGAGCAAACTAGAAGCAGGAATAATCAATCAGTCACTGCTGTCCTACAGATGAGCGAGGGTGATGGCTTGGACCCAGGAAGTGACTCTCCATTGAGGGTGATTCTGCCATCCAGGGGACAGGTGGCAATGTCTGGGGTGTTTTTAGTTGTCACAGCTAGGGTGGACGGGGTGCTACTGGCATCTGAAGGCTGGAGGCCAGGGCTACTGATGAACATCCTGCCAGGGACCCCACCCCTCAGGAACTATTTGACTCAAAATGTCAGTAGTGCTGGTCAGCCTGGGTGGCTCAGTCTGTTGAGCAACCAACTCTTGATTTCGGCTCAGGTCATGATCTCATAGTCATGAGATTGAGCTCCAAGTGGGGGCTGCTTGAAATTCTCTCTCTCTGTTTCCCTTTGCCTTTCCCCTGTGCTCACTCTCTCTCTAAAAAAAATTTTTTTTAATTTTTGAGAGAGCGAGAGAGAGAGATAAGCAAGGGAGGGGCAGAGACAGAGGGAGAGAGAGGATCCTAAGCAGGCTCCCGTGCTGTCAGTGTGGAGTCCAACACAGGGCTCATCCCACAAATTGTGAAATCATGACCTGAGCCCAAATGAAGTGTCAGATGCTTAGCCAACTGAGCCACCCAGGCAACTGCCCCAAATTGAAAAAAAAAAAAAAAAGTGTCAATGGTGCTAAGATTGAGACATCTTGGATGAGAGTAATGAATGGTAGTGGGGTGGGGATAAGTGGATGGGATTTTTTTAATACCTAAGAAGTTGAGCTGATGGGTCTTGTGGGTAATTGTACATGGGAGTAAAGAAAGTAAAGGAAGCCGTCAGGCCAATGCTCATGTGTGGGCAGGGCTTGGTGCCGCATAATATTTAGAGAGATGAAAAGCAGGCTTGTGGTGAGAAATAGTGCTGCATGATGCATGTTAAGCTTCAAATGCACACTGCAGATTCCTGAGTAGGTGTCTAATAGACAGGGAAGGGTCAGGGCTGAGATACAATTTACAGTCATCAGCTCGTTTATTGTTGTTGTGTTTTGTGGTTATCTATTTTGGCTTGCTTTTTATTTTTATTTTTGAAAGAGAGAGATAAAGAGAGTGAGCTGGGGAGAGGAACAGAAGGAAGGAGAGAGAGAGAGAATCCCAGGCAGTTTCCATGCTCAGCATGGAGCCCAACACAGAGCTCAATCCCGTGATCGTGAGATCATGACCTGAGCTGAAATCAAGAGTCAGACCTGGGTGCCTGGGTGGCTCAGTCATTTAAGTGTCTGACTTTAGCTCAGGTCATGATCTCATGGTTCGTGGGTTTGAGCCCAGCATCAGGCTCTGTGCTGACAGCTCAGAGTCTGGAGTCTGCTTCCAATTTTGTGTCTCCCTCTCTCTCTGCTCATGCTCTCTGTGTCTCTTTCTCTCAAAAATAATTTAAAAAAGGGGCACCTGGGTGGCTTAGTCGGCTAAGCATCTGACTTCGGCCCAGGTCATGATCTCACCACTCGTGAGTTTGAGCCCGCATCAGGCTCTCTACGGTCAGCATGGAGCCCGCTTTGGTTCCTGTCTCCCTCTCTCTCTGCACCCATTCCCCCAGCTCATGCTTTCTCGCTGTCTCAAAAATAAACAAAAACATTAAAATAATAATAATTTTTTAAAAAAGAGTCAGACACTCAACTGGCTGAGCCACCCAGGCTTTTAATCTCATTTTGAAGAAACTTTAGACTCACAGGAGTTGCAAAGAAACGTACAGGGACATCCCGTGGACTCAAATCTCCCCCCTCCTCCGTGTTATCATCTTCCACAACTAAGTACAATCTGAAAATCAAAGAATTTTCTGCACACAATCAGGGCAAGCCCATGTCAAGACCCAGGCCTCCCTCCTCTCTGGGAGGCCCCTCCTCTGTGAGCTCCATGCTGTGATATCTCTAGACAAGAGCCTCCCCTGGGAAAAGGGACCCTGGCTCTCCCCCGATAGAGCCCAGGTTGGGCAGTGGGGACCCGGATCAGAGTGCAGAAGGAGGTGGGTATTAGGGGCTGGGTTGTGCCCCCTTTGCCCCGTTCATATGTTGAAGCCTTAACCCCAGTACCTGCGAATGTGACTGTATGTGGAGATAGGGCCTTTAAATGGGTAATTCAGTTAAAGCAAGGCCATAGAGCAAGCTCAAATCCAGTAGGCTGGTGTCCTTCTTTTTTTTTTTTTTATGTTTATCTATTTTGAGAGAGAGTGCAAGCAGAGAGGAGGCAGAGAGAGAGGGAGAGAGAAAGCATCCCAAGCAGGCTCCGTGCTGCCAGCCCAGAGCCTGACTTGGGGCTCGATCTCACAAACTGTGAAATCATGACCTGAGCTGAGATCAAGAGTTGGCCGACTGAGCCACCCAGGCGCCCCAGGACTGGTGTCCTTCTACGAAGAGATCAGGACACAGGTACACAAAGAGAGATGGCTACGTGAGAGCTCAGTGGGAAGATGATGTCTACACCCCAGGGAGAGAGGCCTGGGAAGCAACCAACCTGTTCTTCCAGCCTTACTGACACCTTCATCTTGGACTCCAGCCTCCGAACTGCGGGCAAGATGTTTTCTGTCATTTGAGCTGTTCTGTCTGTGGTGCTTTGTTACGGCAGCCCAAGCACGTGACACGAGAGCAAGGACAGAGGTGGCCACAGGTCACCTCCTCCAGGAGGCCTCTTCCGGTTTCCCAGGAAGAAGTGACCACGCCTTTGTCATGAACATCTGTCCCAGCATCGGCTGGGGGGTGGCAGCGAGGGGGAGCAGTTATGAGCACTTCAGTGCTTTTTCATTTCTCAGAAGCTTCATTTACCAAACTGGGTCCCCTTCAGGTCAGACACCGTGACTGATTTGCCTGTGTCCTCAGGAGGCCGCGTGGCACCTGCACACACAAGGTCCCAGGCACGGAGGTTGACTGTGGGGGCAGATGCTCCCATCACAACAGGTATTACCAGCAGGTGCATCCAACCTTAGGGCAGAAGAAGAAGGGGAGCTTGAGAGGTGGACTGAGGTCTTGGCATGGGTGCTTCCGGTGGACCTGGGGGCGGAAATCAGCAAGCCCTCCCAGTGAGGAGGAAGGTGTGGGACTGACACCAGCCTAGGGGTACCAGATTTGGCAAATAAAAACACAAAGGCGCCCAGTTAAATTTGCATTTCGGATATGAACGCTGAATAATTTTAGTATAACAATGTCCCGTTGCGATATTCGGGACATACTTCTAAAAAAAAAAAAAAATCATTCATCGTTTAACTGAAAGTCAACTTTAACTGGGGCACCTGGGTGGCCCAGTCAGTTAAGTGTCTGGCTTCAACTAGGGTCATGATGGCACGGTTCGTGAGTTGGAGCCCCTGATGGGGCTTTCTGCTGTCAGCACAGAGCCCGCTCCAGATCCTTTGTCCCCCTCTCTCTCTGGCCCTCCCCTGCTCTCTAAAGTCAACTTTAACTGGAGATTCTGAATTTTAACTGGCAAGACCCATCAGCCCCCCACCCCCCACAACCCCCTTCCTGCATCCACTCTTGCTGTTCCCCACTGCCCTCCTTCCCCAGGGGCCCCTCTGTCTGAAGAAAGGCTCATTGTACACTTTCACTTCTGCTTCCTCAGCCACCTAAGGCCCAGCGGGAGAGCCCCGACCCTCCACCCACCCAGCCCCCATGGCCTCACCCACCTTCCACTCCCTCCTCCCCCCAGGGGACCCCCAGAAGGACCAGCTCTGCCATCCCGAGCACCAGGCAGCCTCCCCCCCGCCCTGCCCCGCCCCCCCCCCAGGAAAGATTCAGAGTCCTAGCGGAGGGTGAGGTGGGGCTGGAGTGACAAGATGGGGCGGGGGGGGGGCGGGAGCGAGTGGGGGTGGGGCTCAGGACCGGTCACCTGGCCCGGGGTACAGCTTTCGCAACTGGCGGTTCCCCTTCCTCAGTGGAGGCGTCCGGGGGACGAGCCTGTGTGAGGGCAGGTCCAAGTGCACCCTCGTGCAGAGATGGCCCTGTCACTGCTGTTGGCCCTGCTGTGGGGCGGTGAGTGGGCCACGGGGCCAGAAGGGGCCTGGGTGGGGGCGCGGGCTGGGCTTGCAGCTTGAGCCCTCTGTCTCCTTCAGGGTCTCAGGCTCAGGCCCCAGGATTCTCCCTGCAAGTGCAGAGCGTGGTGATGGTGCAGGAGGGCCTGTGTGTGCACGTGCCCTGCACCCTCTCCTACCCCCGGATAGGCTGGACGGAGGACACCCCGGCCCTCGGCTCCTGGTTCGTGGTCGGGACAGACACGAACAAGGGAAGACCGGTGGCCACAAACAAGCGGGATCAAGTGCAAGGTGGCTCCGGGGGCCGATTCCAGCTCACTGGGGATCCCCGGAACCACAGCTGCTCCTTGCTGATCAGAGACGCCCAGGTGGAGGACTCGGCACAGTACTTCTTTCGGGTGGAGAGAGGCAGTTACGTGCGGTATAATTTCGTGGAAAGCCCGCTCTATCTGGAAGTGACAGGTATGGACTGGGCTCCAGCAGGACTGGGCGGAAAACTCTCCTCCTCCCTGCTGTTCCCCACCCCCCCCCACACACACACTGTGGGGAGCAGATCAGGGGTCACCCCTGTAGCACCCCCTCCCAGGGCTAGGATTGTGCCCTCTCTTTGCCCCAGCCCTGACACAGAAGCCCGATGTCTACGTCCCAGAGACCCTGGAAGCAGGGCGCCGGGCGACACTCATCTGTGTGTTTAACTGGGCCTTTGAGGAATGTCCAGCCCCTACTTTCTCCTGGATGGGGGCCGCCGTCACCACCCCAGGGCCCGGACGCAAATCCTCCTACTTCTCAGTGCTTTCTCTCACACCGAGACCCCAGGACCACGGCACCCACCTCACGTGCCGGGTAGACTTCTCCAGAAAGGGCGTGAGCACAGAGACAACCGTTCGACTTAACGTCACCCGTGAGTCTGGTGGCCAGGGCATCAGGGTGTGCAGACGGGCACGGCGGGATGTGGCCGGCGGGGCATCCAGACAGGTCGGTGGGGAGTCGCATCACGCTGCCTCGGCCCTGGGAGGGGCTTGGGGACGCCATCTGCTCCCCAGCCACAAGCATCTTTGACACCAGTTTGTCACTCGCCTCCCGGAGGATATCACGCTTTCTTTTCCCCCCCGAGGGGGTTCCCTCTTACTGCCAGGAGCCCCACGGTCCTCCCCCAAGCCAGGTCTCAATCTTGTTGCAGATGTCCCCAAAGACCTAGTTATCAGCGTTTCCAGAGCCAAGGCATCAGGTACGTATTGAGGGCCTGGGAGGGTGGGGCTGGTCCTCTGCGGAGGGTGGAGGCGAGGGAGACAGAGGGCGAGGGAGACTCTGTTCCTCCTTCAGCTTCTCTCTCTCTCTCCCGGCTTCTGTCTCTGCAGCCCCAGAGCCCCAGGGAGACAGCCCGGATCTGGAAGTCCAGAAAGGCCAGTTCCTGCAGCTGGTCTGTGCTTCCGAGAGCCAGTCCCCTGCCACCCTGAGCTGGGCCCTGGAGGACAGAATCCTTTCTTGGTCTCACCCCTGGACCCCCGGCCCCCTGGCTCTGGTGCTGACCCGGGTGATGCCTGGGGATTCAGGCTGCTACACCTGCCGAGCGGAGAACGGGCGTGGCTCCCAGAGCCGCACCCTGAACCTCTCCGTGCAGTGTGAGTGCGACCATCAGGAGCCTGGTTTCCAGAAAGGGAGAAGGAAGAGGGGGGCTGGGGCTGGGGGGCAGGGCCCCGGAGCTCGAAAGGGACCTGGAACCCCAGGCCGAGGGGGCTAACAATTCTGATTCCAACTCCAACGTGGGTTTTCCACCACACCACCAAACAATTCTCTGATGCCAGCTGGGTGTTCTGCAACTCAACCCGGTTGAACACTGTCTACCTGGAGGTGGTGGCAGATCTCACAGGTGAAGGGCTCGGTCCCGCAAGGTCCCCCCCGCTCCTTGGGCCCCCACCTCAGAGGCCAGTCACAAGCCAAGTTGACCAACTGGCTGTAGATCGGAGTTTCCCATGACCCCCCCCCCCACCTTGAATTCAATCGATTTGATAAAATGGGGCACAGAACTCAGAGGAACACTGCACTTACTGGATGGGGGGTTATTATAAAATGATACAACAGCAGACAGAAGAGATGCGTGGGGGGCAAGGCCGTTGCCCGTGTACCTCCCCGTGTTCACCAGTAGGGAGGCTCTTCAAACCCCATTCTCTTGGGTTTTTATGGAGGCTTCAACACGGAGGCAGGATTGACCAAAGCTTTGGCCACTGCCGTCCGATCCCACCTGCAATTGCTCTCCCTTCCCCGGAAGTCAGGGCAGGGATGGAAAGTCCCAAAGCTTCAGTCACCGAGGTTGGTTCTCTGGCCACCAGCCACCGCCCCCCCCCCCCCAGGTGCTTTCCAACGGTCCCCTCATTTACATCAACCCAGTTGTGGTTTGAAAGGGGTTTGTTATGAATATCAAGACACCTTTATCGCTCCTGTCTTTTAGGAAATTCCGAGGGTTTTAGGAACTCTGTGCCAGGAAGGGGAGAGATATGTATATTTATTTAATTTTTTTAAGTTTATTTATTTTGAGAGAGAGAGAGAGAGAGAGAGAGTGTGTACGTGTGTGTGTGTGTGTGTGTGTGTGTGAGAGCAGGGGAAGGGCAGAGACAGAAGGAGACAGAGAATCCCAAGCAGGCTCCATGCTGTCAGCGGAGAGCCCGATGTGGGGCTTGAACTCACAAACCGTGAGCTCACGACCTGAGCCAAAACCAAGAGGCAGACACTTAACTGACCGAGCCGCTCACGTGCCCTTAAATATTTTATTATAAATCACAAGCATAGAGACCAGCCCTTCTTACCAGTCTGTTCCCTTGGGCCACTCAGTGGAGAATCAGTCACTAGGTGATTCCATGCTCGGCCGGCAGCCCTGCCCTCTTTGTCTCCAAGGACCGTTCTCTGCCCTGAGGGAACCCCCCCTCCCCACCCTTCTAGAGCCGGCACCCTGTCTCTGTTTCAGATGCCCCAGAGAACCTGAGAGTGATGGCCCTACAAGCAAACAGGACAGGTATGAAGGGGGACAGAGAACCTGGGGCCTCTCGGTGCCACACTGGGGGCCTCGGCGTCTGGAATGCTGCCATGCAAAAGGGTCCCTGTGCCCTCAGCTGGGCCTCTGAGCTTGCCTCTTCCTTCCCGCAGTCCTGGAAAACCTTGGGAATGGCACGTCCCTCCCAGCCCTGGAGGGCCAAAGCTTGCGTCTGCTCTGTGTCGCCCACAGCAACCCCCCAGCCCAGCTGAGCTGGGCCCTGCGGGGACAGACTCTGAGCCCCTCCCAGCCCGCAGACCCCGGGATCCTGGAGCTGCCTCAGATACAAACGGAGCATGAAGGAGTCCTCACCTGCCGAGCTCAGAACTCGCTGGGCTCCCAGCACGTCTCCCTGCTTCTCTCTGTGGTCTGTGAGTGTGGGGACCCCCGGGGGCGAGACGCCCGGGGCCTGGGGAGCAGAGGCGCCGCTGACCCTGCCCCTCCCCCCCCCTGCAGGCCCCCCGCGGCTGCTCGGCCCCTCCTGCTCCTGGGAGGGCGAGGCGCTGGGCTGCACCTGCTCCGCCCGAGCCCGGCCGGCCCCCACCCTGCGCTGGCGGCTGGGGGAGGGGCTGCTGGAGGGGAACCACAGCGACGCTTCCTTGACCGTCACCTCCAGCTCCGAGGGGCCCTGGGCCAACAGCTCCCTGAGCCTCAGGGGACCGCTGGGCTCTGGTCTCAGACTCAGCTGCGAGGCCCGGAATGCACATGGGGAACAGAGCGCCGCGGTCCTGCTGTTGCCAGGTCTGCGGGCCAGCTGGAGGCCCCACCCCCACCCCCGACGAGTGGAGGCTGAGTGGGGGCAGGGGCAAGGTCCTGTGGTTGGAGCAGGACCTGGGAAGGTGCACGTGGCACCTGCGGCTGGGAACGCAGAGGGCAATCCAAACTGGAAGGCCTGTCGCCTGGGTGCGGGGCGCAGAGGGGTTTCCAAAACTTGGACAGAAGGGGTTGCAGATAAAACTCCTGGAATGGGAGCTGGAACCTGAGAGCCCGGTGGCAGGTGGGCGTGAGGCCCCACGTTAACGGGGGAGGCTCAGAGCTGGCTGACCGTCTCCTTGCACAGATAAGAAGGGACTACTCTCAAAGGCGTTGGGTAGCGGAATATTTCTGGGAATGGGCATCACGACGCTCCTTTTCCTCTGCCTCATCCTGGTCACGTGAGTTAGGAGCCTGCGCGATGGGGTGTGGGATCCGGGGCTGGGGACCGGGGAGGTGCCAGGGCGCACAATCACGGGGCTTGTTCCCCGGGCAGGAAGACTCTGAGGAAGAAACAGGCCCAGGCAGGGACTCCGGCCCACGCAGGGACTCCGGCCCAGGCAGGGGCTCCGCCGAAGCCCAAGGCCACGCGGAGAAGCACGATCCTGGACTACATCAACGTGGTCCCCAATCCTGGTCCCCTGGTGAGTGGCTCCGTGTGCTGTCTCTACTTTCCCTGCTCAGACTCCCGGCCCTCGCCCCTCCCCTGCCCTGTCCCAACCCTTTTCCCCCAAGGGACATCAAGGTGGAAAAGGTATGGGTGTTGGATTCGAGTCCTGTGAGATCTTGACCAAATCACTCGCTCTCTCTGAGCCTCCATTTCTTCCTCTGCTTCCTTCGAGAGCTGGTTTGAGGATGAGAACACATCATGCACTTGCTCAAAATGTAGCGGCTCGCCCGTTCTTATCACCCCGATGAGGTTACTAATTCTAATTAATGATGTGATCATTCTTAATATCATGGAAAGTCCGTGTATTTAGTGATTAAGAGCGCGGCTCTGAAGTCAGCTCGTCCGGGTACAATCTTGGTTTTATCGCAGTGTGTTCTTGGACAAGTCTCTTAACTTCTCTGTGCCTTAGTTTAAAATGGGGGAAATGGGGGCGCCTGGGTGGCTCAGTCCTTAAGAGTCTGACCTCAGCTCAGGTCATGATCTCATGGTCTGCGAGTTTGGGCCCTGCATCGGGCTCTGTGCTGACAGCTCAGAGCCTGGAGCCTACTTCGGATTCTGTGCCTCCCTCTCTCTCTGCCCCTCCCCTGCTTGCTCTCTCTCTCTCTCTCTCTCTCTCTCTCAAAAATAAACATTAAAAAAAATTTTTTTAAAGAAAATGGGAGAACTAGTAGTATCTATTACGTAGGGTCATTCTAAGTACTCACTATGCTCATGGTACCTGTAAACATTTAGAATAGTAGCCGGCACCTAGTAAGTGTTCTACAAATGCCGGATAGTTTTAGGAGAGAACATTTATTTGTTTATTTACTTATTTATTTTTATTTTTAGTTTTTTTAAGTTTATTTAGAGGGGAGGTGCGCATGCGCACAAGCAGGGGAGGGGGCAGAGAGAGAGAGAGAGAGAGAGAGAGAGAATCCCAAGCAGGCTCCCTGCTGTCAGCACAGAGCCTGGTGCGGGGCTCGAACCCACATCAGATCATGACCTGAGCCAAAACCAACCGGGCCCCCCCCCCAGGCACCCCCAGGAGAGAACATTTGTATGCTGATGACTCCAAAACTTGCATCTCTCAAACTCACCCTTGACCTTTAGACTCCTATCCAACGGTCCGGGCGGCATGTCTGTCAGGCGTCTCGGATTTAGCCCGTCCGAGTCGAGTTTAGGACTAACTCCACTGCTTATGCTCTCCACGCGGCCCGGCTCGGCAAACAGCACCACGTCCGCCCGGCTGCCCAAGCCCGTCTTTCGCTCCTCTGTCCTCCACCACCCCACGATCAACCCATTAGCAAGACCCCTTCCAAATACACCCAAACCGCCTCTGCCGGTTCTGCCACTTCCTGTGTGTGCCCCCCTGCTTCCGCTCTCGCCGCCCCAGCTCTCTTTCCGTGTGCATGGTATCCTTTAAAAACCCAAATAGGGAGGCCCCTGGGTGGCTCAGTCGGTTAAGCGCCTGAGTCCTGATTTCAGCTCATCATGATCTCACCTTTGGTGAGTTTGAGCCCAGCATCAGGCCCTGTGCTGACGGTGCAGAGCCTGCTTGGGCTTCTCTCTCTCTCCCTCTGTCTGCCCCTCCCCTTCTTTCTCTCTTTAAATAAACTTAAAAAAAAAAAAACCCCAAATAGGGACAACTAACCCCCGTGGAATACTACTCAGCCATCACAAGGAACAAATGATTGAAAGAAGCTACTGGTTGAAAAAACCTTAGAGACCAAAAAAAAAAAAATGCCGATCTCCAATGGTCACATATGCAGGATTCCATGTTTATAACACCCTGCAAACGATCAGATTGTAGAGACCAAGGACAGATTAGTAGTGGCCAGGGTTAGGGACGGGAGGGCAGTGAGGACTAGAGAGGAGCAGCAGGTGGGGAGAGCTTTGTGGGGAGGAACAGTTCTGTCTTGACTGTGCTGTGGGCTGCACGGATCCGCCTGTGTGTGTTCGCTCTGGCTGCCATAGCAAAGGGCTGCAGCCGGGGTGACTTAAGCCACAGACGTCGTTTATTGTTTGTTCCTGCCCCAAGATGTAATCCTAGTTCTTTTTTTTTTTTTAATTTTTTTAATGTTTATATATTTTTGAGAGAGAGAGAGTGCCAGCAGGGGAGGGTCAGAGAGAGAGGGAGACCCAGAATCCGAAGCAGGCTCCAGGCTCTGAGCTGTCAGCACAGGGCCCGAGGCGGGGCTCGAACTCACCAACCGCGAGATCACGACCTTAGCCGATGTCGGTCGCTTAACTGACTAAGCCACCCAGGCGCCCCAATCCCAGTTCTTAATTAGTGTCTGGTGCATGGTGAGCTCTCGAGTATTTGTGGAAGGAGGGAAGGAAGGAAGGAAGGAAGGAAGGAGAGAGGGAGAGGAGGGGAGGGAGGGAAGGGAGGAAGGAGGGGAAAGAGAGAGGGAGGAAGGAGAGGAGGGAGGGAAGGAAGGGGGAGGGAGGGAGGAAAGAGGGGAGGCGGGAAGGAAGAATAGGAGGGAAGGAAGCCTGGCTGTTTCTCTCCCAGGCTCGCAATCGCAATCGGAACCAGAACCGGAAGGCCATGCCGAGCAGTCCTTCCCAGGCCTCTCCTCCAGGTGCTCCCTCCCAGGAATGTAAGAAAAACCAGAAGGAGCTACATGCTGCTCCCCACACTTGTCCAGGACCCAGATCATCCACGCAAGCCTCAGAATCAGAGAGTAACCAAGAGAATCTCCATTATGCTGCCCTCACCTTCTCAGGCCTCAGACCCTGGGACACCCGGGAGTCCAAGGACACAGGCCCGGAGTACGAGGACATCAAGTTTCACTGACGGTCTCCCGGGCTGCAGGGCTGGGATCCGGGGTAGGCGGAATGGAGAGGGTGAGGAAGACGAGCATCCTCTCTCTCTCTCTCTGTCTCTCTCACCCTCTTGGTCTCCAAGCATGGGTCCTCCCATTCCAGCATTCCAGACCCGATCATTTGGAAAAGCTGGACGCATCTCTCTGGATGCACTATGAGAGGCAAGAGAAATCTTCTCTGCCACCCCCCCCCCCCCCCGCAGCTGATCACACAGGCTCAGTTTCTCAAAGGTGGGAGGGACTTTAAAGGCAATTAACCTATCATCTTTGTGGGGTCAGCCAGCTAACCTCACAGGTCAGGTCTGACCCGCCGCCTAATTTCGAGCCAAGAGTGTTTTCCACATTTTAAATGGTTGTGGGAAGGGGCCAGCTCAGATGGGAGAGCTTACAACGCCTGATCTCCAGGGTGGTGAGTTCAAGCCCCAGGTCAGGTGTAGAGATTACTAAAATAATACTAATAAACTTAAAAAAATAAATGGGAGCGGGGAATCGAAAGCAGAAAAATGTTTCCTGATATGTGCTAAGGATATGAAATTCCAATTCCGGTGTCCATAAATAAAGTTTTATTGGATCACAGTTGTGCCCATTCTTTTATGCAGGACTCTGGCCCACGGCAGGCAGAGCTGAGTCCGAGATGTCTGCTGTCTGGGCGTCTGCAGGAAGAGTTTGCAGAATCTTCACCTAAAGTAAACACAGCCACTTATTTTTACAGAAGAGGAACAGAAGCAGATGTTCAGAGTGAGTTCAAGAGCAGCCACCGCAAAGATGTCCTGCTGGGCGACAAGACAGGAAGTCCCTCAGGGCAAGGACACCACGTGGAGACTGGGCGCCAATTGTGCCCTCCAACCCATGAACCTGAGGAAGAACGATCGCAGGAGGGCATGGGAACCCTCTCAAAATGTAATGGCAAGCAAAGCTCACCATGTACTCTGAATCGACCAGCCGGTGAAGAGAGAAGATGGGTCTATTTCTCCGAGGGGAGCAGGTCCTTCCTCCTTCCCCGGAGGTCAGAGTCCTAATTGCTTCACAGAAAGCTCTCATGGGGGATGGTTGCTACTTGCCAGGCACAAAATTGAGGAGCCCAGAAGAGATGTTGGCCTTTGCATTAAAAAAAAAAACCAAAAAACGTTGGGGGCACCTGGGTGGCTCAGTCGGTTGAGCGGCCGACTCTTGGTTTTGGTTCAGGTCATGATCTCCCGGGTTGTGGGTTCAAGCCTGGCATGGGGCTCTGTGCTGACAGAGCGAAGCCTGCTTGGGATTCTCTCTGCCCTCTCCCCTGGCTCTCACCCTCTCTCTCTCTGTCTCTCTCAGAAATAAATAAATAAACATTTAATAAATAAAGAAATAACAGGGCGCCTGGGTGGCTCAGTTGGTTAAGCGTCCAACTTCAGCTCAGGTCACGATCTCACGGTTCGTGAGTTTGAGACCCACGTGGGGCTCCATGCTGACAGCTCAGAGCCTGGAGCCTGCTTCGGATTCTGGGTCTCCCTCTCTGTCTGCCCCTCCCCTGCTTGCACTCTGTCTCTCTCTCTGTCTCAAAAATAAATAAACATTTTAAAAATTTGATAAATAAATAAATAACAATAATAATAAAAATAAAGCCACACTGGAGAAATCTGTGGAACTGAAAGCGTGTCCACACCCCAACAGCTGCCTGGCTCTAAAAATCTTTCCCCACTGCTGTGCCATCCTGCCTGAAGGGGGCGCTCTTGAGCGAAAGGACTCGGAGCCTTGGAGAGCTTTTGGCTGGACTGGGACATAAAAGGCCCATCTCTGACCATGCTTGTGGTCCACAGGGTCAAGAGCTAAAGAGCAGGGAAAGGGTTAGAGGGGAGGGCATATCATTTCAAAGGGTGACAACTTCCACGAAGAGGAAGGAGCTGGTGGTTCATGTTTTCCCAGGTATTTGGCTAAGGTCCTGAGGCTTTGTGTCCTGAGAGAGAATAACCGGATGTTCGCAGACAAGCCCTGCTTCACCTAAACCCTCTCAAATTCCAGAGCTATTGATCTGTGGAGACATTTGTAACACGGACTAACACATATTGAGCACTTGCGCCAGGCGCTTTGGTGAATGCTTATTATATTATCCCACTCAACGCAGAAACTCTTAAGGGAATTTTTGACTGGGGAAGTCTCCCTTCATCTTGCCAGATCCCAATTAACTGGTTCATATAAGGCAGCCCGAAAAGGTTCAGAACTTTAAGAAAGAAAAGATGTTAATCCAGAAGAATTTAACAAAACCTCTTAATTTGTCTACCCAAGGTAATCGTCAGTACTAATGAGCTGAGGGGTGCCTGGGTGGCAAGAAAGTTGAGCATCTGATGTTTTTTTTTGTTAAGTTTATTTGTTTATTTATTTATTTAGAGAGAGTGTGTGGGAGGGGCAGAAAGAGAGGGAGGGAGAGAGAGAATCCACACTGTCAGCGCAGGGCCTGATGCGAGGCTCGAACTCACGAACCGTCAGAACGTGACCTGAGCTGAAACCAAGAGTCGGATGTTTAACCCACTGAGCCACCCGGGCACCCCAGGCATCTGCCTCTTGATTTTGGCTCAGGTCATGATCTCAGGGTCGTGGGATCGAGCTCTGTGCGGGGCTCCACATTGAGCATGGAGCTGGCTTAAAATTCTCTTTTTCTCTCCCTCTGCCTCCCTTCCCTATTCATGCTCTCTCTCTCTCTCTCTAAAATAAAGTAATAATAATATAATAATAATAAGCTGATTCTTGCACTGGTTTCTTAGCCACTACTGGCAAGATTTATCTAATTCTGTTCATCCTTTTAGGGACTAAAGATCCCTTCTCTCCACCCACCCCCCCCCCCCACCATAATCTTAGAAAGACAAAAACAAAAAACAAAAAGCAAATCGTCCACGGTGGCCAGCTGCGTGGACACAGTCTGGCCGCTGCTTCCTCCAGAGATGAGGTGACAGACTTTCTCCCTCTCTCTTTTTTATTGTTTATTTACTTTTTTTGAGAGAGAGAGAGACAGAGACAGAGTGTGAGTGGGGGAGGACAGAGTGAAAGGAGACACAGAATCTGAAGCAGGCTCCAGGCTCCGAGCTGTCAGCACAGAACCTGAAGCAGGGCTTGAACTCACAGACCTCGAGATCATGACCTGAGCCAAAGTCAGTCGCTTAACAGACTGAGCCACCCAGGTGCCCCTGGGCTCTCCTCTCTTTATACCTGAAATGATTGACAGGACTCCTGTCCAATCACAACTTTTCTCCTCATTCCAGCCACTAAGAGGCAGGTTCTGACTTTTCTCTAATACAAATGTTACAAAGAAGTTAGCATGTAAAAATTTTGATGACTTAGGGCCAGATGTAAAAACTGAAGACCAGCTCATAACTTTTTTCCTTTTATTAATCACAGCTTACAAAACTTCCTTCTTGTGAATGAAATGGCCTGAGCTTTGTGGTACCAAGATCTCCTGGTGACAGTTTAACAAATCACTCTGGTTCTCAGATGAAGATCACTGTGCAGCAAATAATGAAGAGGGAGAAAGAAAGGGGAGGGGGGAGATTTTGAGATGGAATTTTCCAAGGGTTTCGTGATGCAGATATTATGATCTCTGCTTTATAGCTGAGCAGACTGAGGCACCGGAAGGCTCCAGCCGTGCCCAACACCACACGATTAGTAAGATTCAATCCCAGGCAATCTGATTCCCGAGCCCAGGCTCTTAGTCATGATCCTATATGGGCCTCCTGGTGAATTGTTGACCGGAGGTGTGGCTGGGCACCTGGGTGGCTCGGTCAGTTAAGAGATTCTTGGTTTCAGCTCAGGTCATGATCTCACGGTTCATGAGTTGGAGTTTCTCTCTCTCCCTCTCTCTGCCCCTTCACTCTCTCTAGAGCTCTCTCTCTCTCAAAGCAAATAAATAAGCTTAAAAAAAAAAGAGGTGTGGCAGGTACAGCACATGGGAAGGACAAAGGATTTGTCCTTGTGTCCAGATTCTACCACTTACTAGCAGAGTAAGTGTAGGCCAAGTGATTTTCCCTCTCGGAGCCTCTATTTCCCCCTGCATTCAAATGGCGGTAACACCCTTGCTCAAAAGCGGGTTGTAATGACTGAATAGAGACTGTAAATATAGTGTATAAACTGTAAAGCATCATTTAGACATTAACTATGCTTATCTGAGTACAACGAAGTAGGATTATTTAAGTATGGTGGAGAGCCTTCAGAAGAACAGAGAATTTATCTATCGGGATCCAAATCTCACGTTTGTTGAATGGCAACTATAATATGTGAAATCTTCTCAGCTCGTAAGAGGCTGCCCATTTGCATTAGCCATGGCGCCCCAGTCTGCAGGGGGGTTGCAAACAGCTTTGGAGAATAAGATACAGAGCGAGGGCGAGCACTGTGGTCACTGTCTCCCGTGCTTTCTGTTCTTCCTCCCATAGTCACCGTAGGAGCCCCGATTGGGCTGTTATTGGGTAGCTGGTGATATACCAGGGAGACCCCCTCAGACCTGTTTTGCCTTCTTCAGTGAGCCAACGCTCCTGGGGACAGCATGAAGTACAACAGTGAATTAGGTGCAAGGATTCAAGTTGGCCACTAGGAGCCAGTATACACAGAGTGAGGGAATTAGGATCACCCAATGCAATCCCCTCATTTTAGAGACGGGGCTTAGAAAGAGGGACAGGGTCTTGCCTAAGGCCATGCGGCAAAATGGCGGAAGTGAAACTCATACCCAGCCAGGTCCTAGAATGGATGAGTATTGATTGCACAGCATGAATCCCTTTTAACAAATTTGGAGCGGGGAGGATGCCGGAGGGGCTTCTGTTTCCATTCCTGTACCCCCAAATCCTGCTATGAGAGCCACCTTTCAAAGTTTGTATGACCTAGGAAATTTCTTTTTTTTGTAAGTTATTTATTTATTTACTTACTTATTTATTTATTTTGAGAGAGAGAGAGAGCGCGAGAGAGAGAGAGAGAGAGAGAGAGAGAGAGAACAAGTGGGGAAGAGGCAGAGAGAGAGAATCCCAAGCAGGTTGGGCACTTTCAGCTCAGAGACCAACTCGGAGGGCTCAGTCTCGCAAACCGTGTGATCATGACCTGAGCTGAAATCAAGAGTTAGATGCTTCACCGACTGAACCACCCAGGCGCCCTGACTTGGGAAATTTCAAGAGTGCGTTGCTAGGGCAACAGGTTTGGCCAGGGGTCACTAACTTTGAAATATGTGAGCTAAGGTCCTGACTTACCAATAACGATTTGGGACTCGGAGGGAGCGAGGACGGTGTTATCCGGGACTCTGGGGAAGGGCAACGTTGTGTAAATGAAAATATGAGTGACAACAGGCTTGGAGGCAGAAGACCCAGCCTGGACTTTCCCCCTTGTCACGTAGTCTCTATAACCAATTCATTAGGAGCTATCAGCCCCAGGAAGTATAAATACAAAATAGCTCTATGTTTCTGATCACTGATCCGATCATTCTCTCTCAAAACATTTTTTTCTCAGGTCATCTGACTGACTCAGTCAGTGGAGCATGTGACTTTTGATCTCAGGGTCATGAGTTCAAGTCCCTATTGGGCATAGGGCCTGCTTTGAAAAAAAAAAAAAAAAAGAATATTTTTCTTCTCAGCTCCTAACTATGTCTCAGATACTCTGCTCAGCCTGGTCTTAAGCCTTCCCCTCAGATTCCTCTCCATCCAGTAGCGGTTCAAGCTGGGACTTGCCTCCTTGGAGAAGAGAGGGACACCAATCATCCTGGACACATCTTTTCTCCATCCCCATTTAAAGCCCCGATTTCCCAAAGTTTGGGGGCCTAGAGGAGGGATGGGCATGGGGACAAGTGACTCTTGACCTGACTGGCCACAGCAGTAGCTTCTTGTTGGCTGAAGCCTTCTCCGGGCTAACACTGGATGCGTCCAAAGACTGGCTGTCTTGCGGAGCAAGAATGTGAGAACCTGGGTGGGTCCAGTGAGGTTTTCTGAACTCCTCCGTTTTGTTTTGTTTTGCTTTTTTAATTTTATTTTTTTTAAGTAATCTCTACGTGTTGGGGCGCCTGGGTGGCTAAGTCAGTTAAATGTCTGGCTCTTGGTTTTGGTTCAGGTCGTGATCTCACGGTTCATGAGTTAAGCACTGTGTCGGGCTCCGCACTGACAGTGAAAAGCCTGCTTGGGATTCTCTCTCTCTGCCCCTCCCCCCACTCGTGCTTCTCTCAATTAAAAAAAAAAAAAACCCTTAAAAAAAGTAATCTCTAGGGGCGCCTGGGTGGCTCAGTCGGTTGTGCGTCCGACTTCAGCTCAGGTCATGATCTCATGGTCCATGAGTTCAAACCCCACATCCGGCTCTGTGCTGACAGCTCGGAGCCTGGAGCCTGCTTCAGATTCTGTGTCTCCCTCTTTCTCTGACCCTCCCCTGTTCATGCTCTGTCTCTCTCTGTCTCAAAAATAAATAAACATTTAAAAAATTAAAAAAAAAAAGTAATCTCTACATACAACCTGTGGCTCAAACTTACAACCCCAAGATCCACAGTCACATGCTCTAATGACTGAGCTAGCCAGGAGCCCCTGGACTCCTCTGTTTCTTTTTTTTTTCTTTTTAATATATACCCCTTTAAATTTTTTTAAATGTTTATTTTGGAGAGACAGACAGAGAGAGAAAGAGATAGAGACAGAGCATGAGCAGGGGAAGGGCAGAGAGAGACTGAACCCAGAGCAGGCTCCAGGCTCTGAGCTATCAGCACAGATCCCCACACGGGGCTCAAATTCACAAACTGTGAGATCATAACCCGAGCACATCTGAAGTCGGATGCTTAACCGACTGCGCCACCCAGGCGCCCCTGCAGGGTTCTGATTAGAAAGAAGGTATAACTTCTGGGTCAAAGTCTAAAGGTGAGCAGTCCCCCACCGCTACCTTTAAGGGTATGGGAAGAAAGCAGTGAGGTCAGAGCCTCTAGAGGTGGGGAGAGTCTCCAAGGGAGGCAAGAAAGGCGGCGGGGGAGTGGGGGTGTCGGGGGGGGGGGAAGGGGGGGTATTAAGGGTGGGACGGCAGGGAGAGAAGCCCTCAAGACCAGGAGGCCCTGGTGCCTAACGGCACTTGGAAAGGCCCCCAAGTTGGAAGGGTCCCCTGGAGGGGGACAGAAGTGGGGACTTAAGGGAACCCGTGAGCCCAGTAGGCTGGGAGGCCCTGAAAGTCCAGTCTTGGGACTGCGCCCGAGGCCTTTGGGGGGGGGGCAGTGGAAGGAAGGGGCTGAACCTAAGGCGGGGATGGGGCAACGGGGCTCCCTGGTGGGCCATGAAGACGCCTGCGCGGGATTCCCTCCCTCAGCCCGGGGTCCTGTCGCCCCTCCAAGCTTCGCTCGGCATCTCCAGGCCTGGGCTAGGTATCCCCGGACGCAGCAGACGCCACCCTGCGGAAGCAATAGCCATCGACTCCATTGAATTCCATAGCAAAAAAGTCCGGAGTAAGCCCTGAGAGAGGACAGCCAATCAGAGAGCGAGCCGAGTTCGCGCTCAGAAATATAGCCAATTAAAGAGCGAGGGTGCCGGCTCGCGGATCTGCGGAATGCGGGGAGGGGACTCGGCGCCAACGCGAGCTCACTCACCAATCAGAGCCGAGAATGACTGTATCGCGCGGCTGTCTAACACGGAGTGGGCGGAGCTCAAACGCAACGCTGCTGGAGTTTCCCCACGAATCGGAAGTTTCGCTGCCCCCGACGCAGGAGTTGATTGGTCACTTGCAGAACTTGCCTCCCAATGTTGGAAAACGGATGCAGGACATTCCCTTAGAGACACTAGAGCCCGCCTCCGCTCCCTAGCGTGGGAGGAGGGCCTTAAAGGGCCAGGTTCTTGGTAAGTCGACGTCGGACCTCTTCACAGAAATAGAAACAGTAGCAGAACAAAATCGAAAGCCATTCCATTATGTTGGAATTGACCAGGAAGGGCTATCTCTCGAAGAAACAGGGGACCCCAAAAGTTTAAGCAGTTTGCTTTAGGTCACGGACTTGTAAGTAGCGGAGCGGGGATTCGAACGTTCATTTCCAAGGCCTGTGTCTCGACAAAATAGCCACGCCTCTCTGGGATACGACAGAACCAAAGGATGAGACCCAAATCCTAATCACACTCGCTGAGAAAGTCTTGGCTTCAATGATCAAATCTTTTCGGTCCAGCCACCTGGCCTTTGCTCACACCATTTCTTCTCACTCTAGACCTAGCCCAAAAGCCACCTCCCCTAAACAAAACAAAACACACAAAAAACCAAAAACGAAACCAACCAACCAACCAACCAACCCTGCCCCTCGCTGGCAGGCAGCAAAGTTTTCCTGACCCCCTTCCCTCACGTCACCCCTTTGCCCCCAGGCAGCATTCCCTTCCCTCCCGGGCTTGGGGCTCTCACTGGCCTGTTCCAGTGTCCCGGCTCTGATCGCCCTGGAATGTTACCGTCGTCCATCTCTGTGCCTGTCCCCCACCCCTCAAGTCAGCCCTTCAAGGACCAGTGATACCTCCGAGCCATCAGCATCATCCAGCACAGGACCTGGATTGGATAGAAGGGCAAAAAGTGAAAGCTCGTATCTGGGCTTTCCCTTCCCTAAGGTGGGATGTCGTGAACCTTCTAGTTAAAAAAAGAAAAAGAAAAGAAAAGAAAAAGAAAGAAAAGAAAAATCATATTCACTGGTCTGGCTGAAAACTTTGCATTATCCTCGATTCCTCATTAACTTATCACCCCCAGCAGCCCTGCTTGCTACAGGTTCTAACAAAATACCTTCTAAATCCCTTCACATCTTCCCATTCCCACTCCCCTCCCTACAAGTCACTGCCACCCCTTGCCTGGAGGATAGCAGCAATTTCCCTGGGCTTCCTGCAACCACTCTTGGCGTTCACCACAGCCTATTATTCTCCAAGCCGCTGACACTGTGCTTTGCTTAAAACATAAATCAAATTATGTCACACTTCTGCTTACAAATGTTCAAAGTCATCTCAATGTTCTAAGGAAAAAAAAAAAAAAAAATCCAGTGTCTCCACTGCAGCCTACCGGGTCCTACATAATCTGGCTCCTGCTCGTGTCTCCCATCAACAGCCCAGATATGAGTCAGGCTGTGGAGTTCAGATCTCACTTGTGCCACTGACTAGCTCTGTGACCTCGAGTACCTTACTTAGACCCCTTGAGGCAAGGTCTGATCACCTGTGAAGTGAGGATTAAATGACTTAGAATTACTAATTAAAACGGACCTCTACTGTATAAAATGACTAACTAGCATTCCTCAAAATGGTCAAGGTTGTGAAAAGCCAGCAAAGACGAGA
Organism: Acinonyx jubatus; assembly: GCF_027475565.1. Lineage (NCBI taxonomy): Eukaryota > Metazoa > Chordata > Mammalia > Carnivora > Felidae > Acinonyx > Acinonyx jubatus. The sequence goes on along the minus strand of NC_069396.1, from coordinate 54,161,855 downwards.
AGCTGCTGTACCACAGACGAGTCTGGTAAATGGTATCCTGCATCAGTTCTAGAACAGAAAATAGAGGACATTAGTGTGGGAACTGGTAAAATCCAGTAAGTCTGGAGTATGGTTAAGTCATGTTAGTTTCTTAGTTGCAGTGAATGTCCCACGACAACCACAGACGAGTCTGGTAAATGGTATCCTGCATCAGTTCTAGAACAGAAAATAGAGGACATTAGTGTGGGAACTGGTAAAATCCAGTAAGTCTGGAGTATGGTTAAGTCATGTTAGTTTCTTAGTTGCAGTGAATGTTCCACGACAACCACAGACGAGTCTGGTAAATGGTATCCTGCATCAGTTCTAGAACAGAAAATAGAGGACATTAGTGTGGGAACTGGTAAAATCCAGTAAGTCTGGAGTATGGTTAAGTCATGTTAGTTTCTTAGTTGCAGTGAATGTTCCACGACAATGGAAGAAGATACACAGTAAGCAAAGCTGGGTGAGGGACTATATGGGAGCTCTCCTTATGATCTTTATAATTTTTCTGTAAATATAAAAGTATTCCAGGGGCTCCTGGGTGGCTCAGTCGGTTAAGCAGATGACTCCGGCTCAGGTCATGATCTCGAAGTTCATGCGTTCGGGCCCCGTGTAATGACAGCTTGGAGTCTGGAGCCTGCTCCGGATTCTGTGTCTCCTTCGCCCTCTGCTCCTCCCGGGATCATGCTCTGTGTCTCTCTCAAAAATAGATAAACATTAAACAAATTTTAAATAAAAGTATTCCAAAAGAAAAATTGTATTTAAAAGCAAAGAGACCTATCCCTCACCCCCTCCAAGCTCTGCCCTTCCCAGTGCCTCAAACACTGTGTTCCTTCCACCCTCAGACATTTGAACTTCCTGTTCCCTCCACTAGGAATACTCAACACCAACGTCTTCTGGCTCCTTCCACAGTAGCCTTCCCTGACCATCTTATTCAACTAAACTCACTGCCCCCTGTGCTTCTCTGTCCCCTTGCCCTGTCTTCACACTTTCACCGTCCTTATTCTTTTAAAAACATTTTTTTTTTAGATGTGCCTGTATGGCTCAGTTTGTTAAGCATCTGACTTCGGCTCAGGTTATAATCTCAGGGTTGGTGAATTCAAGCCTCCTGCTCTGTCAGCACAGAACCTGCTTCAGATCCTCTGTCTCTCTCTCTCTCTCTCTCTCTCTCTGCCCCTCCCCCACTCATGTTCTTTCTCTCTCTCTCTCTCTCAGAAATAAACTTAAAATTTTTTTTAATGTTTAATTTATTTCTGACATAGAGAGAGAGTGAGAAAGGGGCAGAGAGAGGAGAGAGAGAGAGAATCCTGAACAGGCTCTGAACTATCAGCGTGGAGCCCGACACGGGGTTTGAACCTGCAGTGAGATCATATCCTGAGCTGAAACCAAGAGCTGGATGCTTAACCGACTGTGCCATCCAGGCGTCCCCACAGAACTTATTCTAGGAAATGTATACTTGTGTCTTGTCCCTCTTGTTCTCTCTTAAGAATATGGGCTGTGTCTATTTTGTCCCGGGGCTCCACCCCCAAAGCCCAGTATGGGGCCTAGCATACAGTAGGCACTGAATACATATTTATTTTTTGAATACATACTTCTTAAATGAAGAGATTAAGAATGACTATTGTTTCCCAATAAAATACTACCAACACTCGCAGCAATAATGATAAGTAACTCTCATTTGTTGAAACAAATTAGTCTAGACTCTGTGTTGACTATTTTACACAAGTAGTATCTTTAAACCTCACAAGAACCTGGAAGGTAATATTCGCCCCATTTCTCAGATGGAGAAACGGAAGCACAGAGTCTAGAAGGACTGAAGGTCACAAAGTCAGAGACAGGGCCTGGGTGGAATCCACCTCTCGACTCCAGCCCATTGACGATCCCCTCTGCCCTGAGGGATGTCCAGATGTCCAGAATTCCCTATCTAAATGCCCCTTTAGTCCTAAAGAACCATGGGCCCCCTGAGGAAACGGCCAGAAATGCAGGTGGAAAGAGAGGAGGGGACTAATGCCCTGACTCCTGGGTCTGAGAGGAGGGGCCTGGGGGGCTGGACTCCTGGGTCTGAGGGAGGAGGGGCTGGGGGCTTGGACCCCTGGGTCTGGGGGTGGAAGAAGCTCAGGGGCTGTACTCTTGGGACTCAGGAGGTAGAGAGCTGCGACCCCAGATACGTGGGGTTGAGAAATTAGGTCCTGAGACCCCAGCGCCCTTTCCCGCGGCTCCGCACGCCCCGAAGGCCACGCCCCACTTTGAACAAAGTCCCTCCCACTTTCTTCCAGACCTCTCTCCGCCTCTCAGGGCCCTGAAGAAATTCAGGCGAAGGTGCTAGAAGAAACTCGGGAGATCTCTGCAAAGATGGAACAGCAGGAGGAAGGGACTGGGCCCGAAGGGTAAGAGACACGAGACCCTTCCCACGGGGAGAACAGAGACCAGAGAGGGAAGGGAACAGAGAAAATCAGAGACAGAGTGGACAGACTCAGAGAGACTATCAGGAAAAAAAATTTTTTTTTCCAGTGTCATCAGTTGTTAGAAACAGAATCTTGAGATCTTGTGGTCAGATCTGAGCGAGATACTTAGGGATAGGGACACAGATATTTGTGGAACAGGGAGAAATTTCAAGAAGGAATGAGAAGAAATCGGTGATGTCAGGAACAGTCACAGGGCTGTTATATTACTGAAATAGTAATAATAATCGTCAGACCCAGGTCTTTAACATGCACCTTTGCTACTATGCGAGGCCATCTTTTGGTGTGAAAAAATTAAGGTTCAGCACAAGGAAATGATTAGCCCAGAAACACACCATGAGCGAGGCAGCCTGGAGCTGGGTTCTGTCTGATGCTGAAGTTCTGGTAGAGCTGTCTGTCTGTCTGTCTGTCTGTAAAGAGAGACGGGAAGAAAGAATGAGACAGAGATAGAAAGAGGGCACCTGGGTGCCTCAGTCGGGTAAGCGTCTGACTCCATTTCAGCTCAGGTCATGATCTCAGTTTAGTGAATTCGAGCCCCACGTGGGGCTCTGTGCTGACAGTGCGGAGCCTGCTTGAGATCCTCCTCCTCTCTCAAAAATAAATAAATAAACTAAATAAAAAAATAAATAAAAGGAGGGGGGAGGGGGAGAGAAATGGAGAGAAGGGGATAAGGGGGTCAGAGGTGGATGCCCAGCTCAGTGGACTCCCAGAAGTGCGGGACCACAGTAGGAAGGACGTAAAGAGATGCCGAGATCTGCTGACCTGTCCTCTTGTCGTTCTAGGAACAACCCGTCCCTGCCATCACCTGGGCCTGAGCCGTGGCCCTCTGGGCCATTCCCAGCCTTGCCACCTTTTCCCCTGGGGACCCCAGATCCAGCCCACCTGGGGCTCCCTGAGAGCTTGGCCTCTGTCACCGTCCCCATCCGTCTGGACGCCCTCTCCTACCTCCTGCACAGTGCCCTGCTGGGGGCCTACACCTTTCAACAGTCCTTGCCCTCCTGCCCCTGCAACTCACAGGCATGCTGCTCCCAGCCAGGCACCGCCACGAGGCCATCCAGGGGACGTGGGGGCTGGGACGTCCGACGCAGGCCAGGCCGGGGCCAAGGCCAGCCGCGATGGGGACCCAGAAGGGTGGAACAGCCGGAGAAGGGCTGGCGGGGGGGGTCTGGGGCTGGCCCCAAGACTCCCCCGGTGATGCCAGCCTCACCACCAAGGCTGCCTGCCCAGGATGGGAAGACGGAAGCTGGAGGTCGGGAGACACCCCAGGACATGCCAGCTGCTGCAGCAGAAAACTGGGACTCAGAATACTAGGACCCTGAGGGTCCAGCTCCCCAAACTCCTGAGAGGGCCCCTCAGGGTCACCAGGAGGGTTTTCCTGGAGCCCCAGGGTGACCTCAGCTATGGCAGAGATGCCCCAAGAAACATCGTGCTCCCATCTCTTTTCCCCCAAAACCATAGCCTCCTGCCAGTCACCCCATGAAACATGGACCCGACCTAGGATCCCACACCAGAGAAAACCCTGAGCCTCACCCCCGTGCCCCAAGCCATCCCCAACTCCCCACCCCCCATTCCAACCCCATCTACAGTGACAACCTCAGTCCCTCCCATCCCCACCTTCCCCTGCAAGCCCTTTCCGGTCCCCACTCTCAATACCACCTTCCCAATCCCACTCATTGCCATTTCTGTCCCCATCTGCACCCTTGCTCCCAGCTTCTCTACCCACCTCAGGCCCAACCCAACCCTCAACTGTGTCCTATACTTGAGCCCTAGTCCAGTCCACCTTCAACCCCAGCCAGCCCCATCCCGTCCTGTTTCCCAGCCCCAACCGTGACATGCCCTGTGACCCACCGGCAGAGAACCCCATTGGCCCAACAGACCTGCAACCTCCCACCCCTTTTCCTGCCCTTCGGTGCGGGGAGCCTGGTTGAAAAATAAATGGAAGACTTGCCCCATATCTTGTGTCTCTGTGTGTGTGCTTACGCAGCTCAGGCTAACCCAGCGGGTGCTGTGAGCAAGGCCTGTGAAAGGGGTTAGGTCGTGGGGAGGGTCACAGAGAGAGGCCAGGGTGGCCGGGGCCACCGGGAGGGAGGGCCTGGATCCCTGTTTCAGCGAATTCTATTTGGGGCCTCTGCCACCGGCCTTTGCCACCACTGCACTTCTAGCTGCTGGAAGCTTCTGGGCCACAGGGCCATTGTGTGGGGAGGCTTAAGGGATTTGGGGGACCCAGGCAGCAGAGAAGCCAGCAACCTGGCTCGGCTCAGTCTGCACAGAAGGGCCGAGGCAGACAGAAGGCTTGTCACAGGCTCTGCCACTCAGGTAGGGACCAGGCATCAGACCTGTAGACCCCTCCTCCCCCAAGATCTAGGGGTCCATCCTTCAGCTCCTTCCTCTCCCAGGGGCCTCATGGGGTCCCAGTCCCTAGCCCCCTCCTCACCTGGGATCTGGGAGTCCAGGCCTCCAGCCCCTCCTCCCGGGACCCAAGGGCCCAGCCCCCAGCTCCTTCCTCTCCCAGGGAACTGTTGTCCCAGCTCCTAGCCCCCTGGTCACCTGGGATCTGGGAGTCCAGGCCCCCAGTCCCTTCCTCTGCCAGGACCCAGGAGTCCAGCTCCTGACCCCACCTCTCGCCTTCTCCATAGATCACCATGTACAGCTTCATGGGTGGCGGCCTCTTCTGTGCCTGGGTGGGGACCATCCTCCTGGTGGTGGCCACAGCGACAGATCACTGGATGCAGTACCGGCTGTCCGGGTCCTTTGCCCACCAGGGCCTGTGGCGGTACTGTCTGGGCAACAAGTGCTACCTGCAGACAGAGAGCATCGGTAAGGCTCCGGGGCCGGGTCGAGGCCGTGCCTGGGGTCACAGGCCCTCTCGGGACAGGGGGCAGAACCCCCCACAGGGCAGAACCTCTCCACCTGTTTTGCAGGTGGAGAACTGTGTGGTTCAGAGAGGGAAAGGGACCAGCCAAAGATCACTCAGCATGGAAGGGGCAGAATTGGGATTTCAGTATTTTCTTTTAGTACAGTTAGGAGATGTACGAGAAGTTAAGTAGAGAGGTGGCATTTCCTGGCACGAAATAGATGTCGGGTACAGCACTTGGGGCTGAGGTTGTCAGAACAGCATTTTCTAAGCATCTACTGTGTATCAAGAACCAGGTTAAGGGAGCGCCTGGGTGGCTCAGCCGGTTGAGCATCCGACACTTGATTTGGGCTCAGGTCATGAACTCACGGCTCGTCAGTTCGAGCCCCGAGTCAGGGTCTGCACTGACAGCACAGAGCCTGCTTGGGATTCTCTTTCTCCCTCTTTCTCTGCCTCTCCCCTGCTCTCTCTCTCTCTCTTTCAAAAATAAATAAACGTTAAAAAAAATAAAGCGTTCATTGTTAAAAAAAAAAAAAAAGAACTAGGTTAGGTGCTATGGGATACAGAAGTAATATGGACCCTAAATTTGCTAAGTACTGGATGGTAGTTTTTAATACCTACTGGGTGCCAGGCTATGTAATATATATGCCTCTAAGTACATGCATATGTATATATGTGCCTGTATATGTGCATATTATAATATATATTGCAAAAATGGGGATAAGAAAAGCTCTTCCAGCCTAGGGTTCTTGAAAGCTATATTATAATCATATATATTACATATATAAAATAATGTTATATGATATACTATAGATCTCTATTATCTCTCTCCATATATATGTATACAAAATATATGTACATCCATGCACGTATACATATATATTTGGAGAGAGATGCTCGCGTGTATTGTATGCCACTTTACATAATATATATTGTATAACATGCATTATATATTAACAAATTAATAATATATAATGTTACATATTTTATAGGTACCAAATTCTAGTGGTAGTAGTAATAATGACCGGTATTTATTGAATGTTGTTGTGTCCTACACGCTGTTCTAAATGCTTGACATGGATTAATGCCCTTTGGTCTCCCGACAACACTGAGGGTGACACTTCTGCAAAGAAGACATGAGATGCGCCCTCAGAAAACCAACCATTCTCTTTACGGGGCTCGGGAGGAGGAGACAACCCTCCTGAGCCCTTCCACCCGGATTTCAGCCACCCCGGCTCACTGAACCTGCCTAGGGGAGGCAGCCGGAGGCCCATTTTGCAGGAGGGGTAAACTGAAGCAGGAAGCAGGGGAAAGATTTGCCCCGGCCTCAGGCTCCAGAGCCGGGGTCTGCCTCCTGACTTCACGTGCCCCTTTCATTCCTGGCGGTCTCCTTCATCACATGTCTACCATTTCTCCTGCTTCAGCCTGGGAAAGCCCCGGGGACAGCCCCCCCCCCCCCATCTTATCTGTGTTGGGGGTGGGGGAGAGGGAGGCACGACGGATCACATCGATAGATCGATAGATGGGTGCAGCTTCATCTGACCTCAACGCTGAAATCCTCAGGGACATCCCTCACCCTGACTGATTGCCAGGGAGCTGTCCAAGCAGCTGGCTCGACTTGCCCATCAACTGTAACTGGCTCGCCAAAATCAGAGCAGGGGACGCGAGCTTGCAAGGGGCCAAACCCAGCCACAGACGCGTGTGTCTGGCGGTTTGAAGGTTTCTGAAGCGTCTGCCAGGATTTTTTTTTTTTTTAACTTAAAAAACATTGTTTTTGAGTATTTATTTTTGACACACACACACACACACACACACACACACACACGTAGAGAGCTAGCAGGGGAGGGGCAGAGAGAGAGGGAGACACAGAATCCGAAGCAGGTTCCAAGCTCTGAGCTGTCAGCACAGAGCCCGGGGCGGGGCTGAACTCATGACCTGAGCGGGTTTACCGACTGAGCCACCCAGGCGCCCCAGCGTCTGCCAGGATTTAAAAATTTGGAGATTTGGGCGCCCCCAGTCCTCAGGCTTTTATCTTAATTAAAAAAAAAAGTTTATTTACTTATTTTTGAAAGAATGAGAGATAGCACATGAGCGGGGGTGGGGCGGAGAGCGAGACGGAGACAGAGAATCCCAAGCAGACTCTTCAAGCTCTCAGCATAGAACCCCATGCGGGGCTCGAACCCAGGCACCGTGAGATCATGACCTGACCTTTCACGGACCGAGCCACCCAGGTGCCCCCGGACTTTAAAATACCCAGCGGGCATCTGTAACTTCCTGGGGCTGCCATTACAAAGGACCACACACTAAGTGGCTTAAACAACAGAAATATACTGTCTCACGGCTCTAGAGGCTGGAAGTCTAATATCAAGGTGTCAGTAGAAGCGGGTCCTTCCGAGGCTGTGAGGGAGAATCTGTTGCCTGCCTCTCTCTCCCGGCTTCTGCTGGTCATCTGGCAGTCTTTGGCATTCCTTGGCGTGTCCGAGCATCATCCGGATCTCTGCCCTCACCTTCACACGGTGCCCCCTGCGTGTCTGTCTTCCTCCAAACCTCCCCATTTTAAGAGGCTACAAGTCATTTTGCATTAGGAATCCACTCTACTCCGGTATGACCTCATCTTCACTAATTACAGCTGCAATGACCCTATTTCCAAATAAGGTCATATTCTGGGGGGGGAGGGGGTTAGAGGTTCAACACATGAATTTGGGGGTTCGGGGAGAGACCCGAATGGACCCCACACAGCATCCACGGAGAAACAGCCAGCCGTTTTTCTTGGTGGCGTTCGCACAAGACAAAAAGACTGCATTCTGCAAAGACCCGGACTTTGTACTTTTCGGTGGCAGGATCCAAGCTCTGCCCCGGGAGCACAGCTGTTCTCCGTGCTCCCAGAGACAGAAGAGACAAGCAGTTAAGAGCAAGGGCTTTGGTGCCTGGGTTTCAAGGCCAGTCCTACTGCTAATTATGGGACTCTGGGCACGTGGCTGTACCTCCGAGCCTTGGTTCCTTCACCTGAGAAATGGGGATAAAAATAGAACGTCCAGCTTAGGGAGGGAAACCAATAGACTCATGCATGGAATGCATGCCCGGCACGCACTTGGCAGCTGCTAAGTGGAGAATGAGATCATAACTGTTATTCCCAGGGCATATCCTAAAGGGCCAACACAGAGCCAAGCACCGAAGAAGAATAGTGCTCAGTGCCCCACATTCATTTGTTCAGCGGGTGCGAGGGGTGTTGCGGTGAATGAGAAAGCAAGACCTTTGTCCTCACGTAACTGAGAAACCAGCAGGGAGACAGATATAAACAAGTTAAAGAATAAATAGACAGGGGCGCCTGGGTGGCTCGGTCGGTTGGGCGTCCGACTTGGCTCAGGTCGTGGTCTCGCGCGGTTCGTGAGTTTGAGCCCCGCGTCGCGCTCTGTGCCGACAGCTTGGAGCCTGAAGCCTGCTTCAGATTCTGTGTCTCCCCCTCTTTCTGCTCGTGCTCTGTCTCTCTCTGTCTCTCAATTATAAATAAAAGTTAACAAAATAAAAATAAATAGACCATTTTCTTTTTCTTTAAAGTTTATTTATTTGAGAGAGAGAGAGAGAGAGGGAGGGAGGGAGGGAGGGAGGAGGGGGAGGGGCAGACAGAGATTCCCAAGCAGACTCCCCAAGGTCAGTACAGACACTCATGCAGGACTTGAACCCACGAACCATGAGGTCATGACCTGAGCTGAAACCAAGAGTGGGACGCTCAACTGACTGAGCCACCCGGGTGCCCCTAAACAGGCCACTTTTAGATATGGGCAAGTGGTGTTAAGGAAATGAAAGAGAGCGATGGGAGGGAGGACAGGAAGTGATCAGGAGGCTTTCATTCGTTCTTGTACGTTCATTCATCCACCCAGTGAACGTTGTGCTGGGGGGTATTTGTGATGTAGAATCCTATCCTCAGGGAACCATCATGCTGGAAGGGGAAACCACCTGGGGGGGGGGGGAGGATGGATGTTGCCTGAGGGCTGAAAGGGTGCTTCCTAGAGGGGATTTGGGAGCTGGGCTGTGGAGGACCAATGGGAGTTTGCCAGGTGAAGAGGACAGTGTTTGTTTGCAAAGAGGTGCGGGACGAGCTGGGTCAGGCATGTGGAGAGAGGCAAGGCATTCAGGCCTCAGAGGCAGCCCCGTTCACCGCTGAGGGCGGGGGTGGCAGGGGAGTGACCTTCTGGTGCTACCACAGCTTACTGGAACGCCACCCGGGCCTTCATGATCCTGTCGTCCCTGTGCGCCACCTCGGGCATCATCATGGGTATCCTGGCCTTTGCTCAGCAGCCCGCTTTCACACGCCTCTCCCGGCCCTTCTCCGCGGGCATCCTGTTTTTCGCCTCCAGTGAGTGGCCCCCCCTTCACCCCCCCCCCCCGTCCCCTTCCCCACTCCCACCCACTCCCATTCCCTGCCCGTTTCCGTCCCGAACTCCACTCTCATCCGGGGTTCCACACCCATCCTAGTCTCAGCCCGGCCCCAACCCCCACTCCGAGACGGGTTCTAATTAATGCCTCCTGCCAGTCAGCCTCTTCTGACCCCAGCTGCGACCCTGCGGCTCAGTTCTGGCACTTAACCACCCAGAGCCAGCATCACACCCCACTGGTTTGAGGGTGCCATTCCCAACCAGGCTGCCCCTACGTGGGTTGCGGGTGGAGTCCCCAGGCCATCTGCCCTTTGGACCAACTGCTGCACATTCAGGGGTTCCTGGGACCCGGTCAGGTTCAAACATTCGCCAGAACTCAGGCACTCAGGAAAGCACTAAGCTCCCGATCATGGATTTATTATGAAGGATACAACTCAGCACCAGCTAAATCAAGAGATGCGTAGGGGTGGAGCCTGAGAGGGTCTTGAAGGCAGGACCCCAGCCACCCACCCCAATAGCCTCCCCGGGGGATCAGAGCACACCGTGGAGCACATTGAAGTGTTCCCCAGCCAGAAAGCTCCAGCACTCCACGATGGAGTCGCTGGTCACATGACTGAGCTTAACCTCTAGCTTCCTTCCCCCGAGGTTCTTCGTCTGATGCCCGGTGACTCAAAGCCCCACCTGTCTGTTCTGTTCCCGAGGCTGGTCTTTCTGGTGACCAGTTCCTACCTAGGGTCATCTCAGCTCATCAACATAAATTCGTGTTGACCGGAGGGGCTCAGCAAGAACAAAGACACTCCTATTACCCAGAAAGTTCCAAGGATTTAGCGTCTCCCTTCCAGGAACCAGAGCCCCAGACCAGCCCAGGCAAATTCTTTATTGCACAGCACAGCCCTGGCCCATCCTCGCCCCAACCCTACTCCCCTCGAATACTTAACTTTTTCCTTTCCCACCCCCACCCGGCCCTCCCCCTTCCTCAATCTCATTCCCACCCTCACCTGCAAACCCTACCCCACCCCTTTCCCCTCCCTCCTCCCCCCACCTTCTCTCTCTAGCCTTTTTTGTCCTGTTGGCCTTGGCCATTTACACTGGAGTCACTGTCAGCTTCCTCGGTCGCCGCTTCGGGGACTGGCGTTTTTCCTGGTCTTACATCCTGGGCTGGGTGGCCTTGCTCATGACCTTCTTCGCAGGTAAGGGGGCTTGGGGGTGGCAAGGTCAGTATCCGTGGCAGAGTGGGCGGCACTCTAGAGGGTGAGATGATGGGGTGTCCCGCACGGGCCTCCCAGCACAGCACGGAGCCAGAAGGCAGACTGCAGGCCTGCAGACACGCAGGGAGGAAGAGAGTGCTGTGTTGGGGTCTTGGGTTGGGAGCCCAGCCTAGAAGGACTTGGGGGGTCAACTGGGATCTCTTCTCACACAGGGATTTTCTACATGTGTGCCTACCGGATGCACGAATGTCGGCGCCTGTCTGCTCCCCGCTGAGCCCAATGTACCCCGACTTCATCTGGAAGTGAAAATAGGACCGCTGAAAAAGAGGGGGAGGGTCTAGAGGCTACAATCCTGGTTCCTTGTGGGCAGGAGGGGGCCCAGTCCTGGACTCTGGGTGGGGGGGCCTCTGATTTCTGCATCCCAAGGGGGAAGGAGGAAGAGTGGGGCCTAGTGGGAGGCAGTTGAGAAGACCCGAGGTCCAGCCCATGATGGGGGGTGTTAGAGAAATGGAATCTCCATTAGAGCGACTTTTTGAGAGTCTAATAAAACTGATGTGAAACGACTGACGTGTGGTTCCTGAGGGGTTGGGGTGGTGACAGGTGTGAGCGGTGGATGGGGTGGGGGTAATTGTACTACTGAGGCCTAACCCGCTCAGTTTGTGTGGGGACAGGCACAGACATCAACCACACAGTCCCCACCCAGGTGTTAACTACCCTTCAACTTCTAGGAAACTGATGTGTCGGGCCGATTCTGACAGCAATTCTGATGTGTGTGTGTGTGTGTGTGTGTGTGTGTGTTTAATGTTTATTTAGAGAGACAGAGCATGCGCACAAACTGAGAAGGGGCAGAGAGAGAGGGAGACAGAGCATCTGAAGCAGGCTCCACGCTGACAGCACAGAGCCCAGTGCGGGGCTTGAACCCACAAACCGCAAGATCGTGACCTGAGCTGAAGTTGGACACTTAAACGACTGAGCCCCGGGCGCATCTGAAGCTTTTTATCCCACATCACCAAGTAACTCACTTCTGACACTGTCTGGTGGAGGTAGCATCAGATCCCTCAGGTGAAGGGCTCAGTCCTACAGACCAGCCCCCCAGCCCTGCCTCATGCTGTCACAAGTGCAGGGGGTCACCCAGGCTTCTGGTCGACCAGCAGAGTGGAGTTTTCCCCCCACTATCCTGGGGTTTGGTTAATTTGCCAGAGCGGCTCACAGAACTCAGAGAAACATTTTACTTACCAGATCACCAGTTTACTATCAGAGGGTATAACTCAGGGACAGCCAGACAGAAGGGATGCACAGGGCAAGGTGTGGGGAAAGGGCATGCTCTCCAGGGGGCCACCCTCCCCATTTTCCACGCGATCACCGACCTAGACGCCCTCTGAACCCAGTCCTCTTGGGTTTTTCTGGCGACTTCATTGAACAGGCGTCATCACTGACCACTGGTGATTCTCAGTCTCCAGCCCCTCCCTCCCCAGGTTGGGGGCAGGGGCTGAAACTTCCAACCATCTAGTCACGTGGTTGGTTCCCCTGACAACCTGCCCCTACCCTCCGGTGCTTGCTGTGAGTCGCCTCATTAGCGTAACAAATACACCTTCAAGGCTCTCCTCACCTATGAAATTCCAAGGCTTTTTAGCAGCTTTGTGCCAGGAACGGGACGAAGACCAACTATGTACACGTTTCTTATTATGAATCAGCAAAGCGGTGCGAAAACAGGATAAATGAAAAGATCTGTACAGAAAAACCACCTCGCTGTCCGCTCACACCGTCTCCACGGAACTCTCCCAGCCGCCCCTCCCCTCCCCGTGTGGGTCCCTCCAGTGGAAACACTCCATCTCCGATCGGCACCCCCTCCTGCACCTGCCTGTTCACACACCGTTCATGACCTTGATCTTCTCATTCATTCACTCATTACCTCATTCAAGAAGCTGATGCCTATTGCCTTGAGATTTACGGATATCTATCATAAAATAATAAGACTCTTTAGCAAGGCCGGTACTAATGATAAGAATATTAATTAGAACCTATGCTCAAACTGTCATGTTAATAGAGGCTTACTCCCTGGAAATATTTATTGGGCCCTCCACAAATAACAATAGTACCGTATTTATAGAGGCTTGCTCTGATAATAGTGGCAATTGAGGCCATCTCTAATAATAATTTATTGAGGCCTATTTAAGTGGACATATTTACTGAGGTTTATGCCAGTAGTCATATTTATAGGTGTTTTTTTTTTTTCTGGCAATACTAATGATGTTGTAACTCCAGACTCCTCTCTAATATCCACTTGAAAGGAAGAGGCGTCGCAGATCTCGGATCTCACGTATCCTGGTCTCTCCCACGTCCCTAACGGCCTCCCCATCTTGCTCCATTGTCATCCGTCTGTTCCAGCCAGGAATGTTGGGATCATTCTCAGATGCTTTGTTTCGTCCCACACCCCATGTCTGATTCGTCAGCAGGTAGCCTTGGCTCTACCTTAAAAGTGTGTCCAGAATTTGACTCCTTGCTCATCCAGTCACCCTGCTGATCTGGCCTCACCTGGCTTAGGGTCACAGTCCCTCAACCAGCTCTATCAGTGCCCCTACCCATGGCCTGTCCACTGTGGTCCTTTCTCTACGCAGCATTAAAAAAAATTTTTTTTTTCAGTTTATTTATTTTGAAAGAGAGAGAGAGAGCACGAGAGAGAGCATGCAAGCAGGGTGGGGGCAGAGAGAGAGGGAGAGAGAATCCCAAGCAGACTCTGCATTGACAGTATGAAGCCCGATGTGGGTCTTAAGCTCACAAACCTTGAGATCATGACCTGAGCTGAAATCAAGGGCCGAATGCCTAATTGACTGAGCCACCCAGTTGCCCCTCTACACAGCATTTAGAGGGATTTTTGTGAAAGCATGATTCAAATCACGTTATCCTCTCAATCGCCTCCCCCCCTTCCCCAGGTGGCTCCCAGTTCAGATGAACAGCTAGCCGATCAAGGTCATACAAGGTGCCACGTGTTCCAGACCCTGCCACCTCTTTGACTTAATCCTCCTTCTCTGACTACACTGACAGCATGGAACCTATTTGGGATTCCCTCTCTCTCTCTCTCTCTCTCTCTCTCTCTCTCTTTCTCCCCCTCTGCCCCTTCCCTGCTTGTGTGCATGTGAGCGCTCACTCTCTCTTTTCTCAAAATGAATATTAAAAAAATAATAAAATAAAGGGAAAGAGCATATAACCCATTTGTAAATTATAGGCTACACAACTGGAAAGCATTACTTTTCCATGGATAATATACACAACACATGTATTGCCTGCTTTACATATGGTAGCAGGTATTTTTCTTTTAATTTTTAAAATTTATTTATTTTTGAGAATGAGAGAGACAGAGCACGAGCAGGGGAGGGGCAGAGAGAGAGGGAGACACAGAATCCGAAGCAGGCTCCAGGCTCTGAGCTGTCAGCACAGAGCCCCATGTGGGGCTCGAACCCATGAACTGTAAGATCATGACCTGAGCTGAAATCAGATGCTCAACTGACTGAGCCCCCCCCCCCCAGGCGCCCCTGGTAGCAGATATTTTTATTACTTTTTTTTTAAAGTTTACTTATTTTGAGAGAGAGAGAGAGAGAGAGAGAGAGAGAGAGAATCCCAAGCTGGCTCCATGCCATCAATGCAGAGCCAGACATGGGGCTAGATCTCATGAACCCGTGAGATCATGACCCGAGTGAAATGAAGAGTCAGATGCTTAACCAACTGAGCCACCCAAGTGTGCCAAGATTTGTATTTTTTATTTCTTTATTTTTTATTTTTTAAAGTAATCTCTACCTATGGTGTGGGGCTTGAACTTGTAACCCCAAGATCAAGAGTTGCATGCCCTTCGGACTGAGCCAGCCAGGAGCCCTTCAGCTCACTATTTTTAGCTGACAGTTTCCATCTAACATTCTTTATTTTTTATGTCTTTATTTTTCTTTATTTTAATGTATCAGAGTGGATACATTAAGCTAGATTCTACTCAGCAAGGAGACTAACAGACTTAGTACCTTTTTATCATCATAATAGACTGCATTAAATATTATTAATAGAGTAAGCCTCAGTAGAAATGGGGGCATCTTCCATAATAACCGTTTATAAACAGCATTCACTTCTTTACTACAGTGTAGGTTCAGTGAGAGTGAGGGTCTCGTGTGCCTTCTACACCAGTGTTTCCCCGGAGCCTGGCATACTGCCTGACCTATAAGAGGCACTGGTTGGATTATTTCCAGAAGCCTCCTATGGGCCAGGCCCTTTGCTGGGCCCTGGGGGCCCCCAAATTAATCAGGCCTCGTTCCTGCCTTGGAGTTCTTGACGTCTGAGCATGTGTGGAAAGTGGTGGAAGGAGAGACACTTTGGATCACGCCAAGTAAAGGTGGTCCCGGGAGATAATAATTGGGCTAGGGGTGTGGGAATAGCATCCAGGACTGAGGGTGGAGGCTTCGGATTGGAGGACCTCAGCTCTGAAGACAGAACCAATAGAATAGAAAGACCAGGTGTCTAGGTGATCCAGGTGGGCCCGAGGACTGGGCAGAGTTTCTGCAGGATGGAGCCTCAGAAGGAATTCCCTGGGGCTGGGAGAGGCTGGAGAAAGTTAGAAGGGACTGGGATGACCTGGAAACACTGGTGGCACTTGGGCAAGACTGGCAGAGACCCAAGGAGACCAAAAACTGGGACAGTGTCAGGGAGCCAGGGACCTGAGGTCTTGGGAAAATCTTCAACACACATGTCTTGTCAAGAAAAAGGATGGAGGTTCTGGAGGACAGTTCCATTTTCAACGTCACGTCAGCTGATTCAGGCTCTCCTGGAGGCTGTAGTCTATCCTTATTGGCTTGAGGGGCATGTGCTGGAGGGCACCAAGAACCTGGGCCCACAGTCAGCCTTTGATGCCAACAACTGCGGAAGCCTGTTGGAGCCTGGTGCAGCCACGTGTGTGTGCACACGCGCGTGCCTGTGCCTGTGTGTGCATGTGCCGTGGTGAGGGTGGCACTCAGGGAGATGAAGCAGGAGGGGTGTCTGGTTGGTTCAGTTGGGAGAGCATGTGACTCTTGATCTTGAGATCGTGAGTTTGAGCCCCATGTTGGGTTAGACATTAAATCAATAAACTTAAAAAAAAAAAAAAAAAGAGATGAACCAGGGTTAAAGGCTGGAGACTGGAGGTGGAATGTAAATGAAAATGAGTGGGATTGAGGTAGGATTTATAGG
The DNA here is from genome assembly GCF_027475565.1 of Acinonyx jubatus. Classification (NCBI taxonomy): domain Eukaryota; kingdom Metazoa; phylum Chordata; class Mammalia; order Carnivora; family Felidae; genus Acinonyx; species Acinonyx jubatus. The sequence continues at coordinate 54,145,732 of NC_069396.1, read as the reverse complement.
ACTTGGGGTGGAGTAGGAGGAAGAGGGGCATGGGGCCAGAAATATGATCTGGCACGGGGATGGGAGTGAGGATAAGGTTGAGTCTCAGGATGAGGATGGGTTTGAGTTGGGGATTGAGCTTGGTTTTGGAGATGGGGTTGGGGTTGAGTTTGGGGCTGGGTTTGTGAGTAAGAGGATGGAGGTTAGGTCAGGTGGCAGGACAGGGTTAAGGAGTAGGTTGTGCTTGTGCTTGGGGATGGGACTGACCTTAGCGTTGGTGTTGGTGATGAAAGTGGGGTCTGGTTTAGGAATTGAGGTGGAGTTGAGTTTGTTAGAGCTGGGTAGAGCTGGGTTATAAATGGGGCTGGGTTTGGGGTTAGGGATGAAGTTATGGATTGGGTTGAGTTGGGGTCAGGTTTGGGAATGAGAATAGGGTTGGGTGGGAGGATAGGGATGGAGTTCAGGATGGGGTTGGGTTTGAAATGGGGTAGAGACTGCAGATGGGCTCTGTGATCTGACACCTCCTTCATCACACCTCCACGGCCCAGACTTCCTGAAGCCTGTCTGTTGCTCTCCGCTAGAGCTACATCCACCACCATTTTTGTGTCGGCGCCCTGTCGCTTATGATCTGAATCTCTCTCTGGGAGCCTGCCCTTCTGAGCATGTTCTCAGGAGTGGCCAGCTATCTCAGTGGTGAGGGTCTGGGGGAAGGATGGGGGTTTGCAAACTGGAGTCTCCGATAATGGAAGAGGACCTGGGCTCTTGAGTCACTGTGTTGTGGGGCTGCTGGCTCAAGGTCATCTTCATGACAGAGGTCCTCTTCTAGGCCATTCCCCGGTTCATAGAGGTCAAGTGTGCCTGAGCCTTCTACCTGGGCTGCCACACCTTCACCTGACACTTGCTCATCTGTGAGGCATTACCTAGGACCTGGTATTGGTATGGGCGGAGGGGGCTTGCTCTTGGAGGGTGGGAGGGTCCTGTGCCCTTGCCCCTGCCACTCAGGCACCCCGATGAAGGCCACTGGACTGGAGGCCCTGCTCAAAGCAGAGCTGTGTGTGAACTCTTCTTACCAGATAAGGATGTGGGCATGTCTTTCTCCCCACAAACTTTCAGAATTGTGATTCTCCACCCTCTGCTTGCCTTGGGTATAAGCTCCAAGCCATCGATCCAGGAATCTGAGCCCCTGCCTGCCTGCCTCTTCCTCGAGACCTGAGTCCAGGCCTCCAGACCTTGCCCCCTCAGCCCCAAGTATCTTGGCCTCCGGCCCCCTCTTTCTGCAGAGACGCCAAAGTCGGGGCCCCTCTCTTCCAGGATGGAAGGTTGCAGAACCCACAGGAAAGCATGACACAACCCTCAACTGTCCCCTCTGGCCACATCCCCCATTTAACTCACACCCTGGCCTCACTTGCCACCTCCCACCTTGAGGCCCCCAAGCCTCTCACACCTCTTCCAGGAAGCATCTTCTGATGTTAAGGGCTCTAAGGGTGGGAGGTACAGAACCTAAAACAGACAGGCAAGTTCTGAACCACCCCTCAAACCACTGATGAGGTGACACTCTCCACCACACACTATGAGGGGACTTGAATCTCCTTGGGGGGAGGGCGTTGTCAGGGTAACCAGGAAGGGAGGGCTTACTGCAAGAGTCAGCTACTGGGAACTGCAGGAGACCACACCAGCCTGGTTTCAAAGGCTTAAAGGCTTCTCTTTCTGGAGCTCAGAGGACCCACGATCACCAGCTTCTTCATCTCCCAGGCCCCAGACACCCAACTGCTCATCTCCATGGAGCTCTGTCGGTCCTTGGCCTTATTCACTGGCTGCCTGGGCCTGGTGTCCATCCTGATCGCTTTGAGCACGGATTTCTGGTTCGTGGCCGTGGGGCCTAACTTTTCATTTCACTCGGGCCTCTGGCCAGAGGGGTTTCACAATATGGTGGCAGGTAAGGGATGGCAGTCTCTTTTGGTGGGGGGGAGAGGGGCTGCGTGAGGGGCAGGCACCCAAATCTTCTCTCTTGCACAGCCTACATCCACGTGACACAGAGCTTCAGCATTCTGGCCGCCCTGTGTGGCCTGGTGTCGGTGATCCTCATGGTCCTGTCCTACATCCCCTCAGTGTCCATTCCAGGCCGCGGGCCCCTTGCCTCCTCTGTCACAGCCTTTGTTGCAGGTAGACTCCAGGCTGTACCTGGGGACTGGGGACTGGTGAGTTCCCACAGAGGTGCTGAGCAGTCTCTCCTGTCTTCATCCTCAGCCATCTTCGTGATGGTGGCCATGGTCGTCTACACCAGTGAGCGGTGGAACCAGCCCCAACACCCCCAGATCCAGTCCTTCTTCTCCTGGTCTTTCTACCTGGGCTGGGTTTCGATGATTCTCTTGCTCTGTGCAGGTAACCGCTGCTCCAGGAACTGGAGAGGCCGGCTGGGGGGCCTCTGAGAGAGCAGGGTGGGGCAGGTGTTAACCTCTCTCTGTCACCCCAGGTAGCCTGAGTCTGGGTGCTCATTGCAGTGCCCCCCGGCCTGGCTATGACACCTTGTGAGCGAGAGAGGCGACAACAGCAAGATGAGGCGCTATTCTCTGAAGACACCATCAGGAGCCTCAGGCCCCCGTAGCCCCCTCTCCGGCCCTCACCCCCAGCCCTCCCCCAACCCCTTCATTTGCTTCTTTACCCATTCAACAAACATTTGCTGGGATCTGGTAATTCTGGGATTAATTCCGTCATGACATAAGCTGAGGGCAAGCCAGCTCCATGCTGGGTGACAGAAAGGACTCAGAGCCCTTACCTGTCATCCATCTGCTACCAGCCGGTATAGGGGCCACTGTGGCCCCGTGTCAGCTCCCTTCTCCAGGCCTTGCTTTTCTCCCTGTTTCCATCTCAAGACCCTGTCCTTTGTCTTTCCCACATTAGTGCTCTTTCCTTCTTACTCCCTGCTTTTGCCACCCCTGTCTTCACTCTGGTCCTCCTCGCTCATTTCATTCACTCATTCACTCATTCATTCATTCACTCCTTCAGCTGACTTCTCCTGAGTTCATCCTTTCTGTTGGGTCTCCCTGGGGATGCTGATGGGAACCTGAGACCTGGGCCTTGCCCACTGGGGGCTGCACGTCTGGTGGGGGAATTGAGACAGCAGTCAGGCGGTGGCGGGGGGGAGGTGAGCTTTCTGGGGAGAGGGTGTTTAGGGGTTTCTCGAGGGCCAAGGCAAAGTCATCCGGGCAGTGGGGCCCAAAGGTGTGGAGAGGCTGGAGGTTTTCAGGGGATGGAGAACAGTGCTCTGTGGCAGAATGTGGAATGCAGAGGTCATTGGGGTGTGAGGGTGGAGAGGTGGGTGAGAGCCAGGCCCCTAAGGCCACAGTGACTCTCTCTTGAGAGCAATGGGGGGCTAGAAGAAGGTTGTGAGGTGGGGAGGGACAGCGCCAGCTGTAGGTGCCCTATAGATCCCTCTGGGATATGCAGGGATGTCAGAAAGGACAAAGGAGCTTGGCAATGCAATGGGTATGACTGGGACCGGAGCATGAGACGGAAAAGAGGGAAGGGGCCAGAAAGATTCAGGGGCCGGAAGGAATGGGACACAGGGATCCAAGGGCTTTGTGGAGTGATGGGCAGGAGGGGGCCAGGTTAGTGCCCAGGGTTCTGGTGCAACCAACTTGGGTGGGATGGTGGGGTCATCCCTGTTTTGGTGGGAGATGTTGAGCTCAGTTGGGATGTGGTTGGCAGGGGTCTGGGACAGAGAAGTGGGCTGGAGATGGTTTGGGTTGCTATCAGAGAATCGGTGGCCGAGGGAGCCATGGCTGCAAAGAAACTCATCGGGTAAGAAGGTGCAGGATGGAGATTCCAGGAAAACTAGCCCTGGGAAGTGGAGGGAAGATCAAGAACAGGAGCCTGCATGGGGGTCTGAGAGGGCACAGCCAGAGAGTTGGGGGCCTGGAGAGCTTCTGGGGTCAAGGGAAGAATTTTCAGAAGGATATGGTCTATCATGTCATGGCCATCTGACTCTGAGCTGTCACTTTGTTAGAAAAGCTGTGTGTGTGTGGGTTTATGTGTGTGTGGGGGTGTGTGTGGGTGTGGGTGGGTGGTTATCTCTTTAAGTGGCTGATGGGAGAGGGGGTTCTGGAACTCCTCCTGCCTCACAGAGACCCAGTCTCCCTTCCCCCACACCTCTGGACTCTGTGTCTAAGAAGCCCCCCTGAGCTGGGTGTCAGTCATTTAGGTGAGTGTGTGCATGGGGGTTGGGGGAGGGCACTGGACAGGTTAGAGGCACACTCCACTGGAGGATGGAGATCTTTGAAAGACAGAGAGGTCCTTAAGCTGTGACTCCCTGTGGGTAAGGTCTCAAGGTGCCCAATAGTAGCAGTAGGACATGGGAGAAGGAGGTCTTGGGTTTGGGAAGGGCCTGAGGAAGGGGTCCCCAGACAGGGGTGCTGGGGTGAAGTCTGGGATATGTAGGGACATGTGTGTGTGGGTCTCAAGGGCTTGAAAGGGCTGAGAGAGGGGCCTGGGGGTGGGAGGGGTGGTGGCCAATCTTGCGTGTGTGACCCTCCGCAGCAGCTTCCCTGGCATGGGGGTGAAGCGGCGCCTTCAGAGCGGGGGCACCTTGCTGGGCTTCTTGGCCCAAATCCTCACGATTCTCTCCACTGCCACCAACTACTGGATCCACTACCCTGGGGGCCACAGTGGCCTGTGGCAGGAGTGTAATGGCGGCATCTGCTCCAACATCCCCTGCCAGAGTGAGGCCCCGCCCGCCCAGATGTCCCCCACTGGACAGACAGCACCCCCCCCCCCCCCCGGCACTGAGCACAGCTGGCCCCCTCGCCTCACACAACAGCTGGGCACATCCTGCGGCGCCCCCACCCTCACCCCTTCCTCTCCAGTCTCAGATCCACCTGCTCCTCCGCGACAAAGACTACCACGAACCCCCACTTTGGGATCTGCTTCCCTGTTGGGACATTAACCGCCCCTCATGAAGCAACTTGCGAGTCCCTATCCAAACTAGACCGGCGGGTGGGGGTGGTGGCCCGGGGCGGCACCAGCGCGCGGCTGAGGCGGCAGCTCTCCCCAGCCATGCTGGCGGTGGTGGGCGCGTGCATGGTGCTGGCGGCGTGCTCCGCCGTCGTGGGTTTGGTGATGGGGCTGCGGATTCTGTGCCACGAGGGTGACTCACGGGGCCAGACTATGAGCGGCACCTTCTTCCTCTGCGGTGAGATGGTAGCGGGCCCCCAGGCATAGGGCGGGCTTGGGAGTTGCGGGGGGCAGGGACCCAGGGTCTTGCACTTGGAGGCGCTCGGAAGGGAATGAGGGGAGGGGCCGGAGACCCAGAGGAGGGCGTGGCTGGGAGGAGGGGGCGTGGCCTGGGCGACGGGCGCGGTCTAGGGGCGCCTCCGCGCTGCGCCCTGGCTACGCTCACCCCGGGCGCGGGGCCCAGGGCTGCTGCTGCTGATCGCCCTGACAGGCTACACCGTCAAGAACGCGTGGAAAAATGACGTCTTCTTCTCATGGTCCTATTTTTCGGGGTGGCTGGCTTTACCCTTCTCTATTCTTGCGGGTAACCTGGACAGCGGGAAGAGGGTGGAGGAGACTGCCCTGAGCACCCTCCTCCCCATAGACTCCCCGTCGCCCTCCCAGGGACTCCCCAGCACACTCCGCTCCCGACTCCCGCACACCCGGCAGGATCGCCCTTAGAGCTCCGGACCCCCGTCCCCGGGGCGCTCCCCGTCATCCGCCCCAGGACCCACCGTCCCCCACCCGCCCTCCGCTCCTCTCCCGCCAGGCTTCTGCTTTCTGCTGGCGGACATGATCGTGCAGAGCACGGACGCCATCAGCGGATTCCCCGTGTGCTTGTGACCGCAGCCTGCCTGGGGCAGAATAAAGGAACGGCTTTCACCGCCGCGGCTCGTGTGCCTTTCTGGGGGACACGAACGCACGTGGGAACACGTGGGGGACACGAACGCACGAACGCACGTGGGAACATGGATATGAAGAGGACGGGGGACCGGGACACGGGGATCCCTGGGGCCTCAGGGAGGACATAAGCACATGAACCTACAGGGAACGTGGAACATGGGGACATGAGCTTGGAGTGGACAAGGCACACGGACTGGGAGGGGGAACGGGAATCAGGGGTAGTGGGGTCAGGAGCGCACAAGGTCGTTTGGAGGGGATGTAGGGACTTGCAGGGAAAACGAGTATAGGGGAACATAAGGGGCATGATCATGGGACGAGGAACATGGCAAAAAGAAAATGGGGAGACACAAGAGGACGTAGGGGACACGAGCATGGCGACTTGTACAGTTGAGGAAAAGGCGGGGGACTGGGGAAGGGGATAAATCGAGGACACTGGGAAAAGTTTAGCATTCATGGGAGGAACGACGCTCCACTCCGGGAGCATCTCCCTACGCTCCCGGCCTTTCCCCTAGTTCCCGGCCACGCCCCCTCCTCTAGGTCAGTTTCCTTTCCCCTCGGGTCCCGCCTCTTTGTCCAAGATTCGTTCCCTATTGGCCCCGATCCTCTTGCCACACCTGCCTCCCTTCCGGGCCTCCGGTTGGTCCTCTGTTGGGGCGGAGGCGGGCACCATAGCGGTTGACTGGCTGGCTGCGTGGAGCGCAGGCGCAGAGAGGGGCGGGGTGCGGGGTGCGGGGGCGGAACGAGAAGTCTCGATCTGGGCGCCCAGCGAGCTCACTGACCCCGGCAGGTGGCAGAGGCAGGAAGATGGCGGAGCTGCGTGCCCTCGTGGCTGTCAAGAGGGTCATCGACTTCGCTGTGAAGGTGACCGCCCCCCCCCAACCTCCCCGAATCCCGCGGCCGTGTGCTTCCGGGGTCACTGTATGGGAGGTCTTCTCGTACTTCTGATCTCTCCCGCTCTTCCCCCAAACGTCAAAGTACACCAGAGGGCAAAGATCAAGGACTGTGAGGTTCAGACCTCAGATCTCTCTTCATTCAGACCAGGCCCCTCTGGGGTCATGACCCCGTTCCCTTTTCTCGAGTCTGGATTCGCTGTCTTCATAAGGTGCAGTGCGAGTCACCTTCTCTATTTCTTACCTGCTGGAGGTGTCATGGCCCCTATTTATTAACACATGGAGAAACTGAGGCACAGAGAGGTCACTCAGCTAGGATGGGATAGAGCTGAGATTTCCGCTCCAGGTCTGTCTGACTCCTCAACCCAACTAAATGCTTTGCACACAAGCCACACTTTAACCTTTAGGCTGCTTTGCACACTCCGTTGATTATTCCAATACCGGGCGCTGTGGGAACCCAGAAACTGTCTTTTACCCTACGTAGCCACAGGGTGAGTGAAGAGGTCCTGCTGGGAAGGGAGGGTGAAGTGTTTGCTGGAGACGGAATCCCGTCGGACTGAGCTGGTGGAATGACTCACATTCTCCATGAGGGGGCTGGGGGCAGCGTCTCTGAGGGCCTGGCTTGCCCCCAGAGAGAAGCTGGTCTGGACAGAGGTGAATCAGACGCAGTCTCGCAGGCCCGTGTCTCCTATTACTTGGCTTAAAGCAGACTGAAGGTGGTGACTGCCCATCCACGTGTGTCCCCACCATCAGACTGGGGTTCCACCTCTGCGTCTCCAGCATTGCCCAGCATAGGGCCTAGCTTGCCAGAGGCCTCGGGATGCATGAAACCAGGGCCCCTGCCAGTTTGGGGGGTGGGGTGGGCAGGAGGTCCCGGCAGCCGGGCTTGGCGTGGAAGCTTCAGTGATCATAACTGCCCATGTGTAGTGAGCGATTACTACGATTACTACGGAGGAGCAGGGCTCCAAGTCCTTGGCAGAGATTAACCCATTCAGCGCTTTCAAAAGCCGCTAGGTATTATCAGTCCCGTTAGACAGGTGAGGAAACTGGGAACCGTGGAGGTTCTGTTACTTGCCAGGTCACCCCACTCCAGGCAGCCAGAGTCAGAATCACAAGTGCAGGCAAGTCCCGCTCTGGTCTCTCCTCCTCCCCTTTTCACTCAGCAGCTGGGAGGCCTGATGACAGCAAATGGCAGGGATGTTGCTCGGGGTTCTGGGACCTGCCCTCCTGGTTTCCTCCGACCTGTAACTGTTCCTTCAGGCTCCGTCGCCCCCTGGCTCTCCTTCTGCCCCAGTCCTGGTCTCCATGGCCTGAGATGCCTAGGTCGTATCCGTCTCCCTGACCCGGCAGGCTCCAGTTTCATGGGCTTTGGGTCGCAGCCGCATCCAGCACGGGGACTGGCATGGGTGTGTGCCGAATGAGAGAACAAAGAGGGGGGTGTCAGTTGCTGTCCTGTCCCTCTGGTCCATCCTCTCCCAGCCTCACAGCTCTTCCTGCACCGGGAGCTGCCCCAAGGCTCCCCAGCACCCTCAGGACAAAGTCCCAGCCCCTCAGTGTTTGAGACCCTTCGTGGTCTGGCCTTGGCCCCTGTTCTTCCGTCCACAGTGCCCTGTTCCTCCCTTACCCCTTGTGCTTCCATAGCTCCCACCTAATCTTTCCTGACAGACAGGGCCCCTTCTTGGCTTGGGCCCTTGTCCCCGCTGGGCCTTCTGCTTGGATACCCTTCCCTCTCCAGCCCTACTTGTACCTCCCTTGTCCTGCTTAACGCTGATCTGTCAATCGCTTCGGCATTTAGTGATTCTCTGGTATCCCCTGTCCCAACCCTCTCATGCTCCTTGTTGTGTCCTTGGACACTCCTGCAGCCCCCTGGGCTTGCCTCTCTGCACTCTTCTCCCACACTGGATTGGGATCCTCTGTCCACCCAGATGTCCCCTCCCCCCACTGGTGGCTCCTCAGGATGCATGCACTTCGTTCCGCTCTTGCCTCACTTGTCACCTTCTCTGGGAGGCCTGCCTTGGATCCTGACTTAAAGTTGCAACCCCCATTGTTCCCGTCCCCTCCCTGGCTGTAATTTCACCCATACTCTTGTCTCTTTGTAATCTCCTCTCATTTACTGATTGCTCTCTTTAGTGTCTGTCTCTCCTTCCAGAATTCCAGCTCCAGGCTGGGGAGGAGGGTCTCTCTGATGTAGTCACTGCTGTCTTAGTTATTGGTTCCCTCACAAGAACGGTTCAGAGCCAACTCCAGGCCAGCTGCCTGGGTCAGCTTCCTACTATGTGACCTTGGGGAGCTGCGTAACCACTCTGAGCCTTATTTTCCTCCACCCTACAACGGGGATAACAAGAGTACCTCCTGAATTGGGTGGCGGTGAAGATCGGATAAGCTCTTAGAGTAGTGCCTGGCTATGGGGCGCCAGGGTGGCTCCGTCGGTTGAGCGTCCAACCTCAGCTCAGGCCATAATCTCACGGTTTGTGAGTTTGAGCCCTGCCTTGGGCTCTGTGCCGACAGCTTGGAGCCTGCTTTGGATTCTGTGTCTCCCCATCTCCCCACTTGCACTCTGTCTCTCTCTCTCTCTCTCTCTCTCTCAAAAACAACTGTTGGCTGGCACGCAGTGAGTATTGTTATTATTGATAGTACTAGTAATGCAAGTTTATTTAGTCATTTGTTCAGAAACAGATGCCGTGCTCAGTGTGTGTCCGTGTGCACGTCTGCGATTGTGTGTTTAGGGTATTACTCAATAGGCAACCAGCGACACTCAGTTCTGGCCCATGAGGCTGTACCCTTCAGAGTTTCTTTCAAGGCCCGGGGAGAGGCCGAGTCGATTTTGCATTCGTGATTTGGTATGCATTTTCTATTTATTTATTTATTTTTATTTTTCTTATTTTTTATTTTATTTTATTATTTTTTTTTCAATATATGAAATTTATTGTCAAATTGGTTTCCATACAACACCCAGTGCTCATCCCAAAAGGTGCCCTCCTCAATACCCATCACCCACCCTCCCCTCCCTCCCACCCCCCATCAACCCTCAGTTTGTTCTCAGTTTTTAAGAGTCTCTTATGCTTTGGCTCTCTCCCACTCTAACCTCTTTTTTTGTTTTTTTTCTTCCCCTCCCCCATGGGTTTCTGTTAAGTTTCTCAGGATCCACATAAGAGTGAAAACATATGGTATCTGTCGTTCTCTGTATGGCTTATTTCACTTATCATCACACTCTCCAGTTCCATCCACGTTGCTACAAAGGGCCATATTTCGTTCTTTCTCATTGCCACATAGTACTCCATTGTGTGTATAAACCACAATTTCTTTATCCATTCATCAGTTGATGGACATTTAGGCTCTTTCCATAATTTGGCTATTGTTGAGAGTGCTGCTATAAACATTGGGGTATAAGTGCCCCTATGCATCCGTACTCCTGTATCCCTTGGGTAAATTCCTAGCAGTGCTATTGCTGGGTCATAGGGTAGGTCTATTTTTAATTTTCTGAGGAACCTCCACACTGCTTTCCAGAGCGGCTGCACCAATTTGCATTCCCACCAACAGTGCAAGAGGGTTCCCGTTTCTCCACATCCTCTCCAGCATCTATAGTCTCCTGTTTTGTTCATTTTGGCCACTCTGACTGGCGTGAGGTGATATCTGAGTGTGGTTCTGATTTGTATTTCCCTGATGAGGAGCGACGTTGAGCATCTTTTCATGTGCCTGTTGGCCATCCGGATGTCTTCTTTAGAGAAGTGTCTATTCATGTTTTCTGCCCATTTCTTCACTGGGTTATTTGTTTTTCGGGTGTGAAGTTTGGTGAGCTCTTTATAGATTTTGGATACTAGCCCTTTGTCTGATATGTCATTTGCAAATATCTTTTCCCATTCCGTTGGTTGCCTTTTAGTTTTGTTGGTTGTTTCCTTTGCTGTGCAGAAGCTTTTTATCTTCATAAGGTCCCAGTAATTCACTTTTGCTTTTAATTCCCTTGCCTTTGGGGATGTGTCGAGTAAGAGATTGCTACGGCTGAGGTCAGAGAGGTCTTTTTCTGTTTTCTCCTCTAGGGTTTGGATGGTTTCCTGTCTCACATTCAGGTCCTTTATCCATTTGAGTTTATTTTTGTGAATGGTGTGAGAAAGTGGTCTAGTTTCAACCTTCTGCATGTTGCTGTCCAGTTCTCCCAGCACCATTTGTTAAAGAGACTGTCTTTTTTCCATTGGATGTTCTTTCCTGCTTTGTCATACGTTTGTGGGTCTAGTTCTGGGGTTTCTATTCTATTCCATTGGTCTATGTGTCTGTTTTTGTGCCATAGTTTATTTTATTCTTTTTTTTTTTTAATTTTTTTTTCAACGTTTATTTATTTTTGGGACAGAGAGAGACAGAGCATGAACGGGGGAGGGGCAGAGAGAGAGGGAGACACAGAATCGGAAGCAGGCTCCAGGCTCTGAGCCATCAGCCCAGAGCCCGACGCGGGGCTCGAACTCACGTACCGCGAGATCGTGACCTGGCTGAAGTTGGACGCTTAACCGACTGCGCCACCCAGGCGCCCCTATTTTATTCTTAAAAAAATTTTTTTCAATGTTTATTTATTTTTGAGAGAGAGAGACACACAGAGTACGAGTGGAGGAGGGGCAGAGAGAGAGGGAGACACAGAATCCGAAGTGGGCTCCGGGCTTTGAGCCGTCAGCACAGAGCCCAAGGCTGAACCCACGATCCGTGAGATCATGACCTGAGCTGAAGTTGGACACTTAACTGTCCGAGCCACCCAGGCACCCCTATTTTTTATTTTTTTAAATATTTACTTATTTTTGAGAGAGACCGAGAGAGAGACAGAGAGACAGAGAGAGAGGCAGAGCACACGTGGGGGAGGAGCAGAGAGAGGGAGGGAGACACAGAATTGAAAGCAGGCTCCAGGCTCTGAGCTGTCAGCACAGAGCCCGACGTGGGGCTCAAACTCATGAACCGTGAGATCATGACCTGAGCCGAAATCGGACACTCAACCAGCTGAGCCACCCAGGTGCCCCAGCTGCATTTTCTTAAAGCAGATCCTCCAAAGGATGGAAACTTCAGGCCCCAGAAAACCTGTTTCCATCTCTGGGCCTTACCTCAACCAGCCATGTGTTCCTCGGTTCTGGGAGGACACGGCCTTTTCCCTTTCCCCTTGTTCCTTCTGCGCTTGGGACGGCTGGCACCTCCTCTTCCTTCAGGTCACACCTGTCACCTCCGTGAGGATGTTGGTCCTCTTTGCCTGCCCCAGACGCGATCTCCCGTAGAAGGGTCTCAGCCCTGACCACCACCTTGACCGTCGGTTGTGGGCATCTCTCCCTGCCCACCGCCTCACTGTCTGGCCTTGGCTGTCCTGAATCACAAAGAAGTCCTTGAGCTGTGTCAGGAGTTCAGGGACGGCTTTCAGAAGTCACTTTACGAACACCTGCTCCTGTGTCGTGGGCCACGGATAGTAGGACCGGCTCTCCTACCTCTCGAGGGCCCATCTGGCAGCCTGGAGAGTCTCACGATTCCCAAGTCAGACTTGGAGTGAGGCTCTACTTCCTTGTGGTGTCATCCTGGGCAAGGCCCTTGGCCTCTCTGTGCCTCAGTTGGCCCATCTGTACAATAGGGATGGGAATGGCAGTAACTAACCTCCTAGGCTGTCAGGACAGTTACATGAGTTCATGCACGTAATAAAGCCCTCGGGGCAGTCGATGCCTGCCGGGGTCATGGCTGTTTCTGTTGAACGTTAATAGTTTGCATCTTTAAGAGACACACGTCCTGACTCATCTCCTTTGACTGATAAAACCTCATTATTTAAAATAATTTGGGAAAAAAAAAAAAAAAAAGACCGGCACTGAATTTTGAGACCATCCTGACTTAGATAATTGAACTCAACAGTGTTTTCGAAGCTTCAAATCTCTGGCTTGAAAGGTCTTCTGTGGAGAAGATGAGCGGGCACCTTTCCCTGGTGCCGGTGCCAGAGGGCTCTCATCCCCTTCTGCTTGGGCGTGGGCAGCTTGGTGCCCGGAGTCTTGCCAGAGCGAGAGTGGGCTCGGGGCCCTCCACCAGCCCCCTGGCCCCTCAGCCAGCCTCTTACTGCGGGGGGCTGCTTTCCTGTTTAAAGGGGAGACCTATGTCTTGGATTTTATTTTTGTAACAAGAGGGCTTTTGTGGTTTTTTTTTTTCATGTTTTTATTTATTTTTGAGAGAGAGAGACTGAGAACGAGAGGGGGAGGGAGAGGGAGACACAGAATCCGAAGCAGGCTCCGGGCTCTGAGCTGTCACAACAGAGCCCGATGTGGGTCTCGAACTCACAAATCATGAGATCATGACCTGAGCCGAGGCTGGACGCTTAACTGACTGAGCCACCCAGTTGCCCCTTTTGTGTTTTAGTTTCTATGCTGTTTACAAGTGTTTGAGCAGTTCTTTTTTTTTTTTTTTTAATGTTTATTCATTTTCGAGAGAAAGAGAGACACTTCGTGAGAGGGGAAAGGGCAGAGAGAGAGGGAGACACAGAATCCAAAGCAGGCTCCAGGCTCCGAGCTGTCAGCATGGAGTCCCACGCGTAGCTCGAACTCACGAACTGTGAGATCACGACTTGAGCCGAAGTCGGACACTTAACCGACTGAGCCACCCAGGCGCCCCTACAAGTGTTTGAGCGGTTTTAATGCAGGTTCTCACACGTGCATCTGCCAAGTTCTTTTTTGTGCAGGAACCTACAATATGCCAGGTGCTACGCTAGGCCTGTGAGTACAGTCGTGAACAGAGCTGACAGAAATCCCTGTCCTCAGGGACTTGACATTCTAAGGGAGAGAAGATTGATAGTAAATCTATATAAGTACAGCATAGGGGCGCCTGGGTGGCTCAGTCAGTTAAGCGTCCGACTTTGGCTCAGGTAATGATCTCGTGGTTCGTGAGTTCGAGCCTTATGTCGGGCTTGTGCTGACAGCTCAGAGCCTGGAGCCCGCTTCGGGTTCTGTGTCTTCCTCTCTCTCTTCCCCTCCCCCACTCACACGCTGTCTCTCCCCCTCTCTCTCTCAAATATAAATTAAAGCCTTAAAAAAATTAAAAGGAAATGTCAGGGTATGGTGTGCAAAGTAAGGGTAAGTATTGTTCAGCAAACCTTCTGGTGGCGTTCGTATTTGTATGCAAGTATATGTTACGTATTTGTAATATACTCCCAAGTATCGAAGATGCATTTCTCACCGTGGGTTATGGTAAACAGAAATTGGCGAAACATGCTTTCAAGGCCCAAGGAACAGAGCAGTGGCGGATCAGGATGAGATGTCAGAGGTCCCCGGTGCTTAGCACATGTCTGAATGACACAATGAGAAGGTGACCCTCCACCTGCCTGTGGGACCCTGGGCAAGGCCCTGCCCCTTTCCCTGTCGTCCCCATCCGGCCCTTGCCTTCCCCATCCCCTGACCCTGGCCCTTCCCTTCCTGGCTGGGCAGATCCGGGTAAAGCCTGACAAGACGGGCGTGGTCACAGATGGCGTGAAGCACTCCATGAACCCTTTCTGTGAGATCGCCGTGGAGGAGGCCGTGCGGCTCAAGGAGAAAAAGCTGGTGAAAGAGGTCATCGCTGTCAGCTGTGGGCCTGCCCAGTGCCAGGTGGGAGAGGGTGCTGGGACCCTGAGTCCCGGGTCTGAGGGAGGAGGGACGGGACCAGGCTCCTGGGTACCCCTCGGGGCTACAAGCCAAGCCGAGTCCCTTCTGCTGGCAGGAGACCATCCGCACTGCTCTGGCCATGGGCGCAGACCGAGGCATCCACGTGGAGGTGCCAGCTGCAGAGGCAGATCGCCTGGGTCCCCTGCAGGTGGCCCGGGTCCTGGCCAAGCTGGCAGAGAAGGAGAAGGTAGACCTGGTGCTGCTGGGCAAGCAGGTAAGTGTGCCCATCCCTCCCCCTCCCCCCCCCCCCCCCCCCCCCCGTCCCCATCCCTGCTCAGGACTGGCGGCGGGGTGGGCAGGAGCTGAGGCTTCAGGGGACCCAGGCTGGGTGGAGAGTTTGAGCAGGGTGGGCAGGGTGACGGGTGGTGGTGGGGGGGGGGTCCTATGGGGTAAAGTGGGAGCCCTGGGGGCTGTGGCGATGGTCTGGGTGGGGGAAAGAGAGGCTTGATGGGACAGAGCAGAGAGACCTGTGGCCGGAGGGGCAGCGCTTGAGCTGCAGGGAGTGAGGGGAGGCGGAGAGGAGGTGAAGGTGGTGCTGGGGTCTGGCTGGCAGGGACAGAGAGGAAAGTTGTGGGAGAACTGAGGAATAGGCTGGAAGGGGAGAGACTGGAAGCCAGGGGCTTGGGGAGGAGCTTGGGGGCTAACATTGAGCTAGAACGCTACCTGCCACCTGAGGTGGGTATGAGTCTGGCTCAGCTGTTCCCTCTGGAGGCCGGGCAAACGACAGCCTTCCTTTGGGTAGCCTGCCCACACCCTCCCATTTGAGATAGACATTGTGGCCTCACCCAGGGAGGGGCAGAGGATCTTCAGAAGAGACCCAGAAGACAGTAGTGGGAAGGGAGAGATCTGGGGCGGCGGGGGGGGGGGGGGGGGGGGTGTTAGGGACGAAGGCTGAGAAAGAATGTGAGAGACTGAGAGATCAGACAGGGCACTGGGATCGCACGGGAGACTCAGAGGTAGAGCCAGGGCCCTGGTGGGAAAAGACAGGGATCCCAGCAGGCTGGATCGGTCCCTGGGGAGAGGCGGAGGCTGATGAGTCTATATAGGTTGTGGGGTGTCCTGCCCAAGTCAGACAGTGGAAAACGAGAGATGACAAACAGCAAAGGAATCAGTAGAAGTCAGTAAGCTGAGGCAGGGGGCCTAACCAGAGAACAGGCCAAAAAGGCATGGTCTGGGTAGGCTCAGGGCTCTGGGGACCCAGGTCTCTCACCAGCGCCCCAGGACACTGGTGCTGGCATCATGGCCTCTTGATGCCCCCTCCGTTCTCTGGTGGGTCTCAGACTCATGTCCTGCCTGTCCTGGTTGTCAGGGACAGTTTCTGGGACCAGGGCCTCCAACTGGGAAGATGCAGGATAAACTGGTCAGGACAGTCTTTATTATAGGTGGCAGGGTCAGAATCAAACTGGCAGAAGCCAAAAAGTGAACCTGTTAGCTCATATAATTCAAGCTTCAGGCATGGCTTGATCCAGGTTCACATGTCAGCTCTAGGCTCCGCTCCTCTGTCTTGTTTTTACCTTCTGCACCTCCAGGCCCATATCTCAGGAGCCCAGCAACCTCAGCAGAAACAAAAGAGCCTCTTTCCCAAGAGCTTCAGGAACACTTCCAGAGCTGACTCTTCATTGGTCCAGCTTGAGTCAAGTACCAATCCCTGAACCAATCACTAGGGCCAGGGGATAGTTCCTACTCACTCAGTTCCCCAGTGCAGCTGGCCCAGGTCCTGGCTCATGGGAGGCTTCTGTGAATTATACAGGGGGCAAAGATTTGGCACTGGGGATGCCAGATGTCCTTGTGTGCCCCTGGACAGGTGACTGCCTCTCACCAGGCCCAAGTGAAGGGATGGGATCATTCTAGGCCAGGAGTCAGCAAACTATGGCCCGTGGTCACCGCTGGTTTTATAAAGCTTTATAAACAACCACCACGCTTGTTGCTTTATACAGGCACATTTCTATCTGTGGCTGCTTGTGTACCACCGTGACAGAGTTGCATCGCTGTGACTGAGACCGCATGATATTGAGAAAATGTTTGCTAATCCCCGTCTAGACAAAGGCCCAAACGGTGTGTGAAAAGACCCACTGTCATACAGTCTTCTCTCTTTCTCCACTCAGGCCATCGATGATGACTGTAACCAGACGGGGCAGATGACCGCTGGATTTCTAGACTGGCCACAGGTGAGGCTGGAGTGAGGAGTCCCTTCTGGGGGCTAGACCTGGGGGAGCTCAGAACAGGGCCACCCTTGTCCCTGCCTTTCTGGAGGAAGGCATGTGCAAGGATGGCTACTCCTGCTGGCAGGAAGGAGCAGTGCACAGCCAGGACGCCAGGCCTCGTCCAGGCCTTTGGTGCTCTGTCTCCAGCCCTGTCACTCTCCAACCACACACCAACGTCATCCCTGCCTCAGGGCCTTTGCACTTGCTCAACCCAGAACATGGTTCCCTCAGATTGCCTCATGCCTTTCCCACTCTCTCCTTCAGGTCTGTGCCCAGTTATTACCTCTTTAGAGAGGCCTTCCTTACTGACCCTGTATGAAATCCTCATGTCCCCTCCTCAGTTCCAGATTCCCCACTCCCCACCTCTGCCAGTCCAGTAGAAACACGAGCCACCTAGGTAATTTAGAATTTTTCACAGCCAGATTAAAAAAGTAAAAAGAATCAGGCAAAATGAATTGCAATAATATTTTATTTAATCTAACACATCTAAAATATTATCATCTCAATATATAATCAATATAAAAACTCCTGAGCTCTGTCATATTCTTTTTTCTTTTTGTATGACGTCTTCAGAATCCAGTGTGGATTTTATTTCATTTTATTTTATTTTAAATTATTTTATTTTATTTTATTATTTTTTAAGTTTAGTTATGTTTTGAGAGAGAGTGAGAGTGGAGGAGGGACAGAGAGAGAGGAAGAGCAAGAGAATCCCAAGCAGGCTCCCTGCTGTCAGCACAGAACCCAACATGGGGCTCAAACTCACAGACCACGAGATTATGACCTGAGCTGAAATCAAGAGTCAGATGAGTACTCGACTGAACCACCCAGGCACCCCTCCAGGGTGGATTTTATATCTACAGCACATCTCCATTCAGATGCTGAATTTTCATCAGAAATACTTAATTTAGATTCCTAAAATCCACAGTTGAAAATGTAAATTCACACACCCAGGTTGTCCCAAACACACTTCAAAGTTTTCCAGTGATCGCATTGAGTATTTTTTTAAATAGCTTTGTTGAGACGTAAGTGGTCTACAATAAACTGCACATTTTTTTCCTTTTTAATTTTATTTTTTATTTTTTAAAATTCACATCAAACATACGGAACCCTTCACGAATTTGTGTGTCATCCTTGCGCAGGGGTGGTGCTAATCTGTCGGTTCGTAGGATTGAGCCCGGCATCCAGCTCTGCACTGACAACCTGCTAGGGATTCTCTCCTCCTCTCTCTGTCCCTCCCCCGCTTGCATGCATGCACGCACATGCTCTCTAAACAAACAAACAAACAAACAAGCGAACGAACAAACTTAAAAAAAAAATAAAGTAAGATGAAAAATTCCATCCCTCAATCACACGAGCCACATTTCACATGCTCAGAAGACGCATGAGTCCGCTTGATTACCGTTATTACTTGGTTACCGGTCACTTGGTTACCAGCAGTCTTCCCGGCCAGGATAAATGCCCCCGAAAGCCCAGGCCTTGTTGGTCATGTTCACTGTGTATCCTCAGGGCTGGCTCATGGGGTGTTCGGATGAGACTAGGGGTGACGGAACATCCCGGCTAAGACTTGAAAGGTTTGTCCAGTGAGTGAGCAAATGGAGACAACGGGCCGATTAGACAGAGAGGGTGTAGGTACGTCAGGAAATGTTGATTCAGGACTGAGGCACAGAGGGGCGTTGGCGAGAGTGTGGGCGTGGGCACTGAGCAAAGAAGATGGGGTCCCAGCAGATGTTTCCAGGGTCAAGGTGAGTACATGAGTCTGTTCTTGCCCCAGCAGAGGGGCCTCGAAGGGAACTCCTGGGGACAGAATGGTGGGTAGTGGGAGCATGACATGGAGCTTAGAGCCAGACTGCCAGCTCTTGGGTGACAGCACATTTTTGAGCCTCGCCCTGCCTCAATTTTCCTCATCTGTAAAGTGGGGATAATAGCGTTTCCCGTATAGAGTTCCTGAGGGCCTGATGACTTAGTGCGTGGAAGTTGTTTACATGCAATACGTGTTCATCATTATTAAGGAAGGTTAATAATAGGTCGGAACCTAACTGGCAGGTTCAGGTCATTAAGACCTACACGTTGGCTGCCAGTGAAAGTACAGATTTTTGAGGTTCCCTTTCTGTGGCATCTTCCTGTTTGTGAACTTGATGTCTAAAGGTTACCTTGCAGGACTCTCTTCTGTTCTCTCATTCATTCGCTCACCTGTGCATGTGCTCACGTCGCTCTGTGCCTGCCGTGAATTAACCTCATCCACCCTCCCATCTCCCCAGGGCACATTCGCCTCCCAGGTGACACTGGAAGGGGACAAGGTGAAAGTGGAGCGGGAGATTGACGGGGGTCTGGAGACCCTGCGCCTGAAGCTGCCTGCCGTGGTGACCGCCGACCTGCGGCTCAACGAACCTCGCTATGCCACGTTGCCCAACATCATGGTGAGCACTTAGCAGATGGGTCACCGAGGGCCCAAGGATGCATGAGTGCATTGCACGCCCAGGGACTTCTTGTACGAAGGAAGGGATCATCACCCTGCGGAAAGGAAGAGTTTACTGTTCATCTTGGCTTGTAGGATGGGTTCATTGGGTCATTTTAGCCAATAGGGAGAGTTTAGTGTGCCATCTCAGCCAATAGGAAGGGCATCATCTCAGCCAATAGGAAGGGTTCAGTGGGTCGTCTCAGAAGGGTGGGTTCCGTGGGTCAGATGGGCCGGACTCATTAAGCTAGAAGGTTGAGTTTGGGAGTCCATTTCAGCCCGTGAAGGGCTTCTCAAGACAGCTAACTAAACAGGGACCCTCAGCAGAAGGGCTTCCCAGTAGGTCACGTCTGTCTGGCTAGCGGGGTCCAGAAAAGTTCGGGCAATGGGATTGGTTCTGCAGACATGGCACTCGTGGGTGGGAGGCTGTGGGAGGCTGGGCAGGGCTTCAGCAGCCCTGTGAACTGTCACTGCCCATGTGCAGAAAGCCAAGAAAAAGAAGATTGAGGTCATCAAGCCCGGAGACCTGGGTGTGGACCTTACCTCCAAGCTCTCCGTGGTTAGTGTGGAGGACCCGCCCCAGCGCACGGCCGGCGTCAAGGTGGAGACCACGGAGGACCTGGTGGCCAAGCTGAGGGAGATTGGGCGGATTTGAGCCCCTTCCCTGACACTCAGCAATAAAACTATGACCCTCCCGACGACCGTCTCTGTTAACTCATTCCGTGGAGACCTGTTCTTTGATTCATTCAACAAACATTTACTTAAGTCTCCCGTGTGCCAGGCCCTGTGCTGGGTGACGCCGGGGACCCAGGTGAGTCACATCCAGTCCCTGAGAAGCTTCCATGTTGGTGGGGGGGGGGGGCTGGGATGGACGTGGGCAGAGCCAGCTGTAAGCAGAGGTGACACCACACACTGAGGAGCCCACCTGGGGCGTCTGACCTGGAATGTGGGGTCGGAGACTTCCCAGGTAGATGGCATCCTAGTTGAATTCCTGAAAGACGAAGATCAGTGAGGGGGTGTCACGCTGCAGAGCTTTTGCTGGGAACTCGCAGGTGCCAGGCCCCCGTGGAGACTTGGGGAACAGGAGACAGCAAGCCTGCAAGTTCTGGTTCTGGTTGGGGACACAGACAACATGTAAGGTGGGGATGAGGAGCCGGGGCCTGGAGTCACACTCTGATTTTATGATTTTATTTTTTTTAAGTGTATTTATTTATTTTTGAGAGAGAGCGCATGTGCACGTGCCCGGAGGAGGGGCAGAGAGGGAGGGAGAGAATCCCAAGCGGGCTCTGCGCTGTCAGCACGGAGCCCGACGCGGGGCTCAATCCCACGAACCGTGAGATCGTGACCTGAGCCGAAATCAAGAGTCAGATGCTCAACCGACTGAGCCCCCCCAGGCGCCCCCAGACTCAGTGATTTTAGATCCTCCCTCAACTTTCCCAGCTGTGGGATCCTGAGTGAGTTACCTTGCATCTCTGAGTTCCGGTTTCCTCATCCGGCTGATCAAAATAGTAAGAGCTTAGTGTAGTGGTTAAGGGCTTGGGGTTTGGATCCTGAGGCCCTGGCAAGTTCCTACTCTCCGAACGCCAATTTCCTCCTCCCTCAGGTGGCGTTAGTAATAATACCCGTGTTCTGGTTGGTTGATGTGACATAACGAGACACCCCAAAACTTGCTGACTTAAACCACCAATCATTAGTTTGCCCATACATCTGAAAGCTGGGCAGGGCTTGGCAGGAGAGCTCGCCTCTCCTCCACGCGGCGTCAGCTGGGGTCTCAAATGGGGCCCGGGGATACATGTCCGAGATGGCTCAGTCACCTGGCCTGCATGCTGGCTGGCTGGGGTTGTTGGCTTGAGCTGGCCGTCGACCAGGGGCCATGATTCCTTTCCGTGGGCTGCTCGAGCTTCTTCACGGCATGGTGGCTGGCTTCCAGGAGGGAGTGTTCTACGACCCGTGAGGTGGGTTATGCCCGTCTCCGGGCCTCCATGCAGACACTGGCACGGGATCACTTCTGCTGTAGTCTCTTGGTCTGGTAGTAAGAGTCTACCTGGATCCACGGGGAGGGGACATAGACTCCGTAAGGGAGGAATTTGCTGGCATCTTTAAGTTACAAAACTTCCCCCATGAGGTTTTGAGGGAATTAATGTAGCACCTCCAGAACCACACCTAACGCACAGAAAATGCTCACTATGTATTATTACCCTCGTCATTACCATCAGCATGGTGAGAACTCCCTGGGTGAGCTCAGGGGACTGGATGCTGAGCAGAGATCCTGAGCCCAGCATGGGGTTGTAGCTTTCTTTCTTTCTGTTTTCGTTGTGTGTGTGTTTTTTTTAATGTTATTTATTTATTTATTTATTTATTTATTTATGTTATTTTTTTTATTTTTTTTATTTTTGAGAGATGGAGCATGAGTGGGGGAGAGACAGAGAGGGAGATACAGAATCTGAAGCAGGCTCCAGGCTCTGAGCTGTCAGCACAGAGCCTGATGCAGGGCTCGAACCCACGAATTGTGAAATCATGACCTGAACCGAAGTTGGATACTTAACCGACTGAGCCACCCAGATGCCCCATGGGGTGGTAGCTTTCTGAAGGAGTGAGCAGTCTGGCCATCCTGAGCCAAAGCCCAACTCCTCTCTCTGTCTGTGCAACCTCCTCCAGGTCCCTTGACCTCTCTGAGCCATAGTCTCCTAGCCTGTAACACGAGGATAATGACACCCAGCTCACAGGGTGTTTGGAAGTGTTTGGCCAGATAATGCCTGGGAAGCATTTCGCATGGTTCCTGGCACGGGAGAAGTGGTAATTATTATTATGATTCTTAATCAGGTGAGGCTGCAGGACAAGTTGTTGGCGGGGGGGCGGGGGCAGGGAGTGAGCAGAACATTCCAGGTAGAGAAGAGTGCCCACAAATCTGGGAGGGGAGAGATGGGGCATGAGAATGGCAAGGTATTCAAAGAGTGAGAGGGTGGAGGGTGTGGCTGGAGTGGGTGGGTCTGGGACACTCAGGGTCTGGAAGGGTCCTTGGATGTCTCCTGAGGGCACAGGGGAGCTGTGGGAGGGGCAGGGGCAGAAAGAGGGGCCATGTGAGGATCCAGGGACTGGCACTGGTGGAGATTTGGAGGCTGGAGGGAGGAGGCAGAGAG
Source organism: Acinonyx jubatus (assembly GCF_027475565.1). NCBI lineage: Eukaryota > Metazoa > Chordata > Mammalia > Carnivora > Felidae > Acinonyx > Acinonyx jubatus. The sequence continues at coordinate 54,123,538 of NC_069396.1, read as the reverse complement.
AGCAGATAGGGCCTGTGCTATGGTCTGGCCAGTGGGAACCCAGAGGAAAGGCTGTGACAGAGATTCAGGGGGCAGAGCAGGAGGGGATGGGGAGAGAGGAGGGAAGACGCCCCACAGCCTCTGGGTAGATGGTGCAACGGCACTTGAGATGGAGAGCCCGGGAAGGGGGTTGTGTTGGAGGGAAGACGCTGAGTTTAGGGGGATGCAGGGCACTTGAGGCCCTGGGGGGCTCGGAGATGCAGCTGTGGGTCTCTGGAGAGGGACTGGGTGGGAGGGAGCCAATTGAGACTTGGTTCTGAGGGCAGCAGGGAGCCATGGGAGGAGTTGGAGCAGAGCAGGAGCAGGGTCAAATGCAGGTGCTGCAGGCAGGACAGAGTGGACTCGAAGCCGAAGCTGAGGAGGAGGAAGCCCGAACTGAGGCCAAGGCCATCAGAGGTGGGACTCTCTGAAGGGTCACCTCACCCGCCTCCAAGAAGTCTTCCTGGCTGCCTTCCCCACGGGTTTGCTACCACCACGTTTCCACTGGGACTCCTTTCTCGCCATCTTCACCTCGCATGTGGGGAGTGCAGAGTCAGATGGGACCAGCTGACGAGGACCAGTGGGGTGGGGGTGGCTGGCTCTGCCACTAGATTGGGGATGGGGGCACCTCCCTCTGGGTCTGGCTTCCTTCCCCGCCCAGGAAGCTACCAGTCCTGTCGGACTTGTCGACCTGGGAGGCACAGGTGCAGGTCCTGGAGTCTCGCTGCAGTGTCCTCACAGGTGCGGCCAGCACCATGGACACCTCACGGGCTCTGCTGCTCTTCCTGCTCCTGGGTAAGTCCCCTGCGCAGCCCCTTCCCCACCAGTCCGCCCTCTTGGCAGCTCCCCAACGCCCTCCCCTCCTCTTCTTGCAGCCTCCGGAGCAGGGGTCGTCACCCACAGAGCCTCTTCTGGAGTTCAGCAAACCAATTTCTCCTTGGACTCAGAAAGCTCTTTCCAGGGCCCAGGTTCGAAAGTCTCCTCCATCAACCCCCCCGACTGGAAACTTCCAGAGCAGTCTCCAGGTTCAAAAACCACTGCTGCTATCCCTCATTCCAAACGGTTTCCTGAGGCCTCAAATTTTAACGACGTGCCTAGGTCAAACGTTTCTGCTGAGGGCCAAAAGTTGAGCCCGGATCCTCCTACCTTCCCTGAGGTCCCTGGTTCCGAAGTATTTTCTGATATCTTGGGTTCTCAAGTTCCTGCCGAAAACTCAGAGCCGTCCTCGGTTAAGACCCCAGCTTCAAACATTTCTGCTCAGGCCCTGGAGACTGAAGTTGAGACCCCAGGTTCACAATTCTCCCCTAAGGATCAGGATCTTAAAATATCTGCCCAGAAGCCCGAATCCAAAGTAACTGCAGTAGCCCACCCAGTGGAAAGCTTCCCCCAGCAGGTGGGGAGGCCTCTGTCGGTGCTAGTGGGGACCACCATCCAGCTCCCTCTGGTGCCAGTTCCCAGCCTTGGCCCTCCTGCGCCTCTGGTGGTCTGGCGCCGAGGCTCCAAGGTGCTGGCAGCTGGAGGCCTGGGGCCGGGGGCCCCCCTGATCAGCTTGGATCCTGCTCACCGGGACCGCTTACGATTTGACCAGGCCCAGGGGGGCCTGGAACTTGCCTCTGCCCAGCTAGAGGATGCTGGGGTCTACACTGCTGAGGTCATTCGGGCTGGGGTCTCCCGGCAGATTCGAGAGTTCATGGTGGGTGTATATGGTAAGTGGGCACTGAGGTCCAGAGTGCAGGCCACAGGGTCTGCTCTGCCAGACCCTTGGGCAGATCACTGCTGTCTGACCTGTTTTCTCCCCTGAGGAAGGGGTTCCTGGACAGGGGAGAGAGGACTTCTAGGCTAGAGGGAGGAAGGATAATAGGGGCTGGGGGCCAAGACAGGGGTTCTTGAGAGAAGTTGGGCCTGGGGATCAAGACTCATGGGGGCTTGGAATCACGGGTCTCTGGGAGAAGAGGGGGTGGGGGAAGGGAGGGGGGGGCCGGGCGCTGGGGGACTTAGTGGGTCCCTGAGAAGGAGAAATCCTGGGCTTGGGGCCCTGAAGTCCTGGGTGTGAGGAGTGAAGGCCGGGGCCTGCAGTCCTGGATCTGGGGGATGAGGGGGCCAGGGACCGGGTCCTGAGCCCATTCCCCTTCTCCCAGAGCCCCTGCCCCAGCTGTCTGTGCAGCCCGAGGCCCCGGAGATAGAGGAGGGGGCGGCCGAACTCCAGCTGCGCTGCAGAGGGTGGGGGCCGGGTCGCGGGGAGCTGAGCTGGAGCCGGGACGGACGCACCCTGGAGGCAGCGGACCCTGAGGGAGCGGAGCCACCGCGGATCCGCACAGAGGGCGACCAGCTGCTCATCGGGCACCCTGTGCGCAGCGACCACGCCCGGTACACTTGTCGCGTCCGCAGCCCCTTCGGCCACGCGGAGGCTGCGGCCGACGTCAGTGTCTTCTGTGAGTCGGGGTATGCCTCCGGTCGGGGGCTAGGATCTGGGCGCTCGGGGTCCCGACTCCCTGGAGAGGAGGGGGTTGTTGGAGGTCCAGTCCTCGCGGGTCGTGGCGGAGTCCCGGGTGACCCCAACTCTCCCGGTTGCGACCCCTTCCCCTACCCAGACGGCCCGGATCCTCCGGTCATCAAGGTCTCCTCGGACCGCGACGCCACCCCCGCCCTCTATGTCACCAAGGGCAGTAACGTGACCCTGCGCTGCTCCGCCGCCTCGCGGCCGCCCGCCGACATCGCGTGGAGCCTGGCCGACCCGACAGAGGCCGCCGTGCCCGCCGGCCCGCGTCTCCTGCTGCCCGCGGTCGGACCGGGCCACGCCGGCGCCTACGCCTGCCTCGCCGCGAACCCGCGCACGGGCCGCCGCCGCCGCTCTCTGCTCAACCTCACCGTGGCAGGTGAGCGGGCCCGGGCGGGCCCGAGCGGGCTTCGCCGAGGGGGCGGGGCCGCAGCAGAGGGGCGGGGCCAGCAAGGGAGGGAGGAGACTCCCCGTAAAAGGGGCGGGGATGCCCGGGATAAGCGGCGGGGCCAAAGAGGGCCTGCGGGACTTGCTCGACTGGGTGAGGAAGGTCACGAGAGGGGAGGGGGCCAGATTCCCGGGCCAGGAGCAATCTCAACAAATTAAGAGGAAGATCAAATGGTGAAGAGCGGAGGCCGGAAAGGGACGGCGTTTCAGTTGCTTGGGCCTGTTAAGTGGGATCAGCAAATAAGTTACCTGAGGGCCCCTGGGTGGTTAAGTCAATGAGCTACCGACTCTTCATTTCAACTGACGTCATGATCTCACAGTCAGGGAGATCGAGCCCCACCTTGGGCTCGTGCTGACAGCGCAGAACCTGCTTGGGAACCTTTCCCTCTCTCTTTCCCCTACCTCCGCTCATGCTCTCTCTCTCAAAATAAATAAATATTTTTTAAAAATTACCTGGGGAAAGGGGAGGAGTCATAAGAGAAGGGGGCTGGGCCATTCTAGAAAGGGCCGAGTTATCTTAGAAGAGGTCGGGGGGAGGGGTGTCGCATCCGTAGGGGCATAGATGTCTGGTTGATGGCTCCCAGTAACTTGGTGGAAGGGGTAGGACTAGAAAGGAAGGGGGGGGGGTTCTGTTTGCAAGGAAAGAAATCCGTGCAAAGATGTTTTTCTAGGAGAGAGGGGCAGTCAGTGGGGCTGCCGCTGCCCACTCAGCCCGGAAGTTTCTGGGAAAAGGGACGCCTAGGGGGCGGGTCCAGGTGAAGAGGGGTGGGCGTGAACGCGCGGAGATGAGGGGCTCGAGGGGCGAGGGGAGAGAGGCCGAGCCACTGTTCTCTCCCTCTGCTCCACAGATCTGCCTCCGGGGTCCCCACAGTGCTCAGTCGAAGGCGGTCCAGGGGACCGCAGCCTCCGCTTCCGCTGCTCGTGGCCCGGCGGGGTCCCCGCGGCCTCCCTGCAGTTCCAGGGTCTCCCTGAAGGCGTCCGCGCAGGGCCGGCGCCCTCTGCGCTCCAGGCGGCTGTCCCTGCTCACCCCCGGCTCAGCGGCGTCCCTGTCACCTGCCTCGCTCGCCACCTGGTGACCACGCGCACCTGCACGGTTACCCCGGGTGAGAGCTGGTGGGGTTTCTTTCCTGTTTCCTGGGGAAGGGGTATACATTTTAGCTCCTTTAGGAAATGAGAAAGGTGGACTTCTAACTCCAGGAAAAGAGATTTCCTTTGTCTTCAAACCTACAGAAGCACCAATACCTCAAGCAGGGGAAGGGGCCACAGTTTCTTTCCTGGACCCAGGAAGAGGGCTGACCTCTTCCTACGTGTCCAGAGCAATAAATGGTTGAGAATAATATGAGTTCCTCAGTCCAGCACCTGGGCCATAGTATGTATCTAATAAGTCCTTGCTAAGGAGATCAGGTGATGATGGACTGAGACATGGGCAGTGCTTCCTCATTTGGCTGACGTGTTGGGGTTTCACAGCTCTTTGCTTCACCAAAGCGGGCAGGACTTGGTCTTTGACTCCAGGGTCAGGTCTGGACTCGGCCCGGTTTCTTCTACCTGCAGAGGCCCCTCGGGAGGTGCTGCTGCGTCCTGCAGTGGAGGAAACACGGTCGGGGGAGGCAGAGGTGGCGCTGGAGGTCACTGGCTGTCCTCCACCATCCAGAGCATCTTGGGCCCGGGAAGGGCGGCCCGTGGCCCCAGGAGGAGGGGGTCGCCTGCGGCTCAGCCCAGATGGGCGCAGGCTCCTCATTAGCAACTTCAGCCTGGATTGGGACCTGGGAAATTACTCCGTGTTGTGCAGCGGGGCGCTGGGTGCCGGGGGCAACCAGATCACCCTCATTGGTGAGTCCATTCCTTTCCCAGAACCCAGAAGTCCTCTCTTCCCTCAAACCCGGTCCCCAGCCCCTTCTCCATCAGATCCAAGAGTCCAAGCCCTCAGTCCCCTTCCTCTTGTAGGCCTAGAAGTCTGGATCTCCAGACCCTCTACCCCAGGACCTATGGGTCCAGGTCCACGGCCCCCTTCCCTCTCCCATCTAGGACCCACAAATCCAGCCCCCACCTTAATTCCCCCAGGACCTTCCATCTCCTCGTGGAGGCTGCAGAGAACCCGGGATGCAGCAGTGCTGACTTGGGATGTGGAACGCGGGACCCTGATCAGTGGTTTTGAGGTCCAGGCACGAACAGAAGGCCCCAACCTGGGTAGAGCCACCACCTACAGGGACTGGATCACCCTGCTCACCCTGGAGCCTCAGGAGCGGTCAGCTGTGGTGCCCCTTCCTCATCGGAACCCTGAGACCTGGGCCTTCCGTATCCTGCCCACCCTGGGGGGCCAGCCAGGGACCCCATCACAAAGCCAAGTCTACCAGGCCCGTGAGTTGGGGCTGCTGGAGGCTTCTCCTGGGCTGCTACCCTCAGTCTGTTTCGTTTATCCCCCTTCTCTGCTTGTATCCATTTTCTGGGGCTCCTTTAACAAAGTACCATGAACCGGGTGGCTTGGACCAATAGAAAGATACTCTCTCACAACTCGGCACTCCTCCTTCTAATGGAAATGAGGGCCGTGCTCCCTCTGGGACTCTGGGTAGATGCTTTTCTGGCCTCTTCCAGCTTCTGATAATGGCCATTAGTCCTTGGATTGAATCCTTGGAGTTCCTTGGCTTGTAGCTGCAGCGCCCTGGTCTCTGCCTCCAGTTTTCCACAGCCTCCGCCTCCCTGTGCACACCTCTGTCTTCTTCTTGTAAGGACACTAGTCCGGTTGGGTCCGGGCCCATCCTCATGATCTCATCTTGACTTGATTGGTTGAATTGTGTCTCCCCCAGAAAGCTATATTGACATCTTAACCCTCAGTACCTGTGAATGTGACCTTATTTGGAAATAAGAGTCTTTGCCGAAGATTGACTCTATATCTATGATAGCACATTATTTCTGTCATAGCACATTTAGTTTTTGTCATAGCATAACCCATAATTAGGATATTAATTTGTGCCTTCATTTCTGATTTCCCTGAAAATGAATCCCCATGAGAGTAGGTATCTGGGTTTGCTCACCAATGGATCGTTACCAGTAGAGTGCCAGGCACACCACAGTTACTCAGTAAATGCACAATGAATCAAGGTTCTTGGGTCCTATAAAAGAGTTGGAGCAGGGAGCTTAGGAAACTTGGCTCCAGCTCTAGTTCTTCCTGCTTCTAATGACCCTCTCTGGTCTTCCAGGCCCCACCCTGAGCCCAGGGGCCATTGCTGGCATCGTCCTGGGTTCCCTACTGGGCCTGGCGCTCCTGGCAGCACTTCTCTACCTGTGCATCTGCTGCCTGTGCAGCTTTAGGGGTAAGTGAGGGGCCACCTGGGAGGGTCCCTAGGAAGAGACCCGCTGGAGACCTGGCTGAACCAATCAGCGCAGTCACAGGTCATTCATCCCGCCTCAACCTCCATATCAGCCAATCAGAGTAAGGCTCCGCCTCTCAGCCTTGCTTCCCTGCTCATTGGCTGGGTTAGTATGTTGGTACAGCCAATTGCGTGTTTCTGTTTCTCCTCCTCTTTCCAGGAGACTCTCTGAAGAAAAAGAAGCATCCCCCCTCTTTGCCACCTGTGGTTCCCCCACTGGAAAAGAAGATGCAGAGTGTAACCCCAGTGCAGACGCCACTGCCTCTGCCCCTCAAAGTCCCGCTGGAGGACCCTAGCCCAAACAAGGCTCACCAGGTGAGTGGTGCCCCAGTGTCCTTCTGGAATAGGGGTGGAACTTTTTATGGTTTTTGTTTGTTTGCTTTTGTATTTAAAAAAAAATTTTTTTTAATGTTGATTCACTTTTTGAGAGAAAGAGAGAGAGACAGAAACCGAAGCAAACTCCAGGCTCTGTGCTGTCAGCCCAGAGCCTGTCGCGGGGCTCAAACCCATGAACTGTGAGATCATGACCTGAGCCAAAGTCGGATGCTTAACCGACTGAGCCACCGGTCTCCCCATTTATGTTTTAATCAGGGAGAGGAGACGGTCTGAGTTCTCTTCCTCCAGGTTTACTTGTTGGTTTACAAAATTAGTAAATTCCCCCCCACACTTTTTTTTTAATATATAGAAATCGGACAGGAATTCTCACCCAATTTTTGTCATGTTAAGAGTGAAATTCCAGCTTACCCCCAAAGGAGAGAATACTCCTTTACTCTTCCATAAAAATTGGCAAAACTCCCATTTTCTTTCTGTAGTGGGAGGGAACGTCTTCTTCCCTGAAAAAGCTGGGTTGTTGCATGTCTTGTCTCTCCCAAGGGTGGGTGAACATTTTTTTATTCTCCTTTTGCAACTGGAGGGAACCCGGCTAATTTCTGAATAGCGTGAGCTAGCGCTAGAAAAGCGTGAGTCATGTCACATTCAGCATGTCACATTCAGGATAACCTCTGAGGTTGTCTCCTTCCCTTCCTTTCTCTTCCAGGCCACTGGCCCCAGTCCAGTCATCTCTCTGGGTGGGGGCCCAAGGACTGTTCGGGCAGCCACACAGGTGTGACCTGCTTTGCACAGGATTTTTTGGGTAGGACTTCCTGGTAGGCAGGGCCATCCTGTCCTCCTGTGACTAAAGACTGGACCCTGAAAGTGGGACTTCCTGTCTCCTTCTCAGTGCAGAAGACTCCACTTGTATTTGCACAACCAAGCCGCTGTGGCTCCTGGGCTGGGAGAGACCCCCGCTGATCTACCACTGTGGTTTGCACACCCTCTAGGCAAGCGAGGGGCCTTCCTACATCCACTTGCTTCTCCAGGCCACCCCCATGCAGCTCCCAGGGTCTTTGTCTTTTTTTGTTTTTTAATGTTTACTTTTGAGAGAGAGCGTGTGCAAGTGGGGGTGGGGTAGAGAGAGAAGGAGGCAGGGTCCCAAGCGGGCTCCACACCGACAGCAGAGACCCCAATGCAGGGCTCAAACTCATGAACCGTGAGATCGTGACCTGAGCTGAAGTCAGACACTTAACTGACTGAGCTCGCTAAGGCGTCCCCAGGATCTTCATCTTAAAACAGCTCAGACTGGGTCCTTTTCTCTTTAAACCCTTCCGTGGCTGCCCTTTGCCCTTCAGAAATCTTCCTGAATCCTCACTGTGATTTTCAAAGCCTTATGGTTTGGCCTCTTGGCCTCTGACCACCCCCTCCTGCACTTTCACCCCTGCTACTTGATTAACACAAGGCTTTTTCTTCACCAGATGCTGGATTTGGCCTCCAGGGCTTTGCCCCAGAGGTTGCTCTGCTTGAAATACCACTTTTTGCCCTGTGCCGTCCACTTCAGTGATTTATAGGAAATATATATTTGGTCATTCAGATGACCAAAATATGTTTTGCAGATATATCTGGTCTTGATCCACGGTTTCTGAAAATGATTCAGAGCCATAAAAGCAAAATACCCATTTCTTGCTATTAATGAAGGTGACTTTTGGATGCCCCCAAAGGCAGGGCTGGTTGCCTGGAGGGTCAAACCTGCAAATGGGGGATCTGGAACTTTCAGACCCATATCCGCCCCCCCCCCCATCTCCAGGAGGGGGAAGGACTGGAGGTTGAATCAGCCAATGGCCAGTGACTTAGTCAATCATAATTATATAATGAAGCCTCCATGAAAACCCAAGGGAACAGTGCTTTGGTCCATTTTGGGAGGGCTTCCACTCTTGGTGAACCAGAGTGCTCCCACGTACCACTAAGCTGGACTCCAAGATCCACAGGGACAGAAGTTCCTTTGTTTGGGAGCTTGCCCTGTGTATCTCTTTGTCTGGCTGTTGATTCCTGTCCTTTATCATATCCTTTAATAAACTGATCAATGTAAATAACTGTTTCCCTGAGTTCTGTGAGCCACTCTAGCAAATTAACCAAATCTAAGGAAGAGGTCTTTGGAACTTCCGATGTGTAGCCAGTCGGTCAGGAGCACAGGTAGCAGTTTGGGGCTTGCAGCTGGTGTCTGAAGTGGGGTATGGAGGTGGTAATCTCGTAGAACTGCACCCTTCACCTGGAGAATCTGATGCTACCTCTGGGTAGAGTGTCAGAATTGAGTTGGTGTCCGAGAATTGCTTGGTGTTGGGCTGCTAGAAAGAAGCCCATCAACCCAATCAAAGGAGGGATGTGGAGATTCAGAGCACAGTGAAGCGAGGCTTTAATCAACGTTCTTGCAAGAGGGACTATCTGACGGACAGGCACACTCTGGGCAGTTACAGCAGACGATTTATCTCCTAGCATGCAAGTCCCTCCCCTAGTTCCTCATTGGCTGAGTACTACAGAGGTTACAGCCTGACCCGGAAGTTGCCTTTGCCCATATAAGGCAAACAGTAGACTGATTGGAATAAATGTACATTCCCTGAGGTGATGCAGAGACTTTCAGTCCCTTCTCCCTTTGTTCTTTGGCGCATGCCCATTGCATGCCCATTGCAAAGCCCGCAAAGCGGAGAGGGGAAGAACCAGGAAGTGAAGTGTCTACGAGTTTGGGAGTCCATTGTGGTGGTGGGGGAGGTGCGTACATATTTCCAATAGGTTGTAAATCTATTGTTAATTAGACAGCACAGCTTTTATTTGATATTTCTGAAAATGAATCATCTCCTTTACTTCTCACAGGGGGAACCCTCCAATGTTGGGATCAGGTCCAGAAACCCTAAAAATGTAACTATTACAAGCTTAGGAGACCCTTTCCTAACCCATGACCCTAACCTGCCTTGACCCTGACCCTTCTGCTCCTCGAACATAAATACAGAAGTACTTGTTTAGCCTCTGACTCCGTCTCTAAACTGAGAACTTCAGGAAGGCAGAGACTGTGTGTGTCATTTTATCCCCAGCACTTAACACAGAGCCTGGCACATAGCAGGCAATCAATAAATACTGCACATGTTTCGGTGCCAGCGAAAGGCTGGGCTTGCAGCTGCTGTCCCCAATGATGTCTTTCTTTTTTAGCTGGGTTTCTCATTGGAAATTTAGGGAGTGCATCAATGAAGATTCCCTTGGCCGCAAGAAACAAAATAAATGCTGGCAAAATGGATGGTGGTTTCAGGCTGGCTCAGCAACTTAGTGACCCCATCAAGGACCTGAGCTCTCTACATCCTGCTCGGCCACCCCCAGTGGGTTGGCATATTGTCTTATGTAGCAAGATGGCTGCCACAGTGCCAGGCATCACCTCTTCACACAACTGTATCTGAAGGCAAAAGGAAGGGAGCAAGGTTCCCTTCCCACACCCCTTCCCTCGACCAACCTCACTAGTGAGGAAAAAACTTTCCTGGAAGCCTACTGGCAAAGTCCCCTTATTGACCCCAAACTAGCCACGTCACTGCAAGTGAGGCTGGGAAACCAAGTATCTCAGCCTGTGTCGTGGGAGGCGGGTCTGAGAGCAAAGAAGGAGGAAACAACCAAAGCAAGGGCAACCAGCATCTGTCTCAGGGAAGGAAAGGATGTGAGGTATTCTGGTTAAAGATTGGGGTGAAAGAGGCCTTTGGGAAATAGAGCTCTTAGATCTTTTTGGAAAGGTGAAGCCTGGGGTCCTGGGTACCTGGATCCTTGATATAATTTCTGTATCAGAGCTTTCATTTCCTTTTTTTTTTTTTTTAATTTTTTTTCAACGTTTTTTATTTATTTTTGGGACAGAGAGAGACAGAGCATGAACGGGGAAGGGGCAGAGAGAGAGGGAGACACAGAATGGGAAGCAGGCTCCAGGCTCTGAGCCATCAGCCCAGAGCCCGACGCGGGGCTCGAACTCACGGACCGCAAGATCGTGACCTGGCTGAAGTCAGACGCTTAACCGACTGCGCCACCCAGGCGCCCCTCATTTCCTTTTTAATCACTAGAGTGAGGAACCTAACACACGTTGGCTTCTACATACAGGGGGCTGTGTTGCTTATGTAAGTGAAAGCGGGCATCAGGTAAATTTTGATCCAGCTACTCAAATGATGGCATCGTGGACTCAGTTTCTTTAGCTCGCTCCCCCCTCCCCCCGCCACTCTGTATTTCAGTGTTTGTATCATTCTCAGGCTCTACATGCTATCTTCCCCACCATTGCTATCCCCACAGACCCAAGATCTTCCATGTAATGGAGAAAAGCAACTCATCTAGATACACCTCACACCATTGAGCTACATTATCCAGTGGAATAGCATCTTGTGAATCCATACAGCTCTGGAACTCATTAGCCGAGGGGCTGAAGCCAATCAAAATCTACCAAAGACAGAGAAGGCAGAAATGATGCTGGAGAGGCACCACCAATGACCATGACCCTTTGCCCTCCACTCACTCAAATCCTTAATGACACGGATACTTGCAGGCAGAGACTTTGGAAAAAGGCGTTTATTGGTGTGGTGGTCTCAACACTCCCCATGAATCGGAACACACGGCCCCCAGGGCCCCCCGCCCCCTCCCTTGCATCCCTCCCCCTCCCCTCCCCATCCCCTGGACCCTGGGAATGGAAGACAATGTGGGATGGGGCCCACGCCCCCGTCTGAGGTACAGTCACTGCCCCTTGCCCCCCTGCCCCTGCTCTGAGCTCCCCCCCCCCACCAAGCTCTGGGTAGTGTGGTTTGGGGCGAGTGTTTATAGCGGGTCCCCCAGGAGTCGGAGCTGGAGACTTGACATCTTGGACTGGACTGGGGATGCCTGTGTGACGCCTCTCTCTCCCCCACTTTGTGTGATGTGTGCCAAGATCGTGTCTTCCCACCTCAGAGCTGGGGTTACAGCCTCTCAGCACGCCCTCCTGACAAGTTGCCCACCCTCGGGGGGAACACAGCCGGTCACCAGCTGCAGTGCAGCCGGAGCCGGGGGGCCTATTGCTGGCCACGGTCGCTGGTATGTGTGTGTGTGTCTATGTGAGTGTGTGTGAGGGCGGTCAGGTCAGCCTTTGGGAGAGAGGCCAGGGAGTGGGGGAGTGGGGGACCAGCAAGCCCACACCCGTGGGAAGCTGCGGGGGCATGGAGGGCAGCTGGTTGGTGCTGCGGGTGGCCAAGGGGAGTCGGGGGTCGGGGAGGGCAAAGCACTGAGACAGACAGGTGGCCACAGGCACCGGTCCGACAGTTGGATGGAAGCACCGATTGGCCCAGAGGGGGCCAGAAAGTCGGGGTGGGGGGCAGGGAAAGTGGGAAGGTCTCAGGCTGCTGAGCCAGCGATGGGACCTCTGGCTACAGGCAGCTGGTGGTTGACAGCAATGAGGCCCCGGGCCAAGATGGAGATCGCTCACCTGCTCACAGAGGCTGAATGATAGATAGCTTGACAGGCGAGCGTGACACCCCTCCCCACCCCCAACCTGCCCAGGAGACGCTCTTTTAACAGGGAGGGGAAGGGGTGGGGTGCGTGCATACACTGGGGAAGCAGGGGGCCTGGAAAACCTCCCCTCACAGCTCCAGCCGCGAAGCCCACATACCTACCTCCAGCCAGAGGAGAGAGGCAGCAGCACTGGGGGGCAGTGGGCATGGGGGTGTTAGGGGAGGGAAGATTGCTGAGCCCCTCCCCCCACACATACACACACGTGCAGGCTCATGCTCACACACACCCACTACATACACACGATCCAGTTGACAGCCTGAGCTAAGAGAGGGGTGTGGGGTGGCCGGGGGTGGGTCGCAATCGGAAACGTGAACGGTGGCGAAAATGGCTGTAGAAAGATGCATAATTTTGCGTTATCCCTCACAGTGATGGGTTCTCTAAAGAGCTTTCCTCCTCCTCCTCCTCCTCCTGCTTCTCCTCCTCTCTTCTTCCTCCTCGGTGGCAGAGAGCTCTTCCGCCCCCTCGAGACCCACGGCGCTGGCTCTCCCTTTTTCTCTCGCTCTCCGCCTCAGGCCCCTCGCAGGGGGGAGGCGAGCTGCGCTGGGTTCTTCCTACATCCTCCACCACAGCCAGCCCAGGGCGGAGAGGAGGGTCAGGGGCCCCGGGGGCCTCGGGGCTGAGTTCTCCAGGGATCCTGGGCCTGGGGAAAGACAGAGGGTCGCGGGGGTGGCCTGGGAAGGGGAGACCCCATGTGTGTTTCCCGGTGCCTTGTGTCTGCCCTGTCTCTGGGGGCAGAGACGCTAAGACACTTAGCGACACTTGTTTCTGTCTGCCACTCAGTCCCTCTCTCTTTTTCCGTTTTTCCCAGATGTTCTTTTTCACCGCCTCAGCCCGGGGCTCTCTCCACGTCGGTCTCTCCGTCGTACAGTTTCGGTCTATCCAGTATGGCCACCAAGGGTCTTGCAGTCGGCACGTCCAAAATGGTCCTCTTGACTTTCCTCCCCGAGACTGGCTACCGCACCCGTCCCAGCATCTCTCCACTTCAATACTTTACTACTACGTGCCCATCCACCCAGATGCTCAAGCTGAAACCTGTGATCGCCTCGACCCCCACTTCCTTCTTCCTCCACCTTCAAAACTCTCGGCATACAGAGACTTTGTGCCACAGAGCGGGGGCCTCCTGCCTCCATTTTACACCCCCCCTACAGGCCATTCTTTAAATAGCAGTCAAAGTGATTTCTCTTTTGAAGCACCAACCACTGGGTCATTCCCTTGCTTAATAGCCTCTGGTGGCCTCACTCTGCAGTAGAATAAAATCCAAAATCCTTTCCATGGCCCATGAGACTCTGCCCCTCCCTTCCTCTTTCGTCTCAGCCTCCATGTGATCACTGTGCTCAGGTCATGCTAGCCTTTCTCACTGTGCCCTTCCATATACGTTCCCTCTGCCTGCAAAGCTCTTCCCGCAGAGCTTGGCCGGGCTGGCTGCTTCTGACCATTCAGGTCTCAGTTCAAATGTTATCCTCTCTAGGAAACTTCTGATGATGAGCTTATCTAACGCTACCATTTCCAATCCTTATTTATTTTCTCCGTCACCCTTATCGATATCCACTTTTTTTTTTTTTTGGTGCTTCTTTATGTACGTTTTTGTTTGCTTTTTATTATATTTAAGTGTCTACTTATTTACTGCCTTTCTACTACTACTAGGCCATAAGCTCTGCGAGTCCCCAGACCTTGTCTCCTTTGGGCACTGCGATGTCCCCAGCGCCGAAAGCCCTCCCCTTAGGGGGCACTCAGTGAATCGACATTCATTGAGGGAATGGGTTTCTTGCTCAGTCGCCTTGCTTGGGTCTCAGGGTCGACCTCTTTCCTAAGTTGGCAGTCGGTCTGGGGGACAGTCCCGGCCCCGCCCCTCGCCGACCCCGGCCCCGCCCCCCGCCGATCCCCGCCCCCTCGCCCCGGCCCCGCCCCTCCCTCTCGGACTCACGCAGGAGCCTCATAGAAGCGCTGGACGCTCCGAGCCGGTTGGCGGCGCGACACGTGTAGTTGCCGTAATGCCGGGCGCTCACGTTGGCGAAGAGAAGCATCGAGCGGGTGCGCTCCGTCTGCACCTTCAGGCCCTCGGCTGTGCCGCTGATCAGCCTGCCGGGGACCCGGGTCAGGGACCGGGCCTTGGAACCCTGGCCTGGGACCCCCTCAGGGCGCAGATCCCACTGCACGCAGCTCTCAGGCTCCCTGATTTCCCAGAGACCCCGTATTCTGCCCCCTACCCCAGAGGCCCCTAGCCTCAGGCTCTAGCCCCCTATGGATCTCTGGGCCATTCGTACTGACACCCCTCTCTCCAGGCACCCCTAGGGGCCCCTCAGGGACACTGGACTCTCCTGGCGTGGGCCCCCAATCTCTACGGGCTCCCAGATTCTGCTGGACCCCAGCCCCAATGGTCCTCTGAAGCTTCCCTGCCACAGCCTCAGCATCGACCCCTGAACTTCTCCCTGAACAGCCTGAGACCAGGCTCCAACGCTCATCATTGTGACACCCAAGTTTTCAGCAAGTCCCCACAGTCTCGCTAGAAGCTGGGCCCCATCCCCCAGAAGCTGGACTCCCCCAGTTCTCGAGACCTAGGGCTCGGCCACCTCCCCACCCCCACCCGGGCCGGACCCGGTGCTGTCCTCACAGTCTGTCATCCTTGTACCACTGGAAGTCCGCGGGGGGCACCGCCATAGCTTCGCAGCGCAGGAGGGCGGCCCGGCCCAGGGCTGTGCGGGCGCTGGTCACGTCCGTGATGGTCGGAGGATCTGGCGAGGGGTGAGAGTCAGCGAATTCTCCTAGCCAGGTGGGGACTCGGGGGTTCCGTCCCCATCCCCCTCCTCCCTCCTTCCCAGGAGTCCAGCACTCCCCTTCCCCCTCCCCAGAGACCCAGGGCCTGCCCCCCTTTTGTGCCCAGTGCCAAGGGGCTCACAGTTGACTGTGACCAGCACACGGCGGCTGTCTGGCGCAGAGTTAACGCCGTTGTGAGTCACGCACTCATATTCGCCGGCCTGGCCCCGCTGGATGTCCGAAATCTCCAGGATCTCGCCCTCTGAGGTGAAGCCGTCTGTGCGGGGAGGAAGGGGTGGGGGCGGGGCCGGACACAAACACTTAACACGGGACAACACGGGCACAACACGGACACACATCAGCGGGGCAGGCACCGCAGGGCCTGGAGTGCCCGGGTCAGTGGGAGCCAGGAAGGGTTTGCAGGAGGTTTGGGGGTGGGGTGTGGATCAGCAGCCTGGGATCTCTTGCTAGGGGTCTGGCAGAGAATGAGGGTGTGGGGCTTAGTAACTAGAACCCAACGGGGAGGGTCCTAGAATTGGGGGGTGCATGGGAGGATCCAGGGATCTGGGAGCTCATGATTCAGATCATGAGGCTTAGAGCACCCAGTGGGGACAGTCCCAGGACCTTGGTGCTCGGAAAGCTCCAGATAATACGGACCCAAGGCAGGGGTGAGGGTGGAAGGTGGGGGGCAGATCCAGAGCTCTGGGATCTAGTTCTTGGGTTCAGTGAATCAGGATCTAGTGATTGGGATCAGCAATCCGGGTATTTGGGGTCTTATGACACATCACTGGGCTCAGAAGACATTTTGGACTAAGGGCATCCAGGAAGCCAGGATCTCAAGCCCAGGCTTGTGGGGCTCAGATGACCCAGCAGGAAAGGATCCAGGATCTGACACCTAGTTATTGGGCTGAGTGATAAGCACCATTGGTCTCCAAAGACCCAGTCAGTGAGGATCTAGGGATCTGGGGAATGGTGGTGGAGATCCAGGTGAAAACGGTGGTGAGAGAGATCCAGCGATCTGGAATACCAGATTCAGGTACCTTGCTGCTATGTTTGGGGCTAGTCTAGAGCAGTGGTTCTCAGCTCGAGCACCAGAATCACCCCAAGGGCTTGTTAAAACGGACTGGTGGTGGTATGGGCGGGGAGCTGGGGATCAGGTGGGGTGAGGTGGGGTTCTCATTCATTAGGTCTGGGATGGGTCCAGGATGTGCGTTTCTGGCAAGCTCCCAGGTGATGCTGCTGTTGCTGGTCTGGGGACCAAACTTTGAGAACTGATGGGCTAGAGAATCCAGCGAGATGTAGTGAGGTGACCAGGAGATGGGAATAGGGATAGGGGCCACTGGCCATCGCTTGACTTAGGGTTAGTGGTAGGGATTCAGAACCCAGAATTATGTGAGCTGCTGGGGGGAGACCAGGGATACTAGCGGTGGGGACAGGGGGCAGGCTGGAATCTAGCAGGTGATTTAGAGGAAAGGGCCCAGGCCTGGGACGGCAGGTGGTGAAGGCTCTAAAGCTCTGGGGGCTGTTGGTAAAATAATGGGATCAGGTGGGGGTGAGGGAATCAAACCATGACAAAGGTTAGGGGGACCAGGGAAGGGGGAAAGGAGGAGTCCGGGAGTCTAGCTAGGGATATGGGGAATCGAGGGGCCCAGATTGTGGAGTGGGGAAAGGGGCTTTGGGTCAGGGGAGGGGTCCTCACCTCGGAGCTGCCTCCAGGTCACTGTGGGCTCCGGCCGTCCCACGGCCAGGCAAAGCAGGTTCACGTTGCCTCCCTCGTTCACCGTCACGGGTGAGGAGATGTTCACGATGCGGGCGGGGACTGCAGGCCGGGAGGGGAGAGGTCGCGAGAGGGTGAATACGGCCTCCCAGGGCCCAGGAGTCCGGACCCCCAGCCCCTCCTCCCTCAGACCCAGGAGTCCAGCCAATTATTTCCTCTGTCTTTCTGTAACAATTCCTCTGTTTCTCCTCTGCCTCTGGGTCTGGCTCCTTGTCTAACTCCTGATCTCTGCCTTTCTCGTTCTTTCTCAGTCTCTGTCTCTCTCTCTCTACCTTCCTCCTAACTTGGTTCTTCTGCCCTCTGGTTTGACTTTCTCCCTTATCTCTGTCTACGTTTATTTATTAATTATTATTCTTATATTAAACAATTAGTTGATATAACAAATACTCATATGGTGCTTCCAGCGTGGTAACCCCGTTCTAAATGTTGTACAAAAGTTAGCTCATTAAACCTTCACTACCCTACCACCCTCTGAGGTTAATGTTGCTATTTAAAAAAAAAAAAAAAGTTTACTTATTTATTTATTTAGAGAGAGAGAGAGAGAGAGAGGGAGAGAGAATCCCAAGCAGGCTGTGCAGTGTCAGCACAGAGCCCAACGTGGGGCTCGATCCCATGAACCGTGAGATCGTGACCGGAGCGGAAATCAAGAGTCGGACCCTTAACCGACTGAGCCGCCCAGGCGCCCCAGAGATTGCCAGGGTCGGCAGCTCGAATGTGTACGGCTATTTCTTCCAGCTATTTGAACGTGGCTCCAATCAGACCACATGAGAGGCCAGCGTTTAAATGACAGGGTGCTTTCTCTCTGTCTTTTCTGGCAGAGCGTAAAATGAAGCTGCCCCTTCCAGTTGACGAAGTCTTGGGTTTGACGTGTGACAGTCCTCCCCGCTCTGCAGATGGCGAGTCCGAGGCCTCCTCGGATGCTCAGGGTCCCTCAGCAGGGGGGGTGGTCTGGCTCCTGAGTCGGGCCTCGTCGTGGCCCTGTTGGGCTGTCTCCATCTCTGGGTTCCTGTCTGTCCACCGGCCCCCGGCCCTCCAGACCATTTCTGGTGCCACGTGGGGCAGCCCCCTGAGCTCTGTCCCGTTACTCTCTCTGTCTCCTGCCCCCTTGAGCCCCAGGGCCTGGAGCAGTGCCTTCACGTGGCAGGCGCTCAACCAACAGAGCTGAGCGAATGACCGCGATCTTCCTCGGAGCACCCCCTCACCCCTGTAGCTCTCCTGTCCTAGCAGCTGTCATGCTGAAGGGTCACTTTCCGGGTGCCTGTCCCTCCTTCTGCTCGGCTGAAATCTGCGAGGGCAGGGGGTGTGTCCGCCTCGCACACCACGTGTCCCCAGGGTCGGGGAGCGGGCACTTGGCGAGGATACGGACAGTCTCCCCCCCCCACCCCCCCCCCCCCCGGTGCCCTCCACCCTCTCCGCCACCCAGGGTCCCGCTGAGGGCTCACCGTGGACGATGAGGTAGACCTGAGTGGTGTATGGCTGGTGGCGGGTCTGGAAGGAGCAGGTGTAGAGGCCCTCGTCGCCGAGCCCCACCTGGGTGATGAGAATGGAGAACTCCTCGGGCGTGTTGATGAGCAGCCGCACCCGCGGGTCACTGGTCCAGCGGTCATTGCCAGCGTACAGGATGTTGGAGCGGTTCAGCCAGGCCACGCGAGTCACGTGCTCGTCGATGAAGCAGCTTCAGGGAGGACACGGGAGGACGGTTTTTGTCTCCCCCACCCCAGCCTGCCCCCCCAGGTTCTACCGTCGTGGGGGCTCGGAGGTGGGGGGAGGAAGGCCTCCTGCACGGTCAGTTCCCACTGAAGCCCCGTGAGGCCGAGGTGACTGTGCCCACTTTCCAGGTGGGTAAACTGAGCCTCAGAGAGGGAAAGTGTGAGCCTAAGTGCACAATGAAATGGTAGCTGATGGTTATTGAGTGATTGTTGGGTGCTAGAAACTGGAAAAGTATCTGGGGCACTCTGGGAGAGGGGGAGACGGAAATGCAGAGAGATGAGGCACAGGGACCCAGAGGGGGGGACAGAGATCCAGAGGGAGGGGGACAGAGACCCAGAGGGAGGGGGACAGAGATCCAGAGGGAGGGGGACAGGGACCTGAGGAGAGGGGACAGAGACCTGGGGGGGGGGGCAGAGACCCAGAGAGTGGGGATAGAGACCCAGAGAGTGGGGACAGAGATCCAGAGGGAGGGGGACAGGGACCTGAGGAGAGGGGACAGAGACCCGGGGGGTGGAACAGAGACCCAGAGAGTGGGGACAGGGATCCAGAAGGAGGGGGACAGAGATCCAGGGGGAGGGGGACAAGGACCCGGGGAGAAGGGAAAGAGACCCGGGGGGGGGGCAGAGAGACCCGGGGGGGGGCGGACAGAGAGATCCAGAGAGAGGGAGACAGAGATCCAGAGAAGGGGACAGAGGCCTGGAGAGGGGGGCAGACCCAGTATGGGGAGCAGCATTGATCTGGCGGGAAATAAGGCTGGCTCTCATTTGCTAAGCAGTCACAATGTGCCTTGCTTTCTAAACTCAGAGAGTGTGTGCAAAATCTTGAATCTCCACAACAGCCTCTACAGTGGTTATCGTTCCTCTACCTATTTGGCAGATGGGGACACGGAGGCCCAGACAGGAAGCCAGGCCCAGAGTCCGTGCCCCTCACCACCTCTCCTGAGTGACAGGGACCAGGCTGCTTCTGCAGGTGAGGACTGGCTTCCCCTAAGGAAGGTGAAGAGTCGGACTGGGTGATCTTCTGAGTCCCCGAGATGGGGGGGGGGGGGGGGGGGGGAGGGGAGGTACCTGAGGGTGGCGTTGTCACCTTCGCACACCGTGTAGTTGTCCGCGGGAGAGCTGAACTCCAGGCTCTGGGACAGCAGCCCTGGGGACGGGAGGGCCAGTTCGGCTCGGCAGCTCAGCGGGGACCGTACACATGTGCACACACACGCACGTGCCCTGGCCCACACAGGCATCTCCCAACCCCGCGGGCACACGCATCCTTCGGTGTTTCCCGAGACGCACGGCAGACGCGCACAGAGCAAGCACATGCAACGTGTTCCTTCCCATAAGCCCACACTGATCCAGACGGACCTGGACACACAGACCTACACGCCTCCAGATACTAAGACAGCACCCCGGTGACAGCGCATAAACACGTGTGGATATACGCACACTCACACTCACAGATACTGCACGCAGACACATACATACACATGCACAGACTCACAAGTACCTAAATGTATATGCACAGACACACACGTGCAGATACACAGACAGCCGTGTACCTGGGCGCTCGCACACATGTTCAGACACGTTCACGTGCTCGCGCGTAGGCACACGAATTCAGAAATACACGGAAACGCACACAGAGCCACCCACACATGCGGATGCAGACACCCAGACGCGTAAACGCAGACACAGACGCACGCGTATATCCACTTGACGCACATCTATCACAGACGCACAAATACACCCCCTGGGCATCGTGTACAGCCACACGCAGACCTCGGCAGACACACGCGTCTGCAGACACGCCCGCCTGCCCGTGGCCACGGGGCACACTTGCAGGGGCCCGCCCACGCCTGCCCGCCCCCCCTCCCCCCCCCAGCGCCGCTCATGGGCACCGTCGCCCGGCACAGCCCCCACCCCCACCCATTCATCTCTCTGTGGACCGTGTCCACCGGGCTGGACTGGGGCCAGGGAGTGGGGGCTGGGCATTCGGAGGCGGCGGCTGGAGACGGCATCAGGCGGGGGAGAGGAGGCCGGATGACCTTGGACGCCTGGGGAAGGAGGGCCTCGCAACGGGGCCGCCCTGCCCCCGCCCTGGCATGAGGAGCTAATTAATCTAATGAATTAATTGCCCGTGCCGTCCCCAATGACTCCCGGGGGCCCTCTCCATCAGCAGCCCCTCAGGACCGGGTTGGGGCAGAGCCAGTGCGGTGGGCTCCCCGGGTCGTGGGGTTTGGGGTGGACCCTGCAGCCCCTTAGCCCGGCCAGAGTCACTCCCCGAGCTGCGTGCGGTGGACGCTGCCACACGGCCCTGGTGACAGCAGGAGACGGCCAGGGGACGGACGCACACAGGGACAGACACAGCACCAGGGCCCGGGGAAGGCACACTGAGCCAGGGCCGGAGGGGGAAACGGTCCCGCACTCCGACACAGGAACGGCGATGGGGCCTGCTCAGAGGCACGGGGGCGCACACAGTCCCACTGACACGCAGCCCAGGACACGCAGCCAGCCCAAGGTCACCCTACCACACACAACTGGACCCACACAATCGTGCTGATGCCAACAGCCCCCCACACGCAGGTGCAGTCTACGCAGGAGCGGTTACAGCCCCATCCAGGGGGCCACCTCTCTCTCTTTCTCTCTCTCTCTCTCACCCGCCCCCCACGCCGGCCCAATCAGTCACACTGACACTGCCAGCCTGAGGGCCATGCTCAGCAGCCCACGCCCCCGCCCTCTGGAAAGTCGTGCAGAAAGCTACGGTGTGCAATGAGACAGTTACACGGCCACAGCCTCGCAACACAAAGGGGCTGCCCTGGGCCAAGAATCGGGTGCACACAGTCACGCTGTCACCTACGATCGGATCACACACACACACACACACACACACACACACACAGGATTGGTCACACTCCTGCTCATACACTCCCAAGCCGGGGCCGGACAATTCTTCCCCGTGGGGACTGCGCAGTGCGGGATGTTCAGCAGCATCTCTGGCTTCTACCCACCAGATGACAGTAGCTTCCCCCCTCTTCACAGCGGTGACAACCATACATGCCTCAGGTATCGCCGGATGCCCCTTAGAAGGCAAAAACCCCCCCTCCGCCCCCTGTGACAACCACTGTCCAAGGTTACAAGAGAAACGTGGGCTTAGGGGTGAGGACGGAACTGTCCCAGGTCCCCTGGGAACTGAGGGCTCCTGGGCTGAGCCCCTGACCGCAGCCAGGAGCCACCCAGAGGAGCTAGGCCCACAGACACAGGCAGGCAGGACCTTAATCATATGTCCTGACAGACACAGGCACACACTCCTTCCAGAGGGAAGTCCCCGACCCTCAGAGCTGCCCGGGGCCCCTCCCGTGGCTCCCTGCTGCCTCCAGGACAAAGGCCCAGCCCCGCAACCTGGATCCGGGGCCCTGGGGTCCTTCTCCTGCTTTGTCTCCCCTCGTGCATGCGTGGCCCAGCTCTGTGTTCCCCACCTTTCTCTTCATCGTGCCACCGTTTATGGCAAAATGTTTCTCCTTCTCCAGGGGTCTGGAATAATGAGGCCTCTCCTCGGAGACACAGCCCATATGTGCCGGGATGAGCTCCTGCCCCGCTCCCAGGGCACCTTGGATCAGACTCAGCTGCCTCCCCAACCTGCTCCTCCCGGCCAGAGCCTGGCTCAGACCATCTGTGTCCCCGGCACACCCAGCTCCGGGCTCAGCCGAGGGCAGTCCCAGGAGACTTCGTGATGAAGGACTCCACGTCTCAGGTGGGTCTTGGATTCCTGGTCCCCGTGTCTATAAATCTGGATGTCTTGGGTCCGTGAATCTGTCTCACACAATTCCCAGACTCCAGGATCAGGAACCCCCTCCCTGCTGTGTGACCTTGGGCAAGTCCCTTCCCTTTTCTGGGCTTTAGTAAGTGGAGGTGGGGGTGGGAATAGTCATTTCACACCCAGTTGGTCACTGAGCACGGCTCCTGCCTCTCTCTCTCTCTCTCTCTCTCTCGGTCCTGATCACCCTGGATCCTGCCTGAGCCTGCTTCCCTCACCAGATGGGAGCCCCTCCAGGTGGGGCCTGTGTCTGACCCACCTCCAGGGTTCCAGCATTGCTGGCTCTGGGCCTGGCCCATAGGAGGCTTCGCGAGATGTTTAATATATAAGCAAGCTGGTGCACATGAGATCCACTCGGTAGGAATTCTGCTTGGAAAACTCTCTCTCAATTCTGGGGAGCCCTCCCTACCCCTCCAAGCCTGGTCTGTTTTCCCACAATGCCTGGACTACCTCCCTTAGAGCTCATATCACACACTGTGGTGACCATCTGTGTCTGTTTCCCCCATCAGACTAGAAGTTTCTCGAGGGCAGAGCCTGGGTCTGACTCAGGTCTGTATGTACCCTCAGCATCTCCCAGCACAGGGCCTGACCCTGGAAGGCCTTGGGAAATACTTACTGGAAGGATGAATGTAAAGAGATACCTACAACATGTGTCTCCAGCTCTTGAACTCCTACTCCTTCTTCAAGACCCAAACTCAAATGCCCCCTCCTCCGGGAGGACCTCCCTGACTGTTCAAGACCGAGAGTGTCTCCACTCTCTACTGGATCCTCTCTGACTCGGCTGGGGCAGTGTTCAAGGGCGCCTCCCCCACCTGACCAGGTGTTCCCCAGGGGGCCCAATTCTTGGCTGTGTCCCCCAGAGCTGGGCTTAGCTCAGACCAGGGACGTGTTTGTAGGGAGAATGACTGGTCTTGAGAGGCTGGATAAGAAAGCCCCGAGGAATCCGTGCCACGAGATCAAATGTCTGTGCCACCGTTTCCTGGCCGGGGGACCCCCAGGCAGCCTGAGCCTCAGTTTCCTCATCTCTGAAAAGGGGTAAAAGAGCAGCTCTTCCTTCTGAGGGTTTTGTGAAGGATTTCATGGGAACATGCAAGAAAAACGTTTAACTCAGCGCTTAGCATGCAGAAAGGGCCCAATAAATGCGAGCTGCTCCTAACAGTACCTTCTTTTTTAGGAAACATCTATTGCTATCCCTGGTTCGGTGTCAGTCCCCTGGGGGTGGGGGTGGGGGTGGGGGCAGGGTGTAGGTCGCTCTATGCCCAGCACCCCCGAGTCAGCGACTGGTATACAGGTGCCCTGTCAGCATCTGCTCTCACACCACCACGCCAGCATGGCCAGGCCGCTGAAAGAACAGACTGGAGAACCCGGCTGCTCGGGGTTCGAGTCCCAGCTCTGCCGTTTGGTTGCACAAATTACTTTCAGGTCCCTGGGACTCAGGGTTCCCACCCCCGAGTTGTGGTGGTGAGGATGAAAGGAGGTCACCCAAGCAACAGGTTCAACGCAGAGCCTGCTGGTTAGGTGCTAGCCAACAGCTACAGGTGTGCCGGCTGTTGGGGTGATGAGGCAGCAGGTGCCAGCCTGTCCTGGGGGTGGGGCCGGTGGTGACCAGAAGGACCACTCGGGTCTCTGCCAGTCTGGACTAGTAGCTGGCCAGGGAGCAGGTATGAGGGCTTGATTGATCAAGCGATGAAGGTCATGGCTAGGTGAGTTTCCTCTCCTTAAGAGAGAAGGAGATTTCTAACAAGATGGAGGCCCCTGGGCCACCCCTCAAAGGGACATAAGTGCAGCTGGGACCCTCCAATGGGGGGATGCTTGGATTCCCCCGACAGGAAGCCAAGGCCCGCAAGCGTGTGTGACTTTGCAAAGGTCACTCTGGGAGCTGTGGCAGAGGGGAGGCTGGCCCGAGGGAGGGGTGGGGGAGGTGTTGGGAGGGGTGTGGCTCCGGCAGGGAAGAGCCGGTGAGAAGACCCCCTCTTCCTCTGAGCTGAGCTTGAAGTGTAGAGGCCTTCCCAGCACGGATGCCCCGGACTCCCGGAGTCTGGACGCTGAGCCAAGAGCCCTGGAACTTTCCACAATGTGTTGGCTGCTCCTTTCTGCTGGTTCCCACCTCAGGACCTTTGCCTCCACTGTTCCCTGGGGATCTGCGAAAGGCTGACTGCTCTCCTTTTAGTTCAAACTCCCCTCCCAGCGGCTCAGAGAGGGCTTCCTCAACCACCAGAGACCACATGCGCAGCGCGTCCCGAGTCAGTCTTACTGTTTTAGGCTACCCGTCACTCTCTGAAATTACCTGTTGCCTTCCATGCTTGTTTTGAGGTTTTGATCTCTCTCCGTCCCACTGGGATGGAAGCTCCTTGAGAGCTCCTTGAGTTCGTCTGGCTTGCTCACTGCTGTGTACGTATAGATAGATCCCCAGTGCCCAGAACGGAGACTTTGTGCTCAGTAAATATTTGTCAAATATCCAGTCCAGACAGACCGGGGGTCCGGAGGGCCCCGTGGACAGTAGCTGGCACGCCTCATTCCGCTGGCCCCACGCCACCTAATACCCCACGCCAGCCGGCCAGGAAGCAAAGGAACCGCCTGCACCATCTCTGGAAGTGAATACATATGTGTGGGTGTGGGTGTGTCGGCGTGGGTGTGAGTGTGTGTGTTGGCATAAAGAATTTAGGAAAGAAATGAAAAACAGAATGATATCTATGGATGCCAGGGAACTAAGGTTAAGTGGAAAAAAGCCAGTGGCAGAGAAATGGGCTTATTTTGTTTCTATCTCGGGAGAAACATCCACAAACAAACCAGTACCTTGCGTATAAGTGCAACTCTGCGTGTCTGACTTCGCACGAGCGAGGGGGAGAGCCGGGACGGCTCTCTCCGGAGTGTGGAGTGTGCCTTTTGGGAGGGGCGGGGCGGGGACAAGGTGGATTTACAGACTCGTGGTGGATTGCTCCCTTGCAGGCATTCCTTCCGGAATTTGGAAACCAGCAAGTGAATCAAAGAGGAGAGAAGATGCAGTTTTGTAGACATGGACCCAGGCTTTTTCTCAGAGCGCCCCAAATGACAGTGGGTGGGGCTGTCTGGCTGCCACCTGGCTCTGTCTCAGCCCACATTCCCCCGCCCCGTCCCTTGTTGTCCCCAGATCTCCCCCGGGGACCCCAAGGCCCAGGAGTGGGAAAGGACTTGACCTAGGTCACAGACCGCCTCCTGGCTCCAAGAAGCTCCCAGCCCAGGATGTGCATACAACAGTGATTTCTGGGATCTGCAAGACTCAGGGTGGAAAATGGGAAGTTATCTTGAGATCAAAGGAAAAGAGGGGGTGGGAAAGGGAAGGGGGGGAGGAAGGGAGTCATGAGGGTACAGGGTACGAGGAGTGGGGGAAGGAGAAGCAGAAGGCAAGAGGCAAGGGGAGGACAAGGACAAAAATGAGAGGTGCCAGTGGGGACGTGAATTCCCAGAAGTGAAAGGCACACGGACAGACCAAGGCGCACGTGAGGGGGGCTAGGAAGAGACAGGGACACGCGTGTGTGACAATGAGAAACAGTTCTCCAGGCAGGGAGGGACAGATGTCAAATTGTGCTGAGACCAGCAGGGATGGAGAGACAGAGACCCCGAGAAAGAGACAAATGGGATGTCCCCCAGAGCTAGGGAGCCTCTGGAAATGACCTAGAGAGACGAGAGTCAGAGACAGAGAGGCAGACAGGCAGTCAGAGAGTCAGACGGTGATTCAGACAGGTCAGGCTGGAGGAACGCTCCGACCTCAGACCCAATGAGCCTCCAGCCAGCTGAGGCCCGGGGGCTGGGGGTCCCGAGTGCGGAAACAGGCGTCCTGAACACACGGGGCCATGTCTGTGAGACCGTGGGTGTCTGCGGGTGCGGCTCTGGGTCAGACTCGGTGACGGGTGTTTATGTGTTTGTGTGTGACCCGCTGTGTGTGGGTGGAAGGCTGAGAGTGGCTGCCTCCCTGAGACTGTTGCGGACTCTATGTTGTCCCCGATTGTGTCCCAGACTCTGTGATCCTCGGTTCGGGGCAGGGCCTGGGGGAATCCTCCAGAAGCACTGAATTAACCCTGGTGCCTGCCTCCTGCCTCTTTGCTCTCTCTCCTGTCCTCAGGGGGCACCTCCTGGACCATCTCTGGGCTGCTGGCCCAACGGGGACACACAAAGTCCAGCTGCACACTTGCTATCCAGAGATGGCCCAGGTCACCCCTCCCCATTCCACACAAACAGCCCCCAGCCCCCTGCTCCTGCACCACCAGGACTGAGATTAACCCTTTGACCCCATGTTAACCCTTCCTTTCCCTTGCTTCTCCATCTGCCTCTTCCATTCTCAGTCCAGCTTCTGAACCCTGCTACCCAGCAGGGGCTTCCCACATCTGAGTCCCCAGCCGGGGTCCCCAACTTCCTGGATCACCAGCTCCTTTCTCCCACGTAACTGCAACCTTCCAAACACCAACACTTTCTCCCCACCTAGATGGCCCACCTGGGAGCCCAGAGCCCCCCTTCTTCTCCTGGCCCTGGTCTGGAGCTCTGCGGACACCCCTGCCGCCTTCTCTTACAGATCCTGGGAAGGCACCATCCCCCCACCCTTGCCCAGAAACGCCTACCCCAGCCCTCAGGCCACGACCCCCCTCAGGGACCGTCTTCACTCAGAGACGAAGACCCCCGACGGGGCATCTCACTTCCCCTCCGCACCCCAACTCAGTTCAGAGATCCTGACCAGGGACCCTTACTTTAGCGTTTGATCCCCCCCTCCCTGGTAGGGAGCCGCAGACTCCCGCCCCCAGGCCGAGATCAGGTGTCCGCGACCCCTCTCTCGCCGGCCGGGAGAAGCCGACCTCCGCCCCTAGGCCCAGGCTCGAGCCCCCGGGACGCGGAACCCTGCCCCCGGGCACGAATCCAGACGTCCGAGACCCCCTTCCCGGCCAGGGGGTGCAGCCCCCGCCCCGGGGCCCAGACCTCGGCGTCCGGGGCCCTCCCCTTCCTCGCCCGGGAGGCGGCCCCCCCCCCACCCCCAGTCCCCTCTCGGGACCCCGGCGTCCCGGCCGAGCCCCCCGCCCCCGACGCTGCGGTACCTCGGCTGATGACGGCCAGGCCGGCCAGGGCGGCGGCGGCGAGAAGCCGGAGCCGGGCCCCGGGCGCAGGGGGGGGCATCGCGGCAGCGGCGGCGCGAAGGGGGAGGGGAAAGGGGGGGCCGGTCCGGGGCGCGCGAGGCCGGGGGGAGAGGGGGAGGGGGAGGGGGACCCCGCCTGCGGCTGCACCGGCCCGGGGGGCGGCGGGGGCGGGGGGAGGGGGCTGGGGGGGCGCGACGAGGCGGCCGGAGCTGCTGCAGACCCGGGGAGGGGGGCGGCGCTGACGGGCAGGAAGGCCGACCAATCAGGGGAGGCGGGGGGCCGGGGAGGCGGGGCCGAGGGGGGGTTGCTTGTTGGAGGGAGAGGCCTTTGTTACTGCGGCCCGGCCCCTACCCCCTCCCGCCCGGGGCGTCCCCACGTCTTCCCACCTCGGATCCCCAGAACCCCGGGTCGGGGACACTTCCGGAGCCCACCTCCCTTCTGCTTCGGGGCCCAATATCATCATCCCTCAGACCCTGGAGTCCTGCCCCAGCCCCCTCCTCCCTCAGACCCAGGAGTCCTGCCCCCAGCCCCCTCCTCCCTCAGACGCAGGAGTCCTGCTCCCAGCCCCCTCCTCCCTCAGACCCAGGAGTCCTGCCCCCAGCCCCCTCCTCCCTCAGACCCTGGAGTCCTGCCCCCAGCCTCCTCCTCCCTCAGACCCAGGAGTCGTGCCCCCAGCCCCCTCCTCCCTCAGACCCTGGAGTCCTGCTCCCAGCCCCCTCCTCCCTCAGACCCTGGAGTCCTGCCCCAGCCTCCTCCTCCCTCAGACCCTGGAGTCCTGCCCCCAGCCCCCTCCTCCCTCAGACCCTGGAGTCCTGCTCCCAGCCCCCTCCTCCCTCAGACCCTGGAGTCCTGCTTCCAGCCCCTCCTTCCTCAGACCCAGGAGTACAGGCCCCCAGCCCCCTCCTCCCTCAGACCCAAGAGTCCTGCCCCCAGCCCCCTCCTCCCTTAGTCTTAGGAGTCCGGGGCCCCTAGCCCCCTCCTCCCTCAGACCCAGGAGTACAGGCCCCCAGCCCCCTCTTCCCTCAGACCCAGGGGTCCAAGCCCACAGCCCCTCCTCCCTCAGACCCAGGAGTCCTGCCCCCAGGACCCTCCTCCCTCAGACCCAGGAGTCCTGCCCCAGCCTCCTCCTCCCTCAGACCCTGGAGTCCTGCCCCCAGCCCCCTCCTCCCTCAGACCCAGGAGTCCTGCCCCAGCCCCCTCCTCCCTCAGACCCTGGAGTCCTGCTCCCAGCCCCCTCCTCCCTCAGACCCAGGAGTCCTGCCCCAGCCTCCTCCTCCCTCAGACCCAGGAATACAGGCCCCCAGCCCCCTCCTCCCTCAGACCCAGGAGTCCTGCCCCAGCCCCCTCCTCCCTCAGACCCAGGAGTCCAGGATCCCAGTTCCTCTTATTTCACGAATAACACTGCCTTTGGGGTGAAATTTCCTTTTTCTCTTCACTCCAGTCCTCATCCTCAGGATAGTAGGGGGAATGGGGCAGGACCAGGACCTGATCATGAGTGGGGAGGAGATGGTAACCCAGGGCTTAGGGCTTAGGTGCAGAAACTCTAGACTCCCTATTCTTTCACTTGGCTGTGTGAACTTAGATGAGTCCCTTCTCTTCCCAGAACCTCGGTGTCTCCCAACTACGTGTGATTAGTTCTTTCCTCCTGGTCCCACCATATACTCACTTCCTAGGTACTGTCCTCCCTCTCGGGTCCTCTCTCCCTGGGCCCACCAGGAGAGGCTTGCTTGTCCCCATCCGCCCTCCCCCCACCCCTCCGCCACAGGCCTCTGAAGCAAGGGAAGTCTCAGCCTCCCAGTCTGTGACATTTGGAGTCAGGAGTTTCTAAGTCACCCCACAGGGGCTGTTTTACTTCACAAGCACATCTATCCTCCCTTCCTGCCCCCACATCCAGTCTTTCTGCAAGAGCCTCCGGTTTTGCCTTTAAAACGGTTTCTACTCTGTCCCCTCCTCCCTGTCCCTGTCCTCAGCACTCTCCCCAGTTAGAGCTGCCACCCCCCACCCCCACCCCAGCACTGCTCTGACCACAGCGGTGCCCTGGTCTACCTTTGTCTCCACCTTCAGATCAAAAACCACTAAGCACACAAGCCAGCACACTGATGCCGCTGCCGGCCTCAAACATTCACTTCAGCTCCGGCTGCCGCGGCCCTCATTCTGTTCCTCAAGCCAAACTTGCTGTGGCCTCAGGACTTTGCATCGGCTGTTCCCTCTGCTGAAATGCTCTTCCCACCGGGTTGGCACTAGACTGTTTCTGATCAGATGTCACATTTGAGAAGCCAAAGTAATCCCCCTCCTAACACCACAGCTCCCTTGTTGTCTCTGTAGCTCTTGGGATTCTTTTATTTCACGTGTTCCCTTGTTTATCTCAGTCACTCCTCTCCGCCGCCTCCGCGGGTCCCCCCCCACCCCCCCAGCGTATCTTGGCTAGGGAGGGTCTTGTTGTCTGCTTCTGCGAGCCGGATATGAAACCACGTTAGTTTCAAAGTGGCCATGAAGGGAGTATTTACACCATGGCAATTAGCAAACACCGCAGAGCAGAACTTTCTTTTTGGAGGGCCATTGTCCCAGGGCACCTCTGTACAAAATCGTTGTCGCCCTGGCAAAAGACCATTTATTGCTCCCCTTGAATTCAGGACCATCCAAGGAGCTCCCTCTTCCTGGATTGGCCTGGATGCCAGGCCTGATGACAACACGAGTACTTACCACATGCGGGGAACTTTCTGAGCACTTTTTCGACATTATCTCCTTGAAGCCTCATGACATCCTTATGAGGTGTGTCTTGTCTTTATCTCTATTTCACAGATGAGGAAACAGAGACACAGAGAAGCGACAAAATTTCCCAAAGCCTTAGACACGGCTGAAGATCTTTGTCATATGTGTATCTGACAATGAACTGGTAGCCAGAATATACAAAGAGCCACTACAAATCAACAAGAGACAACTCATTTTTTAAAATTGGCAGGAACGGGGCTCCTGGGTGACTCAGTCAGTTAAGCGTCTGACTCTTGATTTCTGCTCAGGTCATGATCTCACAGGTCTTGAGTTGAGCCCCCCGTCGGGCTCTGTGCTGGTGGCACGGACCCTGCTTGGGATTCTTTCTCTCCGTCTCTCTGCCCCTCCCCTTCTATCAAAATAAATAAACATTTTAAAAAATTGGCAAAAAGACTTGAACAAGCACTTCACACACACACACACACACACACACACACACACACACAAGGAAATCTGCCAATCACGTAAAAAGAATACCCCACTCCTCCCAGAACTGACAGAATGAATGGATAATCATACTACTTGGCTATTGCCTCTATGCTCCAAAGCCATCCTTTATTACCTGTTCTGCAAAAATAGAGCTGCAACCTTTAAACATTCCCCCTTTGCGGTAAGCAGGTTGCTAAGCTTTGTCAGTAGAGGGAAACTGAGGGACCCTGCAGGAGGAACAGGGCTTCTGCCTTGTTCTGATTTTTCCTTGGGCTTCTTCTTGCTCTTACCACGTGGTCACCAGTGACACGTGTGGGGTGCATTCAGTGGCGCTCACCTCCGTCAGGTTTCGGGGGTGCCCACGGCGATGGCGTCTCATCAAGTTTCAGTGCTGTCCCAGTTGATGGCTTCCCAGTGTGTCCTAGAAGCTGGCTTCCCAGCTTCACCCGCTGGCCCTTGGGTGGGGTATTCTCTGCTTACTCAGTATCTGTGGACCAGCTCCGGTCTGGGCAAGCCAGCCAACTTCCCCGCAGTCCAAGGGTCCACACCCACATCTCTTGCAGTGTGGGCTCAACTCCAGCCTTGGTGGGGAGGGCCCTTTCCAGGCTCATTCCTTCCTCCGGCTTCCTCCCTGAGTCCCACAGTATTCCTTTACCCCTTTAGAGATTATTACCTGTTATAGTTAATAACTCCTTATATTAAAATTTCCCTGTTCAAATTAGAAAAGAAAATGCTCGGTTGGACCACTTACTTTACAGTTTCTGTGCCTTAGTTGTGTCATCCAAAACACTGAGGGTAAGAATAATTTCTCTACGCCTTCCCCATCCGCCAGGGCTCCCTAGGGCTGCTGGAACAAATTGCCAAAAACATGGAAGCTTAGAACCACACACGCTGTTCCCTCCCGGTTTTGGAGACCAGCAGTCTGACACTGATGTCCCCCCGGGGCCAAAATCAAGATGTCGACAGGGCCATACTCCCTCCGGAGGCTTCTGGGGCTGGGTGGGGGAGAATCTGTCCCCTGCCTCTGTCAGCTTCTGGTCACCACCTGCACGTTCCTTGGCTTGTGGCTGTGTGGCTCCAAGCTCCGCCCCTCACGTAAGGGTAACTGTGATTGTATTTAGGGCCCACTTGGATCATCCAGGATAATCCCCTCAGGATCCTTCATTCAATCACATCTGAAAAGACCATTTTTCCTTCGTGGAGTAGCGTCCATGGGTTCCAGGGATTAGGATCTGGTATCTTTGGGGGCCATTACTCGGCCTCACACTACATGTCCCCACTATCCTCCACGCCCCTGGTCCATGCCTGGGAGGCTGACCTCTACTGACCACATCAGCAAGCTCCCCTGCCCTTTGACCTCAAGGTGGGTTTGGCCAGAGAGAGGCACAGGCTGAATGCCGGAGGGTGGGTGGCCAGAGAATGCTGTCTTCCCTGCCTGCTAGCAGCCTTCCTTGGTTCCTGTCTGGTGGCCCCTGGGGGCCACAGCGCTGCTTCTCAGCGGTGGGGGGAAACACAGGCACGGGGGGCAACGGGTTGTCTCTGGGCACTGGGATGAGGCCAGGGTTTTGCTTTTTCGTTCTGTTCCCCTTTGTAACTTGCTCCCGCAAAACCTCTTTGAAAATGAGTAATTCGTTAAAGCCCAAAGTTGGAAGTTCAAATAAAAGTAATGTGGTCTTGGAAGGGGCCCACGCCTCGTGTTTGTGGGTTCTCAAGGGGCTCTTGGTTGGGTCCTGAGGGAACTGCAGCATCCTTCTGGAGATTTTTTTTTTTTTTAAGTTTACTTTGAGAGAGAGAGAGAGAGTGCACAAGGGGGGGACGGCAGAGAGAGAGGGAGAGAAAGGATCCCAAGTAGGCTCCACGCTGTCAGCACAGAGCCCGATGTGGGGCTCGAACCCATGAATCATGAGATTATGACCTGAGCTGAAATCAAGAGTGGGATGCTTAACCCACACTGAGCCACCCAGGCACCCCCCCCCCCGCCGCCCCCACTTCTGGAGAATTCTTGCATTGGCGTTTTCCTCTCTGCAGACACACCAGGCACTCAGCCCCCAGGCCTTTGCTCACCTCTGTTCTCTGCCTGGATTCTCTTCTTCCAAGATCTTCACCTCCTCTGAGAGGCCTTCCACGGCCACCCTTGGCCAAGCAGGGACACCCACTGTTTTCCCTATCTCCCTTACCTGTCATGCATCCTGCTTACTTATTCTAGTCTGCTTACCTTGCCCAGTCTTTCTCCCTTACCAGGCTCTAAGCTCCCCAAGGGAGCTCTGTCTCATTCAGCACCACGTCCCAAGTCCCTTACACATAGCAGGCTCTCAATACACTTTTTGAAAGTTTTTAAATTTATTTTGAGAAAGAGCCTGAGCGGGGGAGGGGCAGAGAGGGAGGGAGACGGAGGATCCCAAGCAGGCTCTGTGCTGACAGCAGAGAGCCTGATGTGGGGCTCGAACTCACGAACCATGCGATCATGACCTGAGCCGAAATCGAAAGTTGGATGCTTAACTGACTGAGCCACCCAGGAGCTCCTCTATACATTTTTTAAAAGAATAAATAACCCCTGGGGCTCCTGAGTGGCTCAGTTGGCTAAATATCCAACTCTTGGTTTCAGCTCAGGTCATGATCTCTCAGTTTATGGGTTCGAGCCCTGCATTGGGCTCTGTGCTGACAGTGTAGAGCCTGCTTGGGATTCTCTCTTTCTCAAAGGAAAAAAAAAAAAAAAAAGAATAACTCCTTACCCTCTTCACCAGCTTCCTCCCCACGAAAGGTCAGGTACGATCACCCACTCTGTAACTGCCACTGTCATGTCCCTGGAAATGTGCTGGGTGTTATTAACATCAGTTGAAGATACTCACTGCCCCAGGCAGGGCGGGTAGGGGGTGTCCGAGCACTGGCTCCCATGTCTCTATCTGTGCTCATCAGGCAGGCTCCTTAACCTGTCTGAGTCTCGTTGTCCCTCCCCACAGCATGGAAATAATAATAGCGTCCACCTCCCAGCACTGGGGTGGGGATCAAACGGTGGGGTCAGTTTTACGCGCGAACTTGGCTAGGGCCAGAGGTCCCCATCAGTCAAACCTCCACCTAGTGTTGCCCGAAAGGTATTCCATGGGTGTGACTGACATCTTTAATCAGTCAAGATAGTTCTCAATAATCTGGGTGGGCTTGATTCAATCAGTTGAAAGGTCTTCAGAGCAGATTGGATTCCCAGGAGACGAAATTCGGCTGGGGGACAATAGCTTCACAAGCCTGAGAGCCTCCTGACAGCCTGCACTCCGGATGTCAGGCGTGCCTAGCCAGCCCCACAGCCACATAAGCCAATTCCTTGCAATACATCTCTCTTTTTCTCAATGTTTGTTTATTTTTGAGAGAGAGAGAGAGACAGAGTGTGAGTGGGGGAGGGACAGAGAGAGAGAGGGAGACCCAGAATCCGAAGCAGGGTCCGGGCACAGAGCCCGATGCGGGGCTCGAACCCACCAACTGCGAGATCATGACCTGAGCCGAAGTCGGGCGCTTAACCAACGGAGCCACCCAGGCGCCCCACAATAAATCTCTTCATATGGACCGGCTACTGGTTGTTTCCTGGGCTGGACTCTGGTGGATACAAATGGGAGGATGTTGATGGGCTTAGAACAGGACCTGGAGCAAAGAGCTCAAACCGACGAGAGCTGCCAGCCGGGGCCCTCAACGTCCCGCGGTGCCAGGTAGCCGGGAACACGTTCCCCCCTCACAGCGACGCAGGAGGTTATGGTCCCATTCCGCAGGTGAAGCTGGGGATAGGGCAGCGCTGGGGTCCCGGCACAGGTAGCCCAGCCCCGGCGGCGCGCGGCGGCTGATCCCGAAGCTCCATGCTCTCTCGGCCCTGCTGCAGTGACCGCGGGGGATCCCTCCGCTGGAGAGGCAGGGACAGTGGCAGCCCTGTCCTCCATCCTCCAAGCGCAGCTCGGTGCGGGCACACCAGGGGTTAACTGAGCCTGGAACCGGGCTGGGGGAGGGCGTGTGAGATGGATGGGGAGCCAGGGACTCTGGAGAAAGAGGTCGGCCCTGCAGCCTCTCCTTGGCCGGGGATGCGTTTTCCAACCTCATCTTTGTTTGTGGAGCTGCTGCGGGCTCCCGCCCCCGCCACCCCCACCCTGCCACTCCCCCACGGGGACAGTCCGTTTTTCCTGAACTAGGTATCGCCGTGTCTGGGAGTCCTTAACCCGCTGGCCGCTGAAGTTGAACTTGCCATGTGTGCCCTCCAAGCATCAGTCCTTCTAGCTTCTCTGGAGAGCGGGCTGGGTGACTCCTCGGGCCCAGCCGGTGGCGTTTTGCCCGGCTCCTTTCTCCCTGTCGTCGCCCCCTTGCGGGAGCGCAAGGGCTCCTGCCTCCTAGCTTCCCTCCTGTGGCTCCCCTGCCCCCAGCACGTCTGCCCAGCGCGACGGCAATGCTCCGGCTCCCAGCTGGGGCCACACGCTCTCTTCCCAGGGCTGGCCCCTGTCCCTCCCCCTTCCAGAGGCTCCCCCTATGCAGCCCTGGCTGCGCAGCACCTGGACCTCACTCATCTGTGTCCCCAGCCCAGGGCCTGGCACACGAGGCCACTGCAGTCATTTGTGGCAGACGAGTGGACGAATTCCTGGAACGTCCTTCTCCACCCAAATAATTCTTCCTCATTCTTCCAGACCCAAGCCTCTTCCCAAGGTCTGGGGATTGTTTCCACTGGGCAAGGTGCTCGCATTCTGAATGACCACACCTCCTTTGGGCAGGAGGTGTGTTTAGACAAAAGGTGTCTCCTCCAGGTCTATGCTTCTGATCAGACTTGCAAGTGATAGGTCCACACGGGGCTTTACATGGATCTATGCTGTCTTTTTTTTTTTTTTAAGTTTACTTATTTTTAGAGAGAGAGAGTGTACGAGCGGGAAAGGACAGAGAGGGAGAGAGAGAATCCCAACACTGTCAGCACAGAGCCTGACGAACCATGAGATCACAACCTGAGCCAAAATCGAGTTGGATGCCTAAATGACTGAGCCACGCAGGCGCCCCAGGACCCAAGGTGCTTTTTAAACACTGTTACTAACGTGTGTGAATCCAGAAATTTCACACTAGAACCTAGGTGTCTGGATTCTTCTGAAAATACAGAGATAGATAGATAGAGGATGGATAGATGATAGATATAGATAGATAGATAGATAGACAGACAGACAGACAGAGGTAGAGGACAGATACATTAAAACAAAAACCAGAAGACCCAGCAGTTCAGATCTCATTCCTGTCGGGAGGTAAGAGTTGGAGCTGAGTTCGCTGTTGCTGGCACCCCCTTCAGGTGGGGAGCCTGCTCTCAAGATGGACCAGGTCCCCACCAGGCCAACGGCACCCATTTTGTTACCTGCGGGGCCAATGTGGGCTTTTGATTTTGCAACCTGTGCACTAGAATCTTAGTGCAGGAGAAAATGGCCAGGGATGGGGAGAGCTGCTCCAGGGATCAAAGGTCCTGGGATGGAGGGGTCCTGAGCAGTGCACAGTGTTGCTGTGTGGCCTGAGGCACTCTGAGGCTCGGTTTCCCTGTTTGCAATGTCGGGGTGTGGAGGATGGGCTTCATGATCCCCAGTGTCCCTGCAGAGAGGCCTCTGGGGCTTCTTTAGTGTTTCAGGCGCTTCCCTCCCACAGCTCCCTGTTTCTCTCTGCAGAACGCCGAGGGCGGATTTGCTTGGCAGCGCCCGAGGCCTCAGGAGGGTGACTGGTCACTCTGGGTCACAGTGCCCGTGTGGCCTCTGCCACAGCATTAGCCCATTTCCTAGCGCTGCCTCCCCCCAGGCTCCTCTGTCCGTCCTCCGTGCTCCTGCACATTCGCCTGCCGGCCCAGACCGTGTGGCTCAAGGGCAGGAAGCAGGTGTGTCCCTGGTGGGGGCTGACCAAGAGGCCCAGCACCCAGGAGTCTTTGGGGGATGTCTGCCCAGGGAATGCGTGAGCTCCTAGCAGTGGTCTCCGGTCTTAGGGTCTCAGACAAAGTGGCTGCTCCTGCCCTGTAGGTCTGTGAGGTCTGGCTGAGCCGGTCGGTCTCCACATCTTCGATCCATGCCTGTGTCTTGATCCGTCTGGGAGTCTGTCTGTCCATGGTCTGTCCTCTCTCGGGAGCCCTAGACTGTGAGAAAACCAGGTCCTGGTGTTCCCCTGCCCTGGCCAAGCCCTTCCCCTTTCTGGGTCCCCATCAACAGAGGATACAAATAGCTGAATTGTGCCCGCCCACTGCCAAATTCATATGTTGAAGCCCTAATCCCCAGCACCAGGCGACTGCATTTGGAAACAGGGCCTTTATAAAGAGATGATTAAGTTAACATGAGGCCATTAGGGTGGGCCCTAATCCATTATGACTGGTGGCCTCATACAAAGAGGAGACTAGGACACAGATGCACACAGGGAAGGCCACGTGAGGACGCAGGGAGAAGGTGGCCGTCTGTAAGTCAGGGAGAGAGGCCTCCAAAGGAGCCAGCCCTGCGGACGCTTTGATCTTGGCCTTCTGGCCTCTGGCACTGTGAAGATAAACCTGTGTGGTTTAAGCTCCCTAGTCTGTGGCACTCTGTTAGGGCAGCTCCGAGCAGACTGAGAAGGCCCCACTCTCTGGTACTGACTGTTCTCTCCTGGCAGGGCAGCAGCCACTTGTGGCCAAGGGTGCCTCCCCAGGTGGGGCAGGGGCTGGGCCTGGAGCCCCTCAGGGTCCTCACCATCCATGGCACGGACTTGGCTTGAGGAACTAGACAGACCTCTGTTCAGGCCCAGCCCTGCCAATGGCCACGACTCGCAATGCGCAGGAGAGATTGCTGCCCTCTGGGCTCTGACCCTGGGGGGCTGGGTTCACAGGTCCAGGGACCCCTGAGAATCCTTGTTTCTAACCAGTGTTCCCCAGTGGTGCTGCTAGGCAGTGGGTGAGTTCCGGCAGCTTGTGGAGATCAGCTGGCGTCAGCTGTGCAGCAGCCTGGCTGGTGGCCCTGTCGAGCCCAGGGACTTACTTCCAATTGAGGCCCAGGGGTTTTGGCTTCAGACTCCACGGCTGTTTCTGGCTCCTCCGGCAGCTCTGGCTTCTGGATAATTGGGGTCTCTCTGGCCTTGGGAATGTGACTGTCCTCCCACCATTTAAGAATCTTCATTCTAGGGCAACAAGCCTTGTGGTTAATACTGTGCTTAGTCTTCCCCCACCCCCTCCCCGTTCCCTGGGCTGGGGGTCAGAAGACCAATTTTCCCTCCATTTGCTGGTTCTGTGACCTGCACTGCACTGCCCTCATCAAATGCAGATACAAATCCCTATTCTCTTGAGCTGGATCCTCTTCCTAGCCTCTTTCCTGGCCTCATGCCCCAGAGATAGCTTGCAACTCCCCTGCTCCCGGCCCTCCCATGGCTCCCCAGCACTCCCAGCACAAAGTCCCAGCCCTCCCGCTCAGTGGCCCTCCACAGCTGTGCCTCTCCTCAGCTTCGCTTCCAGCCCTCTAATGTCTCAATACGTATACGATTTTTTTTTCCTAGACAAATCTTTTTTGCACCTTTCCTCTTAGTATTTTTGGCATATGTGTGCATATTAGTACACAGAGAGCTTCCTTCGCCTTTTTTACAGCTGCATAGTGCTCTGTCGTTAAGATGCACCATTGATTACACGACTGGTCCCTTCCTTTCTTGCCCTGGCAATGGCAACCACCCTGCTCACTGGTTCCCCTGCTGTGCCCAGTCTGGCTCTTCCCAAGGAGTGGGCATGCACGTGGGATTTTGTTTGTATTCAGGTATGGTGAAGCCAACAAATTGAGGGATGACTGCCATTGAAGACACTTTGTTATTCAAAGTTTCTGAGAGGGGGCACCCTGTGCCACACAAGGCCACACGGGGAAGCACTGGGGTCAGTCAGGAAGGGGAAGGAGTGAGGGGGAAGCATGTGTAGGAGCTTTAATTATGGTTTCCATGGGACTGGAGCAGCACAGTACACAGATTTAGGACTGGCCCACCAAAGTACTTTATCCACCTGGACAGGCCATTAGTTGAGGATGGGCCTGTGACTCAAGCAGGGACAATCAGAGTCTTCTCTGGGATTGATGTATCACCAAGAGGAAGACAAGTTCTATTTCAGCTAGAGTCGCTGAGATCAGAGAATATAATCATGGGGCTGCTTTGGCCATCTTGCCACTAGGTGGAAGGAAAGAGCCTCCAGAGGTCAAGTGAACACAGAAGGAAGCAGAACAAAGACACGGAGACAGCAGACTCTTAATAACGTCATGTGTAGGGTGCCTGGGTGGCTCAGTTGGTTAAGCATCTAACTCTTGATTTGGCTCAGGTCATGATCTCATGGTTTGTGAGACTGAGCCCCACATCAGGCTCTGTGCTGACAGTGTGGAACCTGCTTGGGATTCTCTCTCTCCCTTCTCTCTCTCTGCTCCTCCCCTGCTTGCTCTCTGTCTCAAAATAAATAAATACACATTAAAAAATTAGAAGAAAAAAAAGTAACTGAGGTAAAATGAGCTCATATGGATGGGCCCTAACTGATAGGGCTGTATTTGGATAGGGGCTTCAATGAGGTGTAAGTTAAATTGAGGCACCCAATTTCAATTATGAGGCCCTCATAATCCAATATGACTGGTGTCCTTGTAAGAGGGACAGACAGGGGTGTGCTTGTACACAGGGATGACCAGGTGAAGAGGCAAGAGGGTGGCCATCTGCAAGCCAAGGAGAAGAGTCTCAGGAGAAACCAATCCTGCTGGCACTTTGATCTTGGACTTTCAGCCTCCAGAACCATGAGAAAATGAATCTCTGCTGTTGAAGTCTTCGACTTAACAGATGGTCAATATGTTCCTGTAGCAGATTACAGATGGCTGCAAGTTTCTGGCACTCTTCCCATGGAGAAATGGGGTCTCAAGTTTTCTCTTCCCCTTGAATCTTGGCTAGGTTATGACTTGCTCAAAGAGAATATGATGGAAGTGACACTCTGTTAATTCCAGGCATAGCCTTAAAGAGGGCTGGTGACTTCTGCCTTGGAGAGACCATGATAAAAGAGGCCCTGATACTCCATGGAAAGTGAGAGGGGCCCAGATGAGCCCAGCCTTCTGGCTGTCCCCAGAAAAATGTCAGGCACATGAATGAAGGCACCTTGGACTTTCCAGCCCAGCCAGCCCAGCCGCTAGATAAATACCAAGTGACCTCTGTGGATACCACGGAAGCTGAAGAATCATTCAGGTGGGACCCCATTGTTTAAGGTCGCTAAGTTTAGGGGACTGTGATATAGCAACAAATAACTGTTCTTCGTTCCTTGAGCTTGCTGAATTCAGCTCTCGTCACTCACAACTGGAAGAATCCTGACTAATGTGACTTATCTCCTTAAACCATTATCCCATATGCATCATCTGTCGAAACTTCCACCTATGACAGTTTAAACCATAATAAACCCATGGTATGCCTAGTTCTGTTCTATTCAGCTTTCTTTTTAAGTTTATTTATTTTGAGAGAGAGTAGAAACGTGCACATGAGCAGGGGAGGGGCAGAAAGTTGGGAGGGCGAAGAGAGAGAATCCCAAGCAAGCTCCACGCTGGCAGCACAGAGTCCAATGTGGGGCTCAGTCTCATGAACCATGAGATCATGACCTGAGCCGAAACCAAGAGTCAGACAACTGACTGAGCCACCCAGAATCCCCTGTTCTGTTCAGCTTTCTTGGGCTCTTATCTAGTCTTGTGTTTCTGTTTTTTGATCTCACAGATGGAGGCTTCAGATCCAAGACGCCACACTCTATGCCTGTGAAGGCCCTCCTGGTTTCTCTTCCTTATCGCCCGCCCCACCGGGTACAACAGCTGTCCACTTGAGTGCCCTCTCCCTCCAGCTTCCACAGTCTCTTTGGTCTCCCATCCTGTCACCCTTCCATGGCACCCTGCCTGTAAAGACCCGAACCCAGATCAATGCTGCCATTCACCCCTTTTCTTCCAATGACAGCTGCTGGGAGGAAACATGACATAGCAATGATGCTTGGTGCTGCTAACAATGAGCAACCTGCAGTCACCACTGGGCCTCTGTTGCTGGTCACCAATTGTTTTCCTTGCTCTTGTGTGGATCCCACTC
Source organism: Acinonyx jubatus (assembly GCF_027475565.1). Lineage (NCBI taxonomy): Eukaryota > Metazoa > Chordata > Mammalia > Carnivora > Felidae > Acinonyx > Acinonyx jubatus. The sequence goes on along the minus strand of NC_069396.1, from coordinate 54,082,945 downwards.
ATTCTCTTCAGTGGCCATTCCAACCACCTCACCATCATTACCATTCTTCCTGATCCCTTCCCCCCACCCCTGCCCCCACCCACGTCATTTTCAGCAGATAGCCTCGCCATACTTCTTCGCTGTGAAAAAAAAACAAACCCATGTGTAGGAGGGCCTTACCCCCACCCCAACCAGAATCATAAACGCCACCTAAAGTGAACAAGAAAGATATAGAACATCTGCCATTGGATCCTGAGAATAATTTTGAGAGCAAGGATAACTGGCTGCCTCAGACAGTGCCATTTCAGTGGCTTGGTGCTGGAGAGCAGACAGCAAGGGATTGAAGAATGTAAGAGTGAGGAGAATCAGGTAGCGGGTATAAGCTATTCTCTCTCAAAAAAATTGGATGGTACATAGGAGGAGTTTGTGGGGCTGACGCAGGAGAGATTTGGGCATGTTTATATCTTTCAGAGAAAGAGCCAGTAAAGAAAGAATGATTGAAAATTTAAGAGACAGAAGGGATGATTAATGGAGTGTGGAGGAGATGGATTCCCAGGCAAAGGAGGTGAGGCTAACCTTGGACAGGAAGAGGGATGCCTCTTCTCTGAAAAAGGCAAGGAGTAAATCACCAGTGCCAGTGGCAATAACTGTAGGTGTTGGGGAGTTGCTTTTTTTTCCTATGAAGTAGGTAAAACTTATTGCTGAGAGTGAGGGGGAGGAGATAAGAGAGTTGGGGAAAGAAAGAAAACATCTGTGATACTGACAGAGTTGTCTGTTGGGGAAAGCTCCCCAAGGGTGGGTGGGAAGATTTCTAGGCGGTATGGATGCTACCCTCCCCTACAAAGATGGAGATTCTGAAGCAGTGGGGTCCTCTTGGTATCTCCCTTGTATGGACCTCTAACCTAGCACTTGTTCACTTGTCTACGTCCCTGGAAAATACGGGACACAGGGCAAGAGGTAAAACAGAGAAAAAAAAAAGTCTGAGAAATATTAAATGAGAAGCCCACAGTGAAAGGAAAGGGTGGATGCAGTAATGGCTGAAAAATTTCCAGAATTGATAAAATACACCAGATCACAGATGAAAAAGGCCAGATGTACACAACAACAAACAAACAAACAAAAAAAGATATCCACACTTAGTCACAATAGAGTAGAACCATTAGCACTGACAATATCTGAAAGCCCAGTTGCCTGGGGGGGGGGGCCTTGAAAACGCACCCAGTCCAGGTGCCAGGGAAAGTTTCCTGGAGTGCATGATGGGAGGGCTGTGAGCTGAGCCCTAAGCGATGACTAAATTTCAGCCAGGTGAGAGAAAGGGGCAGAGATGCGAGGTGACGTGCAGAGAAGGGCATCGAGTAGAGGTCACAGTACAACTAGAGAAGATGTAAACATGATCAGTAAACTTGATTTAAAGGCTATATATCAATGGAACACTTCCTTCAACAAATATAGAATATACATTTCTTAAGCCTATGTGGAATATTTATAAAAACTACACAAAAATTGTGCCACAAAGAAAATAAAGAATTGAAATCATGCATAGTATATTCTTTCCACTTACTGGATTTAAGGTAGAAATAAAGAAAAGAGAATTATTAGAGAATGCTGTTGTGCCTGAGGAAAAAACCCATGGGTCAAAAAATCGTAATGGAAATTAGAAATATTTTAACCAAGTGATACTAAAATACTTTATATTAAAATTTGTGAGATGCAGCTATAGTTGTGCTTAGAGGGAAATTTATAGCCTTAAGGCAAATACTGGAGAAGAATGGAAGGGAATAAGGGACATAAATAAATGTAGTAGGTGTTGGAAAAGGCTTGATGATGAATTTCAACCTGATACTCACGCAAGGAGGACAAGGAAGAAGAAGAACAGTGCCGATGCAATGGATCCATACACAATGCCCTGGATCAGCCCCTTCATGAACACACTGTAAACTGAACGTTTATCTGGAATCAGAGGGAAGTGAGAGTGTTTTTTCTTCTAAGGCTGTGAAGTCTGAGCTACTCCTCTTCCCTCTGGCCCTGTGCCCATCCTCATCTTGGTCCCCAGGTGCTGTCATTCTAGCTCAGTCAGTAGTCCCCTGTGTACTTACCTGGTAGGAGGAAGATGCTTGAAGTATGGGTTCCAAACTGGTTCTTCCCCTCACAGCGGAGACTCATGACTATTTCTGGCTCCCCTATGAGGCTGATAGTGCTGTTGGTCCAGGGGCCAATTATGGTGGAAGTCACCTGGAAGATGTTGTCTGTGCTGTTCACATCCACAGGAACACCTTCCATCAACCACTGCACAGAGGGTGTAGGGATCCCATGGAAGGAACAGTTGCACTGTAGAGTCTTCTCCAAGGAGCAAGATGAATAGAGCAGCCTAGTGGGTGCTACGGGAAGGGAAGGTCAGCAATCAGCAAGGTATCCTGACTTCCCTTTTCTACGTCCTTCAGGACCCAGCCTTTTCCTTATTCATGATTCTCAAGGAGCTTTGGAAAGAGTTTCTGGAAGCCCAGAGGAGTAGGACTTCACAGACCAGTTACCCTACATCCTCTTTCCTCATCTATCTCTGACTCTGGCTCAGCTCTTACCTCTGGCCTTCCAGCCATAGAAGCCCTGAGAAGATGTGACAGCTTCCCAGACTCCTCCCACCCAGCCCCACCCCAGGACTCAGGAATTTCTCTTGAGCCCACCAGTTCTCTGAGACTCTGCATCTTCCTTTGCCCACCAGCACTTACAGACCGCCTGGAACATGACCATGCTACTTCTGGTCAACTTAGCTAGGGAGAAGTTCAAATAACATCTGAGAGTGGTGCCATAATCCTGAGGCTTTGGGGTGAAGTGCGGCACCAGGAGGAGGAGTTGCTGGAGCCGTCTGTGTTGGAGGACAGAGTGGGCCAATTCCAGGAAAGGAAAAGGGCTTTGGTTTCTCTGCACAGGTGCCTTTGATGGTACAGGTCAAGGTCACAGGATCTCCAGCCACAAGAATCTCTAGGTCGTGGAGCTCTGCTTTCTGGGTCTGGTCTGAAGGGAAAGACAGACTGGGACTGAAACAAGGGATCCTCATGGACATTTAACTGATGCACAGTATTTCCAAGTTACAAAGTGGTTTCTCACCCATTAGCTTACTTGGTACTCCTCCCCGCCACCCCAATAACCTCATGGAACCCGGGATTGTTGCATTTTCACAAGTATATTTCCCTTCTCTGCACTTTGTAGGTGAGCAAATGGAGGAGACTTGCTGAAAGAGGAAGAGCTTGAACCTGGACACTGCACTCTGAAGACTGAGGGTGAGTGCATTTTCTGAGGATCTACATTGCCTATGATTCCTTACCTGTCCCCCCATCCAGACCTCCTAGGGCCAGCTCCTATGCTGTCTTCCTTCCCAATCCAACTCTCCCCTCAAGCTCTGCCCCTTCCCAGCAGATCTGTGATCATTTCCCGCCTCCACCTCTTATCTGCTGGATGTTGTTGGCTAAGTCACTTCCTTTCTCTTTGCCATTTCTACTTAGAAACATAAGTTATCAATTATACCTATGTCATTGTATTATTGTTGTAAAAATGAAATACCTAAGGTTTAAAAAGCCCAGTGCCCTGTGAGGTAAAAACCACACAATTACCAATATGTCTTCTTGGAGTTCTTCCTTTACAAACCACCCACTGCATGAGACTGAATATCACCTGATATGGAGAGTTCAATATCCTCCCACAGGAAGAACTCTTGTGTTCTATATCTGTACAGAATAAGTGTGTCATGATGTCCCTTTTAAGTACATTATGGATCAGCAGGGTACACTCTTCAAGATTCCAAATAGTGTGGAATGTGCCTTTGGTGTTATCATCTATGGTAGCACTGAGTTGATTTATAGCTATGGGGGACATGATATTTTTATTAAGCCAGTAGGCCACAGGCACAGAATTGCTTGGGGATTCCTTGGGAAGTTCAAATATTCAAAAGATTATACTTCTTCCACTGGTACCTTCTTGACTTCCACCAAAACACAGAATGTAACCCCATAGGAGAGAGATTCACGTTGAAAAACTGACGCTAGTGCCCTCCAATATCCTACGTGTACATTAAAGGATTAACCTTACCCTAGAAAGGTTTGGCCCTTGCCCAGCTCCAGGGAGGTAACCTCTAAGCCCTTGGGATGTCTTACCTGATAAGAGTGTCTATTTACTTAGGGGAATGGACCATGCCAGGTAGTCTACGTGAACAGTGTGATTTTTGGTGGGGACCTTGGGTCACATGTGGTATCAGCTTGACCTCTGAAGTAGCTGGAGACTAAGGTCACCCATGCCTGTGGGACCAGGCTCCCAATAAAAACCCTGGACACTAAAGCTCGGTGAGTTTCTCTGCTTGGCAATACTATGCATATCGCCAAGCATTACTGCCAAGAGAAGTAAATACTGTATGCACAACTCTACTGGGAAAAGACAACTGAAAGCTCATTCTTGGTCTCTCCTAGATACTGCCCTACATGCCTTTTCCCTTGCTGATTTCAATCTCCATTTGTTTGCTATAATAAACCGTAACTAAATATAACAGTTTTTGCTGAGTTCTGGGAATCTTTCTTGTGAATCATTGAACCTGAGGGTGGTCTCGTGGACCCCTAACTGCACCACCCCAATTTAGTCTTCTGGGTTTTTTGTTGTTCTTATTGTTGGTAGTAATTGTATCTTGTGAAGTTGGCCATGTAGCCCCACTTCTGAATCTTGGTTTCTCAATCAGAAAAACAGGCACAACATTACCAATGCTGCAATGTTGTGAGAATGAGATACATTAACCAGATGCACATGGTGCCTTATAATAATTGTAGATTGGAACTTAGCTGTTGGCTCTTAGGTGAACAATTATTCTCTTCCCTTCTTCATTTACCAGATGACAGCTCTCTCTTGTACAAAATGGATGGGTGGTGAACTTCACGGTTCTTGAGGCCACTTCTAGCAATGCCATCTTAAAATTACGGTAGTAATACTGACTTGTGTAAGTGTTTACAGATTTCTCAATACCTTCATAGAAATCAGCTTAAGCCATCCTCATGATGATTTTATTATAGTCCCTTAGACACATTGGGTAACTGGGGCTCAGAGAGGTTAAAGGCATTGGTCCAGGTTACAGAGAAAGGAGTAACAGCATCAAGCCTGGGACTGGCTTTTCACATGTTATTCACCATGCTATTTCTCTGCTCTAAGATGTGACTTAATGACACCCACCACACAGATGATGGTGTTGAGAGAGAAGATGTATATACATTTATTATCACTAAAGTTCTAGAGTGGTGTGGCACTAAAATGGCACTAGGAGTCAGAACACCTGGGTACTCCAACAGAGAAATTTCTAGGCAAGTTGCTGAATCTCCCAGAGCCTGCTTCCTCATCTGTGAAATGAGGACAATAATTCCTCATGGAGTTATTGGGTAGATGAAATGGGACCCGCAGTGGGTCACAGAATATGCACATGGAAGAGGTCTATTATTTAGTATTTATAAAGTACTTAATTCTCTATGTCTAACCTCTTCACCTTACTTCAGCCCTGCCTGTCTTCCACCCCCCACCCATACCCACCTCACCCCTACCCTTTCTTGGCTTCCTCAGACACTTCCCACCCTACCTCTCATTGCACTTACTGAACCATGACAGTGGCAATGTCATCAGCACTAACGGTCTCAGGGAAAAGAGAGGGCCAGGTCCTAGCCTGCTGCTAACTCTGACCTCAGATCTGTATGTTGTGGAGGGCAAGATTTGGAATTGATGAGGAGAGAGTCAGCAGGAAGTGGCATGAGGTGGAGGTAGAGGTAAATTCATAGCCCACTAGGGGTTTTTGTCTCTTCAATCACTCTTAGGTTCCATTTGCCTAAAGAATCAGGAGTCTCATGGAAACAGAGGCTGAGGAGCTTCAAGGATAGAGCAGTGTCTCCATGAGTCTCTCTAGAGTCCAAATACCATGTCTTTCTTCTTTCCCCTCCAGCTGTCACCTCTGAGTCCTCCCCCTTTGAAGGACCTCAAATGCCAGGCTGAGAAGCTTGGCCTCTCTCCCAAGTTGATTAGGAAATCATGGGAACCACAGAAAGTTTTTGAACCATGGGGGAACAGGTTTGAACCATGGGGTGTCATAAAGATCACTATGGATCTGCATCAAGGAGAAAGAAATAGTTTAACAGAAAGATAATGCATCCTGAGCTGGAACCGTGGCTATGGAGGTGGAGAGGACGGGATATATTTAAGAGGTATTTGAACAATGGGGCACTGGGGTGGCTTAGTTGGTTAAGCATTTTGATTTCAGCTGAGGTCATGATCTCACTGTTCGTGAGATGGAGCCCCACATTGGGCTCTACGCTAATAGCACAGAGCCTGCTTGGGATTCTCTTTCTCTTCCTCTCTCTCTGCCTCCACCCGACTCTCTTTCTCTCTCTCAAAATAAATAATAAATAAACTAAAAAAAAAAGGTATTTGAGCAATAAAAGACATTTCTATGGCTGACAGGATAAATTCCAAACCCCTTTGCCTTGCATTTGAGGCTGTCCATGATTTTGTCCCATATTTGGCCTATCTCCACTGCTCCCTTCCCTATGCTCTGCCATTCTTTGCCAGACAAAGAGAAAAGTATCTTTCCACATATGGTCCATACATTCCTGTCTCTGTATATTTACTCAGGCCACTCCCCTTTTCATGGCATCCTTCTGCAACTCTCCCTTCTGCCCACATTCAAATCCTGTCTCTCTGAATTTCTAAGTCCAGGTCAAATTTAACTTCTTTCAAGTAGCCTTCTAGGATCTCCAGAACCACAAAGAAGTCTCCCTTCCCAGACTCTCTTAAGCACCCCTATATGTCTATCTCTTTTACGGCAATGTCTCAGACAAACTCTGAGAACTGTCCTCCCTGATAACCACTCTCCTGTGTATCCCTTTATTTCAAATTTGTTCAGGTGATTAATTCCCCAGTTTAAAAAAACCCAACAACTATATTTCTGCCTCCTGTACATCCAGAGGTGGCTCTATGACAAAGCTGTGGCCAGTGGGCCAAGCACAAGAAAAAGGCTATTAAAATATCGACAGCAAATAAAAGCCTATCCAGCCTTTACCACATTTTCTTTACCGTCACAATTGAGCTCTGAAGAACTGTTTTCTGCATATAATCCTAGCTAATGGAATTCCAGAGCCTGGTTTTAAAAAAATAAGTTTTCATAATAAAGGAAACAAGTCTCAGAAAGAATTGAAAAAGATGTTCACTTCCCCTGCAGCTATAAATCAAAAGATATTGTTCTGTGTTATAAAAGGGCTCAAGGAATCTGATTTGATATTGTACAAAACCGAGAATGTTTATAAGAATATAATTTATGTTCTCCTTTGCAATATACAGTTTTGTATGAATATTCATGACTGTTACTGACTTGTTCTGTTCTCTGTTGATACAAATCCGCCCTTGGAAGAACAATTTAAACAAAGTGGTCTTATGAGACTCTAAAGACATTAGAAATTATTCCATGTCTTATGAAAATGATATCCAAATAAAATGAAATTCTGACCAGTTGTCTTACTTGATAATTTCTTGCTCTGGTAACAATAACATTATAACTGACAACTCTGTTTTCTTAAATTGTATACCTATCGGTTAGGATTGTACTCTTCTCTTCTCCCAAATGTACGATGCAAAATAAAAACCTTGGACTCTGCTAGATTTATTATTAAGCAAATACTTTGAGAGACTTGTTTTCTTAAAATATCAACCATGCTGAAGACTTTGGGGAGTTCTGCTTTTCTGATACTAACACCACTTTCTGCTTGTTGCTTTCTTGTCCTTCCCCTTCCCCTCTTGCTCCTCCTCCTCCTCCTTCTCTTTCCCTGGAATATGGATGTGATGCTGGAGGTGGAGCAGCCATCTGGCAACCATGAGATAGCCATAAGGATCAAAACCACAGACTGAGGATGTTGTTGACAACAGCATGAGGGTTCTGGTTCCCTGCCAGCCTGATGGAGCCACTACATTCACCACACATGCTTCCTCTTCATTTGGTTGTTTGTCTAGTTGGGAAGTTGATGAAATATCCTACCAGGGGAACTATCCAAGAGTGAGATCCTTGAGAGAAAGCCCTACATCAAACAGATCTTTGTGTCCTCCACAGAGCTTAGAAAGGTTCTTGTCTGATAAATATTCACTGAAGAAAAATGTACAAGCACAAATCGTAATGATTTTCCAACTATTTGTTTCTAGTTTAATTCCACTGTGGTTAGAAAACATACTTTATACGACTTCAATTCATTTACATTTGTTGAGACTTGTTTTATAGCTCAGAACATAGTCTAAGTGTTCCATGAGCCCTTGACTAGAATATGTATTCTATTATTATTGGATGGAATATTCTGTAAATGTCACTTAAGTCAATTTGGTTGATGGTATCTATATCCTTACTAATTTTTTCATCTGCTTGCTCAGTTACTGAAAGGGGAGATTTGCATTGTCTAGTTCTTTCTTCGATTAGATTTTTTTTAAATTTTTTACATTAAAAATTCTAGTTTTAAATTACTTCTCAGAATCTAATTGAATATAGTGATTTATTTACAACTTCAGGTCGAAGACTGAGGAGAGCTCTGTGGTGGTTCCACACTGGGCTTTGCAGGTTACTCGCTGGAAGTTTTAGGCAAGTGCTGTTCCCTTTCTGGTTTCCCTCCCATTTCTCCCATCTATAAAATGAGAAGGTGTTATAGCCCAGTGTGTAATGGTCCTTCTGACTTTAAAATTCCGATCTCTCCCAATTTCTCATTCCCTTCTCCAGGGCCTGGTGCAGCCACGGGTTGTCTCCACAGGAAACCTCTTTCCCCTCCCGCTAAATGATCATTTCCTTTTCCAGACTTACCCCTTGTCTTGGGTTCCCACAGCGCCAACCCGGGCCCGCCTCAGCAGGTCTCTGCTAGGCTACTTTCCAGACCACTGAACATCCTCATCGAGTTTGGCCGAGTGCATCACGTGATCGATTGGCCGACTCACTATCTACGGGAACTTCCTGTTCCCATAAGGGACGAACTGATTGGCTGATTTAAAGCCTCCCGACCCGCCGGATCCACCCACTGATGCGTGGAATAAGCATGTGTACAACTACTGGATGACTCATCGTGAAGGGACGAAGGGAGAGGAAGGCTAACGCATCAGGCTGACTCATAACAAGTTCAGTAGGCGGCCTGGGAATCCCCAGCCTCACCAACGTCCGACCAGGCAGAGGTCACGTGTGGAAGCCGCCCCGCGAAGTCCCGCCCCTCAGGCATGCCGTTAGCACACGTGAATCCGTCTGGAGCCAATCAGGGCCTAATGATGCACGCGGGGGCTGCTGGGACGGGGAGGGTCCGTGCAGTAGAACCCTTGAGTCTCCCGCGCCTGAGGCAGTCTGGAGCAAGCGGCAGTTCGTTTATCTTGAGCAGAAGGTTCTAAAACCCTACCAGCCCTGGGAACTGCAGGCCTAATCAGCCTTTAAGAGACACTCCTTCCTCAAGCCAGTACTGTGGGCAAGCAGGTGATGGGCGGTGAATTGAAAGCCATCGACCAAGGAACAAAATGCCATGTGCTCGACCCTCAGGGACGATGAGAAGGCATCTTGTGCCCCATTTCCCTTCCCGCAAGCAAGATCCCTATCACGAACAAAGCGAGACACGTGAGGAAGACCCAGCTCTTCATTCTCTTGTCCAAACCCATCCCTGACCTGTTCCCAACCCAGTTCCCATCCTCTCTCCCATTTCTCGTCTAGATGGCATTCTCTGCCGCTTAGGACCACACGTTCCGAAGTTACAGAGCACATGAGGAAATAACCCTCTGTGAGTGAGGATAGAACTTAAAACTTCTCAGCAGAGCCTTTGAGGCCCTGAAAGATCTGGCACGTCCGGAGCTCACCCTTCCACCTGAGTTCCGGGGCATAGACCTGGGCTCTTAGACTCACTAAACTTCTCCCATCACAGAGCCTAGAATCTGCTGTCCCTCCGAGTAGCCCCTGATAATCCTTTTGGTCTCTCAGCCCAAATGTCACTTTCTCAGAGAGGCCTTCTCTGATTCTCTAATCCAAACTGGGTTCTTCCCCTTGTTCCTCATACTTTCTCATAGTATTATATCCTTTTTCTTCCTAGCACTTGTCAACATTGTAAGCTGCAGTTTTGTGTTTATTTCATTGTTGTTTGTGTACCTGTGTGGACCACGAGCTCCACGGAGGCAGGGCCAGTGTCTGTCTGGTTCACTCCACTACCCGGCACAAGGTGGATGCTTATATTTTTGTGGAATGTGTGAACTGCATGCCAAAGGAGTGACCGTGCATGGGGGCCTATATAAACATCTGCTCTTGAGTACGGGATGACCATCACATTGGTGCTGGATGGAGAACCATTGGATTTATGCACAAATAATGCTTCAGGGAAGAGATGACCCCTTTTTGCAACCTCTGAAAATTACCAGCATCTGGCTCCAGAAGGGAGGATGCCATCCACTCAGAGGGGAACAATACACAGCCATTGTCCATCCTCTTGCCAGATCCCTGTTCTCATTTCTTGTATGCCTGTCTTTCAGCCAAGAAATACTGCACTAACCTCTTAACTAGGCTCTTTGCCTCCGGTCTTCTATCTTCTGAGTTCCATAACTACTCCTAGCACGATTTCACTATGTATCATTCTTTGCTTCAAACCTTGCAACAGCTTATCATTCATTCATTCATTCATTCATCCATTCAGTTATTCAACAAACATCTTTGAGAGTCTTATATTTTAGGAACCATTCTAGGTGCTGGTGGTTCAAGTAGAAACCAAGACAGAGAAGATACCTGTTCTTGTGGAACTTACATTCTAAGGGAGTCAAGATTAAGGCTCCAATGCCTTGTCTTGGCATTCAGGGATGGTCTTTGTGTCTTTTCTCCACCTGGACCTCTGGATACCACTTTTCACTCACTATCTACCTACATATGCCTCGGGTCAGGATACCGAAGTTCAAAGGGTGCAGTGGTGAAAAGGTTTCATCCAAAGACATATAGCCACTAAGCATTAAAGTTGGGATTCAATCCATATATGATGGCTCCAAAGCCTGGTGCTCTTGTATGTATATTCCAGGTTCTGGGCATACAGTAGGGGCTCCAAAGCTACTTCTGGACCATAGTCTCACATTTATTTTTCCTTTCGTTGATACCATTCTAGGCCAGAGCATACTTCTGGTTAACCCGAACAACAGATCATAGAGTTTGCTTGTAAAGATTCTAAGACCAGGTCCCAGAGTAACCCTACTCAATGGAGAACCAGTCCGTGTGAGGGACAGGTGGGGCTTGAGAGGGCTTTGTGAGCTGAGGAGGCTCCAGGGATCCGGGTTTGTTATAGACTCCAGGGTTTCTGGGGTGCCTAAGGATTCCGTGGACTTTGGTAATCCCGCAGATATTGGGGACTCCAGGTAGGCACGTAGTTTTCATAGGTTTCATGAGCTCCACTTTATCTTGCTTTTTCTGGAAGTTTAAGGTAAGCGGTGCTACAGAGCAGGGCAAAGAAAGAAGAATATTGGAATAAGTCGAGAGGTGAGGTATCCAGTTCTTAAATGGACAGAATCCTGTCTCTCCCTATGAGCACAGAATTACAGCAATGTGGAGCAGACATTGGCTTCACCTTTTCTCAGAACCCCATGACTGGAGCCTGCAACCTGTCTTCTCTCAGTGCCCCTCCCTGTGCATTCCTAGCACTGGGAGCCGCCCAATGTTCCCCAGACTCTTCTGGGGAGTTCTGCCTGACTTCCCCAGGGAGGGTCAATCCCTCCCTCCTCAACTATAACTCCTGTCCCAGCCCTGTTGCTGCAAGGCTACCTTCCCACCAGCCTGCTTGCTCTCTGAGGACAGGGGCCTGGGTCTGACCCATTTCTGAGACCCCGGCATTGCCCAGCATGGAGGTTGGGAGATACTGCAGGATATCTTGGTGGAATTTAACAGCTTCTTGGTTTATCCGCAAAGGGACACCAGCTCCAATGCAGGGTTTAAGGAGGGCAGCAGGGCATTTCCAGTCCTCGAGGATTGTAAATGGTACATAACACTGAGGCCTGTCTCTTCCAAGCCCTGCTGAGGATATGGGGTGCAAGGTAAATGAAGACCTTGTCTTTGTTCTGGTCTCTAAGCACTTCAGGCTAACTTGGGCCTGTGGTATCTACAGACCGTGTTTTCTACAATCTGCCAAACACTCAGAGACCAAAGCCTTTGGCTTCCACTCTGATGCCACAAACACTGTTAGGGATTCTTTCAACCCCGTTCTCAATGGGGACTCAGTGTGAAGGTGTGTGTGTGTGTGTGTGTGTGTGTGTGTGTGTGTACATTGCTGATTCTAATGCCCTTTAAGTTATTTGTCTTAATTTTCATCCTTCTTCCCCTCTCTGGGCCTTGGCTTCACCATCTATAAGATGATCTGCAAGCACATTCTGGCATTCTAGGTGCCCCATAGGACTGATGACGGTAATTCCTTTAAACACTGTATGTGCCTCTCCTCGTGAGTCTTACTGCCATTATGCTGATAGTCTAGACTCCAGACGCAGTGGGTACCCACCAATATCTCACTCTCTGAAGATGGAGTGATTGTGGATTTTTCTGGCTCCTTAGGCTTCAGAGACAGCTTGGGTTCTTGGCATGCTCTGACTTTTGGGCTCTTTTCTGCTTTGACCGCTGCAATTTTCTTTGCCAGCTTCATTCTGATATGTTTCACCCTAAGGAAATGACCCCCCCCCCCATCAGTTCCGGCTCTCTGCCCCCACTGGGCTCTGGTCTCCACCAGAAGTTCTGGTTTAGAGCTTCAGCGATACCACTGGCTTGCTGTGTTATCTGGGGCAAGCCACACAGCCTCTCTGGGAATTGGTTCCATCCTCTGTACAATTGGGAAACCTTGCTTATTGGGCTGTGAGGCTCAGATGAGGTCAGCCATGAAAGGGCTTTGCAAACTGTAAAGGATTGTTATTGGTCTTTAGGTGCAGCTGATTATACTTTAAAAATAGCTCCCCGGTTTGCCCTGCCACCTTGTGGCTCTTCTTTCTCATTCCTGATAGCCAGTCGATCCCAAGTGTCCCATCATCTCTCTGACTGCCCTTCATCACTTAAACCCAGCTCAAACTGGGCTCTTTATTATGTAGTCTTCCTGCCTGGCCTCATGCCTCTGGCTCTTGCCCTCTGGTCTGTGTACAGACACCTTGCACTAGGAGCTTTTCTTCCCTGCTTAACACTGTTCCTCGGCTCCCAACTGAGGATCAAGTCCAAGACACTTGGACTGGCCAGAGCCCCCCTTCCCCCCCCACCCTCTCTCCCCCCACTGAAGTCTCTGGCCTGACCTCTGGCGGCTCTGCCCTTCTCACTCTGGGCTTCTAGCCAATACATTTAGCCAAGTTTCGAGAGTCTTTATGAACTAACACCAAGAAGCTTTCTCAACTTCATGTTCAGCCATTTCCCATCACTGTCAATGCATCTGACATTGCACACAGACACCGGCAATTCCTCAAATGTGTCTCTGGGGTCCGCATATGCTACTTTCCACCCAGCAAATGAGCACTCAGCCCCTCAGGGCCGCTTTAGACAGCACCCCGGGGAGCTCCACTGGCTTCTCCGGGGCTGCCACTTCCTCCTTTGCTTTCTCCTTTATGAAATTCACTGAAAGCCTCTGTCCCTTGGGCCTTGTTTGTGGCTGAGCATAGTCCTGAGGGCCCTGGACTGTGGTGACCATGTTTGGTGCCTCCTTCCCTTACCAGACCCTGAGCTCCTTGGACGCAGGGGTTCTGTCTTTCCCTTTCCCCGCCAGCACCCAGGCCAGGGCCTGCTGGGTACGGTTTTAGCCCTGGTACTCACATGAGTGGGATGAGGCAGAAAAACAGCAGTGAGGCTGCAATGGCTCCATAGACAACACCCTGGATCAGCCCTTTCATGAAAGTCTGGGGAAGAAAATAACTCTTTCCTGGAAGGAGAGAGCATGTGAGAAAGTCTTCTGTCCTGAAAGCTTGGAGTTGGAGTCCGAGCTCTGCTCCCTCCCCAGCTCACTCCCTCACCCAGATACCGGGCCCCCTCTACCCTCACTTGGCATCAGTAGGATGCTCAAAGCATGGGTTCCATTTTGGTTCTTCCCCTCACAGAGAAGGCTTGTGCTCATTTTTGGCTGCTCTGTCAGGCTGATGGTGCTGTTGGCCCAGGGGGCAAGTATGGTGGAAGTCACGTGGACACTGCTATCCACACTGTTCGCACCCACGGGAGCCCCTCCCATCCACCACTGCACGGAGGGTGTGGGGATGCCATAGAAGGAACAGCTGCACAGAAGAGTCTTCTCCAAGGAACAAGAAGAATAGAGCAGCCTGGCAGGTGCTGTGGGGAGGAAGGATCAATCAGCAAGCATCCTGACTTCCTTTCTCCACTTCCTCCAGGACCCAGCCTTCTCCTTATTTGTGACTCCCAAAGGAGCTTCCAAAAGACTTTCTGGAAGCCCAGAGGAGCTGGGCTTCACAGACAAGTTCCCCTTCATCCTTTCTCCTCACCTGGCCTCAAAGTGAATGCTGGACCTGACTAATGGCAAGGGAACTTTCTGAGGATCTACATTGCCTCTGAGCCGTTACCTGACCCCCACCTCCACCCCCAGGCTCTTCCTCCCATCCCTCAGGCTCTGCTCCTTCCCAGTTCCATCTGTGATCAATTTCTTCCTCTCTCTCTCTTACTGTCCAGATGCTGTTGGGCAAGTCACTTCCGTTTCTTTATGCTTTCTCAGTTTGGAAAATGGGGGTATTTGCTGAACTGTATCATGCTATTATCGATGTAAGAATAAATGCCCTAGAGCACCTGGGTGAATCAGTCGGTTAAGCATCTGAGTCTTGATTTTGGCTCAGGTCATGATCTCACGGTTCCTGAGTTCGAGCCCTACACTGAGCTCTGTGCTGACGGTGTGGAGCCTGCTTGGGATTCTCTCACTCCCTCTTTCTCTCTCTCCCCCCAGTAAGTAAATAAACTTAAAAAAAAAAAAAAAAGAATGAATGCCCTATGGTTGGCAGTGTTCCTAGCTGAGTACATGGTAAAATGTTCCCCATTCAATAAATAGAGCACCTTTCTAGATTTTCTTCTTCCCAGTCCCAAGTGGCCTTTGAGCACTCATCCTAAGCAGAGATTGCTATGGTGTTTTCTGAGTAAGAACATTTGAGCCTGCTTCACTCTACACAGAATGGGTGGGATATGTTATCCACTTGGTGACTTTCATCGGTTGATAAATAAGGAACAGTCACCCTCTTCAGGGTCTTCAACAAGGAATCAGTTCTTAGCGTTACTGACAAAGCATACGTTGTCACCGGGAGTCATTTGAGATTACTGGAAGAAAGGGGTAATTTTCTCTTAAAGAGTACCCCTTGATCTTGGACTTTTCATCTGGGTCACATGGAGGCAGGGGGATGAGGAAGTTTCAGGGACTCTCCCTGACTGCTGTCCTCTGGATTATGTATTTTTACCATCTGGGAAAGCGTGCCTGTGGACAGTGACTGACAGACACGGGAAAACTGACTACCCCTGGGTTTTCCAGCATTTTGTGCTTCTCGTACCTTCAACCTCCTTGGCTGAGCACCCACCCTCACCCCTAACTCCGCTCCCCAACCCAGTCTGCTCTTTGCCCCAGACATCCCCAGCCCTGCCGGGACCCGACACACAGATGTCTAATCCATGTTGGTTATTTGGTACCCTAACCCTTATGTCCTCTTCTCAGACCTCTGCAGCCTAGCCCCCCCTGGTCCTGGCACCTCAGACACCTCCAGCACTGCCCCTCACCCCACTCACCCATCTGCAGCAGCAGTGGTCCTCAGGAAGAGGAGGGGCCCAGGGTCTTTGCCTCAGCTGGCTCTCGCGTCAGAGCCATGTGGTTCAGAAGGGACGAGACGGCAGGTAACTGAAAGGATGTGGGTGGGAGAGCAGAAAGTATTCTTAGCAAGCCAGGGGCTTCTGTTTCTGGTCATCCTGGAGGTCTGTTCATCCTCAGAAGCAGGAATTACATGGGGTGAGACGTTCAAGAGCATCTAGGGACAGGAAGCACCCCGATGACCTCCGGGGGGGGGGGTGCCCAATGCTGCATCTCCTTCTTTCTCCCCTGGTCTTTCCCTCCCAGACCCAGCCCACTTGGGAGAAACTCAGTTACCATGTCCCTTGGGTTCTCTCTCAAAGCAAATGGGGTTTCATGGAAGGGCTGTGTGCCTCAGAGGCACAGGACCAGTCCGGGTGTTTGGCATAACCCACAGGAACCATGAGAGGAATTGCCTAGAGCAGGAGCGACTCAGGCCAGGTGGCCAGGGAGGAGTGAAGGTCCAGAAGGACAGGCTCTGCATCAACAGCAGCGAGCCGGATGCAGGGCTCTAACTCACGAACCATGAGATCACGACCTGAGCTGAAGTCAGATACTCAACTGACTGAGCTGCCAGGCGACCCAAGGATGGGACAACCTTAACACATCCTTTGGGAAAATGGGAATGGACAAGAATTCCTACCTCTGATAGAAGTTCCAAACTTCCTTGCTTTGCAAATGAGATTCTCCACAATTTTGCCTCACCTTTGCTGTTCCCCCCTGCGCCTTTCCCAACATTTTCCACACCAAAGGGAAAGTGCTGCCTTCTCCAATGTTCACCTTACACATCCTTTCCCCTTTCACAGCTTTTCCTCTGGCAACTCTGCTCCGCCCACCTTCAAATCCTACTCCAGTTTCAAAGCTGAGTTGAGTGCCACTTCCTGCATGCAGCCTCTCCTGATCTCCCTGCCCGGTCAAAAGTGCAGAAATCTCTCCCCTTTCCAGAAGGACCCAGTTATTTCCTTTGTTGTTTCTTGAGGAAAGAGTCAGTTTTTCCCTCCTAGTAGAGTTATTTGTTTTTATGCAGCCAAACAACAACTCCTTATCCTGCTCTTCATTACTAACAAACCCAACTTTGTTTAGCGGTGCGTTGTTGCAAGTTAAAGCACTACTTTGTCCTCCTTTGCAGGTAACTTGGGGCACGTGACATTGTTTTATTGGAACTGGGCTGAGGGTTCCCGGGAAAGTCTTCCTTTCCTGATATTGTCATTTCTTTCCTCCTTGTCGCTTTCTTCTCCTTCCTCCCTAGAATATGGATGTGATCCTGGAGGTAGAGCAGCCATTTGGCAGCCATGAGGTAACCACGAGGATGAACGCCACTCATGAAGGATATTCTAGCAGAATAGTTTGAGGAGCCCAATCCCTGATGGCCTTGTGTTACTGCTACACCAGCTCTGCACAGCCTATCTCTGTTCATCTCTTTGGATGAGGAAGACAAATTTTTATTTGGTTAGGTCATTCTAGTTGGGAAACTAACACAATATCTTAGTAAAGAATCTACCTGAGACTGAGCCCTTTAAGGGAAGGCCCTACATCAAACAGACCTTTGTGACCTCAGAAGAGCTTAGAAAATGACCTTGCTTAGGGTGCCTGGGTGGCTCAGTCTGTTAAGCATCTGACTCTTTTTCTGTTTTTTAAGCTTATTTATTTTGAAAGAGAGAGAGAGGGAGGGGGAGAGAGAGAGAGAGAGAGAGAGAGAGAGAGAGAGAGAGAGAGAGAATCCCAAGGAGGCTGCATGTGGGCAGCTTGGAGCCCAATGTGGGGCTCGCTCTCACAAACTGTGAGATTGTGACCTGAGCTGAAATCAAGAGATGGACACTTAAACTGAGCCCCCCAGGCACCCCAAGGGTCTGACTTTTGATCTTGGCTCAGGTCATGATCTCACAGTTTGTGAGAGCGAGCCCTGTGTCAGGCTCTGTGCTGACAGTGCAGAGGCTACTTGGGATTCTCTCTCTCCCTATCTGCTCCTCCCCACTCAAAATAAATAGGTAAACATTAAAAAAGAAAGAAAGAAAGTGACCTTGTTTGGTGGTCACTGACAACATGTTCAACTGTCAGTTTTATCTTTTGTGAAACTATCCCCCCCCTTTTTTTTTTAAATAAAGCATTGACTTGAGAGCAGGGGCCCTGGATTTGAGTACTGATTATATAAGCTATGTCACTGATTCACTGGAGGACCACAGACAAGTCCTTTCCCTCTTTGGCCACGAGTCCTCCATTTCTGCACAAATTCCTGGAAAAGGCAGGATGAGGGGACGTGTCCCTAGTCTATAATACCTTGTGGCAGACACTTCTGGCTTCTGACCCAACAGGTATCCCAGCACCATTATCCCTGTTGCCTCTACTACAGAGCCTTACAATAACAAATATTAATGTTCCCAGGTTCCCTTACATGAATGTCCTGGTAGCCAGGTGACACAGTTTTGGTCAAGGGAAGAAAAAAACCTTTCCAACCATATTGATATTTTACTGTTCAGAAAGGAACCTAGAAGGGAAAAAGAAAGCAAAACCCTAAAATTGAATACAAACGAGATCTAGTAAACAAATGAAAACAATGATAACAGAACCATTCTGGAAGAATGTCTATTTCAAGTAACCTTTGAACACAGTGCTCTGACTCTACTGTCTTGAGGGAGACAAAGAGAGTTATCAATACAAACCCTTGGCTTTAAAGAACAAATGCTATTTCCATATTCTGTTCATTGAAAGAGCCTAGAAGCAACGACATATCCCTAGTGATAAACATGCCTAGCACCTATATCTTGGTTTCTAAACAATATCCATCATTGGGCTGGAGCCTGCATAAACCAGCTTTAAAAAGCTGATTATTAAATTTTCAAAAATGTTACAAGCTGGTTGTCAAACACGGCCATTATTAAAAATTAAATTATATAAACTTATAAACAAATTATATTAAAAGCAAAGATGGTAATCACTCAAAACTGATTACTCCCTAATTTTTCTAGTGCATTTTACTGTTATCTGTGTCCTTGAGATTATTTGCATCTATTGTACCTGTATGATGGAAATACCACATAACAGTGTGCTATTGTATCTCTTCCTAACTCTATATGATGAGTTGGTAGCTTGAGACTATCTCCAGTGAGAGTGTCTACACAGCAGAGGTTGGTAATACTACAATTCAGGGCTTCTTTTTCCCTTTGGAGGTCCGGCTAGTAAATATTTACTAGCATTCCATTGCTAGTATTTCCCACTCAAAGGAACCCCTTCATGTTGGAACAGCCTTCCATAAACCAAGCAGCTCTTTGTTGGTCAACTGAGAGCTATTCACTGTCACCACCCAAGTGGCAATAGGATCTGGCAGCTCCTCGGGTGGTAAAAGGAGGGGAAAGAGGCCATCTGCTCCCTAATATGATGACTACCTTCTCACATTCCCATGGTACCAGGTTCCCCTATAAACCATTTCCATTTTATTACAGAACTCTTCTGGGCACGGTCTTCCTTATTATCGTGTTTACCCAAATTACCAAAGATATCACGGATATTTCAGGTTTCAGGATTATTGTACTTCCCTCCGTCCTGTGGGCATTTTCAATCAAAGCTCAATAGCCAGCTAGTTGTCTGTCTCAAATGGAAATTTCCTGATTAAAAAAAAAAATCCCAGTGGTTGCCACTGGGTGGTGCTAGCTGGCTTTTGCCATAAACTGCAGTCTGCATAGACTCCCAAGACTTCACTCTAGTGGTTTTATGGTTAGGAGCTGGCCATATTCCCAAATGTAGAATGTGTGCCATCCAAAATCCAAATCAATCAAACGCTGGGCTTCTGACATGGTTTTTTTTTTTTTTTTTTTCCTCACCAGATATCCTATATTCTTCAAATTAACAGCCTGTGTGGGCCTGGGCAATTTTATTGGTTCCCATCTAGCATATACTGGCTGAAGGGAGGATTTACATGCCTCCTATTTCATAATACTAGGTAAGGGAGGTGTTTCCTAGTCAGACACGGTATGTACTTACATTCAGATAAAGGAGGAGACACAATGGCTTTACATAAAATCTGTTCAAGTATTCTATTTTTCATCTAAACAAACCCTCACTTTAACTCCTTCAATCCCTCTATTCCCATATCTTCCCAATCTAACTATAACTCCCACTAGCCTCCAGCTTAAGGAGTCCCAGAAACATCTCTTCTCCTGACCATTTTACCACTAATGTGCATGTGGCTTTGAGTCTCCAGCTAGGCATGGAGCCAAAGAACTGAGGCCCTTTTATTTACTTTTTTAAAAATTAAAAAAAGTGTTTTTATTTATTTTTGAGAGACAGAGAGCACAAGCAGGGGAGGGGCAGAGAGAGAGGGAGACACAGAATCCAAAGCAGGCTCCAAGCTCCAAGCTGTCAGCACAGAGCCTGATGTGGGGCTCAAGCTCGTGAACTGTGATATTGTGACCTGAAATCAGACGTTTGACCGATTAAACCACCCAGGTGCCCCAATCATCATCTTTTTTTAAAAGAATACTTATTTATTTTGAGAGAGCGAGCACGAGTTGGGGAGGGGCCACCCAAGAAC
Organism: Acinonyx jubatus; assembly: GCF_027475565.1. Lineage (NCBI taxonomy): Eukaryota > Metazoa > Chordata > Mammalia > Carnivora > Felidae > Acinonyx > Acinonyx jubatus. Next base: position 54,062,617 of record NC_069396.1, on the reverse strand, counting down.
CCCTGACCAATCAACCTTGATTAGGTCATGGGACCATCACCTCAAGCCATTTGAAGTTCAGGTCCCATTGTCATATTTGCCTTTGGACTTTTGAAATTCCTCGAAACTAGGGTAACTAGAACAGATTTTATTAGGATCCTTCAAAGTTGGGGGGGAGGTATCTGAGGCTCCCCCTGGCCTACCCAAACTCCAAAAGCACTGTACTCAGACCTTTGTTTTGATCCCATCAATTTCCATTTTATTCATTTATTTTATTTTTTTAATGTTTATTTTTGAGAGAGAAAGAGACAGAGACAGAGCGCTAGTGGCGGAGGGGCAGAGAGAGAGAGAGAGAGAAAGAGAGAGACAGAGAGAGAGAGACAGAATCTGAAGCAGGTTCCAGGCTCTGGGCTGTCAGCACAGAGCCTGATGTGGGGCTCAAACCCACGAACTGCGAAATATTGACCTGAGCCGAAGTTGGACACTTAACTGACTGAGCCACCCAGGCGCCCTGATTCATAACTATTTAAAGATTTTTCTCTCTGTTGGGATGAGTCCCTTTGACACTCCCTTCATCTTTCTCCGTTCTCTTGTGAATCACTCACTCTAATTTTCTTTGCTACCTATTGTTCCAACATGACTTTTCCCTTTAGTAGCAGCCCTGAGGCCAGCAGCCATAGCTCAGACTGAACAGAACCCAAGCTTGGACCAGCGTTAGGATCCACTCCAGCTCTTTTCTTTCATTATAACTCTTACAGATAAAAGCAACCAAGGGATTGTTATATTTGGCTGGTTTCTTGAGATTTTGAATTTCCTTATGCACCTAGTGAGTCAATTCCTTCAGAGTTGGATCCATAATTTAAAAAAAAAGAAACACTGGTAACTTTAACTTCCTGTAACTAATTGCAGAACAGTTGCATTTTCATGCCCATGAGTGACTTTGGGGACATGTAGGAATCAAAGGTTCCTCATCCCCTGATTTCACATCTTTGTTCTTCCCAAACCATATGTTTCACTGAGTCAGGTTCTCACAAATCTCATTTCTGAGGCCAACTGCAAAGTTAGGGAACAGTTCCAAAAAGATGGCCTCACTTCTGACACCAACTGCAGATTTCAGAGGTCTCTAAAACCACCCTCACTTCTAACACCAATTGCAAGTGTTAGGGTCCCCATGACTACTCATAGGTTCGATAATTCACTAGAAATATTCACAGAATTCCTGAAAGCTGTTATACTCATGGTTATTATTACAACTGAAGGATTCGTATTAAAATCTAGCCAGGGAAGAAGCACATAGGGCAGAGTCCAGGAAAGTTCCAACCAGAGTTCCCAGCTGTCTTCTCCCTGTGGAGTCATGGACAGTATAACTCATATTTCCTGGTAATGATGTGTGACAATATGCATGGAATATGACGACCTGAGAAGTTCACCCAAGCCTTGTGTCCACAGTTTTTATTGGGCCTTCATCACATGGGCCCGACTGACTGCTCCCAGTCAGTCCCATCACATGGGCTTGGGTCTCCGTCTGTAGGTCCTTCTGAAGTTGAGCTGGTACCACATGATCCAAAGACCTTAAATCACATTGTTACATGATCTGGTGTGGCCGGCCCCTGCCTTGAATCACATTTGCAGACTATTCAGTGTGATGCAAGGCCCCCAGGCAAACAAAGACACTCCTGTCAGGCATGGCATCCTAGGGGCTTAGATATTATTTCCCAGAAGCCAAGGGCGAAGGCCAGATCTTTCTTCAAGCTGGGTTAAATACCTTACCACAAAGAATGATAAATGCCAAATCCAGGGTAGCAGTAATTTCTAGGTTTGAGTGGGAAATGTTTCTGGGGAAAGGGTATATAAGAGGTATAACACACATTCCTTTTATACCATTTTCACACCTTTCAATATGTCTAAAATATTTCACAATATTTAAATGAAAATCTGATCATTTGTCATTTATGTAAAAGCTTTATATATGTGTATTACATGAAAATATATATGTTCACATATAATAGTTATATGTTCATATATAACACATTCATAAATGCACAAACATAAATGAAACAAAGATCTGGAAAGATACATAATAAGCTGGTACCAGTACTTACCTATGGGTAGAGCAGTGATAAGAGGAAAGATGAAGTAGGATTTTCAGTTTTTATTCTATACACGTTGGCATTGTTTGACACGTAAGTTTGCATTCATGTATTACATTGGGGAACAAATTCTTTTCATAAAGATGAATTAGTAAATGAAAACAAAGACAGGATTGCATAATTAGACCATAATGAAATGTTGAAAATCTTTGACTGAGATAAATATTTATTTATGTACTAATACCTGCCAATTCCACCTGTACATCATCTCATTTACTACTCCCAAGAACCTGAGAGACTGAATATACAATGTCCATACCATATATGGCCCTCAAGCCTCAACTGTATGACATGACTCTGATCCTCACTTTGCAGCAACAAATACAAGAAGCCAAACCACAACCTCTGTGGCAATCGACCCAGTACGGTCAGAACTTGGTCAATGAATGCTAGCTTCCCTTTTTTTTGCCCCTGCTTCCAGCTCAGAACCAACCAAAGAAAGTAGACTCTGCTCCCCAATTCAACCACATAAGATACCCCCACTCTTTCTTTCTTTCTCTTTCTTTCTTTCTTTCTTTCTTTCTTTCTTTCTTTCTTTTTCGAGCAAGAGGGGCAGAGGAAGAGAGAGAGAGGGAGAGAATCTTAATCTTAAGCAGGTGTGGAGCCTGACGTGGGGCTTGATTTCCATAACTCTGGGATCGTGACCAGAGCCGAAACCAAGAGTCAGACGCTCAACTGACTGAGCCACCCAAGTGCCCCTAAATTGCCCCCACTTCGAATTAGCTAACCTCCAGCTTCCCCATGATAACACTCTCCTGTCAGACCCTATCTGAAACTCTTTTTCCCACTATGCTGCTTCCCTTTGAGTTGTTGCCACATGCAAGTGATGATGGCTGACTCTCCTGTTACAGCTCTGAATAAGCAACTTGTTTGTTCTCACTTGGGTAGTCTTGGCTTATTTCCAGGAACCCTGAGGAATTAAGTCTTACAAAGGCCTCCTTATGGAGGAGGAAACTGAAGTGCAAGGTAGTAAGTGATTTCCTTAAATAAGTTAGAGATGGATCTAAAAGTCAAGTTCTGGGGCGCCTGGGTGGCTCCGTCGGTTGAGCGTCCGACTTCGGCTCAGGTCATGATCTCAAGGTTTGCGAGTTTGGGCCCCGCGTTGGGCTGTGTGCTGACAGCTCAGAGCCTGGGTTCTGCTTCACATTCTGTGTCTCCCTCTCTCTCTGCCCCTCCTCTGCTCATGCTCTGGCCCTCTCTGTCTCAAAAATAAATAAAACATTTTTAAAAAATAAAATAAAATATAACTCAAGTTCCTCTTGCTCCACACCAACCTCCCAAGGAGCAGAAAAATGTTTATAAACTACCTACATTCTTTGGCCAACAGGCAACAGAGCAAGGGTAGAAAGTAATATTAAAAGTTTAAACATCCTTGCTCTCATCTCAGAAAAATAAAAATAAAAACCAATCACCTAAAACTTAGGAAACATGTCTCTAAATCAAATGAACTAGCACCTAGGAAGAAATCAAGAGTTGAAAGCTCAGAGTCCTTTGTGACTACCCTCTTTTCTCTCATGGCCTGCAGCCATGTCGGAAAATCCTGTGGGCACTGATTTCAAAATACACTTCCCAGTCACCTGCACTGCTGTCACCCTGGCCCAAGACACCAGGCTCACTCACCCAGATGGCTGCAGGAACCGACTCACTGGCCTTGCTGCTCTACCTTAGTCCCTGCCCATTTTATTCCCCGTGCTGTGGCCAGAGGGAACCTATCAACACTTCAGTAAGATCCTGCCCCTTCTCTGCTCAAAATTCTCCAGTGCCTCTCATCTCACTCCAAGTATAAGCCAAAGTTCTGCACGAGGTAGGTAGCCCCTCTCCCTTTACCTCTCTGACCTCACCTCGTGCCACTCTACAGAGGCCCTGCTCTCTACTTCAGAGCACAGTCTGGGGGCGCCTGGGTGGCTCAGTCAGTTAAGCACCTGACTCTTGGTTTCAGCTCAGGTCACGATCCCACAATCTCACAGTTTGTGAGATCGAGCCCTGCGTCAGGTTCTGCGCTGACAGCTTGGAGCCTGTTTGGGATTCTCTCTCTGCCCCTCCCCTTCTCCCTCTCTCTCTCTTTCTCTCTCTCTCTAAAAACAAATAAATAGGGGCACCTGGGTGGCGCAGTCGGTTGAGCGTCCAACTTCAGCTCAGGTCACGATCTCGCGGTCCGTGAGTTCGAGCCCCGCGTCGGGCTCTGGGCTGATGGCTCAGAGCGTGGAGCCTGCTTCCGATTCTGTGTCTCCCTCTCTCTCTGCCCCTCCCCCGTTCATGCTCTGTCTCTCTCTGTCTCAAAAATAAATAAAACGTTAAAAAAATTTTTTTTAAAAACAAATAAATAAACTAAAAAAAAAGTACAGTCTGCTTCCTCTAATGAGTCTCAAGAAGCACATTCCTTAGTGGTGGCACTCTCACTCATTCTCTCTAGCAACCAACATTGTGAGCACCTTGTTTACGCCAGGCACTGTTTTAGGGAAAGGGAATTAAATAAGAATAAGAATCCTTGTCTTCATTCTAGTAGGGAGGGAAGGCAGACAATGAATGAGTTGGCAATCAAGATAATTTGATAGCTAGGAAGTACCATGAAGAAAAATAACGCAGGATAATAGGATAGCGGGTTATGGGATGGGGGGGGGGGGCAATGGAGAAACAGCTTAGGTAGAGTGGTCAGAGAAAGCCTCTTTGAGGAAGTGACATTTGAGCAGATACCCAGAGGGAGGAAATCCATATCGGCTCCCCTTTTTCCATTGCCAATATATTCCCCCCTTCTCCGATTTAAAACCACATTTGGGGGCGCCTGGGTGGCTCAGTCAGTTAAGTGTCTGACTTTGGCTCAGGTCATGATCTCGTGATTCGTGAGCTCGAGCATGTGACGGGCTCTGTGCTGACAGCTCAGCCAGGAACCTGCTTCCGAATCTGTGTCTCCCTCCCTCTCTGCCCCTACCCCCCCCCATCCCCCCCACACACTCTGTCTCTGTCTCTCAAAAATAAATAAACATTAAAAAACAAACAAACAAACCACATTTGGATGTTGGAATGAGCCCTGTCTGGGTCCAGGCCCAGGCTTTGCTAGTAAATCACTGAATAACCTTGGTCAAATATTTTCTCCTCTCTAGTTTTCCTTTGATTTCCTCATCTGTAACATGAGTGCATTTTCTGATTTGAGGTGTAGTGATCCATCTAGCTCTAAAATTCTGATTTCTTCTTGCTTTTCTCCTGTAAGGCTTTAGAGATACAGGGATGGCTCTTCATGCACCCTCTTTTTTCCTCCCCCTTATACTTCCCTTTGCCCATCTTTTCTCCTCTGCATTTTACCTTTGGCTCTCGTTGCAAGGGCTCCAGGATATTTTTCCTCCTCAGCACGCTTCCGACCGTGTATGACCTTGGCAGAGTCTAAATGCTACAAACGGCTTTTCCGACTCGCTGCGGGAAGCACCCCACTTTTGGACGACTGGCCTACTTATGCTGACTGGAAAGCTGATTTTCTAGGGACACCAAGGACAAACAGTGAAACTGATTAACCCGCTTACACTCGGGATAACCGTGGGACTAATGACTGAACGCCTCACAGGGGGATTAATTTATTAAGAGACGGATTCAGAGGGAGCATAATTAACAGATGAGCAGGGCAGTCTACCAAGTGGGTGGATTATCAGATTCACTGATTAATTGGTTTGCAAGGGGACTACCTTTTCGACTCATAAGGACGCTAATCTGATCCTTAATCAACAGACCGCTTGGTGGGCTTATTAGACTGGTGACCCCCCCTGGCTGCCCTTGAGGCCGACCCGGTAACCGACTTGGTGGCGGGCTGAATGCACACAGGCTCCTGGTGAACTGAGCCTCCCCAGACGAGCAACCCAGAAGTAGTCTCTGTCCCACCGACAGGCTCCAGGGGGCCTCTCAGGTTGGAGAGCCGTCCTGGCACCCAACCGACCCCCCCAGTGACTGCCAAGCCCAGGGCCGTCTGACTGCCAGAGAAGCCCTGCGTTATGGAAGCCCAGGTGGCGGTTCCAACGCGTCAGGCCGCGCATTCAACGGTAGCCAGGAAAGAGAAGAGGCCAGGAGAGGGCGCCCGACGCCAGCCGGCTTCCGTCGGTGGCGCGGGGAAGGTCGGAGAGCAACAGGAGTCCCCTGATCCCGCCTTCCAGCCTTGCATGGGGCGTGTCTACCCTGCAGCCAGTCACCGGCTGCATGGGCGTATCCCGCAGCCAATCAGCGGCTGCACGTGCCTTTCCGCCGCACCCAATCAAGGAGGCCGCTGAAGCTTGGCACCCCCCCCCCCCCCCCCCCCCAGAAATAGTCTTGAGGACTTGAACCGGTTGTGGTGGGAATGTGGGTGCCCGTTTTCCTTTTAGAGAGGCCTTTCTTCATGATGCTAGTGAAAACTCTTCTACCCTGCCTGATTCTGCTGGCTCAAGCTCCTTGTTGCACTCATGAAACACTTTCTTAGCCATTAAACATTTTCACGGGTCGCCTGATTGGCTCAGACAGGTGGAGCATCCACTCTTGATCTAGAGGGTGTGAGTTGGAGCCCCACACTGGGGGTAGATATTACTTAAAAATAAAATCTTTTTTTTTTTTTTTCAGGACTGCCTGGGTGGCTCAGCCGATTGAGCCTCCTACTCTTGATTTCTACTGGTCGTGATCTCACGGTTAGTGGGTGGGTTAGAGCCCTGTCTGTGGCTCTGTGTTGGCAAGGGGAGCCTGCTTGGGATTCTCTCTCTCCCTGTCTCTCTGCCCCTCACCTGCTTTCGTGCTGTCTCTGTCTCTCAAAAATAAATAAAAACATTAAAAATTTTTTTAAAAAAACTGGGGCGCCTGGGTGGCTCAGTCCGTTAAGTGTCCGTCTTTGGCTCAGGTCATGATCTCATGGTGCGTGGGTTGGAGCCCCCATCCAGCTCTGTGCTGAACGCTTGCTCAGAGCCTGGGGCCTGCTTCAGATTATGTGTCTCCTCTCTCTGCCCCTCCTCCACTCATGCTCTGTCTCACTCTGTCTTTCAAAAATACATAAATGTAAAATTAAAAATAAATAAAAGTAAATAGAGTTATCGTATTTGTTGTTGAGTTGCAGGACCTTCTTTTATTATCTGTTAATCCTTTATCAGATATCTGACTTGCAAATGTTTTTTTCCATTCTGTGGATTGCTTTTTCACAATGTCAAAAGTGTCATTAGATGCACAAAAATTTTCAATTCTCATGAAGTCCAATTTATCTACTTTGTTGCCTGAGTTTTGGTGCCATATCTAAAGGATGTTGGTCTGTAGTTTCATTTTCTTGTAGTGTCTTTGTCTGGCTTTGGTATAAAGATAAAGTTCGTCTCATAGAATGAGTTAGGAAGTGTTCCCTCCTCTTTGATTTTTTGGAAGAGTTTGAGAAGGGGTGGTATTAATTCTTTATTTATTATGTTTTTCTAAAGATTTTATTTTTAAGTAATCTCTACAGCCAATGTAGGGCTTGAGCTTGCAACCCTGAGATCAAGAGCCACACGTTCTACCAACTGAGCAAGCCAGGTGCCCCTAATTCTTCTTTAAATGTTTGTTAGAACTCACCCATGAAACCATGTGGTCCTGAGATTTTCTTTGTTGGAAGGTTTTTGATTCCTGATTCAATCTTACTAGTTATAGTGTAAGGGTTAAATTGTACTGTAGGGCTAACACTTAGCTTGAAAGATTACAACTTTGTTCTGACACTGAAGGTCAAAAGATAACAACTTTGCTTTTACTCTTGTAAATCATACTTCATACTCTTGTGAATCAGGCTTTACCAATGAAGGAAACAAAACCTCAAAAAAGAGCATCAGAGACAAGGTCAAAGAGATCCACTGGTTGCAACTTAGCAGCAGAAAATCTAAAATAATCACCTCATTCGATAACTGTTTCTGACTCATCTGGCAACTGTTTCTAACTCATCTGGGAACTATTTATCTGTTCTGTTCCCAGATAATGATAAAACGATGTGATCGGCTTTAAAAACTCTGTACCCCGGCTGTTCAGCGCCACACTCTTATCAAGAGTGTTGGTCCCGATCGGTCAGCCTTGCCTCTCATTTTAATAAACTTTGTTGTGACTGTCACTGGTGCCCGTAGCATTCTGTTTCAGGAGTCGTGTGGATGCAACAATAGGTCTATCAGATTTTTTGTTTCTGATTGAGTCCTGCTAGATTGTGTGTTTCTAGGAACGTGTTCATTTACCTAGGTTACCCAATTTGTTGGCGTACAATTGATCATAGTACTCTCTTATAATCTTTTAAAAATATTTCTTAGTTGATCTAGCTAAAAGTTGGCCAATTTTGTTGATCTCTTCAAAGAACCAACTTTTGGTCTTGTTGATTTTCTTTATATTGTTATTCTATTTCATCATCTCCATTATAATTTTTATTATTTCGTTCCTTCTGCTAGCTTGGGGCTTAGTCCATTTTTCTTTGTCTTCCTTAATATGTGAAGTTAGGCAGTTTATTTGAAATCCTTCTTCCTTTTTAACATAAGCATTTACAGCTTTATATTTCTCTCTAAGCACTGCTTTCACTGCATCCCATGAATTTTGGCAGGCTGTATTTTAGTTTTCATTTGTCTGCAGTATTTTCTGGTTTTCCTTGTGATTTCTTCATTGATCAAATGGTTGCTTAGGAGCATGTTGTTTTGATTTCCACATATTTGTGAGTTTTCCAGTTTTCCTTCTTATCATCAATTTCTAGTTTTGCTCCACAGGGATCAGAAAAGATGCTTTGCATCATTTCCATCTTTTCAGATTCATTCAGACTAGTTTTGTAGCAAGAGGAGTCCTTCCCCTTTTGCAACAGTCTCCTTTTCTTATGGCAATAATCCTTTTGAACAAAGTCTTGCTTTGTCTAAATCCAGGTTCATTTTTTTTTTTTTTTTAATGTGGCAGACTGAAGGATGAAGTCCAGCCTCCTCAGCCTGGAGACAGGGCCCTTGGAGAGCAGACTCCAGCCAGAGTTTTGGGGAGGAAATTAATCTTGTCTCTTTCACCCCAGGTTACAGCTAGTGCAGACTGTCTGCTCTTGCCCAAAAGCTACCAGGTCATCTCCCACTTCCTTGTGCCTGATGTTATCACTCCCCGGGCTGCTTTTCCTCTTCTCTGCTTGGCCAACTCCTGCTTGCCCCTCAAGGTGTGGCTTAAAAGTGGTTTCCTCTGAAAAGCTTTCTCTTTTTTTCTTTTTCTTCTTTTCTTAAATAAATAAAGTTTATTTATTTTGGGAGAGAGAGTAAGACAGCATGAGTGGGGGAGGGGGAGAGAGAGACAGACAGAGAGAGAATCCCAAGTAGGCTCTGCACCATCAGTGCAGAGCCTGATACAGGGCTTGAACCCATGAACTGTGAGATTATGACCTGAGCCAAAATTGAGAGTTGGACATTTAACTGACTGAGCCACCCACCTGCACTTGGAAAGCTTTTTCTAATCCTTTTCCCACCCCTGAGGCAGAGGTCAGAGCTTTTGCCCTTGGGTCCTCAGACCATGGGCTCTGCTTATCTGTTTAATATCCCATGTCCATCTTTATACGAGCCTCATCACACTGTGGTTTTTTTTTTAAGTTTATTTATTCATTTTGAGAGAGAGTGTGTGTGCCTATAAGTGGGAGAGAGGCACACACACACACACACACACACACACACACACGGACAGACAGAGTCCCAAGCAGGCTCCACTCTGTCATTGCAGATCCTGATGTGGTGCTCAAACTCACAAGATCATGACCTAAGTCAAAGTTGGACACTGAAAACCTGAGCCACCCAGGAGCCCCCACACTGTGTTTTAATAGGTTGCATATTTCTGTCTCTTCCCCAAACCCTGAACTTGAGCTTTTCTGAGGCAGGAACTGTATGTATCTTCTTCCTCTTGGAAGAAGTGTTCCCATCATATAATGGGCATGCAGCAAAAGTGTAGAGAACAAAGAAATGGAGAGAAAAGCAAGGATTTCCCAAGGTTCCCCTTGTGAATGTGATGTAAAGCTGCAGAAATGTACTTAATTGCTTTGTAACTGGCCAGGAGTCAAGCAGTGTCTGCGGTCACCTTGAAAAGAAGAACTGGGGAAAGTTGTCGGTCATTCTGCATGTGTGAGTGCATAGGAGCTCAACCCTAACCCAGTGGTTCTCAACTGAGCACATTTGTGCACCCTCGCCATGGACATTTTGAAATGTCTGGAGACATTTTTGGTTGTCAAAAATAGGTGTGGGAAGCCCCTGGCATCATGTGGGTAGAGACTAGGGCTGCTGCTTAACATTCTACAATGCACAGGACAGCCCCCTGCCCTCCCACACAATGAAGAACGATTCATCTCCTAATGCCCACATATCAATAGTGCTGAGGTTGGTTAGCAATGCCCTAACCCAACCCATGGGAGAATGCAGGGTTGGGGGTGGGGCCCAGGTAGGAAATGCAGCTTGTCTGAGGAAGTGGTATTTGAGCCAGATCTCAAAGGGTAAGTGCGCACTGTGAAGATGGAGAAAGGGGACAATATCACAGTGAGGTGGAACCATGTGAATAAATCATGGAGAACACAAGGGGCTGGGGATGTTCAGGAAGTGGCAAGGATGTGGCCAATATGTGTGAGGGGTGGTGGCTGAGGGAAAAGGGTGAGGCAGGTGACTGTGGGATTGTGGCAATTCTTGAGCAGCCCTCGTTGGAGTGGACACCATCTGGAGGGAGAGGGGCAAGGAAGTTAGCAAGTTAGGGACAGATGTGCTGATGGGGAACTCAGAGGCTGGGGAACTGGCTGTTTCAATGGTCCGGGGGTTGGGGAGAGAAGTCAAATGAGATCTGATCTGGGCATGCAGAGGAGGGGACAAACTGGGAACTTGGTGACTCATGGAAATGGTCACTGAGAGAGGTGGAAGTGAAACTAAATCCTGGCAATGAAGACTTGAAATAAGCCTTACACTTCTTCTTTGCTCACTTGTCTTTCTCTGGAACCACGGGGTTGCCTGCTGGATCCGGGTGTGGGCGGAGAATCTGACATCACATGTTCTATACAGGTTGAAGCCTAGAGATGTGTAGCCAGTGGAATGATTACTGGGCAGCGTTTGGCCCTTGGCTGAGTGGACTTTGACCAGCCTCCCGAGGCTGCTCACCACACACTGGGCACAATGCCACCCTGTGCTCATTAATTGCCTGCATTCTCAAATGAGTGAGCTAGAGAGTATTGTTATCCTCACTTGATGGAGGAGCAAGGGGAAACAGCAAGAGGTCAAATGGTGAAGTGGGCATTCGAATCCCAGCAGAATGACTGAAGAACATAAACTATTTTTTTTTAGTCAAGGGGAAATTCATGTAACAAAAAATTAACAAAATTTAAAATTAATTCATTTTGGGGCGCCTGGGTGGCGCAGTCGGTTAAGCGTCCGACTTCAGCCAGGTCACTATCTCGCGGTCCGTGAGTTCGAGCCCCGCGTCGGGCTCTGGGCTGATGGCTCAGAGCCTGGAGCCTGTTTCCGATTCTGTGTCTCCCTCTCTCTCTGCCCCTCCCCCGTTCATGCTCTGTCTCTCTCTGTCCCAAAAATAAATAAACGTTGAAAAAAAAATTTTTTTTAAATAAAATTAATTCATTTAAAAAATATCTCTTTTGAGAGAGACAGAGAGAGATCAGGGGAGGGGCAGACAAAGAGGGGGGCAGAGGATCCAAAGTGGACTCTGTGACAGCAGAGAGCCCAGTGTGGGGCTTGATCTCACGAACTGTGAGATCATGACCTGAGCTGAATTTGGACACTTTACTGACAGAGCCACCCAGGAACCCCAAAATTAACGATTTTAAAGTGAATGATTCAGTGGCGTTTGGTACATTCACAATGTTGTGTAACCTCTGCCTCTATCTGATTCCAGAACATTTTTATCACCCCAAAAAGAAACCCTTACACCCATTAAAGCAGTCATTCTCCCTTCCCCCCTTTCCACAGCCCCTGGCAGTCCCTCATCTGCTCTCTGTCTCTATGAATTTACCTATTTTGTATATTTCATATAAATGGAATAATATAATATGTGACCTTTGTGTCTGGTGTATTTCATTTAACGTATTTTTGAGGTTTGTGCATGTTGTATGTATCAGGGCTTCGGTCCTTTTTATGGCTGAATAAAATTCCATTACATGGATAGACCACATTTTGTTCACCCATTCATCCATTGATGGACATTTGGGTTGCTTCTACCTTTTGGCTACTATGAAGGGCCTTAAACATTCAACTGCTTTCCCCTACCACCTTCATAAAGACCACTTAGACAGTCTCTAGATCCTGTGATTAAACTACGGTGGAGAGATGAACAGGGTTTCTGGGGTTCCAGAGGAGGGAGTTCCAGAATCTTTTCCAAGATAGCAGGAAGGGGTGGAAGAAGGTTTCATGCTGGAAGTTGGGCCTTGAGTACTAGTGGGCCTTAGGGACACTTTAAACCATGGCCAAGGGGACCTCATTGCCTCCAATGGGGGAGGAGAGGATGTGGACTCACCAGGTTCAAGAAGTGGTTCAGACAGTGGCTTCTTAAAGGAACAGGCAGAGAAGACCCTAGATTGGGGCCTGTGAGTGTGGAGAAGGGGAAGAGGTCTGTTTTGCAAGATACCACTGAGGGCCAGATCAGAAGTTGTGCCCTGGTGGGAAGTTGCAGCTAATACAAGCACAGGAGTATGAGGCTCTCCTTGAAGAGATAGCAGGCACCATGCCAGCGGATGGACATTCCCACACCCTGGGTGGAGATTGAAGGGAGAAGCCGACTTGAGGGAAGGCACGGAGCCAGTTTGGGATGCATTGGAAGTGAGGAGCCTGTGGTCCTTCAGGGAGAGATGTCCAGGAAAACATAGGGATTTAGAGTCTAGGAGAAAGTCTTGGGCTGGAAATACAAGTTGAAGGCCCTATGCACATCATCCCCTTGCATTCAAGTGCAAAGCATTTCAGAGCTTTCCTGAGCCCACTGCATGTGCTGTGTCCAAGGCTGGGCTCTGAAAACATAGGGCCAGACATAGTGCTGTCCTTGCCTTGGGGGAGCTTATAGTCTGGAGAAATCAGAGTTAGATATTTGCAAGGATAATCTTTTTAAAAAATGTGAACGTAGGGGCACCTGGTTGGCTCAGTCAGTTAAACATCTGATTCTTGGTTTCAGCTCAGGTCATGATCTCTTGGTTTCATGAGATCAAGCCCCACGTTGGGTTCTGGGCTGGCAGCACAGCACCTGCTTGGGATTCTCTCTCTCTCTCTCTCTCTCTCTCTCTCTCTCTCTCTCTCTCTCTCTCCCGTCCTCCCTCCCTCCCCCGCTCACGTGTCTCTACCTCTCAAGAAAGAAAGAAAGAACGATGAATGCAAATTTTGTTAAAGAGTACTATTCACGTAGAAAAGGACACAAATCATAGTGTGTTACTCAAAAATGTTGCACAGAGTGACCACATCTGAGCAGTTAGGACCCAGATCAAGACACAGATCTTACCTGGAGCCCTCACGACACCCCCACTGTCCCCTTCCAGTCACTACCCACCCCCCCCCAACAGTAGCCAGTATCTTGACTTCTAACAACAAAGATTAGTTTTGTCTGTTTCTGAACCTTATAACAAGGCTGTCACATAGTGGGGACTCTTGCGTCTGGGTTCTTCCACTCCACATTATGTTTCTAAGATTCTCCCTTGTTGTATGGGTTGCTCGTTTCCTTCTTTCTTCCACTGCATGGATACTCTGTCGACTATCTACCTGTCTTAGTGCTGGTGGGCATTTGGACAGGTTCCATTTTTCAGCCATTACAACCACAGCTGCCATGAACTTTCTCACACGCATTTGGTGAAATGTTTGTGCGCCCTTCTGTCGGATACACACGTTGCAGTGAAATTGCTGGCTCCTGTGCTCAGTGTTAGTAGAGAGTGACAAACATTTTTCCAAATGGTTGTACCAAGTCTCACTCCCCACCCTGGCCCAGCGATATATGAGAGTTTCAGTAACCCTCTCCACATCCTCACCGACACTTGCTATTCTTGTCCACGGGCCATGCTAATAATCTTCTCTGAATCTTCCCAGTTTTAGTATATGTGCTGCTGAAGCACACTTGGTATTCTTCAAGAAAAAAATTTTTTTTAAGTTTATTTATTTATTTAGTAATCTCTACACCCAACGTAGAGCTCAAACTCACGATCCCGACATCAAGAGCCGCATGCTCTTCCGACTGAGCCAGCCAGGTGCCCCAAGGAAAAAAAAACATGTTTATTGTGGTAAAGTATACTGTTTTAAAGGTACAGTTAGTGGCATTAAGTACATTCACATTGTGTAACCATCCCCATCATCCATCCCTAGAACTTTTTAAAGTGAAATTCTGTGCCTATTAAATACTAACTGTCCACCCACTCTCCCAACCTCTCAGCTCTTTGGTAACCACTATGTACATCACTTATTTGTATTGTGGTAAAAAAACAAACCAAAACAAAACAACATAAATGTCTACCATCTTCAACATTTTTTTAGAGAGAGAGAGAGAGAGAGAGAGAAAGCACACACATGCAAGAGGGGGACGGGCAGAGAGAGAGAGAGAGAAAGACGGAGAAAGGGAGAGAGGGAGAGAGGGAGAGAATGTTAAGCAGGCTCCATGCTCAGCTAGGAGCTGGGGCCCCATCCCACATCTGTGAGGTCATGACCTGAGCTGAAATCAAAAGTCAGACAACCGTCTGAGCCACCCAGGCGCCCCATTCTTAAACATTTTTAAGTGTACTAGCTGCATGCACATCATTGATCTCTAGAAAATCTTCATCTTGCAGAACTAAAACTCTACCTATTACATAGCAGCTTCCTATTTCCCCCTCCCTGGGGGTTCCCCAGATTTCTAAGAATTTGATCACTTTAGATACTTTGTATAACTGGAATCATGCAGTATTTGTCTTTTGATGGTGGTTTATTTCCCTTAATGTAATGTCTCCAACACTTGATATTCTTGATATTGTTATTATTTTAGCCAATGTGGTCGTTGTGCTGTGGCACAGCATTGGGGGTTTTATTTGCATTTCCTTGGCAGCTACTGAAGTTAAACACCTTTCTATCTGCTAATTGGCCCTTTGACTTTCTTTCCTTTTTATTGAGTTGTCTGCTTTTTTCTTACTGATTTTTGGAAGATCCCTATATATTCTTTTTATACTGTGGATGGATCCTTCGTTAGATACATGTATTGGGAAATATCTTCTCCTGTTAGTTACATGCAAAAAGAGACTTACAAGGTGCCTGGGTGGCTCTGTCAGTTAAAATCTAACTTCAGCTCAGATCATGATCTCACTGTTTGTGGGTTCAAGCCCCATGTCGGGCTCCGTGCTGACAGCTCAGAACCTGGACCCTGCTTTGGATTCTGTGTCTCCCTCTCTCTCTGCCCCTCCGCTGCTCACGCTCTCTCTCTCTCCTTCAAAATTATTAAACATTAAAAAAATTTAGGGGCACCTGGGTGGCTCAATCGGTTGAGCATCTGACTTTGGCTCTGGTCATGATCTTGTGGTTCATGGGTTTGAGCCCCGCGTCGGGCTCTGTGCTGACAGTTCAGACCCTGGAACCTGATTCAGACTCTGTGTCTCCCTCTCTCTGTTCCCTTCCCCCGCTCATCTGTGCGCTCTCTCTCTCTCTCTCTCAATAAATAAATAAACATTAAAAAAGTTTTAAAATAAAAATAAAAACATCAGTGCCTGACACGCATTTCCTCAGAGATGCCCTGTCTGGGCTCCGTGGGTGAGGTCGTCATTTCTGGGTCTTGATCTCTGCATACTCGGTGGTCTCCCGGTCCTGAAAGTTGTGTGGCCTCAGCCCGTGGAATGTGAGGGAGGCGTAGTGGAGCTTCCCCTCTTTCTCTGAAGGGAAGGCAGCTGAGGCTGGGGAAAGGGGGTCTGACCGGCTGTCTGACTGGCTGTGATCCTGAGTGGGAGGAAAGAAAGGCATTTGAGCTGGCCTTTGGGTCTGGAGAAGGGAAGTAGGGGCTTGGGGAACACTTAACCATTTATCCACTCCATGCCCATTTCCTGAGCATTCACTCACTCACTCACTCATTCATTTGTAGCTTTAACAAATTTTCATCATAATGGCATTGATTCCTTGCAAATCCTCTCACCACTCCCCTATGGATGCTATAACTGTGTCATTCCATTCTATAGACAGAGTGTGCAAGGCCAAGAAACTCTTTAGGACACACCATCTCTGACCTCAGACAGACAATCCCAAGAGAGGACCTTGCCTATCAGAGCAAGGAGACAGTATCACATTGTCTCCCTCACACACACATGCAAATTATCTAATTGCACATTGTGATTTGGTGGGCAGAAGAAGGGTGCTAAGGGTGTGGGTGAGAATCACTGAGGCATGTAGGAGCTCTGCCTCACCCCCTGCCCCCACCCAGAGGCTCACAGGGTGCTGGGGACAGGCCTGTGGTTATTACAGGGAGGCATGATGACAGTCTCCCTGCATGAGGCAGGGGAATATTGAAACTGGAGTGCGAAAGGCGATTAGGGGTCTGGCTGGTACACATGGGGAGGCACAGAGGAAATCATGCATGCAAACGCACAAAGTCACAGAGAATGAGTCCTGCCTGGGGATAGGGAGCTCCTTTTGAGGGCGTGGGACAGATCACAGAACACCAGCCCAAGGAAATTGTGTAAAATACGGTCGCTCCTAGCCACATGTGGCTACTGAGTACGTGAATCATGGCGATTCCTCATGGAGGTGTGCCATGAGTGTGAAATAAACCTTGGATTTCAAAGACTTGGTACCAAAGGAAGGAGAAGAAGAATTAGAAGAAGAAGAAGAAGAAGAAGAAGAAGAAGAAGAAGAAGAAAGAAGAATGCAAACTATCTCATTAATAACCTATACATTGATTACTGATGATGTGATGGTGAAGTAATATTTTGAATATACTGGGTTAAATAAACATATTAAAATAGATCTCATGCTTCTCTCTATTTAAAATTTTTTAGTGTTTATTTATTTTTGAGAGAGAGAGAGAGAGAAACAGAGCACGAGGAGGGAGGGTCAGAGGGAGAGGGAGACACCGAATCTGAAGCAGGATCCAGGCTCTGAGCTGTCAGCACAGAGCCCGACATGGGACTCGAATGCAGGAACTGTGAGATCGTGGCCTGAGCCAAAGTCGGATGCTTAAACGACTGAGCCACCCAGGTGCCCCTCTCTACCTTTTAAATGTGGCCATTAGTAACTTTTAAGCTACGCACATGGTTCACATTATATTTTTGTTGGACTGTGCTGATCTAAACAGTGGGGGGGGGGGCAGGCACAGGGGTGACAGCTGTTTGGGAATTTCTTGCCCAAAGCTTGGTAGGAGAGGTGGAGTTGTGGAGAGTGAGGCCAGTGCCCCAAGAGGGGGACAGTGGGGGCTCAGCAGGGAAGGGTCTAAATGGAGGAGAGGGGAGAGGAAAAGGTGTCTCTCCAGTCTTTGAGATGAGAGCAGCCAGAAATCCCAAGAGAGGACCAAATTTGGTGGGGGGAGGGGTGGTCAAGGAGGGACTCATTTTTGGCATGCCGAGTGAGCCACCTCATGGCCCAGCCCAGGACACCGGATAGAAAGATGCCCACGCCACTCACCTGGGAGACTGTATTCAATGTGGGATGGACGTCATTCCTGTGCACTGCTTTCCCGGTTGATTTCTGCCTGTAGGTCTTCACTCTGAGGAGAGAGATCAGGGCCTTTCAGCCTGGCTGGCTCACTGCTGGGACCCCGGAACTGTCTGGCTGCAGGGACCACAATGAGAACACATCTTCCCTCCTTGCAGACAGCAACCACCCACCCCATATGGGGAACAGACTACTAGCCCAGGGGTCAGGAGGCTGAATTCCTGATGCAGCTTCAACCCACTGCGCTCCTCCAGCTCTGGGCTTTGAGTCTGGGAGATTTTTCTGAGTCTCTTCCCTGACCCAAACTCGCGAGGCCCTCGCCCAAACCGGGGCCACCACTCACGCGAAGAAGATGATGAGGCAGAGACACAGAGCAAGCAGGGCCGTGACACCAGCTCCCCCAATCGCCCCCTGAAGCACACCTGTCCTGGGCCCTGGTCTCCCTGCAGGTAAGAGGCACCCGGGGTGAACTCCAGCACCATGAAGCAGGCACCTAAGCCTCCAGCCTTCTGGAATCCATTACCCCGGGTTGTGCCCACTTCTATCCAGGACTGGCTCCTCTGTCCCCCTGTCCCTCTATGGGATCCCAGCCACCTATTCCCCCCAGCCCCTCCCCCACCAACCTTCCGGTGACTTGGACCTCTGGCGCCCCTTGGCCCAGAGTCAGAAGCACTCCTCTGCTCGATCCTGCCTCGTGCACCTCCTTCCTCCAGGCATCACCCTCCCCTCACCCCGACACAGCCCCCTGACCTGGCAACAGCAGGACGGTGGCGCTCTGTTCCCCATGCACATTCCTGGCCTCGCAGCTGAGTCTGAGGCTGGAGCCCAGCGGCTCCATGAAGCTCAGGTTGCTGTTTGCCCAGGGCCCCTCGGAGCTGGAGGTGACGGTCAAGGAGGCATCGCTGTGGTTCCCCTCCAGCAGTCCCTCCCCCAGCCGCCAGTGCAGGGAGGGGGGCAGCTGGGATTGAGCAGAGCAGGTGCAGTGCAACCCCTCACCCTCCCAGGAGCAGGAGGGACCAAACAGCTTCGGGGGTTCTGCAGGACGACAGGAGAGGGATCAGAGGAGCCCCACCTCCCAGGACCCAGGCATCCTTCCCAGGTGTGCTCCAACTCACTCTTCACAAGGAGGCTCAGGGATGCTTCCAAAGAGCCCAGCGGGTGCTGAGCTCGGCAGACGTATATCCCATGGTCCCCCAGTTCCGCCCGGGGCAGTTGCAGGATCCCGGGATTTGAGGGTTGTGAGGGCTTCAGGGTCAGGCTGCCCCGGGTCCAGCTCACCTTGGCAGGAGGGTTACTGTTGTGGTCACAGACCAGGTGTAGGGACTGGCCCTCCTGGACTGGGAGAGATGAACCGTTGCCCAGAGCCTCAGGTGCTGGCAAGACAGAGAACAAGTTAAGCCCCGGCCCTCACCAGGGGTATTCTGTCTCCGTCTCTGTCTGTGTCTGTGTCTCTCTCTGTCTCTTTCTTTTCCTCACATCATTTAAGTCTGTTTCTTCTCTTCCACAGCATGATGGGCTCTTACGTTTGGGGTCAGCCCAAGGGGACAGAGCTGGGAGCAGGCACTACAGCCTTTCTAAGAATCCCTCTTGTATTCGTCTGAATTGCCTTGTTTCTCACCCACCTACCTCAGCCATCTGTGCCAACGCAGATCCCAGATTTGCCTCTAAGAACCCGCCGTTCTGTCTTTCACTAAGTTCACAAAGACCCGTCTCATTTAGCCGGGTCTGAGCGTTCGCAGTCTTGTGAGCGAGATGCCCCCAAATCACTGTGATGTGTTTTGTGACAGGGGTCCGTTGTGCGGAGGGAGCCCTGAGGATGGGAGTTCGGTGACACTGTCAGGGCAGGGAGGGCTTCCTGGAGGAGGAGAGGCTACAGCAGAGCAGAAGAGGGGCTGGGAGCTGGCTGGAGGATGATGCTGGTAAGGAAGAGCAATTGAGGGAGGCAGACACAGAAAATGCAGCTACGGCTGGGGCGTGAGAAGGCCCTGCACGTCAGGGAAAATCAAATAGTCCTGTAAGGCTTGAGTGACTGTGTATGCTTGGGAGTGTTTACATATGAGGCTTCTGGAGGTTAAAAAAGTAATATCAGACGAAAGAAAGGCAGAGGTTTGAAAGGAAATATTGGTACACACAACATTACTGGTAAATGGTTAACAACCAGCTCATTGGGGAGGGAGGAGGGGAGGGGAAAAAAAAAAAACAACCAACCCTGACTTGTGATATTTGCCAATTTCCTTAGTGTAAACACATCCCTCCCGGCCAATTTCTAACACCCAACTAGATGTCACTGAACCCAGAGTTGAGGAAGCATGGACACAATTGGCTCCCGCCTACCAGTGAAAGCCAACTCCAGGAAACCAATGAATGCAACACTTCCCCTCAAAGGAAAAAAAAAAAACCATGTTTTTGCCTAACAAAGTCACCACACGCTAAGTCAAAGAGGCCATTATTAGGCTGCAAATAAATCCTTTCAACTAACATACAACTGATTTCCTTCATATAAAAAGAGCTTCTTCAAATCACTAAGAAAAAGTCCACAAAGAAATACAAATGATTCTTAAACGTAACGAAACATACACAACGTTGTTTACAAAATGATCATTCAAATTAAAATGGCAGTGAGTTCACGTAAGATATCAGCAAGGATGAAATGAAAATGTTCAGCAGTTTGGGATTATAAAAAAAACAACTTCCATACCAAATGATTTGGCAGTCTCTGTAGAAATTACAAACACACCCTTTGATCTGGGACTTTTCTTCTTGAGACAATTATCTTATAGACACATGTACACATATGGGGAATGTTTGTACGAGTTATTTGTTGCAGTATTATTTGTCTTATCAAAAGTCTGGAAACACCGTGGCTTTCCACCAATGGGGACTAATGAAGTACTTTACATTGCAATATACTTCAAATTAGAAGACCATGGAGTCGTCAGGAAGCATGAAGAAGGTTTCCTATGTACTCATAGACAGTCATGGACTAACGTCACTTAGTTGGCACAAATGCATCATGGCGATGTAAGACTTTTAACAACAAGCAAAGCTAGGTGAGGGCTTTATGGAAACTCTGTGTACTATATAAACCTAAAATTATGCCACGGTGAAAAGTCTATAAAAAATAATAGCCAAGTGAAATAAGTCAGTTTGAGAAAGACAAATACCATGTGATTTCACTCACATGTGGAATTTCAGAAGCAAAACAAACGAGCTAAGGGGAAAAAATAGAGAGAAAGACAAACCAAGAAACAGATTCTTAGCTATAGAGAACAAACTGATGGTTACTGGAGGGGAGGAGGTGGGCAATGGGGAAATAGGTGATGGGGATTAAGGAGGGCACTTGTGAGCATCAGGCGATGTATGCAAGTGTTGAATCACTATTTCATACACTTGAAACTAATATTACGCTATACGTTAACTAACTGGAATTTGAATAAAAACCTTAAAAAATAATAAAGATGTAGAGCAGCGTATACAATATGGTGTGTAGGTATGTGTGTGCTTTTAAGTGGAGATGCGTAGATTACGTTTAGAAAGATAACCAAGAGGGGAGATACACAGGTGCTGAACAGTATTTTATTCTTATTCAGTTTTGCCAGGTACTGGAATGGGTTCCCTTCAAGCTCAATGTCCAAGCCCTAACCCCCAATACGGTGGTATTTGGAGCCCTTTGGATGGGCCTTTGGGAGGTGATAGGGTTAGATGAGCTCATGAGAGTAGGGCACTCAGGATGGGGTTAGTGCTCTTATAAGAAGAGACACCAGACAGCTTTCTTTCTTGCTTTTTTTTTTAAATAATTTTTTAATGTTTATTTATTTCTGAGAGAGAAAGGGAGAGAGAGAGAATGAGCAGGGAAAGGGCAGAGAGAGAGAGAGAGAGAGAGAGAGAGAGAGGAAGACATAGAATCCGAAGCAGGCTCCGGGCTCTGAGCTGTCAGCACAGATCCTGATGCAGGACTTGAACCCACGACTGCAAGATCATGACCTGAGCCGAAGTCGGACACCCAACCGACTGAACCACCCGGGTGCCCCAGAAAGCATTCTTTCTCTCAGGTGCGCTAGAGAAAACACGGCCGAAAAGCAACCCCTCTCACCCGGAGTGAGCTCTCCCCTGGAACCATATTGGCTGGAACCTTGGAAGCTTGACCTTATATTTGCCAGTCTCCAGAAATGTGAGGAATGAATGTCTGATGCTGAAGTCCCTCAGTCTGTGGTATTTTGTTCTGGCTGCCTGAGCAGACCAACACACTTTATGCTTACTATTTTAAAGAATATCATGTGAATGTTGAAGGAAACTGCAGGAATAGGCAGGGTCCAGATCCTAAGGGAACAGGGCGAGATTTGGGAGGAGGACACAGCCCTCGCACCAGGGAGCGGCACACCCATCAGGCATGGAGGTTGTGCAAAACCCCTTGGGAACAGGGTCAGGAGTGGGAGGAAGCCAGTTTGTAAGCTGAGGATCCAGTGCGGGGGGGGGGCTGTCCCACCTCCGCTACCCCACACCTGGCCTGAGCCTTTCTCCCACCTGAGTTCTAAAACCCCAGCTCTGCTCTGAGGGGTGGAGACAGACGCCCCTTCCGCCAAAGCCTGAGAGAAGAGGTTGCGTCCTACCTGTGCCTTCTCTCGGGAAAACGCTGATGGTCAGGTTCTGGGGCGCATCTGGACAGATAGACATAATTGTTTTCAGAGACAGGAAGATGAGGGTTGGCCCTATTCTCCCAGAAACTACAGAAATAGGAAAAGGGTGGAGTTGCGTGTTTCCTTTCCTTCCTCCCCAGAATTCTAGACCCTGCCTCCCCCACCCCCAGCACCCACTGTCCTCAGGGACCCTGGTGTCCTGGCCTGGCACTCACAGGACACGTTGAGCTGGATGGTCCTCTCTGTGCTCACGTTAGCTCCAGGGAAGGTCACTTGACAGGTGAGGTTGGTGCCATGGTCCTGGGGCCCCGGGGTGAGGGTGAGCACCGAGGAGAAGTGTGTCCCATGGCCCAGGGAGGTGAGGGCATCCCCGATCCAAGAGAAGATCGGGGGTGTCCCCCTCTTACAGGCCCAGGGCACACTACAGGTAATGTTCTTGGGCTGGCCAGATTCTAGGGGCCCCTGGATGTGGATGTCAGGTGTCCGTGTGAGAGCTGAGGGAGAAAGAGAGACAGAGACCCAGGCCCTGCGTGTGCCCCCAGAAGCAGCCTCTACACCAGGCCAGCCGTTTCCTCCCAGCCAGGATGGAAATCAGGGGGTCCCCTCCCGGGCCTGCCCTGGGGCCCTCAGGACCCATGCATGTCCTCTCTTTGACTCCACTCCTTACTTGTCACATGCAGGAAGAGCCGGTAGTTCTTGAAATGATATTTCCTCCCTATGTAATTGTATTTCACATAAGACCCTCTCTCCACCCTAAAGAAGTATGTCCCCGAGTCCCTTTTCTGTGCGTCTCTGATGTCCAGGGAGCAGTTGTAGTCCCTGAGGTCTTCAGGGAGGTGGAAACGGCCTTGGGTCTCCTGCTGCACTTCACGATTGGGGTTGTTTGTGGCCACTGGAGCACCCTGCTCTGTATTGGTCCCTTCCCGGAACCAGTAGCCGTGAGTTGGGTCCTCCTCAGTGTATTGGACTGAGGGGTAAGAGAAACTGCAGGGCACGAATGCACATAGGCCCTCCTGCACCATCATGGGTGTCTGCACTTGCAGCTGAAATCTGGAATCCTGAGACTGGGACCCTGTGGGGAATCAAGGGTGAGTGGCAGCCCCTGCCCGCCCGGTCCTCTCGCCTCCGGCCCTGTCCTCTCGCCTTGGCCCACTCACCTGCACACAGCAGCAGCAGCAGCAGCAGCAGCAAAGGTGGCATCTGTGGGGTAAGAGTCATGGTGCCTTGGTGTTAGAGGACGGGGAGGAAGCCCCGATAGGAAGCCCAGGGCTGATGTCTGAAAAGTGACTGCCCATAGAAGAGGAACTTGTCTCCAGCATGCTTTCGGAGGTGGCGTGACCCTTAAAGATTAACCACTCCTACTTTCCAGATGGGGTTCCAGCAATCCACTGCCCCCCGCCCCGGTCCCTGTCCGTGGCCTGTCCCTCCTGCCCCTCTGTCCCCACCAGGAGGGCAGGCACTACCCAGCCAATGACAGCTTCTAGAAGCCCAGAGGGTCAGTCCTGCCAGTTGTGGGGCTCAGGAAGGAGTTTAACCACTCTGCGCAGGGGAAGCTTGAGGCAAGAAGGACGGGGACAGGTCCCGCCCCCCCCCCACACCCAGGTGAGGGAGATGATGATTAATGAATGAATGAACATGACAACTGCATCATCACCATCTCCTTTCGGGGGAGTGGAGTCAAAGGGGAGAGTGTCAGACTTTGTGTCTGGTCTTGAAAACTTCCCTAACACCCAAAAAGACAGAGACACTCCAGGCCATGCAAGCTCCTGTTGGTAGAGCGTGAGCTGGTAAGAACACAGGCAGGGTTTGTAGGAAACCCCATTGCTCTGTGCAGCTAGGAGGTGAGTTCCCAGGTTTGAATGGCCAGAGTGGATGGGACCAGGACTCCGAGGGGGATCTTGAGCTTCTTGATCAGCTCATAGCCCCCTGCCCCAGGCTTCCCTGGGGTTGCATGCACCAGGCCATGCCTGGGAATTGGGCATTTGCTGCAAGATGATAGCACAGCATGATGTTGAGGGAGAATGCCCAGGTGTGCCTGGCCCTCCCAGCCTCCAAGCCTCAGTTTCCTCAGGAGTCCCATGGAAGGATCACAGTCAATACTTTGGGGGAGAATCCCACAGGAGGACAGAGGTGGGCATTTTCGGCAGATGCAGGTGTGGCCATCTTGCATGTCAAATGCCTGGTCCTGTCCATTCCTCAGTGGTCATTCTGAGTCCTGCCTTTAGTAAGAAGCTCCTGGTGGTCAGCCCTGCCCTAAAGCTTCTTGGTGGTACTGTGTTGTGATAACCCTAGCAAACCAGTGCATGGGGTTTTTGAGAAGATGGACGTGTTCATACAAGAAAAGTCCTCCCAGCAGGTTGGTCTGGCCCACCCTGGGCAAAGTCCGCACAGTGGCCAGTGGCGGGCCTGTAGGAGAGGGCTGATCTGAAGACGGAGGAAAAGGGAAGGGACAGATTTGGTAACGGTCTCTTCTGTGCTCGAATTTCTGCCTCACTCTTACTTAACCCCAGCCACACTTCCCCTTCTCTCCCCAGGACAGGACAGGCTCTGTGGACCTCTGTTCCAGCTGGTCCCTCTGCTGGCTGAGCTGCTCCCGTCTTCTGAGCAGGGAGTCCTGGAGGCTGGGCTGAGTTAAGGCTGACCTTGGGGGAGCAACAGCCAGGGCCAGGACGGGGGAATCAGAGACACAGTCACAGCCTGGGGTGGACAGGGCTGACCCAGGAGGGAGGATGGGGCTGTCGGAGCCCGGAGGAGGGGGTGAGGATGTGCCTGGACGATGGGACAGCTGAGCCAGAGCTGGAGGGTGAGAAGGGTTTTCTGGGAGGCAGGCTTGTCTTATTCCAGAGAGCAGGTGGTGTGAGCAGACGGGGGGTCTGCCTGCAGCTCTGGCTGTGTTCTGGTCAGCCCCTGTGCATGTCAGTCATCAGGCTCTCTGCTCCAGGGGCCAAAGAAATCCAGTCTGATCTGAACCACCACGTTCCCCCACCCCCTCCTCCGCTTCCCATCTTCGTCTCTCTCCTCCCCCTCCTCCGCTCCTCCCCCTTCTCTCCTCCTCCTCCTCCCCTCGCCCCCTCCTTCTTTCCCCCCTCCCATCCTTCCTCATCTTCCTCCTTCTCCTCCTCCCATTTTCTTCCCCCTCCTCCCCTTCTCTCCATATTCCTTCCCTTCCTCCCCATCTTACTCCTCCTCCCTAACTTCCTTCCCCTTCCTCTTCCCATCTTCCCCCTCCTCCCCTCCTCCTAACTCCCTTCCCTCCTCCTCTTCTCCTCCTCATCTTCCTCCTCCTCCTGTCTTCCTCCCTTTCCTCCTTCCCCACTCCTCCTCCTTCCCTCCTCCCCTTCTCCTCCCCATCTTCTTCTTCCTCCTCCTCCTCCTTCTGTTTTGGGAAAGAGAACGGTAACTGAACCACCCGATGAGCTCTGCAGCCAATGAAGCTCATAGGTGTCCCAAGCAGGGGACCCTGGTTCCTCTGACCAGGTCTCTTCATCAACACCCAAGTTATCAGGAAGACACCCCAAGGGCTTCCTCAGGGAGCCTAGAGTCCGGGTAGAAGGCGCTGGAGTATCCAAAAAGATGTTCTATTGGGTTGGGATGGGCCCAGGACCATGGGAAGATCTTTCCAAGCACCCTTGGGGGGCTCCTAGTATGTCCCATGAACTCCTCTCACACCCCCATGGGGCCCTCAGAGAAGGATTGAGAGGGAACTCCAGGAACAGAGACACTTTGTAGTGCACCTGGGCCTCCCACATTGGCCCGTGACCCCAGAGCCAAGCCATTTTTGCCTCCTGCTCTTTCACTCCCCACTCCCCTTAGGTGACTTCACTTTGCTTCTCACTGGTCCTGGCTTTGTGTCCATCTTCCAAAGGCCAAGAGATGTTTCCATCTTCCCTGTCCATTCCCTGGTGATTGGCCTCAGTTCTTCCAGACACAGGCCAGCAGCTGGGCTGGCGAGGTCTCTGGATCTGCCGATTCAAGGACAGCAGGGACAGGTGGATGGTGATGTTGGTGGGCAGGGGAGGTGTGTACGAGAACAAAAAGGTGGCCCACATGGGAGAAAGTGGCACAGAGTCACAGGGCACCTCGACCTTTCTCTTCTGCTGGGACATTGGATCTGTCTGGTCTGAGAACTAGGACCCCAGCCTTCCCAGAGCAAAGCTCCCTGCGTGAGGAGTCAGTGGCTAATGCCTCATCTTGTGTGGTTGTGGTGTTTGTGTATCTGTAGTGTATGTGTCTGTGTATATGCATGTGTACTTGTGTCTGTAGTCTCTGTGTGTGCCTCTGTTGTGTGTGTGTTTCTTTGGTTTGTGTATATATATGTGTGTGTCTGTGTTTGCTGTCTGTGTGTGCATGTCTGAGGTATGTGTGTCTGTGTATATTTGAAGTGTGTGTGTGTCTGTGTATCTATGCGTGTCTGTGGTTTTTGTGTGTATTTCTGTATTGTGTCTGTATATATGTGTGTGTGTGATTTCTGTGTGTGTATTTTGAGCTGTGTCTGTGATCTCTATATATGTATTTTTGAAGTACATGCGTGTCTGTATTTGTGTGTATGTGTGTCTGTGTCCTCTGTGTGTGCATATTTAAGTTGTGTGTATGTGTCTATATAAAGGCTTGTGGTGCGTGTGTGTATATGTGTGTGCACTCAAACGTCAGTTTCTCAATGATAACATCCACGGACAACATATTGAAGAGTATAATCCATTTCATATCCCCTATATATCTTTCTCTTTTGTTTTTCTTCAAACTCCTTATCACGAATCAATATAACACATAATCTGCTTAATTATTGTCTGTCTCTCTTGTCATTAAAATGTAAGCTTCACAAAGGAACTTGTATCTCCCATGTACTGCTGAATCCACTCTGACTATAAAGATGGCTGGCATAACATTAGGGGATCAATGAATACTTGCTTTGAGAATTGTAAGGATGTTGGGGTGCCTGGCTGGCTCGGTTGGTGGACCACGTGAATTTTCATCTTGGGGTTGTGGGTTCGAGCTCCATGTTGAGTGTAGAGATTACTTAAAAAAATAAAATCTTGGGGCGCCTGGGTGGCGCAGTCGGTTAAGCGTCCGACGTCAGCCAGGTCACGATCTCCCGGTCCGTGAGTTCGAGCCCCACATCAGGCTCTGGGCTGATGGCTCAGAGCCTGGAGCCTGTTTCCAATTCTGTGTCTCCCTCTCTCTCTGCCCCTCCCCCGTTCATGCTCTGTCTCTCTCTGTCCCAAAAATAAATAAACGTTGAAAAAAAAATAAAATCTTAAAAAAAAGAATTGGGGCACCTCGGTGGCTTGGTTGGTCGAGCGTCTGACTTTGGCTCAGGTCATGATCTTGCAGTTCGTGGGTTCCAGCCCAGCGTCGGGCTCTGTGCTGACAGCTCCAGAGCCTGGTTCAATTCTGTCTCCCTCTCTCTGCCCCTCCCCTGCTTCCTCTCTGTCTCTTTCTCTCAAAAATAAATAAACATTAAAAAAAAAGAATTGTAAGAATATTTAGAATGAGTGAAATAAGATTGCTGGCTGTCTCCAATGAAAAAGTATGTATTCTTTTTTTTTTATTTTTAATGTTTATTTTTGAGAGAGAGAGAGAGACAGTGCAAGTTGGGGGGTGGGCAGAAAGAGAGGGAGACACAGAATCTGAAGCAGGCTCCAGGCTCCAAGCCATCAGCACAGAGTCCAATGTGGGGCTCAAACTCTCAAACCGGGAGATCATGACCTGAGCCAAAGTCAACACTTAACTGTCTGAGCCACCCAGGTGCCCCAAAAAGTATGTATTCTTTAGAGCATACCCTTTTTGGGGTTATCTGATTCTAGCATTTTATTGCCTTTGAACTATTTTAATTTAATTTAATTTAATTTAATTTTAATTAAAAAAATTTTTTAACGTTTATTCATTTTTGAGAGGGATAGAGAGAGCATGAGAGAGAGAGAGTGAGAGCATGAGCGGGGGACGGGCAGAGAGAGAGAGGGAGACACAGAATCCGAAGCAAGCTCCAGGCTCATGACCCATCAGCACAGATCCCGACGTGGGGCTCGAACTCAAAAACCGCGAGATCATGACCTGAGCCGAAGTCCAACACTTAACTGACTGAGCCACCCAGACGCCCCAAAAAGTATGTATTCTTTAAAGCATACCCTTTTGGGGTTATCTGATTCTAGCATTTTATTGCCTTTGAACTATTTTATTTTAATTTAATTTAATTTTAATTTTAATTAAAATTTTTTTAACGTTTATTGATTTTTGAGAGAGAGAGAGAGAGAGAGAGCATGAGAAAGACAGAGACAGCATGAGCAGAGGGAGAGGCAGAAAGAGAGAGGGAGACACAGAATCCGAAGCACGCTCCAGGCTCATGACCCGTCAGCACAGAGCCCGACATGGTGCTCGAACTCAAAAACCGTGGGATCATGACCTGAGCTGAAGTCGGGCACTTAACCGACTGAGCCACTCAGGTGCCCCAAATTTTATTTTATTTTTAATGTTTGTTTATTTTTGAGAGAGAGAGGCAGACAGCAAGCAGGGGAGGGGAAGACAGAGAGGGAGACACAGAATCCAAAGTAAGCTCCAGGCTCAGCTGTCAGGACAGAGCCCGACACTGGGCTCCAACTCATGGGAGCCATAAGTTGGATGCATAACCAACTGAGCCACCAAGGCACCCCTCTCTGAACTATTTTAAATGCTATGATTTATAGATAACTAATAACAATGCAAATAGTTCTTGTCCACAGACATGCATATACATTCTGTCTGGCTGGGGTGGGGGTGGGGGACCTGAATCTTCCTACCAAGCAAGTTTTACATGCTTCACAAATTCATTTCAATATTCCTTTACCCCATATAAATTTGTGCATCTTTAATTTCTGCCTGGTCCCCTCGTTCATAATGAATTAAATAAAATGCTGTTCAGTGGGTATAAAGTTTCAATCATGCAAGGTGAAAAAGTTCTACAACATAGTGACTACAATTAACACTAATGTACACTTAAAATTTTGTTAAGAGGTTAGATCTGATAGCGTGTGTGGGGTTTTTTTTTTTGCCAAAATAAAAAAATCTCTTTTTTGAAATTTAAATTTTAGTTAGTTAACACACAGTGCAATATGGGTTTCAGGCGTAGAATTTAGTGATTCATCACTTACATACAACACCTAGTGCTAAAAAAATCTTTAACACATGTTTATTTTATATCTATGTGAGGGTCATGATGTTGCCTTTAAAAATGTTATTCTTTGGGGTGCCTCGGTGGCTCAGTCGTTTGAGTGTCCAACTGCAGCTCAGGTCATGATCTCACAGTTTGTGGGTTCAAGCCCCACATCAGGCTGCCTGCTGTCAGCCTGTCAGTGTGGGGCCCACTTCAGATCCTCTGTTCCCCTCTCTTCACCCCTCCCCCAGCTTGCACTTTCCCCAAAATAAATAAATATTTAAAAAAATTTTTATTCTTTGATAGAATAAATAAATTAGTCTGTGCTTCTGTGCATGTGTTGGCTGTTGGCTTATGGTGTGCTGTAGGCTTTAGAAACTGGTCCCTGCCCGCCCTGAGCCAAGTAAGGTGGTCCATGTAACAGCTTGAGCTCATCTTAAAGGATTTTGCTATTTCCACTTGGGCAACTGGGAGGCAATGGAGGGTTAGAAGCTGGAAATGACACTTGGGCTTTTAGAATTCTCTCTGGCTTCTCTGTGGAGAACAGATTGGAGGTGGGCAGAAAGCAGGTGAGAAGATGAATTTCCTTGACTGTGTATTTCTGTTCCCAAGATAGAAAGTGAGTCCTTGGGAGCAAGAATGTGCATTTCTCACAAGCAATTGTAGACTTGGTTTGCACCTAGTAATGGCAAATTCTATAGGAGGTGATAAATATGTGTCAAGTGGCAATATTTATATAAAGGTAAACACACAAGTAGTAGAATCTTGCATAAAGTATAGCTTCAATTTTGGTGAAGAAGATGACATATAAAATGACTTTCCTCTCCTTACATCTACTCACTCACAACCATAGGGAATAGTTTGGGAGACCAGAAGTGACAGGTGAACAAAAGTTTATTCATTTGTGTGTGTTCAGGGGCAGAGAGAAATCAGCAAAGTGCCTCCTTATTGTGCAGAGGTGGGTGAGGGGTGGAGAGAAAGGTTTGGGAGACAATGATTACAGTGCCCCCATGTCTGGCCCCTCCTTTGGACTCCCATGTCCAGGACTTTACCTTATCCTAAGAGGCAAATAATCTCCAGTTCTTCTCATCTTTTCTTTTCTAGAAGTTTCCAACTCTGCCTGTGAAAACCTGAGTGTCCTGTAGAATGCTGGCTGTGTGGGTGAATAGTGGTGAACCTTGCTCTGGCGTTTGGGGGACTCAGATAAGGGGTTGCCTGGGTAGGAGCCTTATTGCCTGGTGTAGTAGACCCTGGAGGGGCCACAGGGGAGGAAGCCAGCTCCCATGTGGGTACTCCTGAGCAGAGTGAGGACCAGAAAGAGGAACATATGAGGGGATTTGGGCAGGCATGAAGTTCCTGTTTCCAACCCTATCAACAGGACCCAGGCTTCCTGCCACTTCCCAGCTCTGGGGCTCAAGACATCCTGGGCTAGTAACTGTAAGAGTTGCCGGGGCAGTAGTTGAGGTGCGAGCCTTGGAGTAGTTGAGACCACGTAAGAGGGACAAGGAGGCTCCCAGACAGAAATGTGAGGAAACATGGAAAAAGGAAAAACCCACCCCAGACTGAAAGAGTGAAAACAATTTAAATGGAGAAAGAAAAAAAAAAGCATCTCTGAAGTTATTCAGGCTTGGTAGGAAGACAGCTACAAAATTAAACAGAAACCTTATTTCTCCCAAGGTCTTACAACAGGTCTAAATACCATAAGGACCACCTCTTTGAGTGATTAATACTTTCTTGCCAGAAATTCCCAAGACTGGCTTTATTATTCCATCTAATTACTGGAGACATCCATGCCTAAACCTCACCTCAGGACAGCACCTAATCCCCGGTTGACACCTTTTTGGGACAAAGCGCCCGAGTCTGACGAGGGAAGCACACACTACGAGGTCCCAGACATGCCTGACCAACATCATTGACCTAGGATGTCAGCAGACCCTTCCCTGGGCTCCTCCCACTCTGCACTGGGGGCTGATAAATGGCTCTCCGGGAGGGCGCTCTCCGTCCACCAGGAGACGCTGACGCCTGGAGAGCCCTAGGCACGGGAGCTGGTGCTGTCCGTGGTGCTGAAACAGGGTCGCACTTTGAGCTCCGGTACCTCCCAGCTCAGCAGAAGGGCTTGACCCAGATGCTTATGTTCCACTTTAAGGCCAGGAGGTCAAGTGGGTGGAGTTGGATGGAGCCAGAGGAGCAGTCAAGAATGAGTGGTGCTGGCCTCTCTCTCCTTCATCTGTGACCTCTCCTGTTCACTCTCAGGCATTGTTGCTCCTGTGGATGACGTCTGTCTGCCCCATTTGGTTGAGCCTTCTTGCTAAGGCCCTCTGCTTACTGGCCTCTGTACTGCTCCTTTAATATAGCTTACTTCATCACACACACACACACACCTTCTGAAAGTGAGGAGGCTAGTCTTCACATTTGACAAAGGAGAACTTAGCGTCAGGGTCAGAAGTATTAGCATGCTTGGATCTCTTTGTCCCTTTCTGTCCATCTGCCTCAGTGTTTCTAAGCAGGAGATATCTCAAGTCTGATGAGGAAGGTAAGCATTTTCTGGACACTTGTTTCCAGCTCTAACTGATTCCCCTTGTGGTGGTGGTCCTGCCTGATTGTCAGAAGAGCTCCCTTTCCATCCAGGAGAGAAATGAGCCTACCTGGCTGCCTCCTGTTTCTCAGTCAGGACTTGGGAAACAATGGGTCTGAGTGTCTTTCCTCTGATAGGTGGGGGTGAGTGGGTGGGGACTGAGATGTTCTGCCTCTGTGTTGTTCCCCTAGTCCTGGGGTCCCAAGCCAATTCACCTTGTACTCACAATGTTTCAGAATCCTCTTTTGGTTCTTGCACAACTTACAGGATTTTTAGCTGTGAGTGGAGGGAGGAATGATGGGTTGATGATAACTTGTCTGGGTTGGAAATCTAACCATTAACTTTTAATGTTTTCAACAGATGGTTGGCTCATGTCACCCAGCTTGACATTAACATAAACAGAAGTCTGACTCAGCTGTCCCTCCTGGATGTAAGGCAGAGAGAGTTAGGCCACAGACATTTTTTTCATGCCACACCAATATCCTCCATTTGTTTTTAGGTGTTACTTTATGATTTTATGGCATTATGCTTTATCCTTGACATGGTTTCGGTGCTACTGGGGGGTTTGGGACTGTTTTATTCAAGATGATTTTTATTTTAAGTAAAATATTCATTTTTTTTAGGAGGAAGATTAAAAATTCCTGCTTGCCTTCACCATCTCAACCCTGACATCTATTTTTTTTTTAAGTTTATTTTGAGAATAAGAAGGTGCCAAATAGATAATGACCTAGTGATGGGTCTTCCTGGAGGAGAAATGTGGATGCAAGAAGATGGTGAGGAATGAGCAAGCATGGGAACACTTAGAGAATGATATGAAGGATCGCTAAGCTAGGATATGGAGATGCACAAATAGACTGGGAAAGATTAAAAACAACCTGGAATTGGGGCGCCTGGGTGGCTCAGTCGGTTAAACGTCCGACTTCGGCTCAGGTCATGATCTCATGGTTTGTGAGTTCAAGCCCCGCATTGGGCTCTCTGCTGACAGCTCAGAGCCTGGAGCCTGCTTCGGATTCTGTGTCTCCTTCTCTCTCTGCCCCTCCCCTGCTCAAGCTCTGTCTCTGTATAGGACTCTGTCAAAAATAAATAAAAGTTAAAAAAAAAACAACCTGTAATAGAGGTCAAAAAACTATAGCTAGTGGGTTGCCTACTTTTGTAAATAAAATTTTGTTGGAACACATCCACTTTAATTCATTTCTAGCATGTCTCTGGCTGCATTTGCACTATAAACACAGAGTTGGATAGTTGCTACAGAGACCATACAGCTTGCAAAGCCTAAAATATATGCTCTCTGCCCCTCTGAAAAAAAAATTCCTGCCCCCTGATCTGGAAAGTCAAATTAGAGGCTTGTAAATTAGTCTTTGGGGCTGAGGAGATGGAGAGGTATTTTGACTGTGGTCAGCCCTGATTTTTAGGAGGTTCTGTAAATGTTAAAATGTGATTTTGCCTCTAACAGGACTAGTAGGAAGCAGGCAGGATGGAAAGGGAGGACTCAGAAGGGGAGAGGGATGATGCTGGAGGCCAAGTCAGGGAAGAGATCCATGGGGAGGGTTTTCTTCGTCTGATAAATATTCAGTAATATTTACCATTAAGTACTGTGTATGCATATAGAGTTTATTTTTTCCAGCTTTATTAAGATATAATTGACACATAACATTGTGTAATTTTATTTATTTATTTTTTAATGTTTACTTATTTTTGAGAGAGACAGTGCAAGCCATGGAGGGGCAGACACACACACACACACACAATCCGAAACAGTCCCAATCCGAAACAGGCTCCAGGCTCTGAGCTGTCAGCAGAGAGCCCGATGTGGGGCTCAAACTCATGATCTGTGAGATCATGACCTGAGCCGAAGTCAGACGCTTAACCGACTGAGCCACCAGGTGCCCCTACATTGTGTAAATTTAAAGTGTATAATGTAATGATTTGATATATGTGTACATTGCAAAACGATTGCCACATGGGAGGGTTTCGAGTACAGAGTGAGGCTGACTCATTGCTGATGTGGTGTCCGGGACAGAACATATCCAGCCTCTAAGTGAAATGTCACTGACACCTTTCTGTCCAAGGGGGAAAGAACCAATGTGCACCAAAGTCTCACAACGCAGCAGGATTTGTGCTGTGTGTTTTCCATATGCACTTTAATCCTCATGGAAGCCCTTACATCCATTTTGTAAAGCAGAAAACCGAGACATGGAGGAGTAAGGTGGCTTGCCTGACATCATAGTGCTAATAAATGAAAGAGCCTTGAATCCATGCCAGGCCTCTCTGATTGCAAAGCCTTAGTTCCAATACAGAAAGAAACTCACATATAGTAGTTTATAAGTCCATTGCCTATGGGGATGTTAAGTCTCCAAGAACCAGCCTTTGGGTCCCCCTTCCTAGAGGATATGGACACTCCCTCTGAGGCTGTTTGCTCCAGGTGGTTCGTCACTTTGTATTGACCTCTGAATATTCTGTGCAGGTGTTCTCCTTCATCTTGTGAAAGCTGATGGAGGCATAATGCAGCTCCTCCTCCATTTCCAAGGTGGGGGGCACCCCTGCAGAGCTTGTGGGCTCAGCAGGGAGTTCTGGCTCAGACTTCTGCTGGTAACCCTGTGTGGAGAGCAAAGAAGGGCTCAGAGCAGGGCTCTTGGGGTGGGGGTGGGGGGTAAGGTGAGAAGGCAGAGAAGGTCCATGAAGTGAATTTGATTCGATAGGACATTGCTTTCTTCCACTCTTTTATCAAACATTTCTTATTTAGCAAATATAACACTATTGATTGCTTTCAAGTTTTACTGAGCACTCACTCAGACCTATGCGGAAAATAGTTTACATAGAGAGAAACTAATTCTCAGAGAGGTTAGGTGCTACCCAAGGCCACACATCTGTTGATCATGAACTCAACTCTGGTCACTCTGGCACGGGACACGCAGGAGGGTGTTTATGAAAAGTTGACTTTTCTTCTGGGTATGTCTCCTTTGTTCTCACACTGTTACCTACAGCCACAACACTTCTGACACCAGATTTGTGGGGTTTTCCCCACAGCAAACAATTCTCCAACACCAGCTGAGTGGCCTGCAGTTCACTTCAATTCTGACACACCCTACCCAGAGATAATGCCGATCCCACACATTAGGGGCTCAGTCTTACAAGGCTAACCTCACCCCCAATTCACCTGCCAATAGGAAGTTGAGGTTGTAACCCGTGCTTCTGGCCAACTGGCTATAAATTCATGGTTGCCATAACACCTATCTCAGGTTTCATTAATTTGCTAGAGTGGCTCATAGAACTCAGGAAAGCAGTTTGCTGTTTACCAGCTTATTATAAAAGGATGTGATAAAAGACACAGATGAACATCCAAATGGAAGAGGTGCCTAGGGTGAGGTGGGGGTGGGGAGTGGCAGGAGCTTCCACACCCTCTCCAGGTGTACTCCTAGCATCTCCGTGTTGGAAGATTCCAACTTGGAACTTCCTTGAGCTCCATACTTTTGGGATGTTAATGGAGACTTCGTTATATAGACATGATGGATCACTAATTTCATTTCTAGCATCTCTCCCCTCTCTGGATAATGGGGAGTGGGGATGAAAATACTGAGCTTCTAATCATGGCTTGATCTTTCTTGTGATCTGTTCATCCAGAAGCCCACCCAGAGTCACCTTGTTAGAACAAAAGATGCTCCTATCACCCAGAAGGTTCCAAGGGATGTAGAAGTATGACCATACTTCTACAATGTAGATTAATTTCTCAAGATTTATGGCAACATTTCTCAAGAGCATTTGCACTTCCTCTCCTCCCATTTTCTCTTGAACTCATTCCAATCAAGAAAACTTCCTCCACTGGGCAACCAGATCTGCTTTTCTCAAGATTAACTGTGATACCATGTGCTAAATTTAAATGGTCATTTCTCAGAACTGATCTTACTGGGATTACTACCATTTGAAACAAATAAGCGTTCTCTTCTCCTTGAAACTTCATCTCCCTTTGGCTACCAGGACCCAAATCTACACTCTTTTTGTCATTTCTTTTTTTTTTCTCAGTGGTCTTCTTGTTGTTTTCACCTTGTAGCCCTGTCTCTCCCGGGGTTCTGTCTGTGGACCTCTTCTCTTCCTTGTGGCTTCATCCCCTATCAGACCTTGATGTGTATGCTCCCCAAATCTCTGTGCCTCCTACCTGGACCCCTCTCCTGAGCTCCAGACCCTTGACATCTAACTTGTCTTCTTCATTTGGACATCTCAGAGGCACCTGAAGCTTATAGTAACCAAAATAAAGTTT
Organism: Acinonyx jubatus; assembly: GCF_027475565.1. Classification (NCBI taxonomy): domain Eukaryota; kingdom Metazoa; phylum Chordata; class Mammalia; order Carnivora; family Felidae; genus Acinonyx; species Acinonyx jubatus. Next base: position 54,026,338 of record NC_069396.1, on the reverse strand, counting down.
GAACCCCCCTGAGAAATATACTCCCGCATAGATGGCAATTTCAGGAATCGGTGGTTCAATTATTTATGTTGCTCAAGGCAACCACATCGGAGTCATCTTTGGTATCTATGGACATGTATGGGCATCTATGGGTATTTATGACATCTATTAACATGTCTGGACATGCATGGACACCTGTGGATATTTATGGCATCTGTGGAGTCATTTTTGGCATTTATCACATCCATGTGGTGGAGGCAGTGAACTATCTCTGCTCACATCACACACATACTCTACCATTCCATTAGCAAATCCTGATTCATCATTGTTACCCATTGGACTATGTCTTATGGACTGAATTGTGTCTCCTTGGATTCATATGTTGAAGCTCTAACACCCCGTGCGCTGTATTTGGGGATGGGGCTTTTAAAAAAGTAATTAGGTTTAAGTGAGGTCATTAAGATAGGGCCCCAAATGACTTACATCCTCATAAGAAGAAGAGACCCTGGAGATGTGTGTGCATAGAGAAAAGGCCACGTGAGGACATAGAGAGAAGGTAGTAATCTGCAAGCCAAGGGGAGAGTTTTCAGGAGAAACTAACCCTGCCATCACCTTGATCTTGGACTTCCAGCATAACAAAATATATGTTTCTGTAGTTTAAGACACTCAGTCTACAGTATCTTGTTATGGGAGCCTACATTATCTCTTGCCTGGATTACTTGAGTTTCTTCCTATTTGGTGTCCTCTTTTCCTAGCCTGATATAGGTATTCTCAGCACAGCAGACAGAGCGATCCCATTAAAATGAGCATCAGTTCATGTCTGTGAAACAATAAAAGATAAATGTGTATCAGAAGACAGACAGAGAGAGAGAGAGAGAGAGAGAGAGAGAGAGAGAGATCTGCCCTTGGTTCCTGTACAGATTTCCTAAGACCCTTTTAAATTTCCTAAGTGATAAGAGTGCTAGGAACATCTTCTGGTCTAATGTTTGGTCTTTGACCCTGGTTCTTGACACAGAGTTCCTAACTCCCTTGGGATTTCCTGGACAACAGCAGTGCCTTTTGTTCTAATGATGCAAATCTTGGTTGGCTCCTGGATGGAGGCTGGTCACAGAAATACAAAGCTGCGGTTAGAAGCTTGGAACTTCTAGCCCCATGTCCTCATCCCCCAGGAAGGGGAGAGAGGTGGGAAATAGAGGTAATGATCAATCATGTCTATGTCCATAAAAATCCCAATAGTATGGGGGTGGTGGTTAGGGAGCTTCTGGGTTGGTGAATATGTGGAGGGTGGCATACCTGGAAATAACTTGGGAGCTCCACACTTCTCTTCTATCTGGATGTTCATCTGTATCCTTCATCATATACTTTTATAATAAACTGGTACACAGTAAATAAAATGCTTTCCTGAGTTCTGTGGGCCTCTCTGACAAAGTAATTGAAACCGAGGAAGGGGGTCGTGGGAACACCCGATTTATAGCCAGTTGGTTAGAAGCACAAGTGACAACTTGAGCTTGTGGTTGGTGTCTTAAGGGCGGTGGGGCTGTCTTATGGGCTGAGCCCTTATCTGTGGGATGTGATGCTAGCTCCAGATAGATAGTGTCAGAATTGAGTTGAGTTGTACAGTAGGACCTCCAGATGGTGTCAGAGAGAATTATTTGGTGTGGTGAAAACCACACACACATTTAGAGACCAAAAGAGTTAGAAGTTAGGTATTTTGGATGAGTAGTAGTTCTGTGTGGTTTTCCTTTACGTTATCACCCTTCTCAAAATACAAAGGTAATTATGGTGAACTGCAGGGCCTTGTAACGTCTGCAGCCCCCATGCCTCTCTCCATCTTCATTTCCTACCCATCGTTACCCACTGCCCCCCTCCCACACAGCTCTGTTCAAACACACTGTCCAACTTCCTGTTTTCCCCACACACCAGGCATGCCCCAACCTCAGGACCCCCAAACCTTGTTTAGAGCCATAGTGATTCTCTCAGGGTTCACGCTGTGCTCCCTCACTTCCTGCGGGTGTCTTCTCAAAGACTCCAGTGCCAGGACTGACACCTCTCATTCTTCCATCTAATGCCCCTCCATAGCACTATTTCCTGACAATTTCTTGCATATTTTCACTACCTATATGGTCACTGTTTTCTACACACACACACCCCTCAATAAATGTAAGTCCTTGACAGCAGGGACATTTTATATTTGTAACATACGTATTTGTAAAAACAGAGATATTTCCCAACTATCCAGAACAATCGACAAGTGGAAGACATTTGCAAAGGAATGAATGAAGGCAAGGTGATTGCAGATCATGTACTCAGAAACCTCAGTGGTGTCCACCTTAGAGTTTTAAATGAATAAATGAAAATTAGAGCTTGGAGATGAGCAGGACTAGGGCAGATTGACATAGACACATGAGAAGGTGAGCACAGCGGAGCAATGATTCTGAGATGCAAAACGCTCGCTATGCTTGAGGCGAGTGAGCAGGCTGGTGTCGGAGAGACAGAAGCATTGAAGGGGACCTTGGGTTTCCTGCCCCAAATCTCATACCAAGTTGTGTGGGCACCCGACTTGCAGGAGTGTGGAGAAGCAGTGCTTTTCAAACTTGGTCATGTGGGACAAGGGTTCTGCCTGGAGGTGATGCTAACATGCCAGGGAGGAGAAGCGGGGAGGGCTGCAGCAGGGTAAGGACTAAGAGGGGAGCTCAGCTCAAAGGGAGTGGATGCATTATGCTGTACTGAGGAGAAGCACAGGCCTGCACACCCTGAAGCACATTGGTGTGAGAAGTGCAGGGCTGGGGCGGGACAGGGTTGGGTCGCTGGCAGGGTATTAGGGACACAAGTGCCATCAGGGAGGTGAGTGATCAGCAGGAAGAGTATGTTTAGGAGCGTATTAACCATATGTTTGTGATGCTTTGGCATCTGGGGCCCTGCTAATCCTAGAGGAACTGCCCCTGCCAGGACTAGCCAATCTCTAGAGATGTTAAAGGACTTGCCTTGCAAACATCTCTTTCATATGCAAACCAACCCATCCAAATCTCACACCCAAACCCTCCTTTATCCAGCTCTTACATTCTGGGTCACTATTCTTCTGCCTAATCACCCCAGGGCCAAGTACCAAGCAACTAGGGACGGCCCCAACACCCCAGAGCTTGCTGAAATGATTCAAACTAGCCAATCTTAAACTCACTTACCCCTTCTCAGCATGCCTTTCCTGTGGAAACTCCAATAAAAGCTCCCATCTGTGTCTCTCTATGCCCCCTCTGCCTTTTGGTCGACCTCAACCCTGTCCATGTGGTCTTATGTGTGATCATGTGTCCTTCTTCCTGGGAACTTGAGTAACAGGGTGCCTTTTCAGTGGCAATCACCTCTTGATCTGTTGGCCTCAGACACTGAATAATAATAAAACCTACATTTTCAACTAAGCAGGAAGGTGATGAGCTCATTTCTGGATGTGCTGAATGGAGCATGGCTGTGCGCCACCCCAGGAGATGTAGAGGAGAATCTGCACACCAGGATGCCCACATCACTCACCAGGGGAGGTGGCCCTACAACTGAGTGGATGCCGTCCATGCCCGCTGCTCTCCGGGTTGCGGTCTTCCTACAGGTCTTCACTCTGATGAGAGAACCAGGGTCTCTGACATAGGGTCACTCTCTTGAGGCTGGAGTGAGCTACTATGGCAGGTCAATGGTGGAGTGAGCCCAGAAGCCTTCATATCAAGACTTTGTAACAAGGTGCCCCGGCTCCTGGACTTCTGGAACCAGGGCTGGGAACATACTCATGCTTGGCCCAATGGTATCAGCTGGATTCTTACCATGACTGCAGCTTTTGCCCTTGCTGTAGGGCCTCACAACCCCTGCAGGTCCCGCTTCTTCCCCTCTCGCCCACATCAACACAGCTCACCCAAAGAAGATGAAGCAGAGGCAGAGAGCAAGCAGCGTGGTGACACCAGCTCCCCAAATGGCACCTTTAATCATTCTTGCCCTGGTCTCCAGGTTCCCTGTAGACAGAGGCACTTGGGGTCAACTCCAATCTTGACAAGCAAGACACTTGGGGTCAACTCCAATCTTGACAACTCCAGCATACTGAGAGGGGTACTCGTCCCCTCCCATCCAGGGTTCAGCCCTGAGGGTCTCCCACCCACTGTAGGAACTCAGCCTCCACCAGAAGGACATGGTCTGTGTGATACCATGTAGCTCTCACACTCCTGTTCAGCTACTACCATTTTTTCTAGGACCCAGGTTCTTCTCTGCAACAGATCCCAGATCTGTCTGCAGCAGGATCGTGGGGCTCTGGGCCCCGTGGGCGTGCCAGAGAGAGAGACATATGCACACAGCATATGTCTCTATGGGATGTGGAAAGATCTTGTCCTTCCTTCTCTCCAGGGAAGCTGTTTGAATCTCCTCTCCTGGCCTCCACTGACCCTGTCTCAGGGCCAAAGGTGGTCTCTTATGCTTCCAGAAGTGGGTGGAAGCAGCCAAGTATATATACTGTGAGCCTAACACACTCAGGGTGAGGGATGTGTCTCTGGGCACCACCTGTCAACCATTTGGTGGGCACTGAAAGAGTCCAAAAGGAGCTCACTGTCCAGGTGGGAACCAGATGTCACTGTCAATGGGAATAGAACAGTGAGGGAAAGCCTGGGCTCAGAGAGAGGTCAAGGTGAGAGCTGAGGATTCACAGTCAAAAAATGTCCCGGAGACATTTGGGGACAGTGAAACTACTCTGCACGATACCACTAGATGGATACATGTCATTATAAATTGTCCAACCCATAGAATGCACAACACCAAGAATGAACCCTAATGTCAACTATGGACTTTTGGTGATAAAGGCAATTACATGTAGGTTTGATTGTGACAAAGGTATTCTCTGGTGGGGGACACAGAGAGTGGAGAGGCTATGCATACAAAAGCAGGGGCTTGGGGGAAATCTCTCTACCTTCAGCTCAATTTTGTTATGAACCTAAAACTCCCCCCCTCTAAAAATAAAGTCTCCTAAAAATGCCCCAAGGCCTTCAATGACTGGAGGAAGATAAAGAGTATACTCAGGATGGTGGGGAGAAAATAGCAGGTCACCCTGGCAAGACCAGAGTGGGAGGGGATGAGAGAGGAGGGCTGAGGGGGGTTCTCATGTCTAACTACAGCCCACCACACATCTACCCACTGACTCTGAAAGTCCCGCTCTGAAAGAAACTGCTAGTCAGTGCTCCATGGACAGGAGGCTTCTTCCCACCTTTGTCATCCACTAGGCAGACATCAGCTGTCGAGTTCTGTGTGGCACCTAGGATGGGAGGACAGGATTTCCCTCTTTAGTGAGGAAGGGTGATGTGAGATGCATGTGGACATCCTCCCACCCCCAGAAGCCAGAGAAACACAGGAGGGACAGGACTTGAGTCATTCAAGGTCCCCTCCTCAGCCAGGCCTCCAGGACTAAAGCACCAGCATCCAGAACCTGGACTTCATGCCCCTCACCCCCTCAGGCACTCAGGTCATCCTGGCCCTACACTCACAGGTGACATTGAGCTGGACGGTCCTTTCCACCATCACACCAGCTGCAGGGAACTTCACCTGACAGGTGAGGTTGGTACCATGGTCCTGGGGCCGTGGGGTGAGCGTGAGCACTGAGGAGAGGTGGGTCCTGGGGCCCAGGGAGGTGAGAGCCGCTGACATCCAGGAGAAGATGGGGGGCGTGCCCCGCTCACAGGCCCAGGGCACAGAGCAGGTCAGGTTCCTGGGGTGTCCACACTCCAAGGTCTCAGGGATGAGGATGTCAGGTGTGTGGGTGAGGGCTGGTGAGGAGAGGGGGAGACACAGGGATCAGAAAGAGGGTCTGAGGTGCCGCCCTGAAAGAAGCCTCAGGCTTCGGTCAAGGTTGTCCCGGGACCCCTATCCTTCCCCTGTGGCCTCCCCTGCAGTGTGCTCCTTACCTGTCACACGCACAGAGAGCTGATTCTGTCTGTAACTATACCTTATATTAATCCCTGTCTCCACCCTAAAGACGTACGTCCCGGAGTCCCTTCTCTGGGCATCTCTGATGTCCAGGGAGCAGTCATGGTCCCGAGGGTCTCCAAGGAGGCGGAATCGGTCCTGGGTTTCCTTCTGTACTTTTCGATCTGGGTTGTTTGTGGCCACTGGAGCATCCAAATATATGTGGGCCCTTCCCCGGAACCAGTAGCCATGAACAGGGTTAATCAAGTAGCTCGTGGGGTTGGAGAATTTGCAGGGCACGTATACACACAGGCCCTCCTGCACTGTCAGTGACTCCTGCACTTGCAGCCAGTATCTCTCATCCTGAGCCTGGGACCCTGTGGAGAAGGCAGGGTCAGCGGCAGTCCCCAGCTTCCCTCTCCCCTCGGCCCACTCACCTGCCCATAGCAGGAGCAGCAGCAGCGGTGGCAGCAGCATCTAGAGACAGAGGGTGTCTGGGCTTCCTGTGGGTGAAGGAGAAGGGAAGGCAGAGGGAGGGAAGCTGAGGAGGACCCACGGGAAGCTGGGGAGGAGCATGAGGTCTCACGATTTCACAAAGGGGGAACTACCGCTGCGGAGCTCACCCCCTCTCTGCACAGAGCCTGTGACCCCCGCACTCCCAGTCCAAGACCCGGGAGACCCACCCAGGAGGAGAGACCAAGAACAGACCCTGTATCCTGCCTCCCATCTCCACTCTTCCCTCCACCACTGGAGCCTGGACCAGGACCTCTGAGAGCGTATGAGGCATGGGACACAGTGAGCCTCCTAAGATCCTCCCATCTGAGGTGCTTGTCTGAGCAGCATGGTCTACACCAAGGAGCTAATCAACTCTTGTCTACAGCTGGAGGGTCACAGCCTCGTCTGGACCGAGTGGTCAGTCCTGCAAGGTGGAGGATTCTTTAGGTGTGTGAGCATCTGGGGCATAAGAAAAGAAGGGGGCCACGGTGAGGTGAGGGCAGGATTCCTTCATTGATTCACTGATTGATTCTCCAAATACTTGGTGAACATCTGTGTTGGGGGACCTGAAGACAAGACACATGGGGTTGACCTGGTCCATCCTGCAACAGGGACCCCACCCAAGGCGCCACTTCCTCTGCAGATACGCTGTGCTTTCACTTTGTCCCTGTTAGGTTCACAGCTGCAGGCATGTGTGACTTTGCAATGTCTCTGCTGGCCTACTGCCGGTTATTTTCTAAATATTCAAGGATGGGTCCATTTTTGTTTTTTTGCTTCTATTATGCTGATTCATGAAGTTTCAGTGGCATCTCCAAACGGAAAACCATGTAGCGTCTTCACGTCAAACAAAAGGGAGAACACAAGTTCATGAGCCAGTGGACACTCTTTTCCACGAATGCTGTCTATACAGTCATTTGTGGACTGAAGCAATATGTTTGGTTGCTCATCACACAGATTAGCATTTCCCGTCATGTAAAAACTCTGATTCTCAAGGTGAAATTGGCTCAAAACATAATATTCCAGAAAACATGAGTGGCATGAATATACGGCTGCAATTAAAATTTTAGGTTCTGCTCATGTATTTTTCCATCTCACTCTGTGGAGTATACATCTGGCAAATCCTTGATGTCTCTATTTACGATATGCATATATAATAGCATTTGCTGTCAACCATTTGTAAAATCTTCAAAACACAATAGTATCTAAATATATGTTCCATAAACATTACTACCATAGAGACACTTTTGCACCTTATCTGATAAGTGAGGAATTGAGTCTCCAATAAGTGAAATCATACCTTATTCTGGATTATTAAAAATGTACGATTGTGGCACATAATGGAGAAGCCAATGCAGTTGGTTTTACAGTATAGAAAGTTATACCATTTTCATGGATTGGGAAGATCTGCAAGTTCTCATTATGTTTCTTTAATGAACTTTGTGCTTTTTATAAGACAGAATGTAACTACTTGAAGTGTGCCTTTCTATGAATCCTGACAAATGTATACCTCCACAATCAGGACGTGAACGTAACCACCATCTCAACTGGGTTTCTGGCACCTCTGTGCAGCTCATCAAGCCATCTCCAGCCCCAGGTAACCATTGATCTGTTCCCCTCATGGTGAATTAATTTTGCCAATTTGAGAATTTCCTAGAAATGTACACTTTGTGTCTTCTGTATTCTCTCACTCAGCACAATAATTTTGAAATTGATCCAAGTCGTATTTATAGTTCATAATGCATTTATTACTATGTATTATGCCATTCATGGGTATATTGTAATCTTTTATTTATTCACCTATTGATAGACATTTGAGATTTTCAAGTTTGGGCTATGAATAGGAAGGTAAAACCTTTTTATGGACATGTTTATATACTATATAAACTATATATATATATATATATATGTATATACACACATATGTATGTATATACATATATACACATACATATGTATATATACATATATATACATATATATGTATATATATACATATACATGTACATATATATGTATATATATATATATAAAACACCCCCATGAGTATATAAAAGAAGGATATTTGTGAGACTGACATAACAATGTGTGTCAACTATACTTCAATAACAAAATAGACATAAAAACTGCTAAAAGAGAAAAAAGAGTCCCTCCCCAAAATGTCATTATTAGGTCAAAGAGTAACTGCGTGTCTCACACTAGCAGGAATTGCTACACTACTCTCCATAATGGTTTTAACCTTTACTACTCCTATCCACAATATTTCAGAATTCTGGTACTTCCACATTCTTGTTAATATTTGGTATTGTCAGCCTTTTAAAAATTTTAGCAATTTTTCAGAAGTTTAGTGTATCTTGTGTTTTTTAATTCTTTTTTTGTTTATTTATTTTTAAGAGAGAGAGTGTGTGTGCAGGGAAAGGGCAGAGAGAAAAAGAGAGAGAGAGAGAATCTCAAGCAGGCTCTACCAGGTCGGCGAAGAACCTGATGTGGGCCTCGAACTCAGTAACTGTGAGATCATGACCTGAGTCGAAATCGAGAGTTGAACACTTAACCGACTGGCTACCTAGGGGCCTCTTTAATTCTCAATGCATTTTAATTTTAGACATAGTGAGATTCACCTGTTAACATGTACAATTCTTGAAATTTGACTGATATATAGAATTATGTAATCATAACCACAGTCAAGGTACTGAAGAGTGCCATTCCCCAAGATCTTCTTTCCTCCTGTCGCTTGGTGGCCAAGTCCTCCCTCCTCCCATAACCTCTGCAAAAATGCTGGTCTGTTCTCCATTCCTCTTATTTTGCTGTTTACAGAATGTCATAGAAACGGAATCATGCAAGAGTCTGGCTTCATTCATTTGGCCTAATGCATTAGAAGGTCCTCCATATTGTTGAGTATGTATGCTAATAATTTGTACAATCTTGCATACACTAACCCCTGGGAGACCATTGGGGTTGTTTCCTGTTTTGGGGTGACTATGAATAAAATAACTGTCAACATTCACATGCAGGTTTTGTGGGAACGTGTTTTTGTTTCTCCTGGGTAAATATCTAGGCATTAGGTCCTCAGTCCCACATTTGGTGTAGGTTTGACTGAGACACGATTGCTAAACTGTTCTCCACAGTGGCTGTACCATTTGGTGTTTCCACCAGCAATGTGTGTGGTGGGTCCTGGTTGCTCCACACTCTCTTTCGTATTGGATATTACCAGGATTTTTCTCTTATTTTCATTTGGATTCTTTAGCCTTTGTAAGAGGAGTGCACTGGTATCTCATCCTGGTTCTAATCTGTGATTTCCTAAGGACAGGTGATGCTGGGCATGTTTTCATGTGCTCATTCTCCATTCTTTTTCCTTCTTTGGTGAAGTGGTTGATCGAATCTTTGGCTGCTTTGTTTTTACTGAAGCAAAATATGCATAACAGAACCTCTACCCTTTTAACCATTTTAATTGTTTAGGTCAGGGGCATTGTAGGGCGACCACCACCATCCATCTCTACAACCTTTTCCATCATCCCAATGTGACATTTTGTGCCTGTTAAATTAATAAGCCTCCATTCCCCCACCCATCTCCTGACCTTCACAGCCATCATTGTATTTTCTGTCTGTAAACTTGAGCTCTCTAGATACTTGGGGTAATGGAATCATACAGTATTTGTCCTTTTGTGACTGGCTTATTTCACTCACAGTAATGTCCTCAATCCACATTGTAGAATGTGTCAAACGTTCATTCTTTTTAAGACTGTGTAATATTCCACCTTTTGTTTTTGTGTTTATCTGTTGTTAGACCCTTGGGTTGTTTCTGCCGTTTTCACTGTCATGAATCATGCTGCTATGAACATGGATGTAGAAATATCTATTCAAGTTCCTGATTTTGAGCTTTTGTGTATATACTCAGACATGAGGTTCCTATCTCCTATGGTAATTCAATTTTTTTTAATTTTTTTTAACGTTTATTTATTTTTGAGACAGAGAGAGACAGAGCATGAATGGCGGAGGGGCAGAGAGAGAGGGAGACACAGAATCGGAAGCAGGCTCCAGGCTCTGAGCCATCATCCCAGAGCCCGACGCGGGGCTCGAACTCATGGACCGCGAGATCGTGACCTGAGCTGAAGTTGGACGCTTAACCGACTGAGCCACCCAGGCGCCCCTCAATTTTTAATTTTTTGAGGAACTGCCATACTGAATTACACAGCCAATGCACCCTTTATAATCTCAAGAGTAAAACACAGGACTTCCACATTCTCTGCCTCCTTGCCAACACTTGTGATTTCCTGGGTTTTGTTTTGCGTTGTTTTTTATGATACCATCACTGCGTGGTTGTAATCTGCATTTGGCTGATATTGGATTTTGACCATCTTTTCATGCACTTAGTGGTCATTTGTATACTTTGTGAAAAAAATCTATTCAAATCCTTTGTCAATTTGTTTCGTTTCTATTTTTTTACACAGTTAGGTTTCGTTTGTTTACTCATTGTTTGGTTTTGAGAGTCCTTGGTATATACTGGATACAACTCATTCATCAGATATATATTTGTAGGTATTTTCTCTCTGTCTGTCACTTCTCTTTTAGCTCTGTTAAGAGTGGCTTTTACAGAACAGCAGGTGCCTGGTCCCCAAGATGTGTGCCATGCCTGTGGTGACCCACTAGTGTATCAGGTCATGGAGGAACAAAGTAGAGGAAGTCTGGGGACTAATGGAGGCATTTAGGGGTGCAAAAATCACTTGATCAGTGCTGTGGACTGAACAATGTCCCCAAAGTAACCTCTGTCTTAATCCCTGAAACCTGTAGATGTTACCTTACAAGGAAACAGGGTCTTTGCAGATGTGATGAAGTTAGAGATATGGAATTGGAGATCGTCCTAGATTATCTGGGTTGGGCCCTAAACCTATCACAGTGTCCTTCTAAAGGGGAAGCAGAGGGTGACCTGCTACACACAGAGTAGCATGAGGCGACATGACCAGAGAAACACTGAGTGGAACAGTGACACCACAGATTAAGGGAGCCAGCAGCCACCATCACCCAGAAGAAGCAGGAGGAGTCTCTCCTTGAGCCTCAGGAGGGTGTGGAGCCCAACCAGTCCCGATTTCTGTTCAGCAAAACTGAATTGGGATTCTGGGGTTCAGAATACAGTACCCCAAGTTGTGTCCCTTGGGCATAATGACCCTTTCAGACTGAAAGAATTTTAAAAATGGCAGTTGAGTATGGAAACCAATTTGACAATAAACTTCATATATTGAAAATAAAATAAAATGACCCCAAAAAGCTAAAAAAAAAAATTGCAGTTGAGGAAGGACTTTGTGACCTTCCCCTGCAGTGGGTCTCACTGAAGGGTGCCCTCCCTCTACCCGGAGGAAAGGAGCATCACATCTCTGAAGACAGATGGACAAAAGACAGATGAAAAGATGGCCTTGCCAAGCCCTCTGTTACTACCCACAGCTCAAACTCTGTTCTTCTGGGTGTGGCCCCGAGTTTCCACTCTTCATCAGATCTATCTTTAAAAAACCACTGAGATTTAACCATTTATTTGGGTCTTCATTTCCTTATGAGGGCTCCTGTGCCACATAAATCTCATATTAAATACACTTTCATGCTTTCCTGTCCTTCACCTGTCCTGTGTTACAGGTCCCAGGGGAGAACTTAGCAGGGCAGAGGGAAGAAATGTACTTCATTCCTTACACAGCTTTCTGGCCTCCTTGTGAGGGATTGATTACGTTTCCTTTGTTTTAAGACACTGAGAGTGTGTCCTTTGTGACAACAGAAGCTGATACAGGAGGGAAGTCGGAGATGCCCTCTCCAGGAGCAATGCAGAGAAACACAGAGAGCAACCCACCCTCTCCAGACCCTTCTTGGCTCTCTCTTTTTCCCCCACACACCACACCCATTACCTCAGAAACAAAATCCTGTTTGTTTTATCTTCATAATGTGTCCAAAATAAATGCCCACTCTTTTTGGTTCGAGCCAACATCACTTCCTGTCTTCAATAGGCATCATTTCCCTTCCCCATCTCTGTTGTGCTGTCATGGACCCATTCAGGCCAGTCCTGAGCAGAGCAGCCACAGGGATCCTATTAAAAGGAAAGTTCTATCATATCTCTGCTCTCCTCAAAGGCTTCAGATTGTTGCATTTTCAGCAAGGCTCACATGGTCTGCACCCCCACTGGGTGTCCACCCCCTCTGGGTCTCTTCCCCTATGAGGTCTGCACACCCACGGGGTCTGCACCATCCTCCCAGCATCCCCACCTGACGCTCCTGTGCTCTCAATCTTGGCCACTTGTTTCCAGTGAAACACCAAGCCAGCTCCCACATCAGAGCTCTTACACTCACTGTGCCTTCTTTTCCATTTTCTTGGAGTAATTTTCTCTTAAGCAAACACAGAACCTGCCTTGTCACTGCCTCAAGTCTTTGCTCAAATGTCACCTCCTCCTACTCTCAGTTGTAGAACATGCTCCCCAATATGTCACGTGCCACTCAGTCTACATGGTTTCTCTCCAAAAACATTTTCTACCCAGTGTGCTCTGTATTATTTCCTCTTTATTTCTTTTGATTTATATCCTTCTTGACTACAGAATGACATCTTCTTGATTATAATGATTTTTTTTTGCTATGTTCACAGATGCACCCTGACACCTACAAGGTGGTGTGTCAATAGTACTTGTTGAAGGAGTCTGTAAATAGCTGAATATTACTTCACTCAAAACCATATGAGACTCTCACTCTCACACACACACTTGTGCATACACACAGCTGGGTGGCATTTACTATTGAGCCTGAAGGTAACCAGGACTTGGAGATGTAGGAATGGGGAAAGTCTCATGCAAAGTCTTATAGTCAAAAGACCTCTAACATGGCTGGGTGTGGAGAAGTTGCAAGATGCAGGGAGAGGTAGGGATCTGGGTGGGGAGACCAGAAGGGAACAGACCATGCCAGGTCTTCGAATCTAGCCTGTTTGCACCTCGGTCTTGGCCATGGAGAGGAATTGTAGCTCTTCATACTGTGGAGGAAGTGGACAATAATGGCGTCCTGAGGGGCGCCTGGGTGGCTCATTCGGTTAAGCGGCCGACTTCGGCTCAGGTCATGATCTCGCGGTCCGTGAGTTCGAGCCCTGCATCGGGCTCTGTGCTGACAGCTCAGAGCCTGGAGCCTGTTTCAGATTCTGTGTCTCCCTCTCTCTGACCCTCCCCTGTTCATGCTCTGTCTCTCTCTGTCTCAATAAATAAACATTAAAAAATAATAATAATAATAATGGCGTCCTGAGACTCCTTCTGGAGGCCTGTGTTGAGGAGGCAGGTGGGTTAGAGGCCTAGAGAAGAGACCACAGGAACAAGCAGGGTCAGGATGGGGAGGAGACGAGCATGAGGATGAGCAGGAGGAAGGATGGACAAGACTGAGTGATGTGTTGGATCAGGCAGAAGGGAGGGAGGTCACGGTGGAGAACCACACCCCAGTTCTGGCCTTAAAGATGAGGCCATGCCAGCCATGTGAGGGAATCCCAGTGGAGATGAAGGTTCAAGAGGAATGTGGCAGCTCAACCTTGGCCATGCTAAGTGAAGCAATCCTGGGGCCATCCTGGAGGAGGTGATGGTGGGATGTTGGGTGGTGGGCTGCCCACATCACTTACCTGAGGGATTAACTGGGGGTGGTATTGGCCTCCTCCACGTCCCCTGCAGGCCTGGCTGTCTCCTTCCTGAGGAATCTCAGTCTGAGAGAAGACAGCAGGGCCTTTCGGTCTGGTCCTGGGAATGCAGGGCCAACTGATTCACTCCGGTTCCCAGCTAAGGGGATGGAGGGCAGACAAGGTGGGAGAGTGCAGGTATGGCCCCATAGACAGCCGTGAACACAGCAGGTACAGCCCGTCCTGTCCTGGACACTGTGGAATCCTCACACCTGGTTGCCCTCCCCCCTGCCCTGCCCTCTGACCTGTTCAGTCCCTCCTGCACTGGGTCTGAGACTCAGCCACATGTCCTCACCCTCCCCATGCTTCCCCTCCCCCTGGGGCAGTGCTTACATGAGGATGATGAAGCAGAGGAGGAAGAGCAGGGTCTTGACAGTCACTTCCCCAGTGGCTACTAGAGCCACCATGTCAGGGACCCTGACTGTCCTGTAGGAACAAGGGATGAGGACAAAATTCATGTGCTTGATTGCAACCCTGAGTCCTCTGCTCCCTGCAGTATTCTTGACATTGGCTCTCAAGTCCTTCCTGCACCATTGGATGGGGGAACCACCTGTGCCCGGGCCTCACCCCACCCTGTGCCCTGGCTTTCCAACAGTAGGATGGGAAAAATATGCATAAGTGGGACTTCATCGAAATGAATCCTTTTATTTATTTTATTTAAAAAAAAATTTTTTTAACGTTTATTTATTTTTGAGATAGAGAGAGAGACAGAGCATGAATGGGGGAGGGTCAGAGAGAGGGAGACACAGAATCCGAAACAGGCTCCAGGCTCTGAGCTGTCAGCACAGAGCCGGACGCGGGGCTCGAACTCACAAACCGCGAGATCATGACCTGAGCCAAAGTCGGCCGCCCAACTGACTGAGCCACCCAGGCGCCCCGAAATGAATCCTTTTATTCATCTATTAGCCCTATTGAGAAAGTAAAAAGCCAACCTATTGAGTGGGAGAAAAAAATTACCAATGATAGATCTGATAAGGGAGTAGTATCCAGCACATAAAAAGAACACTTACAACTCAACAACAAAAAGACAAACAACCGAATTTAAAACCAGACGTTTGCAACAACGTGGGTGGAACTAGAGTGTATTATGCCAAGCAAAATAACCAGAGAAAGAGAGATATCGTATTATTTCACTCATATGTGGAATTTAAGAAACACAACATATGAACATAGGGGAAGGAAAGGAAAAAGAAAATAAAAACAGAGAGGGAGGAAAACCATAAGACACTCTTAAAAACACAGAATATACTGAGGGTGCTGGAGAGGAGGTGGTTGGGGGATGGACTAGATGGGTGATGGGCATTAAGAAGGGCACTTGTTAGGATGAGCACTGGGTGTTATATGCAAGTGATGAACCCGAAAATATACTCCTGACACCATTATTACACCATATGTTAACTAACTTGGATTTAAATTTAAATAATAAATAAATAAATAAATAAATAAATAAATAAATGTCTGGAATGGGGTCCAGCAACCTACAGTTTACAGATTTGCCAGGAGATTTTCCTCCACAACAGCGTTGGATAATCACTCTCTTAAATAACATGTAACATTTTACAGTAGCAAACTAAAAAATACACTGAAAAATAATAACATAAAATAAAAATAGGAACAGGACTTAAATAAGTTCTGCACAGAAGATATACATATGACAAATATGTCCAAAAACAAACAAACAAAAAGAACGACATCATTAGTCATTACGTAAATGCAAATCAGACTGCACTGACATACTCCTTCACACCCACTGGTAGGCTATCATTATTTTTTAAAGGAAAATAACAATACTGGTGAAAATATTTAGAAACTGGAAGCCTCACACACTGCTGGTGGGAATGTCAAATGGTGTTGTCACTGTGGCAAACAGTCTGGTATTATCCTCAGAAAGTTAAGACATAGAAACCACCTTTTGACCTAGCATTTACACTCCTGAACATATGCATTTGACCTAGCATTTACACTCCTGAAATGGAAAACAGTGTTCAACAACAACATGTCCTCTGATGTTCATAGTAGCATTCTAATAGCCCCAAGAAGAAGCCACCCAAATGTCCATCAGCTCATAAATGGAAGAACAGAATGTAGTACATCCATACAATAGAACGACAAAAGAGAATTAGTACTCATACATGTTCTACGTGTGATCCTTGGAAAGGTTTTGTAAAATGAAAGAAACCAGACACTGAAGGCCATGCTTTGGGGGATTTCATTTAGTTGACATATTCCACAGTAGGCAAATCACCAGAGACAGAAGTCAGATTAGTGGTTTCCCGGGGTCAGGAGGGGGGGGAATGCGGGGGTCATTGCCTAACAGGTATGGGTGTCCCTTTGGGGTGATGACAATGCAGGGTGGATGGAATCAGGCAGTGGTGATAGTCGCACAACATTGGGACATCCTAAAAGCCATCTATTGTGCACTTAAACATGGCTGCAATGGAGAGTTATCTTTTAGGTGAATTTTTCCTCAAAAAAAAATAATAATGCATATCCATAAAAAGTACCATATGGAGAGATTGGTTCCCACCTGGTTCTGGCAAAGATCAAAAAGTTTCACCCCATTCAGAGTTGGTGGAAACACATACTTTTCACCCCGGCTGTTGGGAATATAACCTTGCCCACCCTGTGTGGAGAAAACTTGGCCACGTCTCTCAAAAGTAGAAAGAACGTAAGGGGCACCTGGGTGGCTCGGTCAGTTGGGCATCCGACTTCGGCTCAGGTCATGATCTTGCAGTCCGTGAGCTCAAGCCCCACGTTGGGCTCTGTGCTGACAGCTCAGAGCCTGGAGCCTGCTTCGGATTCTGCGTGTCTTTCTATCTCTCTCTGCCCCTCCCCTGCTCGCACTTTGTCTCTCTCTCTCTCTCTCTCTCTCTCTCTCTCTCTCTCTCTCTCTCAAAAAAAAAAAGAACGTAAGATCCTGCTCTTCTGGTTCTAGGAATTTATCCCATAGACCTAGACACACATACATGGAATGAGATACAAGATGATCAACTGCAGTTTTTCTGTTGGTGGAATAAAATGGACACTGCGTTTTTCCATTAGTAGAAGATGCATGCAGCAGAACCCATCCATGTGAAGGAATACTGCACAGTCACGGATAAGAAGGAGGACAGCCTGTGCCACTGATAGCAAAGGGCCCCTATATCCTTCGTGCAAACACAGCAATGCTCAGAGCAGCCCACGGACCCTGGTCATTTGCCAGGAGGGGACTGGGTATCTGAGGACAGATTCTGCTGTGCATTCTGAATACTTGTCCATGTGAACATATTACCTGTACAGAAGTATTAAGTAAGTACTTGTTAGGGAAAATAAAAGACAGAGCAGGAAGAGAGTCATCAGGAGACGCATGATAAGGTGCCTGGAGAGGCAGATGGCCAGGTGGCCCTGTTCTACTGGTTCTCCTGGTAACAGGGTGGAGAGCAGAAATGGGGGAGGGAGGGGCCGTTGGGGACAGCTGCTCAGGGTCCCTGAGGCAGGGACCCAGCTCTTTTCTGAGCTTGGAAGAGGCCCAAGTCCCTACAGCCTGGGAGAAGGCTGCTTCCTACCTGTGCTGTGTCCCAGGCAGACCCTGAATGATGGGTTCTGTGTGGCACCTAGGATGGAAGGATGGGATTTCCCTCTTCAATGGGGTGGGGTGATGTGAGATACATGTAGACATCCCCCCACCGCCAGAAGCCACAGAAACACGGGAGAGACAGGGCTTGA
The DNA here is from genome assembly GCF_027475565.1 of Acinonyx jubatus. Lineage (NCBI taxonomy): Eukaryota > Metazoa > Chordata > Mammalia > Carnivora > Felidae > Acinonyx > Acinonyx jubatus. Next base: position 54,008,572 of record NC_069396.1, on the reverse strand, counting down.
ATCCTCCTAGGTCCCCTACTCAGCCAGGCCTCCAGGACTAAAGCATCAGCATCAGCACCCAGATCTGGACCTCCTGCCTCCCATCCCCTCAGGCACCCAGGTGGTCCTGGCCCCACACTCACAGGTGACATGGAGCTGGACGGCCCTTTCCACCATCACACCAATTGTAGGGAACTTCACCTGACAGGTGACATTGGTGCCGTGGTCCTGGAGCCGTGGGGTGAGAGTGAGCACTGAGGAGAGGTGAGTCCTGGAGTCCAGGCAGGTGAGGGAGGCTGACGTCCAAGAGAAGATGGGGGGGTGTGCCCCGCTCACAGGCTCAGGGCACAGAGCGGGTCAGGTTACTGGGGGGTGTCCAGACTCCAGGGTCTTAGGGATGAGGATGTCAGGTGTGTGGGTCAGGGCTGGGGGGAAGTGGGGAGACACGGGGATCAGAAGGTGGGTCCACAGTGTGGCCCTGAGAGAAGCCTCAGGATTTGGTCCAGCTCCTGACTCTGAGGCCTGACATATGTTACCCCCAACCCGTCCCAGGTTGTCCTGGGACCTTACCCATCACTTGCACACAGCGCTGGGTCTGTGTTTAACTATATCTCAAATAAGGCCCTCTCTCCACCCTAAAGACATATGTCCCCAAGTCACTTCTCCGTGCATCTCTGATGTCCAGGAAGCAATTGTAGTCCCGGGGGTTTCCAAGGAGGTGGAATGGGCCCTGGGTCTCCTGCTGCAATTGTTGACGGGGGTTGTTTGTGGCCACTGGAGCATCCCGGTGTATACTGACCCCTTCCCGAAACCAGTATCCGTGAGCTGGGGCATTGTCACTGTATTGGACCAGGGGGTAAGAGAAACTGGAATGCACAAAACACACACAGGCCCTTCTGCACCGTCACGGACTCTCACACTCGCAGCTGGAAGCTGGGATCCTGAGCCCGGGACCCTGCAGGGAATCGAGGGTCAGTAGCGGCCCCCGCCCGCCTGGCCCTCTCCCCTCCGCCCACTCACCTGCCCACAACAGGGGCAGCAGCAGAGGCCACAACATCTTAGAGACAGATGTCTGGGCTTCCTGTGGGTGAAGAAGGGAAGGCAGAGGGAGGCTGAGGGGGGCCCACGGGAAGCTGGGGAGGAGCACGAGGCCTCACGATTTCGCAAAGGGGAACTGCGGCTGCGGAGCTCACCCCCTCTCTGCACAGAGCCTGTGACACCCTGAAAGAGCAGACCCAGGCCGGCCGACTAGTGACTACGTCCCCGACATGGCCGCAGAAAGAAGTTCCCGCTCTAACCTCAGACCACGCATCCTCCCCTTGAGTAAATTATGTTTTCTAAGATGAAACGTAGGGGTTTCATCAGGCTACTGATTGATGCATTCTTCCGAAGTCTGAGCTGGGAGGAAGGGGAGTGTGAGAGGCATGGAAAGTGTGAGTTGAAGAGGGAGGGCTTCTCTCAGGGGCCAGAGGCAGGAGCCCTCAACCCTGTCCAGGCTTAGAATGACCTGGGAGCATTTTAATAACTGACCCCTCCCCAAACCAGTTAAATCAGAGTCTCTGGGGATGGTATTTATATAGCACAGCAAGGCTGACAGCCAATGGTTAATAGGTGACCAGTGAGAAACGTTCTGTATACACTGAGGCCAAACATGTTAAACAACCTCAGACACAGTGGTTCTTAAACTTCAGGTGCATCAGAATCTCCTGGAAGACTTGTTCAAACACAGATTGCTGAGCCCCACCCCCAGAGTTTCTGATTCAGTAGGTCTGTGACCACCAGGCCCAACATTTGCATTTTTAACAAGTTCCAGGTGACTCTGATAATGGCTGATCTGGGACCACACTTTGGCAGCCAATTGGCTGAGGCCACGACCCTTCCCCAGCCAATTGGCTAAGACCATGATCCCTATAAAACCTTTGTGCTTTTGAAACTCGCTCTCTCGCTCTCCGGTATCTCACCACTGCCTCGGGTGCAGGTAGGGGATTGAGCTCGAGCTAGCTCGAATAAAGGCTCTTTGCTTTTGCATCAGACTTGGCTCCCTGGTGGTCTTTGGGGATCACAAATTCTGGGCATGACAGCCCCTCGGCCTGAGACCCAGGAGACCCACCCAGGGAGGAGAGACCAGGAGCAGACCTCCGGGCACTTCCCTCTGTCACCGGAGCCTGGTTCACAGGGATGTGGGTCCTGCCTGTGGGGGCGGCCTCGACTTTGCTGGAGGCCTATCCTGATGGGGAAAAGTGTAGCAGTGATGTCTGAGATCTCCTCAGCACGAGTGCTGGAGAGTGGGTGTCCTAAGTCCTGCTGCTCAGGCTGTGGGCCCATTTGCTCTGGGGAAGCAGTCACTTCTTGGCCTGGCTCGATTTATAGCCTCTGTGTGTCTACCCCTGTTATTCTTTTTTTGTTTTCTTTCCAAAATAGGAAAGGCTTTTTTCTTTTCCTTTCTTTTCTTTCTTTTCTTCCTTTCTTTCTTTTCTTTCTTTCTTTCCTTTCTTTCTTTCCTTTCTTTCTTTCCTTTCTTTCTTTCTTTCCTTTCTTTCTTTCCTTTCTTTCTTTCTTTCTTTCTTTTCTTTCTTTCCTTCCTTTCTTTCTTTCCTTTCTTTCTTTCCTTTCTTTCTTTCCTTTCTTTCTTTCCTTTCTTTCTTTCCTTTCTTTCTTTCCTTTCTTTCTTTCCTTTCTTTCCTTTCTTTCCTTTCTTTCTTTCCTTTCTTTCTTTCCTTTCTTTCTTTCCTTTCTTTCTTTCCTTTCTTTCTTTCCTTTCTTTCCTTTCCTTTCTTTTCTTTCTTTCCTTTCTTTCTTTCCTTTCTTTCTTTCCTTTCTTTCTTTCCTTTCTTTCTTTCCTTTCTTTCTTTCCTTTCTTTCTTTCCTTTCTTTCTTTCCTTTCTTTCTTTCCTTTCTTTCTTTCCTTTCTTTCCTTTCTTTCTTTCCTTTCTTTCTTTCCTTTCTTTCTTTCCTTTCTTTCTTTCCTTTCTTTCTTTCCTTTCTTTCTTTCCTTTCTTTCTTTCCTTTCTTTCTTTCTTTCTTTTCTTTCTTTCCTTTCTTTCTTTCCTTTCTTTCTTTCCTTTCTTTCCTTTCCTTTCTTTCTAATTTAATTTACATCCAAGTTAGTTAGCATACAGTGCAACAATAACCTCAGGAGTAGATTCCTTAGTGCCCCTTCCCCATTTAGCCCATCCCTCCTCCCACAAGCCCTCCAGTAATCCTCAGTTTGTTCTCCATATTTATGAGTCTCTTCTGTTTTGTCCCCCTCCCTGTTTTTACATTATGTTTTGTTTCCCTTCCCTTATGTTCATCTGTTTTGTCTCTTAAAGTCCTCCTATGAGTGAAGTCTTATGATATTTGTCTTTCTCTAATTTCGCTTAGCATGATACCCTCCAGTTCCATCCACGTAGTTGCAAATGGCAAGATTTCATTTTTTTGATTGCCGAGTAATACTCCATTGTGTGTATACACACACACACACACACACACACACACACACACACACACACACATATATATATACCACATCTTTATCCATTCATCCATCGATGGACATTTGGGGTCTTTCCATACTTTGGCTATTGTTCATAGTGCTGCTATAAGCATTGGGGTGCATGTTTCCCAGAAAGGCTGTATTTTTAAGACTAAACAAATAGCACAAACGTAGACCTGTCATTCTTAAGCAGGGGCGTTGCCTGCACCCCACCCCACCCCCCCAGCCAGGGGACCATTGGCAGTGTCTTGACACATTTGATGGTCATAGCTTAGGACGAGGGTGTGTCTGGCAATTAGTGGGTTGAGACTAGGGATGCATTTAAATATACCTCTGATGTGCAGGATGGCTCCCACTGCAAAAAATCCTTCGGCTCCAAGGTTCAGTAGTCCTGAGGTTCAGAAAGCCTGGTCTAGAGGTGCCTGGGTGGCTCTGTCAGTTAAGCATCCGACTTCAGCTCAGGTCATGATCTCACGGTTCGTGAGTTCAAGACCTGAATTTGGCTCTGTTGCTGACAGCTGGGAGCCTGGAGCCTGGTTCAGATTCTGTTTTCTTCTCTCTGCCCTTCCCCTGCCAGCACTCTGTCTATCTCTTAAAACATTTCTAAAAATGTAAAAAAAAAAAAAAAATTCCTGGTCTAGACTTGAGAGACATCTTCCAGGAGTGGGGTCTTGGAGGTTCTGCATGAGTGTCCAGCCTGTGAGAGATGAGTAAGGGTCTTGGGTGAAGTGAAGAAGACAGCCGCTCATTCACTCACTCAACAGGTCCAGGGTGAACATCTGCTCTGTGTTAGGGCTGGAGGCACAGCAAACCCAGCTCCTGCCCTTGAGATGCGCCCCATAGGGGGCAGAGACACACGGTCCACAGGCACCTGCCTGGTAGAGGCCATGAGGGCCGCGGGGCTGCAGACTCTGTCGTCAGGTGCTTCGGGGGCACGAATGACCAGAGTGGACATGGCCTGGACTCTCAAGGGACAGGAAGGAAGGTTCCCTGCTATAGGACCCTGCTGTGGACCCAAAGTCAATGCAGAGGCAAAATTGGGCTGAGCAGGGCAAGAGCTGTTTGCACCTCACGCTGTGGTCCCCCTGCTCACATGGCCCTCCAGGGCCTCCAGGTCTCATGTGGGCCTTGTTTCCCGCCCCCTTGCTCCTGCCCTGCCACATAGTCATCCTGCCAGCCCAGCTGGAGGCCACCCCTGCACCCACTGAAGGTGTTAGCTTCAGGCAGTGCAGGTGTCTAAGTGCCTTCCAGATGCTGCTGGCTCCTTGCCATCAGCTCTCTGACCTCCTCTGTGGGCAGACTGGCTTGTCCATTCCACCCCATTCATTGGACATCTGTGAGTGAAATGTCGTGCTCGCCGCATCGGTGAGGGAGGGCTTCCTACCCGAGGGTGATGGGGACACTGAACGTGTGACACCCACTGTTGGGCAAATGACATCAATAGCAAATTATCAGTCACATGTATTCACTGCCTTGGGGAAGAGGACGCACACAACGCAGACCCCATGGGGGCTGCACCCAGGAACACAGTGGACAACCAGGGCACGTGGGAGGCTGGCTCTGTAGCGACAAGAGTAAGTGGTGACTCATGGTTCCTGCTGGCGGATTCGAAGGACTTGTTTGAATAATTCCACGGGCTGAAAGGGAACTCGTCTTAGTCCGCTCAGTCTTCTGTAATAAAACACCATAGGGGTGCCAGGGTGGCTCAGTTGGTTAAGCGTCCGATTTCGGCTCAGGTCATATCTCATGGTTTGTGGGTTCCAGCCCCATGTCAGTCTCCACACTGTCAGCACAGAGCCTGCTTGGGATTCTCCCTCTCTCTGCCTCCCCTCCTCTCTCTCTCTCTCTCTCTCTCTCTCTCTCTCTCTCTCTCTTTCTATCTCAAAATAAATAAATAAACATTCTAAAATAAAATAGAACAAAATAAATACCATAGACTGGAGATGCTTGAACAACAGAAATTTATTCCTCACAGGTCTGGACGGTGGGAAGTCTGAGATTACAGAGTCAGCAGATTGGGTTCCTGGTGAGTACATACTTTCTGGCCTGTAGGCAGCCACCTTCTCACAGTGTCCTCTCACAGTGACCTTTCCTCTTTACAAAGATGTGGTGACAGAGGAAAGAAAGGGGGGAGGGAGGGAGGAAGAGGGATCACTCTCTCTTCCTCTTTTTACAAGGTCACCAATCTTAGGACTCCCCTCCTACGATCTCATTTAATCTTAATTATCTCTGAAAATACAATCACATTGGGGGTTGGGGCTCCATCGTATGAATTGGGGGCGGTGGGGCACAATTCAGTCTACGTCATTCAGGTTCCATGGGGACCCCACATTCCATCCTTGTCCTCTCTGTAGGCAGTTTCATATCTGTCACATGCAAGGAAAGCAAGCCATATAAGTAATTATATTTTGCATTTCCTCTTTTCACTCGAAAGACTTCTGTCGCATCCTCCATCATCCTGTGGTCAATGATGCTCAAGGCACAGTTATATTTCCCAGGGTCTCCAAGGAGGCAGAAGCATCCTGGAGTCACGACCTGTCATAGGTGGTCCAAGTGGGTCGTGGCCACTGGAGCATCCTGACCAAGCTCGTCCCTGCTCTGGACCCAGAAGCCATCCTGAGGGTAGGAGATGTTTCAAGACGTGGGGCGCATGGCTTTCTTGTATCATCACAAACTTGCTGGTCCGCTTCCAGCTTGAAATCCGGATGCTCAGCCTGTGACCCCGGTGGGGTGGGGGGGAGCGAGGGTCTCTGCCTCAGCCCCCCTGCCATACCTGCTCACCTCTGGATGGCAGGGACAGCTGCAGCTCTGGGAAGCGATGGGCCAAACGCTTTGCTGGGATTTTCTCTCTCAAGGAATCATGAGCCGTGGGACCAAGAGGAAGTTCCGACAGGAAGGCGAAGTGGCATTGATGTATGTGCGCAGAAACGGAACCTCAAACCCGTCCTCTATCAGAGCTAGACTGTCTTAGGAGATTGTGCTCTCTCCCCATTTTTCAGAGGGGGCTGCTGAAATTCAGAGAGGGCAACAGACATGCTGCCCAAAGGCACCTGGTAAGGCAAGACTGGCTCCCCGTCTCCAGGCTGCCTGCCCATGTCCTGACCTTTGGTACCTGCTCTAATGGGCAGGTATCAGGGAGTCATGTGATTTTTGCTGAGGATTAGTTCTGGAGTGGCCCAAGGTGGAGTTAAAGGCAGAAGGCTAGGAAGAACCCCGAGTGAGTTGACGGGAGATTTCCACGCATTCATTGATTTAACAAACAGAGTGAACACATTCACTGTGTCGGGGGCTGCAGCTAAGACCTGGCCTCACTTGTCCCTGCTTAGTGGGGTGGTCCCTAGGCGATTCCGGAATTTCATGACCCGAGCAAGAACCGGGAAGACCAGGTGAGGTGGGGCTTTCCTTCCAGGTTTTCGCCTGGTTCACCAGGCACTGGATCCCAACATGTGTGTTTTGAGAGGACAGGACCCGCCCGTCTCCTTGGTCATGTTGCTGGCCGTGCTCCATGACCGCATAAGGGCAGGGCTCATCACAGGACTCAGCGAGCGAATGCTTGAATGAATGAATGAATGAATGAATGAATGAAGGCTGTTCCAAACACTCCTCCCGATGCACAGCGCCAGACTGCTCCTGATCCGGCTTCCCAGGGCCGTCTTTTCCTTACGGATGTTTTCGCTTCAGACAGTACCTCCTCTTGTCACGGTTCACACGTGGGGCTGTTTCTCTTGTTTTTCGCACACTCTGAGCAGCCTGTATGCGTCTGCGCCCCAGAGCTGCCTGACATCACCCAGAGCTGTGTATTCTGTGGTTGGAAGAACAATTTGTGTCCTAGAAAATGGACTTGCACCAGTGTGCAATGGGGTTTTGTTACAAAATATCCTGTGCAGCCCAGGATAAAAAGCCATCCTCTCTCTTTGCAGTTGTGCCTGGAATGTTACTTTTATTTGAAAAAAAAATTTTTTTTAACGTTTATTTATTTTTGAGACAGAGAGAGACAGAGCATGAACGGGGGAGGGGCAGAGAGAGAGGGAGACACAGAATCCGAAGCAGGCTCCAGGCTCCGAGCTGTCAGCGCAGAGCCCGACGTGGGCTCAAACTCATGGACCGTGAGATCATGACCTGAGCCGAAGTCGGACGCTTAAGGGACCAAGCCACCCAGGTGCCCTGGAATGTTACTTTTAAGCAACCTCCCCTCTAACGCTGAGCAAGTCAAAACAGAGGGTGAAACCTCAGCACAGCCAACAGAGGACAAATGAGTGTGTCCTTGACTGTTGAGATCTTCTTCCTGCGGGAATCTGCAGAGGCAGAAACACAAGTTGTGGCCACCAGAGGATAGTCGTGATCCCTCAAATTCTTGAGGTAGTAATGATCCCTCTCCATTTTAACAGCAATGATGAGGTTCACAGCTGTCATATTCTTTTTTTTTTAATTTTTTAAATGTTTATTTATTTTTGGCACAGAGAGAGACAGAGCATGAGTGGTGGAGGGGAAGAGAGAGAGGGAGACACAGAATTTGAGGCAGATTCCAGGCTCTGAGCTGTCAGCACAGGACCCAACACTGGGCTCGAACTCACGGACTGTGAGATCATGACCTGAGCCAAAGTCGGATGCTCAACCGACCGAGCCACCCAGGTACCCAAGAGCCACAGTTTTAGGTTCCAAAAATAAACATAAAAAAAGAAGAAATCGTGGATGACTATGAACTTAAAGACTATTGTAGAAATTACAACTTCTTTTTTAAAAAAATTTTTTAACATTTATTTATTTTTGAGACAGAGAGAGGCAGAGCATGAACGGGGGAGGGTCAAGAGAGAGGGAGACCCAGAATCCGAAGCTGGCTGCTGGCTCCAGGCTCCGAGCCGTCAGCACAGAGCCCGACACGGGGCTCGAACTCATGGACCGCAAGATCGTGACCTGAGTTGAAGTCGGACGCTTAACCTACTGAGCCACCCTGGTGCCCCTCTTTTTTTTTTTTTTAAAGACAGTACCTAATGTACCTATTGAGGTACGATTGCTATATGAAAAAATGGCACATATTTAACGTGCTATTTGAACTTCTGCATACACCCGTAAAATCATGACCATGATCCTGACCACAAACATGCCTACCACCTCTCAAAAGTTCCCCTATGCCTCTATGCTTTTTTTTTTTTTTTTTTTGGTTTTGGTTTTGTCTGTTTGTTGTTGTTGTTGTAAAACAACAACAACAACAACAGAATAAAACTTAACATGAGCATCTGACTCTTGATTTCGGCCCAGGTCATGATTTGTTTGTGAGTTCAAGCCTCTCATTGGGCTCCATGCTGACAACGTGGAACCTGCTTGGGATTCTCTCTCTCTCCCTCTTTCTCTGCTCCTCTCCTGTTCACTCTGTCTTTCAAAAATAAACAAAACTTTAAAAAGTATTTTAAAAAAAGAATATGACTAAAACAATTTGTTAATGGGTACCTAATATGAAAAGATGTAAATTGTGATGTCAAAAATATAAAGTGTTGGGGCACCTGGGTAGCTCAGTTGGTTGTCCGACTTCGGCTCAGGTCATGATCTCATGGTTCGTGAATTCCAATCCCACGTTGGGCTCTGTGCTGACAGCTCAGAGCCTGGAACCTGCTTCCGAGTCTGTGTCTCCCTAGCTCTCTGCCCCTCCCCCACTCATACCTGGTGTCTCTCTCTCAAAATTAAATAAAACATCAAATTTTTAAAAAATACAGTGTTGGAGGGGTTGACGTGTAGTTTTGTATGTGATTAAGTTAAGTTGCTATCAGGTTACAACAGACCCTTACAACACTGAGATATTTCATGATCTCCTTTTCTGGAGAGCAGATTGAGCTCCTGCTGGAGCCAGGATTTGAACCCCATCTTCCTGTCTCTGGAGCATCTGGTTTTTTTTTTTTTAATGTTTATTTATTTTTGAGAGAGTGAGCTCTCTCCTCCCAGTGGGGGAGGGGTAGAGAGAGACACAGAATCCAAAGCAGGCTCCAGACTCTGAGTTGTCAGTGCAGAGTCTGACGTGGGGCTCGAACTCACCAACTGTGAGATCATGACCTGAACCAAAGTCACAGGCTTAACTGATTGAGCCACCCAGTCGCCCCAAGGAACATCTGTTTTTAACTGTACTCCCCAAATCCCCAAACTCCAGAAATTTAGAAAATATATAGTAAGGGACACAATGTGGTTATTTAATGGGGAGTAATTATTGACTTGGCCACCAGGTCTGGGGCACCTGTCTTTGTATGTCTCTGCCTTTGAGTCCCCTTTGGAATTCAGGACATAATTTGAACTGGCTATAGATGAGGCGGGTTCCAGGGTTCATATGATGGAGGCCCTATTACCCTCCTTGCTTTGGTTTGCTGTTGTTGCTGTTGTTTGGTGGTGTTGCTTGATTTTACTCCGCCTGGCTTTTGTTCTCAAATCCGTAAAGGTGGTAGCTGTAAGGTCCACGCTGCAGTTTCCTGCAGAAACGGGGGTCTGTGCACTTCCCCCGCAGCCTCACGGCGCCCCCTGGCGGCGGCGCATCTCTCCCGACGTTCCCTGCCCAGTTAGGGCGCCCTCTGCTGCTCACCCAGAGAGTTACCCGGATCGCTGCACCAGCCACCTCCTCCCTCCATCCCTCTCTTTCAAGCCGTCTGCTTTCCCACCAGCTCCTCCCTGGCACCTGGCTCCCACCCTGCCACTCAGAGACCAATCTCTCTGACAGTCTCGCTACACAGGAATGGTAAAAGGGAAATAATTATTACTGTGATCAGTGTTGTTATTATCCGTGTTACTGTTATTTTCCCATTCCGCTTCCTTCTCTGGGAGCTGATTGGGGGCTTCTGCCTCCCAACCTCTCTAACCCTAACCCCATGAGGATGTAGACCAAGATCAAGGTTGCTGTGATTCACAACTCTGTGGCTCCCCCTGGTTGTCTGATGCACTTGGGGTAATGAGTTTGCCCAGACAGGGCCACGGGGACAGGGCTGGGGGTGTCAGGGTTCCACATGGTTTGCAGTTCTACAAAGATCCACGGTAGCATTCCCTGTGACCTCCAGGCCTGGTGAGCAGGGAGGGGTGGACGTTTCCTAGTGTCCAGTCTGGCTGTACCAGGCAGAACCTTGCCCTGGGAGAGGCAGTCATGTTTTGCCATCTTGATAAGAAGGTAACAAAGATGGGCTCCAGAAAGAGATTAAGGGCTCCTTGGGACTGCTTCCCAGGCTGCCACTTGCCCCCAGGTGAGCACTGGAGCTCACTAAAGGGAGCTACACCCGGTATTGGTATGCCTTTCTGGAGGGAGTCAATGCCCCAACATCTGTCAGACTTCACACTTTAGGAATGTTCAGGGGCTGACAATGTAGGAAGCCCCCAATTCCTGAATAAAGAGACAGGGTTTCAGATGAGATACTTAAAGTTATAGGGGATCCAGGGTGGAGTGAGCAAGGTCCAAGTCTGGGGTCACCTTGAGGGAATGAGAGTGAGTCTCTGAAGCCTGAGGTGTAGCCAAGCCTACAGTCTCCCCGTGAATGTAGGGGCCTCCTGAGGGTCTCACTGCATTAAATGCTTGGAATCTCACTGTGGGCTCTGAAGGAAAGCAGTTCTGCCATATTGGTCCCAACTGACTGGACCAAGCATCACTTGCTACATATAGTCTGGATACAAGGAAGGGACATTCTCCTGCAATGATTTCGCACAAAGCTCTGTTGGATAAGGACGCTTCGTGCTGAGTGATATCAAATAGATACAATCAGAAGGTCTCTGTGGGCAGAGATTGCTGGTCTCATACTATTAACCATCCCCCCCTTTTCCTTCATAAGGACAAAAGAGGTAATAAGGGCACAAACCCTTAAGTAATGGGTAATTTAAGTACCTGTGAAGATTTTTGTTGTTAGGTCATACAATTGAAGTGTTTTTTAAAAATCTGGGGTGCCTGCATGGCACCAGCTTCAGCTCAGGTCATGATCTCGTGGTTCATGAGTTCCAGCCCTGCGTTGGGCTCTGTGCTGACAGCTCAGAGCCTGGAGCCTGCTTTGGATTGTGTGTCTCCCTCTCTCTCTCTCTGCCCCTCCTCTGCTCATGCTCTCTCTCTCTCTCTCTCTCTCTCAAAAATAAATAAACATTAAAATTTTTTTAATCTATAAATGCAGTTAAAATTTTTTTCCCCACAAAGTTGTAAAACATAAAAAGGCTTACGTATGCTCATAGGGACTAACATTTCCTGAAACTGTGTGGGAGGCATTGGTCGCAGACATTTTCACATATTACCTCATTTAAAGCTCGAAACAGCCCTATGGAGAGGAAACATTGCACATCCCCACTTTACAGGTGGAGATAGTGAGGCTTAGTGAAGAAAGTCACATTCCTGAGATGATCTGGCAGGATGCTAGACTTGGATTTGAGCCTGGGCAGTGTAGTCTGGGATTCTCTCTCTCTCTCTCTCTCTCTCTCTCTCTCTCTCTCTCTCTTTTTAATTGTTTTTTTTATTATTTATTTTGAGAGAGACAGAGAGAGCATGAGCGAGAGAGGGGCAGAGAGGGAGGGAGAGTGAGAATCCCAAGCAGGCTCTACAAGGTCAGCACACAGCCTAATGTGGGGCTCGAACCTATGAAACCATGAGATCATGACCTGATCCGAAATCAGGAGTCGGATGCTTAACCGACTGAGCCACCCAGGAGCCTCTGGGATTCTCTCTTTTAACCACAGGGTCTCTGTCCCAGAGGGCATCCATATGACCCCCTTTGCTTGTGACACCATTGCAAGTTCAGGGTAACCAAGAGAAACCTCAGTTTCTATCACTCACTGGAAGGACTCACATAACACCCTGAAAGCTGTTATCCTTGTGGTTAGGGATCATTACAGCATGAGGATACAGATTGATGTCACTGAAGGGGGGAAGGGCATGGGTCGGGGTCCAGGGGAATCCCAAGTGTGGGGTTTCCACTTGTCTCCAGTGGAGTCATGGACAGCATTAGCTCCTCCCAGCATGACTTTGTGACAGTGTGCTGATTAGGGAAGATTGCCTAAGCCTTGACATCAGAGTTTTCATTAGGGCTCTGTCACATAGATATGTTCCACTGCTCACATAGCTGAACTTAGTCTCCAGCCCCTCCAAGGGCAGAGCTGATGCCATGTGACTCAAAGCCTTCATCATAATGTCCACTGTAGACTATCTAGTGTGTCCCAAAGCCCCCAGGTAAATAGACACTCTTATCTTATCAGACAGGACATTCTGAAGACTTAGAGATGCCTTCTAGGAGCTGAGGACAAAACCAGATTTGTCTTTGACTAAGGCTAAATTCATTATTACAGAAGTCTGTCTCGGGAACTCATCTAGCTCCACAAATGGGACTGGCCAAAAGTTGTTATACTGCTGTTTGTATAGAAAGAAAATATTTGGGTTGCTGGGGTGGCTCAGTCAGCTAAGCATCTGACTTCTGCTCAGGTCATGATCTCAAGGTTTGTGGGTTCGAGCCCTGCGCTGACAGCTCAGAACCTGGAGTCAGCTTCGGATTCTGTGTCTCCCTCTTTCTCTGCCCCTCGCCTGCTTGTGTGCTCTCTCTCTCTCTCTAAAATAATAAATAAACATAAAAATAAAGTATTACTTCTCTGTATATATATATATATATATATATATATATATATATATATATATACATACAGAGAGAGAGAGAAAATGTTGAAAGAAGCGAAATACTCACAAATGGGGTATGGGTTGAACAAATCAATTCATGGCCAATTCAGTGGAATAGTACATGGTCACGAACAATGAACAATGAAGATACAGAAGGAAGGGTTTCATGAGCTAAGGGCAAAAAAACAACTTCATGTGTTTTCTGGGGGCATCACTTACAATCAAATACTAAGAGGGACCAATTGAAGAATTTCAATGGTGAGTAATATATTATTTTCCTATTAAAACAAACACAGATGTGTTTTGCAGTAGGCTGCAAATATTCATATGGCTTTTTAGAAAACAGTAGGAGACTTCAGAGATATTGAATGGACCACTAGATACCCTAAGGTGTATATTCACCTGTCTCTGACTAAAGTTGGGTTTAACATTGGAGAAGCCCAAATAAAGGATATTTCATAGTGTGATACCACCTTGGTAAAAATATACATGTGTGCATGAGTATGTATGACATATCATATAACATGTAACATATCAAAACTGAAAAGTTTCAGACAAAGACCCTGGATATCTCTCCAGGTGGTCAAACCATTACAGGTGATTTTTTTAGTAGTATTAATCAAGTTAGGCTAAATAGTTATGTATTTTATTTATGAAGATTTTTTATTTACTTATATTTTTATTTATATTTATTTACAAATGTAAACATATATGCTTGCATAAATATTTATATGTATATTTAGATAAACAATTATCTGTTTATTTATCACAAATATGAATATATTTACAAAGGTATATTTAGAGGGACTCCTGGGTAGCTCAGTCGGTTAAGCATCTGACTTCGGCTCAGGTCATGATCTCGTGGTTTTTGAGTTCAAGCCTGCCCCACCCCCACCCCGCCCTGTCGGGCTCTGTGCTGACAGATCAGAGCCTGGAGTCTGCTTCAGATTCTGTGTCTCCCTCTCTGTCTGCACCTCCCCCAGTCATGCTCTGTGACTCACTGTCTCTCAAAAGTGAATAAACATTGAAAAAAATTACAAAAGAAAGTCTGATGTCTTCTATTTATTGTGCTTTTTGGTATTTTCCAGTTTTCCTAAAAGTAGCATAAGGTGGTTTTGTTGTTGTTGTTGTAACCAGGGTAGAATAGTATTAAAAATTTTTTTTAAACTAAGGTGGATAAATAATAAGCTACAGCCACCATAAAGTCATTAAGATAACATCCAACTCCCCAGCCCCGCCTGTGCTGTGGTTCAGAGTCCATCCTGGGACACAGAGGGGGATGGGGACCAGCAGCCCAGGGCTGGAGACACAGGTCCGTGAAGGGGCAGAGGAGGCTGCCCGATCCCTGGAGAGACACCTAGCCCAGGAGAACCTGAGCAACCCATGGACCTTTCCAGACCCCGATGCAGACATTGGAGGGAGCTGGTTCTCCTAGGTAAGAAAGCTGAACCCACAAGACAGGGGAGGGGTAGAGGGAAGGTGGGCAGGAGTGACACCAGGACTTTCATGAGCTCACACACCGGGGCATATCGCGCCCATAGACACTCTCTCTGTCTTTCTCTCTCACACACACAGTGTTCATCCCCATCTGTACCCAGGAGTGATGAACTTGGACCCCCACACGCACTTGCTAGAAATGACCTCCTCTGTGTGCCAACCTGTCCTGACCCCTTTCCCCACCTCTCCAGCTGGACCTCTTCCCAACCACTCTTTCCCCCCAGGACCCTCTGAGCCCCCCTGACAGGGACAACTATCATGTCTCACTGGCCACCCTGGGTCCTATCCTCAAACACCACCAGTGTTCTCACCTGGAGGCCTGAAGCCGGGGGTCTCAGGTGTCTTTCCCCCTCCATGGAATCAAGGTTTAGGGTACACAGAGAGTGGGTCTCCGTGTCTTAGGTGATGACAGATCCCCACCCACACGAATGCACTCCACTGAACTTAGATGCTAAGTCAAAGACGTGTGTAGACAGTCTTGGGGGACTTGATGTACCCAGATATCACCCAAGCTCATACACTGGGTTCTGCCTCATGATAAGGGATGCTGCGATGTGGCGGTGGCTGAGACAGCCCCCCTGGAGCCCAGAGTCCAGTGTGAGATGTAGATCTATCTCCAGATTCTGATGACCCAGAGTGATGGGGACAGGGATGAGGGGGTCCAGGAGGCTGGGGGAGCCCTAAGGGGCTGCCTGACCCAGACTGACAAGGAGGGGACATCAAAACTGAGAACAGAAGGATGAGTAGAAGTGAATAGACAGACAAGTGGGGGGGGGGGCGAACATGAAGAGGAGGGAGCAGGGATCAGTGTGCCAGAAATGGGGGACAGCAGGTGTGAAAGCCTGAAGTCAGGAAAGAATGTGGTGTATCAAGAAAGCTCTCTATGTCTGGGGGGGCGCCTGGGTGGCGCAGTCGGTTAAGCATCCGACTTCAGCCAGGTCACGATCTCGCGGTCCATGAGTTCGAGCCCCGCGTCAGGCTCTGGGCTGATGGCTCAGAGCCTGGAGCCTGTTTCCAATTCTGTGTCTCCCTCTCTCTCTGCCCCTCCCCCATTCATGCTCTGTCTCTCTCTGTCCCCAAAATAAACACTGAAAAAAAATTAAAAAAAAAAAAGAAAGCTCTCTATGTCTGGGGGCACACAGTGTAGATACTGCGTCTTCTGATAAATGAATGCACGAATGCGTGCATGAAGGAATGACTGACTGAATAAGGGGGTTCATGGGGGAAGTGGGGTAGGGTGGGTGTGATCCGAAAAGAAGCTAGATGAATCATACAGACCAGGTCTCTCTAAGAGTGTCTCATAAACCATGCTGAGTGTGAAATTTATCTATAGAGTGCTGGGGAGTCATGGAAGGTACCTGAGCATGGAGAGAGCAGGGTCACATCTGAGACTTTATAAAGATCCACGTAACTGTCATTTGAGGATGGGTTGGAGACTGAGTATCCAAGGAGGAAGCCAGGCTGGAAGAGGGTGAGGAAGAAAGGGGCTGAGGGGATGGGAAAGAGGAGACAGGCTG